>NC_072790.1:49524051-50149051 GCF_028583425.1 Eublepharis macularius
TCTAAATCTTTAAAAGCATGTGCGCTATCAGTTGAATTTGGGCAGTGTTTGCTAGTTTGTTCTTATGGTTCTTTCTCCTTTTATGTCAAGACTATCTTTACTCGAAGACAAGCATATCTAAATTTAAAACTTCTTTTTCCTTGCTGAACGTATTTATTCTGAGAAATAAAACTTGCATTTTTGTTGCTAGGCTTGAGTCTGGAAAGCTTTACGTTCCCGTGTATGCCAACTGAGTTGTTTGTGAGAAAAATGTGTGCTAATAATAACAACCGTGTGCTTATATGCCACTCTTCAAGACAGATTGGTGCTCACTCAGAGCAGTGAACAAAGTCAGTGTTGTTATTATCCCCACAATTCAGCTGGGGCTGAGTGGAGTGGCTTACCTAATGCGCCTGCTGAGCTCATGGCAGTAGTGGGAGTCAAACTCACAGAGTGTTGATTTGCAGTCAACTGCTATGTTACAGCAGCTCTCTATTGTACCACTTGGGAGAGGGGGGGAGGAGGAGGACATCATATTCTAAATATGCCTTGGGCCTTCCTTCCTTTAGAGAGCTGTCTGTTGGCCGTGGGTCGACGGCACCAGTAGGTGCGGAAGCTTTCTCCAAGATTAACACTGTAGAGCCATGGGATGGCAAAGATGGTGAGGTAAGGAGCATTCTTTCATCTCTGGATACATGAACACCTTCGCAACGTTGCTAGTAACTCAGGTGTGGGTATGTAGCTTGAGATGCATCTTTAAGGGCCATGTTTCCAGACCATCTGTTCCCTTCAGATCAATTTGTTTGCTACCTTCCCTTGGCTTTTTAGCATGGATAAAAGCCATTTCTCTTTTTTCTAGAGACTGCACTGAAAACGCAGTCTAGTCCTTATTGTCGTGTTTTACCGTATGTAAAACACATACTTTCTGTTCAAGGATAGGCTTATTTTTCTCAACTTTGATCCTGTTTCTCTTTTTTGCAGTTGACATCCTTCTCCTGTTCTACATAAACATCTTCTTTTTCCTTTCCTGACTCCTCCGAGTTTCTGTCCTGCTAGCTTTTGATTGCTTGTTAGCAGATAGAGCTGGAGGCCTCCCCCACATTTGGTTTCTAATTTTCCCCTCATTGGCAGGGAGGCAGGAAAGTTCCGCTATGCGGATGGAAAATTTAGTCTGGATCTAGCCCTTAGAGTGCTTAGCAAGTGTTTTATAATTAAGCTGCTAACTGAAACTGTAGAAGAGAAGCTTGTGTTTAGCTGACTCTTTCATTCTCAGTTACGGTCTCAGGTAGAAATAACATACAGGTGAGACTCCAGGGTAAAAGCATGTCCAGTTCTAACAAGTTTCTTCCTTGTGCATTGTGTATTGGCCAAAAAAAACAACAACCCTATAGTTGAAATTGAGTTGTTAAAGCCCTAATTTAGAAGCAAAATCCATTTCCTAGAGCAGTAAAGTGCAGTACAGTTGGTGCTTTAATAAAATTTTCCACCAGTGTAAAGCTTTTATCAGTAATTCGCTGAGCCAAAGCATTTAGTAGAAGAGTTTTGGTTTTCATTTTGAAATGATGAGCTATCACCTCCGGTGGCTCCTTCAAATGTAGCGTCCTCTGTGTGAACTCCTGAGTGCTTCCTTGTTGTGATCCAAGAGATTTTTTTCTGAAGTACACATAGTTTTGTCATCTGACTGAAATGTATTTTGCTTTATTGTCTCCTAGCTACCCGCTGAAGAGGATATAGATCTCAGTGATGTAGATCTTGATGATTGGGACAAGGATGAATTGTGAGAGTTTGAAGACATTTAGTTTCTTGAGAGACTTGGGTTTGGCGTATACTGACGTTGCATCACGTGGATATACCAGCGGCCTTTTTTGCTGAAGGAGAAGCTCTCAGTTGTCAGAAACACTGTAAAAGTGAACTGGGTTCCTCTCAAGAAAACCATCTTAAAAATTCTATGAATTTTTTTTTTTTGTATCTGGTAAAATCGATTGTTATCTTGCGGAACAGATATCTTGGAGACAACACTGATCTTTCATTGAAATTCTCTTATTTTGGCATTTGTCCGGCTGGTATGTACTGTTTGACCGTGACTCGAGACTTTTATTGTAACAAGTTTTAACATGTGATCTTTTTCCCCCCCTCCAAAAGGCAGTTGCTCTAGCCTTGGTTTCAATGAAAGAATAAAAAAAAAATATTTTTGACACTGTGTCAGTGTTTACAGAACTACAAGTTTTGACTTAAAGCAATGGCGCCTGAAACATTATATGGTGAGAGAAAACATTGCAGGGCACTTTTTTATAGGGCTTAAATAGATTGTATTGAGTGCCATTCATAAAATGTAAATTTCAACCTTTCCTCAATTTACCTGGGGACAGTGCAGGAATGGGGGGGGGGGTTAACTCTTTAACATCCATTTCTTTATGCTGTTTGACTCCCCCTTTAACTTTTTTCCTGTAAAATATTAATAGTGGAGAGTTTGAGGCATTTGGATGGCTTGCAAAGGATTAAACCTACTCTTCCTTTCCTCCTTTTGTTTCCTGCACAGCTATGAGCCTAGACATACCTAGATGGATAATCTTCATCTCATGATTTTTGTCTCTTCTATTTGAGCCCTAAAAATGGATTCTGATTATAGAGTGGACATATGCCATCACTTTTTAGTTTCCTTTGAGGTTTACAGACACCAATGTACTGCTTGATGGTGATTGGGAAGGTCTGAGGCAGGTATTTCTGAGTCTTCTCAGAGTAATGTAGTATGACCCCGCCAATTTGAAGTTGCAGCCTACTAGGACCTTACAGATGGAGATTTTGGGTCTGACTGAAGTTCTTCAGTAAGTCGTAGACATCATAATTTAGCTTTCTGTCAGAAGGATATGGACTGTTCAATGTTTCCTTCACCACATGACATGCGAAAGCAATCTGGAGTCAGTATTAAAATGATTCTACCCTGCCATCGGAAGAGCACAGCTTCTTGGAAGGTAGTGCTGCGAGCAGTCTCTGTCTTATCTAACATCTCAGCTAATGTCCACCTGTTGGATTGGCATGTCTCCCTTTTAAAACTTCCCTTTGAGGAACATTTTTGTTAAGTCGTTAAGTATCTCTTCCATTACATACTGATGATGTCTTTTCCCCTAAAGTGAGGTGATGGTTTGGTGCATTGCAATTCATTAATTTTTTTTCAGAGAGTATTGATCTTGTGAAATAAATACAAGGACACCCATATTGGTGTTTTGCCATGCTAAGTTGCCACCATGGCTTAGAATTCCATTGCTATGTTGTGTAGGCTCTTCATTTTTGGCTGTTTCACCAAACATAGAATGAGTAGTTTTGTGTCAGCTAAATCCCCTGAATTCTGCACTAGATTTCTGTTTTTCAGAGACAACAGAAGACCAAACTAGATGTAACTGCAGGCTATTGGGGAATGGATACCCTGTGCTTTAACTATTAAGTAGCATTTATGGACTACATAGAACAAGATTTGGAGCTGTAGAATGGGCTATTAATCTTCACAGACATCCCATTGGCACAATCGGGACTAACGTTTCATAGACCCAATTAGAGATTACATTCTAAATTTGTATGTAATGATACAGTGCAAAAGTGTGCGCGTTTTGATTTAATCCGTACCTCATACAACCACAGGTCCAGTGACTTAACAGTATTCTATCCTTTAACCACCAGACAGCATCTTACTTTATTTAACATCATGGTTGAGAATTACTTTTTTTTGTACTTTACAAAAGAAAAATAAATACAATTGTAATACCTCTGCCTTATGATGCACGTTTTCTAATATGATCAGAAAAGGCTTTCTGAATCTTAACACTTAAAATGGAGTAAGGTAAAGCTGTGCTTTGCAGGCAGGAGAAGCCTGGAAACAATAATAAAAAATTAAGTCCAGTTACTTATAATTGCTTCAAGGAAAGGTCTGTGTGTCCCTGTCAACATAACTTCCTTATATCAAAAAGACAACTTGGAGTTGAAATGCCTATATATTCATTTTGTTCTCTTATAACCTAGTACAGAGTATCCAGCATTTTATGATGTCAAACTCATCTTAGCTGCAGTCCAGAAGGCTGAGGTCTATCTTGAAATAGACATAAGGATAATATTCTTGATTGCTTAGCTGTAAGCCAGGAATGTCCATAGAAGCCTGGAGGGGGAATAAATTTAGGCGCATAAACAGTGTAAGAAATTAACACAGAATGATATGTACATGAGATATTCTATGTTGCGGTGAACTAAATACCGTCTTGTACCAAATAGTGGACTAAATACCATGTTGTACCAAATAGTGGTAACTTTTAAAGTGATAGCAAAATAGATTAATATAAACCACAAATGGCAGAGAAATTCCTTGTGAAAGGATTACTTTTCCACAGACCCATTCTTCCCTCCCACCCCAATTCACTGCTAGAGCAGGGGTGTTACAATGATATACTTCCTAGAATGCATCCCCTATGAAACTAAGGTCAAAGAGACAAGACAAAGCATGGGAAACTGGGAAATAGATGGGGTTTCTGTCATTTTACTAGCTCTTATTTTTCACAGAACTAAAAAATGGCTTCCTAGCCAGTCTCTCGGATGCTGGTCATAGTGCAACCTGCTTCGTTTCAGCAAGGTTGCTGTACTGTACCTGCTCAGATCAGGATCTGTTAATCTTATTGGAAAGACAGGTTGCCTTTTTGAAGATGTGGAGTTTGCCTCTTTAAACTTTGATAAGTCTGTGATTTACAAGGGCGCCTCTGCAGATCTGGAATTTGCTTAGGTCTCTCACTAATACTTCAGTACACAGAGATGTAGACAAGTAAGGATCCTTGTAATTCCACAGAAGCCTGTTGCACTTCTGTAAGCTGACTAATCTACAGATGTTTTAAAGGTTCAAGAAGTACAATGAATACTGCACGGAGAGAAGGAGTTGTAAGCTTTGGTGAAGATTGTATGACGGGGTCATTGTAATCAGATGTTGCCACACCATTGGGAGGCAGAAGTTCGCATTTTGACTTTCCTTGGGCAGATGCCTTGTAATATATACATACCATAGTATGTTTACAGGGGGAGACTGCAGAGTAAAGAATATGGCCGTAAAGCTCTTCTCTCTGCATGGATTCAGTGATGAGAAATCTCAAGGAACCAGGAGTGCCTGGGGAAAATCCTATTCTATTACTAGGTATGCAACCACTTGATACAGGCAGCTGAGAAGAACAGGATATGCAGGAGAGTAAACTAGTAGTGAGTAGAAGCCTGAAGCAGCAGTGGTTCATGCAAGCCAGCTTATGAGTGAGAAGGACCAGAGACCTGAACCAGCATCTTAAGGTGGTGGCGAAACCACATCAGGGGTGAGCCTCTAACCCTCCCTAACCCACTTAAATTTGCTGTTGTCCAGTCCAGTTATTTGTGTATTTTCTGGTCACTCGTGGTTGCTATTTTCATTGCTTATGCTACGAGTGCTGGGAGTTCTCAAACTTAACAAGGAGGAGACAAGGAAATGCTTGGTGGCTTTCATTTTCTGCATTTGTTTGTGTAATAGACAATGCTTACATCCATTATACTGGCTGCTGCTACTTCATCCAGATGTTTGAAGACTGCATTAAGGACATCTCGCAACCTCTTGGAAGATTTCTTACTGGGCTGCAGTAACATGGTTTGGAAATTCACTGGAAGTCCATACCTTTTAAAAAGAAGTTATGGGGTAAGCAGTCTGCTGCTGGTGGATTATATCCAAAACGTGATGGAAAAGACTCTATATGGAAAACTGATACGTTGCCTCTGTAATGATCTGTTCAAGGTGGTTAATAAAGGGTAAAAATGTAAAATTCTTACTAATAAGCAAATGCACAAGGCAACTCAGTAAAACCTTACTGTAAATAAAACCAGAAGCCAGTACTGACCAAGAGTGCCTCAGCAGTTAGACCATGTAAGAACAAAACATCGAACAGTCCATAACAATTAAACAACTGGTGAACAACAATGTTTCAGCCAACTACATAAATGCCAACATGGTAGGTGTTGGCCAGGGAGGCATCAGTGAGAGGGTGTTTAAGTGATGGGGTGCCAACACTGAGGAAACCTGTCTCTAGTTCCTCTTGCTGCATCCCTGCAGATGGAAGCAAAGAAAAGGATCTTAAAAGGTGAGGTGGAAAGTACAGGAGATGGTTCCGGATGTACCCTGGACGTAAGCCACGCTGAAATTTTAAAAAGCAAGTGCCAGCACTTTGAATTGTGCTGGAAACAAGCAAGCAGCCTGTGAAGGTCTTGAAGCCAAGGGATGAATTGATCCCCCTATACCACATGGCAACTGCATTTTGAACAAACTGAATCTTCAAGCCAGTTTTCAGAGAGCCATTTCAACTATTTCGGTCCACTTTCTTTTTCCGCCTGGAACTCCCTGAGCTCAGCATAAAACTTCCATTTGTCAACAGCATGTGAGGCTATTAGTGGGATCCCACCATTTTGTTCCGTCAGCTTCTGTGCGTTCCTCTGGTGCAAGGGATCTTCTGTTGACACAACACCCTTTTGTGAGGATGCAAACATGTCTTGTAATTACAACACCTTGGACATGATAAAGCAAGCATGCTACAATCCTATTTATTTTAGATGGAGCGTTAAACGGCTGCTGAAATCCTTTTAAAATCAGACGTGCTTACCGTTGCCTACCATGCTCTGAAAAAGCTTATGCCTAACCTATTGACCTGCTTACCTGAGGACAGATTCTGTGAAAACTCTGAGAGCTTTTATATGAATCCAAGCCACAAATGCTTCACTGAAGTTAACCTTCAACCAACGCAACAGTGGACCCTTTGGCAAAAAAGAAATTACACTTTAGTTGCATTTATTTTTGTTACTATTTTTATCTCTCTAAGGAATTCAGGATTGTATGTTTAAGACCCCGGTAACTGGCATTCAGAAGTATGTTGCTTCTGAACATGGAGGTCTTACTCAGCTGCCATTATATCTAATTTAAAAACCAGCCTAGGCAGATAACAAAAAGCAGCACACTTGTGTCAGACATGAAGGAGGGGAGCCCTTCTGTAGGGTGCTGGGAGGAACTGAAGGGCAAGATGCTCACCCCTCTCTCCCACAGACAAGATTCAGGACAGACAACATGAAATACTTCGTTACGCAATGAGTGATTAAAATGTAGAATTCACTTCCAGAGGATGTAGCGATGGCCACAGTCATGGACAGCTTTAAAGGGGGAATTAGACAGATTCATGGAAGATACATCTATCACTGGCTATTAGCCACAATGACTGAAGAGAACCCTCTACATTTAAAGGCAGTAAACCTCAGAATACCAGTTCTAGGAGACAACGTATGGGAAGGGCCTCAGCCTCTATTCCCTGTTGGCCTTCCACAAGATCTGGTTGGCCACATGATGGACTAGACAAACGACTGATCTGTTCCAGCAGGGTTTTTTCTCATATTCTCACGACACTGTAATAATCAAAACACCAACTGTTGATTTCTGTAGGAGACGATGCAATGTAATTTGCTACTGGGGACTGTATGCCTAAAGTGTTCTATACCATAAACCATCACCACCTCTATATTCACACTGGCCAATTTCAGTGCCTATTGGGGGTTGAATGAGAGGTAACTTGAAAGGACAAAAAGTTATGTTTGATATATTTTTGCTGTCATGTTGAGTGCCATTTGGATGTTTTGTCAGGCACCAAAATCTGTTGGATAGTCTGTGGCCGTTTTCACACGGCCACACGCCCGGAAGATCGCACGAAACTCACAGCATCAAAGCGTCTTCCTAGCGTGATTTCTCAGCACGATCCTGTTTAATGGCGCTTTTTCTGACATCATCAGGCTGTTAAAGGGGATCGTGCCGGGAGATCGTGCTAGGAAGACGCTTCAGGTTTGTGTGATCTCCCGAGGTGTGTGTGAAAATGGCCTGTGAATGCTCATGGCACAATATTCTGTCTCCCTGTACAGCACAGCTTTACATGTGATCCTCACTTATGCTTTTGAAGACTCCAAGGAGATGTGAGATGCGGCTCTGGAAAGGAGAAGAACATCAACATTCTTTAAAAAAAAACTATGTAAAGGAGGAAAAAGTCCATGAAATGGTAGAAGAACCTCTTTAGGGGAAAAGAAAAGCTTTGCTACGCTCCCAGATATTACTTATGACTCGAGTTCCTATGTTTGAGTTTTACAATGGGGAAGATGTTAGCCAAAACAAGATATGTCTTTAAAATATGGCTATTTTGTGTACTTTTAAAAAGTACACAAAACAGCCACCTGTCACCAATGATTTATTTCCTTCTACCTTTCTTTTCTCTGCAACGGGGACTCAAAGCCACTTACATCATTCTGGTCTATTTTATCCTCACAATAACCCTGTGAAGTAGGTTAGGCTGTGTGCGTGTGATGGGCCCAAGATCACCCAATAAGCTTCTGGGACAGAGTGGGGATCTACACCTGGGTCTCCTAACAGTCACTACACCGTGTACTGGCTCTTGCTGGTAAGAGCCACTGTTTCACGTGGCTAAGCAGAAATCAATGCTTAGGTGCATATTTGCATGCACTAGTTTCTAGATCAGGCAATGGGATGGACCCAGCAACAATTTCCACTGATGGAAGGAATTTTCATCAGCGGAACTAGATTTTCTTCTCTCCCCCATCCTCCTGCAGCCCCAAATGCTTCCTATAAGGAACAGGAAGAGAACTGCAATATGTAGTTCCTGAGACAATCACCTCAGGGGACCCTCATGTTTGATCCCCATCTTATAGTGGCAAGGGCCTAGCGATACAAGATGGAGTCTGCAGTAAAGCCCGTATTGAATGGCTATGTTACTTCAGGGTGCAATGGAATGCAGAGCAGTTCATCCATCAGTCACGCAAAAGGCCATCCTAACAGAGGTTAAACCAGAGAGCCATCTGTTAGGGAAAGGATTTTTGGTTCGCTCTTTTAAAAATCTTTCTCTTCCATTTTCATAACAGTTATTTAATTTGGCTTGTGCTAATTCAATAAAAATGCTTTCATTTTAAGAATGCGTATTCCCCCTCATTCCTATAGGTGCTATGCTGAATTTGGGCCTCGGTATATACGAGTTAAATTTCTCAAAATATTGGCCGTTTCCACACGGCTTACCTTTTGCCAGAACACACCGTGTCCTCGTGCAAAAGTGCGCAATAGCAGCGTGTTCTCGCACGAAATCGCGCAATAACAGCGTCTTCCTGGAGCGATTTCGCGCATGAAGATGCTGTGTTCCAGCAAAAGGTAAGCCGTGTGGAAATGGCCATTGTCTTAAATACCCCCCCATACACGTTCTGTGCCAGCAAGGGGACACCATTGCTTGGTAGCAGGCCTCCATGAGTATAGCTATTTGGGTAACAAATGGAAATGGCAAATGGCAAAACAGACCAACCCCCACTTACCTTCCATCTGATGCTGGGGTGGTGAAGGCCTCCTCTGCTGCCCTGCAGGCCCGCATGGCAGTGGAGGAGGCAGAAAGGGGCCCTCCCGCCCCTCAAATGGCAGCTACGTCTGTCATTTGAAGGACGGAAAGGGCATTTTTGGCCTCCTCTGCTGCACGGGCCTGCAAAGCAGCGAAGGAGGCCTCCACCACCCCAGCATCAGAGGAAAGGTAAGTGGGGGGCTGGGGCTTGGGAAGTGAGGGGCTGGGGGGTTGGGGCTGGGGGCTCAGGTTTGGGCCGTTTAAAGGGCCCTGCCTTGCAAGTGGCAGGTCCCTTTAAACTATCAGCTGGCAGGGGCGGGGGAGATTCCTCCACCAGCCAACTGATAGTTTAAAGGGTCCTGCCCCTTGCAAGCAGCAGGAAAGGGCCCTTTAAACGATTAAATGCCCCTTTCCCTGCCGGAAAGGGGCATTTAAACCCTACGAACCACGAACTGGTTTGTAACTGGGCCAGTTCCGTGCCAGTTCATGGTTTGTGGAAATCCCACAAACCACGAACCCCATGGTTCGTTTTTTTTCTGGTTCGTGCCTATGTCTAGAAGTGAGTATGGTAAGAAGTGTTGCATTTTACTCGTCTAGAGCTGCTTTCGGCACAGGTAGAAGACAATGTTCTCCTTTGGAAGGAGGTTCAGGTTCCAAATATATTTACTCAAAGAGCATAAACAATAGTGAATGTAATATTTGCTTCTCAATGTTGCCAGTCCCACAGGATTCCAAATTTGATGTTACATACCACTGACTATATCAGTTTTAAAAGCCAGGCAGCTACAATTTAAGACAATGCCACTCACACTAGCTAATTGGTGTCTGCAATATATATATTTTTAATTACAATCCATGCAGCACTCACAACAGATGCAGTAGCAGAGAGAAAAAATAATAAAACATTCTGGGCTTTAAAAAGCATGCTGCAGTTGTGGTGCTGAGAAAAATACTGAAGCACTACCATAAGGGAAGGCAACTGAATAAAAACAGCACGATTACTGCACTAAAAACACAATATTGGAAAGCCCCTGGGGTATTTGAGCGTTCTGGCTGTTATAAATTATTTAAGTGACTGTGTGCTTACTCTGTCTCTTATTAGGAAGACAATCCTCTAACCTATTTACTACCTAGGTGATATATAGAAACAGATTCCTCAGTGAGCATTAGGCCAGGGCAGTCAATTTGATATGTACTCACATACTGTTGCTTCTTATCCGAAGCTAACTTCATCATTTCTTCCCTTTCACATTTCAGTTCTTTCTCATCAAAATAAAATTCCCGCACTATGAACCTTAAAACAAATAAACAAAGGATTGGTACTCAGCATCCGTGCCATATTAAATCTGCACATTTAAAATTCTGTTTAATAAGGGATGCTAACAGTGACAAATTAAAATTTATGGAAGGAAGTAATGGCAATCTATGCCAGTATAGCAACTCCAAACAAAACCATCCATAAAATCTCTGTAGGACCTTGTGTATCATTTATATTCATTTTCCTGAGCTTTGATGGTCTGGGAATCAAAATGATCTATCAAGACTACAAGAACTATTCCCACTGGGGTCAGTGGTAGAGTTCATATAATATTGAATTTATGTGCTACCTTTTCTTCCAGAAATTCAGAGTGGCATTAAATTGTGGTTATGCTGAGAGACAGTATCTATACTCCAGCTAAAACTAGCAGTAACTGTGCAATTGAAAGCAATTGAACTTACTGCCAATTTCAGTTTTTTCCACAGGCTCCAATTTAGCTGGCCTGGGACAAATGGCTGTATAGTTTCATACCAAACTTAACAAGACTTTTGAGAGCATCCATGCTACAAAATTTTGCTGTTGTGGCTCTCCACTCCATCTTCAAGAATCCAGTAGTTTTCAGAGAGCTAAGGATTCTTTCTTAAATAGCCTTAACCCCTCACAGAATTGCAGTTTTCAATGTTCCATGTTTAGGAGCCATGACGTTGAAACATATTCTCACATTATCTTAAATGTACTTTTTGCCACATATGTACTCTGAATATAAGATCTATACTGGCTACGTTTGATTTATGACTCTCTGTGTGACTTTAGCAACACTTATACAAAGGCACAAATAATGTATGAAAATACTCTTAAATGGGTTCAAAACTGGTTTAAATATAATAATAATAATAACAATTTATAAACCGCCCTTCAGGATAATTTAACACCCACTCAGAGCAGTTTACAAAGTGTGTTATTATTATCCCCACAACAAAACACCCTGTGAGGTGAGTGGGGCTGAGAGAGCTCCGAGAAGCTGTGACTGACCCAAGGTCACCCAGCTGGCTACAAGCAGAGGAGTGGGGAATCAAGCCTGGTTCTCCAGATTACAGTCCTGCCGCTCTTAACCACCACACCAAACTGAAGTGCAGATGTGTAGAATTCAGGAGCCCTGATGATTCCATGCATTCATGGCTTCTGTTCAACAAGTTAAGAAGGGGCATCTTAAAACATTCCTCCTCCCCTTAAGGCGTACTAAAGGAAAGTGAGCCATACTTGTTTTCTCTTGCTTTGGCTTTGAAGTCATCGATTACTTTTTGAAACAGAGTTACAGTGAAGAGTCCTCCCTCTGCATCTTCAGCAATCATCCTGGAGGTGTAAAATACAGATTGGTGAATGGACTTGAGAGGTGCTTGACCAGCTCACCTCATCTGCCATCTTTTATTTAGGGCACACCACAGTGATGGATAGGAGGGAAAGCAGCATGGTATGGCTCAGTTTTGTCAGATCTTGGAAGCTAAGCAGGGTCATCATTACTTGGATGGGCAACCACAAAGGAAGATCCTGAAGAGGAAAGCAAACAGCAAACCACCTCTGTTTCTAACTTGCCTTGAAAGCCCTTTGCTGGGATTGCCGTAAGTCGAATGTATCTTGACGGCACATATGCACATGCCGTGATGGGCGCAGGTTGCACTCTGTTGTTACATGTTAGTTTTTTCCTCACAGCTGCTTTTTCCACTTTCCCCAAATTAACAAAAAAAATGCTCCAGGGTAGTTAAAAATCAAGGTTAAAAAACTTGCAAAAATTAGCATTCCGGCTTTAAATTTTTTAAAAATTACATTGCAACAGCTGAAAGAGCCTTTTTCTATGGGTACCACAGCCCCTAACATAGGTCTGCTTAATTTTGGAGGCATTTACCTCCATTCCATGAAAAGCTTCAACTGCTAATTTCCACACATCACGCCTCTTTTAAAGGGACAGGACACTTTGCTCCAGGCTGGCTGTCAGCCCGACCTTGATCTTCTGTGCATCTGGCAACCCTAGTAAAGGATTGTGGCACAATGAAAAGGGAGTGTGGCAGATCCCCTGCCTGATACAGAATCTGTTGTCTCAAGAGGGGGAATGTGGGAGTGTGGCAGGAGGTACGTAGCAGCTGGCTGGCGGGTAGGTACATGCATAAAAAAATCTGGTGTGATTGTAAGAGGGGGTGCAGTGCTGTTACATTTGGCCTATGTTTTTTTGTTAAATAAGTTCTGCAACTACTTTAATCTTGCACTGAAGTTGTAACTATCGGGTCAAGCAGAATCCAAGTATTTCAAAGGCTGCAAGCAAAGGTGCCCATTCTAAATTACTGATACTAAATACAGCCTCCTGGTTTCAGTTTTGCCCGTGCTTCCCCCCCCCCCCATCACTAGCAGAGTGAGCAGAGCCAATGGAGTACAAGGCTTCTCTTTAGTTGTGTTTTAGTGGGTGCTGCTGCTCTTGTACCTGTTTAGGTTCCTTCTTCTACCCACCTAATAAAGGTACAGTAGTCTTGTTCTCCACTGTATGGGGTCACTCATACAGTACAGGGATACTTTGTACTCCCACCCATCTGAGTGGGAGTTAAGTTATCCTGAAGGGTAGTATATAAATCAAATGTTGTTATTGCTGGGATCATTACTTGGGTTCAGGAATCCGGCTCCTGACCCTTGATGGGGTGCTGCTTATGCCCACTTTGACAGTAAGGAGTCTGGGGGGTGCCTCCTTGTCAACGGAGGCCCAGGTCACAGCAGTTGCCAGGTCTGCCTTTTTCCATCTGCGCCAGGCCAAGTAGCTTGTCCCTTACCTCTCAACCCATGACCTAATGACAGTAATTCAGGCAATGGTCACCTCCAGATTAGATAACTGTAACTCTCTCTATGCAGGACTTCTCTTGGGTCTGGTCAAGAAATTACAACTGGTCCAGAATGCGGCAGTGTGTGTCCTTATAGAGACACCATATAGGGCCCATATAACACCAGTTCTGTGCCAGCTGCACTGGCTCCCAGTGGAGTCCAAGATCAGGTTCAAGGTTTTGATACTAACCTATAAAGCCCCTAATGGACTGGGACCAGAATATTCGTGGGACCACCTCTCACCATATGTTCCCTGGAGGGTTCTCTGCTCAACTGAAAAACAGCTACTGGTGATCCCTGGCCCCAAGGATGCTCGCCTGGCCTCGACCAGGACCAGAGCCTTTTTGGTCCTGGCACCAACTTGGTGGAACTCTCTGTCTGTTCAAATTAGTGCCCAGTAAGATTTGCTATACTTCCGCCAGGCCTCTAAGATAGAGATGTTCCACTAGGCTTATAGCTGAGGTTGGGGTGGCAGCAGGCTCCCCTGCTGGCCTCCTGTTGATTGAAACTCCCTCAGCCTAACTTTCCACTGATATGCTTGATACTGTCTGCCAGTTCCCATCTCATGGGATATTTGGGTCAGGGTAATACGAGCTGCCACCTAGAATTCTATGTTTACTGAATTTTATGCCTTTCTTTTCAATGTGATTTTATTGTGATATATGATATGTGATGTTGTCTGCTCTGAGCCTGCAGAGTGTAAATTTAATAATAAATTAAATAATAATGAATCCTTATTTCCTGTGCATCTTCCTACTTTTCCTGTTCCATGATAGTCATGGAACAGGCCAAGATGGGAAACTCATGCAAACTAGAACAGAGAGATTCTAAGTGCCTTGCTCCGGAACAGAATTAATCCAAATTCAAGCCCTATCAACTCTATCAGGGCTATGCTTTGATCTCAGAGTACTTTAATGCCCTTGAAGGTCTCGTTTACTCTATCTGTTACACAGTGGTAAAGGAGAGCTAGTAAGTATGTTAATCGATTGCAAACAGTAAGAATGAAGGCTAAGATGGAATTAATCAGAACTCTCACTTACTTTGTAGAGCGGGGAACTACCATGTCCGAGAGTGATTCATATGTTTTTTGCCATTCTGTGTAACTTGACCTGATGTAACAAGAAGGTAAGACTTTATATAATAACATTTGTATTGAAAGAAAAGGTTTTATTTTGTGATGACTCCTTTTTAATATATAGACTGAGCAACAACATTAGGGAAACCTTAAAAATTATAGATCCAGAGGAGTTAGCCGTGTTAGTCTGTAGTAGCAAAATCAAAAAGAGTCCAGTAGCACCTTTAAGACTAACTAATTTTATTGTAGCATAAGCTTTCGAGAATCAAGTTGATTCTCGAAAGCTTATGCTACAATAAAATTAGTTAGTCTTAAAGGTGCTACTGGACTCTTTTTGACTTAAAAATTATGACACCAATAAGATCTAAATTTTAATCCCAGTTCTTATGCTTGGGTCAATTTCTCATTCAACATGTACACAAACGTTGTGTGTGCTGAGTACAAGACTGAGCTATGAGTCTCTCCACACAAGACATCTTACACAGGGTGCTCAAGTGAAAAATCTTACCCTTGTTCTCCCATTGTGGATACATGTGCACTGCTAGGGAGACAGAATATATTTGAATATAAGACCACACAGAAAGTAAGTCACTTGAGCATCCTCGTGAAAGATGTCTTGTGTAGAGAGATTCTATGTTTCAGGAAATCATTGATTTAGGCTGCAGTCCTAAGTATGCTTTCCTGGGAGTAAGGACATTCAATAAAATGAGACTTTCTTCAGAATGGATTTGCTTAGAATTGCTCTGTTAAACTTTGCCTCTTCCATAATTTCTATTAATGCCATTCTAAGTAGAGTTATACCTTGGTCTTAAAAGAGTGTAACTCTGTTTAGGCTGACACTGTGAATGGCCTGTAAGCCCACCGTCCTTCAACTTTGGTCCCCTGTCAATAATATGTAATAGCCACGACCTTCCTTCCAGAATTGTTGAGGTGTGTGAAGTACTTTGAATAAAACAATATATAAATTCTGAGTACTATTTTTAAGTCCATCTTCATAAGGACTAAAATTTCTTACTTGGGAACTACAACAAGTAGAGTGATGAGATATTCAGAATTCAACACGAAGTCTTCTTTGTTCACGATATCAGTTAACGTACGTGTCAAGAGATTTCCTCTGTGAAGCGATAAAAGCAGAAACTGTTAGTAGGGTAATTCCTCAGTGTTGTAGATCCAGTCAATATTTAGGTTAAGGTGGCTTTTTCTAAAGCTCAGTTACATATCTGGAGATTTGAAAAGGGGTTTGTGGCATCATATGCAGCCTGATTCTAACTCTCCCATTGATTTTATAAGAAATGATACTGGTTTACAAAGCAACTATATTAAGCTCCACTCTTCAAAAAATTTTGGGCAATAGATTTTTTTTTAATTTAATCATCGTGCAGAAAATTCCACCTATCTTATTTATTTAGTTTTATATTCTGTTTTTTCTGCCATTAGAGCCACTAATCAGGTCCCACTCTATTTATTTGTAAAGCCATAATCCTTTAACTACATCTGCTGTCACCAGTTCAAGTAAATATCCCATACCCACAGGCAGGTTGGTGGCACATATGTATACTTACGTCGTTTTTCTTTCCAGATTCTGGAGATTTCCCTTGATATTGTTGTACACAGCTGCTCGGTTTTTCAAGTCTGTTTCTATTTGTGTAATTTGCTAAAAATAAAAGGAGACAATCTAGCTGAGAAATATAGACTCTATATGTTTACATATCTAGAAGTTTAATATAACATCACAAATGTAAATGGCTTTAATGACTGTGGATTTTATTGCTTAAGATGCCCAAGCTAGGTGCCGGTTGCTGAGGTATGAGCAAACATTCTTTCCTTGAAAGGCTACAGGGTCACATGGCTACGTTTTAGAAACGGAGGCATCTGAGATTCAGTCCCTTTATTTCTGTTGGTTTTATTTTTCAGTACATTCTGTGTGAGAACATTGGTAGGAACCCAAAGATCTACTTTAGGCTCAGGGCTTTTTTTTAGCAGGAACGCGGTGGAACGGAGTTCCGGAACCTCTTGAAAATGGTCACATGGCTGGTGGCCCCACCCCCTGATCTCCAGATAGAGGGGAGTTTAGATTGCCCTCCGCACCGCCAAACGGTGCGGAGGGCAATCTAAACTCCCCTCTGTCTGGAGATCAGGGGGCGGGGCCACCAGCCATGTGACCATTTTCTCCAACGGCAACCCACTGAGTTCCACCACCTCTTTTCCCAGAAAAAAAGCCCTGTTTAGGCTCATCCACCCACACCCAATCCCAACCCCAATCTGAACTGGAGCCCTGTTGAGATGATATTGCCTTTACAAAACTCTGGTAAGATCTAATCACAGCTCTCCCCTCATGTCATCTCCTTAGACCATAACACTACAGTCCAAACATGTTCTTCCATATGTAATTTAGCAGAACATGGAGCCCTTAGAGCAGTGATGGCTCAGGAGCCGTATGCAGCTTTTTGGCATGCCACCTGTGGCTCTTTTGGGCACTGCTTCCCAATTTGACACCTGTCTCATGTTTCAGGAAAATGGCAAAGGCCCTTGCCTGGTGCAGCTTGTAGTTGTCAAGTTGTTCCCACCTTAAAACAGCTGCCGTCAAAGGAACAAGTAAGCGGCAAGCCTCCTTGAGATGCAGGCCTCATGTCAGGGATAGAAGTAAAGGTGGCTCTTTCAAGTGATGGCCATTGCAGGTATGGCTCTCTGTGAGCCCTGGAGTGAATACCACTGCTTCAGAGAATGTATTGTGGTGGACACTTTCACCTTTTGATAGCTTATCTGCATCAGCTAACAAGCAGAAAGGTGAATTATATCACATTTTCGGAGCATATGTGTGGTAAAATGGCCTTCTCTAACAACCCATGGATCTGAAGGCAGACACTGATAGGAGAGAGAGGCAGGCAGACAGATGTTAAACAAAGAGAGAATAAAAAGGTTTGAAAAAGAGATTTTATTATTAGCAATTGGCACACACACACACACAATGTCTTTGTAAGCATGTTACAAACAGTTAACCCCACAACTAAGTGAAGCAGGCCATTGTTTTCTCATTTTTTGCAGGTGGGGGAATAGAGGCAGAGAAACCATCATTTGTTCAATGAGGACTGGCACTGAACTATGATTTGATCTGAGAGTTGTTAGGTCCAAATATAATATCCTTCCCTGCCTGTGGAGAAAGTACACGGAGGGGAAAGGTGAAGGGTTTTTCTTGATGCTTGCATTCACCAGTGTGAAATAGGCCATCGCTTTAGAGATAGGATTATTGGTTTCCATGCTGTGGCAAGGAAATTCAAAGCTTTTAAATACATACATCATGCTTGGATTTCCTTTTGCCCAGGGCTTTTTTTCCGGGAAAAGAGGTGGTGGAACTCAGTGGGTTGCCCTCGGAGAAAATCATCACATGGCTGGTGGCCCCGCCCCCTGATCTCCAGACAGAGGGGAGTTTAGATTGCTCTCCACACCGCCAAGCAGCGCGGAGGGCAATCTAAACTCCCCTCTGTCTGGAGATCAGGGGGCGGGGCCACCAGCCATGTGACCATTTTCAAGAGGTTCCGGAACTCTGTTCCACCACGTTCCTGCTGAAAAAAAGCCCTGCTTTCCCCTAAGTAATCAACAACACTCTCACTGACTTTAATAAGAGCAGTATTGTGCCTTATTATTAACCTTGAGAACATTTTTTCAGGGTGATTTTCCATAACAAAGAAAGATTGTATTACCTTTGCTAATGCTTCTGAAATATTCTTCAGTGGCTGTTTTATGGGATACTTAGCCATGTCCCACTCAAACCTTGTGAGATAACTAATTAGGTCAACTGAAAATATATAAATAAATCAATTAAAGAAACGTCTGTAAGTGGTAAACAGCTTCAACAAGTATTATTTTTCAGTCAAGGTCTGATCTAACATAAGAGCTTGCATCCGATGTGTGGCTTCTGAAGTAAGTCCCATGCATGATAATAATAACAGTTCGTTCATATTCTGCTCTTCTGGACAGATTAGTGCCCACTCAGAGCGGGGAACAATGTCAGCGTTATTATCCCCACAATACGTTTGGGAAGCAGGGGCTGAGAGAAGTAGCTTACCCAAGGACACTTCATAGCAGTAGTGAGATTCAAATCAATAAAGAGTTACATCACAGCTCAATTACCACTACTCTACACCAGAGTTTCCACTAGCAAAGGTTATCCCATGAACTGAATTGTGGAGATCCTGTTTCAGCTCATATGATAATTTTTGAGCAAGCTGTGTAGATGATCTGTTCAGACCAACTTGTGTATCAATCCACAGGAATCCTCTTAAAAGCCACACTCCAGATATGGAGACACAGTTCAAAACAGTTGCCTTTGCATTGAAATCAATGTTGTCTTCAAACTGAACTGCCAATCCAAAGGCAATGAGAATCTAATTCTTACCAAAGGCTTCCATCACGATTAATTCAAAGGAGTTTTGACACCGATGTCATCTATGTTTGGGTCTCTCATTACAGAAAACCAAACACATCTTCAAGAATAAGTTTAGCTTCAGAATAAAGTATTACAAACCAAATTTAACTTTTAATGGAATTGTCAATTAAAGTAACATTTGGTGGTAGATCAAATCAGTGACACTGAAATATTCTGTTCTGTTAGGCCCAGCATATCTTATCAGTACTTTCTCAGTACTTGATTTTTGAACTGTTTCCTTCAAACTGCAAGGGCTTCTAGCAAGACCTTTTCAATTGTAATAGCTCAGTGCTAAAACTCTTTCCTCAAAAAGGCCTGCCTAAGGCCAACCCTGCAGGTATCTAGGAAAAGGGTAACATTTTAATTTTGCTAGCTTTACTTTCAAGGACCACTTGAATTGTGTACAGTTCCCACTCTTTCTGATTTTATGGACGAGTGTTTTTAGTAATTGTAATACTAATTTAGTAATAGTTCTTGTAAATTGTGGCTTGTTATGTCAGCTACTTTGGTTCCCTTTTAGAGGAAGAAAATCCTATTACACATTCAATCAAGAAATCAATTAATAACAAACTGTACTGATTTATGAAATCTGTCCACATGATGTATTTTTGGTACAAGTTACTCAAACTTGTGCCAGAGTCATCAAGAGGGCAACAGAGGAATGAAATTCTAGGTGGCCTCGTCAGCCTGAGGGGATCATGGAATGGGACAAGGCCTGAGGCCTGGTTTCATGTGTTACTTGATTTGGATCTGAGGCCCTCAGAGGGAGACCCAGAAGTAATCTTCGGGCAGGCTGTTCTGGCTCAAAGCAGCCATGCACACAAACACATACAGGTCGAAAAGTCACCTGAAAACTACCAATGTCACTACCAGATTCTACACAGAAAAGAATGGCTGTGCCTTAATGAACTATCTTCAAACAGATGTGTTGCTTAAATCTTTAATAATAGCGCTTCAGCTGTTTTGTAGAGAAATGACTAATGCGCTTTCTAAAATATCAAATAGCAGCTGTGTAGAAATACAGATTTTGGGTTGGCTATGAGAGGAACTAGATGCAGAGGAGTTAGCCGTGTTAGTCTGTGGTAGCAAAATCAAAAAGAGTCCAGTAGCACCTTTTAAGACTAACGAGTCTCTCATTCTTCCTTCTTAGCTGTTAAGGGGATAGAAACACCAGGACATTGCAACCTTAACATGGCCATCCTAAAGACAGATGCATCCTCCTACCCCGTTGACTTCAATGTGCTTAGGAGGGTGTAACTCTTCTTAGGTCTGCAGTGTGAGTGTCCTTCCTATGTAACTGAGAAACGGATGTAGCAGTATATCGAACCAGTCCTCTTGCAGCTATTTTGGCTTGTATTTTCACACCCTTGAACTTCTCTTTGCACACTTCCTTATGCCATCTATTATATGGTTGGGTTAATTTAAAAGAATATAAAGTAGCCATGCACTGTCCAATGCAGTGGGTATGGCATGCATGTGTGTAAAGTGCCACCAAACTGTAGCTGAGTTATAGTGACTCCTTATGGGGGTTTTAAGGCAAGAGATGAACAGAGGGGGTTTGCCATTGCCTGCCTCGGCACAGAGATCCTGGACCTCCTTGGAGGTCTCCCATCCAAGTACTAACCAGGGCAGACCCTGCTTAGTTTCCAAGGTCAGATGAGATTGGACTAGTATGAAAGAAGGCAATTCCTGGATAAGTCTTTGAGGGTTAATATAGCTGCTAGGGCTTGTTTTTTCCTTATTAAAAAAGAAACATATAGGTCTTGCATTTGTGAAAAAGCTGTCTCTTTTCTCCAGATGGAGCATGCATTTTGAGCAGCCTCTTTAAACACATGAAACTTCTGCCCTTTTCAGTATCTGATTTATATGCCAAATGCCACATCTTGGAGAAAATCTGTTTAAATTGTATTTGTACTGTATTTATATTGTATTTTATTCTATGTTTATTGTCTTGTTTTTATATGTTTATGTATTGTATATGATTATAATGTTGTGTCCAGCCCTGAGCCTGCTTGTGGGGAGGTCAGGCTAGAAATTGAATAAATCAAATCAATTTACTTCCCTAGAGTCCCTGTAATCCCAGAAAGAGTCACTCTACAGTCTTGGATTTCCTGGGTGTGGAGTCTAACATGCATAGGAAAAAAACAGGAGCAAAGAATCCTGGAGCCAAAAGACTCCACCTTGATCTCCGTTACTCAAAATATGTTTAAGATTGCTTACCTTTGCAAAAAGACAACAAATTAGTCTTTGTACCAAAACATATATAAAAAGAGGAGTAACTGGTGTTATGAGATTTTATTTGCCATGGTCTTTCAAATCTCCAGGGTCAAGCTGACTGGTTGTAGAAGCTCTCTGAGCACAGCACCAATTGGTTGGGTCCTTATCAATTTTGCCTTGGAGCATTTTAAAAAGTCTCTCTTTTTAAAAAAAGATGTGGCAATAAATCAACTTTTGATTGGCAAAATGTTCAAGCAGCACTTAAAGAAAATAATAGCTAGCTTGCTTGAAGGATGGTGTGGGGGGCATACTATATGTACATTTGAAAGCACTCTAAAAGGCATAGAGCATATTTGTATGGCCTTTTGCAGCTTTTGGGGTAAGTTACTTTATTTGATAGATTGAACATGTCTATCACAGTGGTAAAGGGCTGATAGCTTATGGACTAATCAGAGGTCCAGCTAGGAAGTGTTTGAGGCCACTATAGACAAATTTGGTATAGTTAGCTTTATTGATTGTTATGACATCTAGTTTTGAATTAAACTGATCATCAGGAAAGAACAGAATCTTACAAAGAAAACCATGCCTAGACAGTAACAATGCCATCCTATGCAGATTTACTCCAGTCTAAGTCCATTGATTTAAAAGGGTTTACACTGGAATCTCGGTATTAGGTAAAAGGTATTAGGTAAAAGGTAAAGCACCAAGTCATTACTGACCCATAGGGGGACGTTGCATCACGGTGTTGGCAGACTTTTTGTTACAGGGTGGTTTGCCATTGCCTTCCCCAGTCATCTACACTTTACCCCCAGGAACCTGGGTACTCATTTTACCAACCTCAGAAGGATGGAAGGCTGATAGCCGAACTAGACGAGACGAATTACACGAGTCTATGTGAGTGACCAGATTCAGTTTTTTCCTCAACTTCCCATGTCTCTTTTACTCCCGATGAACTAATGTCTGTGGCTCTGCTCTGGGCATGTGTCAGCAAAAAAGTGGTTTACATTGGCAAGTGTCCATGGACCATATCATTGAGTCACCGTTGCAGCGTGGTGATTCTGTTTTGCTTCCACTTCCCTCTTCCCGCACAGAAAGGCAATAGGGGACAGGGGATGGTTACAGGGGATGGTTCAAGCATGCACAAACTGGCAGCGCATGATGGGATACCATTCCTGTGCCTTGGAGGAGCACAGAAGAAACCCGTGCCAGCATGGACATGGGATCAAGCGCAGTCTGGCCGCTCTGGCGAGAGTACAAGAAAGCAACAGGGAGACATGTGTAAGTTCATTTGCATGTTGTTCGCGTGTCATTTGTATTGTGTAGTTCGGCTCTGAGTAAAACTTGAGCCAGTTATTTGAACTCAGCATCCGCCAGGATCAAACTCAGGTCGTGAGCACAGCTTGGACTGCAGTACTGCAGCTTACTACTCTGTGCCACAGGGATCCCTCTCTGTATTAGGATTGCATGGTAAATTAACAAAACAAGGTAAAAATGTTCATGATGATAGACTAGGCAGCTGGAGGGCACAACACCAGAGTTTCTTATGGTATAATATTTGATATTTGTTAAAATCTGCTCCAATACCTTGTCTACTGCTGGCTTCACTTAAATACTAGATAAATCTTATTGTCTTCCACATCTTTCCAAGCCCTATGAAGGAATTCTCTACAGGATTTATTCTCAGTGAAAGATTTGTTACACACAAGGAAACCAGACTTGCTTTAACCGGTGTTAAAATCAGATAGACCTTTATCAAAACTAATAAGGTAAAATGTGATGGGCCCACTTATTTTCATAAGAGGCTAAGTCATGCATAATTTTCCCACAAATATGGTGGAGCTGGAAAGGGAAACACAGTTGGATTACTGCAGCATGCTCTTCACCACGATTTCATAGCTTCCTTGGCAGCCCTGGGCCTCTCTCAAATAGTAACAGGCCATACACATGAAAAAGGCCACACCTTGGACAATATTGCTCCTCGTCAACCTCTCCAACCCTTGAGATAGAAGCCAGCCCCATGGTTTACCACAGAGCTGGGTAACTTATAGAGGACTGGAAGATATCTAAAAAGGTGCTAGCAGAAAACTGAGTCTGATAGAGCATGCTACAAAGCCCATTAGAAGACCTATGAAACTGCGATGAGAGAAGCAAGGAAATGTTATTGCTCTGCAATCATTGCAGCCTACAATACAGTAGACCATGCCATCTTGTTGAGGCATTTGGAGGCAGAAGTGAGTATCAAGGGATGTGCCTTGGACTGGTTTAAATAGTTTCTCATAGAATAGACTTAAAGAGGAGACCCGCTATCTGCGGAGTGGAAATTATCTTGTAGGGTTCCATGGGGCACAAGCCTATCTCCCATGTCATTCAACCTCTATGTAAAACCTTTAGAACTCATCCATGTGGATGATACCCAGCTAGGTATCTCAGGATATTGGCCATCACATACAAAGCTCTTCATGGCCTTGGTCCATCATATCTATGGGACTACCTCTCTCCCTATACCTCAGGAGCTTCAACTCATCTGAACAGGGCCTTCTGCACATGGGCAAAATCAACAGCTACTTGTACATGTGCATTCTCTGTGGTGGCCCCCACCTTATGGAACAGGCTACTCCAAGAGGTCAGGAAAGCCCTCGCTCTCCTAGCTTTCCACAAACTATGCAAAACTGATTTATTCAACAGGGCTTTTTATTCAGATAGGAGGGCTGTACAGTAAAGAAGCGGTCTCAAAGGGATGCATTAGTAAAGGGATAGGGACTGTAGATTTTACTTCTATGTACTATCTGTTGCTTTAAGTATGATCCTACTTGGTAGATCCTACGTTGCTTAATATGTCCATCTTATAGCCCCTGTGATTTCTATTTTAAACTGAAAGTTATGTCAGAAGAAGGCCTCTGGAGCTCATGTGAAGAAGGAGCAGCACCCCCCCTGGCCAGCACTCCTCCACCCACCCGGTTTGAAGGCAAAGGAGGGAGGGAACTGTAGTTGCTGGACCTTTAAAGCCCTTCATGCCCTGGGACTCACATATCTGAAGGACCATCTTCTTCCATATGTCTCATACACCAACTGTGACCCTCACGTTGTCTCACCACTTCTTCCTCTGCGTGCATAGAGCTGCTGCCTCCACTGAAATGGATTAAACATCCCTCCTGCAGAAGAGCTCTATATGCTTATTACTGTGCGCTGGGCCTCGGGATTGAGAACAGGTATATCCTGCTGAAGTCAGTGACAAAACT
The DNA here is from genome assembly GCF_028583425.1 of Eublepharis macularius. NCBI lineage: Eukaryota > Metazoa > Chordata > Lepidosauria > Squamata > Eublepharidae > Eublepharis > Eublepharis macularius. The sequence continues at coordinate 49,548,512 of NC_072790.1, forward strand.
CCTACTAACATTAATGGTGATGGTTCACCTCCAATGTATATCAACCCTATTAGTTCCTATATTTATTGCCGAAACTACAACGTGACAATAAACATCAACTGCCCTAAGAGTTCTTCCCTACCCCATAACATCCAGTACGGCTCACCTCATGTCAGAATGTCACAGTGTTCCACTTTTTCTCAACCCCCCCTGCAGTAAGCTAACAATAATGGGGGCAGAAAAACATAAAATGTCACAATATCACAACAGGAGGCAACTTTTACTAGATGTTGCAGAAGGGATGGGAGGGAGCTAATTATACAACTGCTATTTTCAGTGGCTACTGTACCTTTATTACATCTACTTTGTAAAGATCAGTCACTAAATGGTTAATCTATTGATGAATTTTTTTTGTTAAGACCAAATAGACTTTGGATAATTTTTAAAAAGTCGTAATATAATGTGATTTCATAGCAGTTGATCATAAGAACAAACATGCAGTTGCATTATCTTGAGTGTTTACACAATCCAATAGTCCCTACGTCCTTTTGTTATGCATGCAGAGTGGTTAAAAGAGAAGCTGAAAAGCTTGGGGAGAGAGGAAAGAACAACAAACAATATCAAACCTGCTGCTGTCTGAGCCATAGAGAGAGGGTGATCGAGCTACGAGGTTGTTACAGAAATCCGTCGTAACCTGATCACTGTACCCCTACAACCAGATGTAAACTTCAGTCTATCATTTAAACACATCAACACATGCTTGCAAAACACAAGTCACCCATGCTCTACATACTCTTTAGAAATTTCATTTTATTCTTCACTCCTGAAATACAGTAAGTGTAACTGATTATTAAGATACTTGGCTTAAATATAGCTGTTATTACCTTTAAGGGATCTGTGTAAAAAACCAGAATTCTTTAATTTAGCCTATAAACACATGTGGCATTTCAATAAATAATTTTTTTAAATAGTTTTCTCCCTTATAGAACAAGGGAACAGTGAGCGAACTAGCCAACACAGGGCTGGAATCCACGTCCTTTGGATAAAGGGAAAGAGAAATCATTCTTTCTGTAGAGTTTTATCAGACTCCAAACAGCTCTTACCTCAGACTTCTGATTGGCTTGGAACTGGGTATAAAGTTTGGCACAGTTAGGGACACTTTTGAGAGCAGAAAGCAAATAGGCCCTAAACAATAAATGGTATCTGAATATTAAGAATAACAAAGCAAAACAAAACAGCCAGGATGGGCAAAAATAAAAAAGCACTAGGAGGAACCTAGAATTCTGCTGCAAAGAACTGTTCAGACCACCTCCGCTCTGCTTTTACCTTTTCCTGCAACTTGCCCTTTGCCACTTGTTCAAATACTGCCACGGTGTGTTCCCACAGTTGTCCTCTTATCTATGCTACTAGCACCAGGTAAATTACAATTGTGTGGCCCAAGCCCTTGATAAATAAGGTACTAAAAATAAACCATTGCTTTTCAAAGGAAGAAGTTTCTTGATCTGGCTAGGGGGCTATATTCATATGGAAGCAGGCTTCCATGTGCACATCCCTAGCTAGATAAAAAATCATACACAAACACAATTTTCATGTGCCTAACTCCTCTCTTTGATGCAATAGCCACACACTTTTAAAAAGCTGAAAACCTATTGCATGGCTATAAAAACCTGAAATGTTATTGTATGGGTGGGAGAGAGGATCTCCTCCCACTATGTTTTCCCCACTAAACACATATAGGGGATTTTAGCCTTTAAAAACAGTTTATGAATCTGCTGTCTCACACATTTAGAGTTGCCAGTTCCTGTTACCCTCCCAACGGGGAGGTGGGCAGGGGGGACACCTGGCACTTACGTCCTCAATCTATTCATGCATGTGCAACAACCCTAGACCAGATCCCATTTCCATTTTTTAACTTAATTTTAAAAAAATGGAAATAAAACATATAAACTGATACTTCACATATGCAAACCAAAAGATGGGAAGAATTGATATCCCAAGGTAAGTTTTAGTGGGGAGCCATGTTGGTCAGCAGTTGAACAGCAGGATTTTAGTCGAGTGGCACCTTACAGACTATTTTAAGTTTTATGTATCTTCCACTGACTGCAGTGGCTCTGTGTAGTGTCTCTTACTAGGCTACTTAACCCCCAGTTTGATTTTCCTTTCTGGCTACAAAAGCTGCCAATTGCCAGGCATGAAATAATCAGAGTAAATAAAATAAAGTATAGTCATTGTTGTATAGTAATTCATACTATGTAGAAACATGAAAAATAGGGCTAGGGAGCCAATGAGTAAAAGATCTGGATGTATGATAATACAGTGCCTTCAAAACACGACATCCTCTTCACCTATATCCAAGACAGCCATCAATGAAGAATCTGCCCTGATTCCAGTGGGAAAGAAATGGCCTCTAGAGGCTATTTCCAGAGCAGAAATAACATCAGTTCCTAAGATTTGAGTGTAATTAATCCTATTTGTTTACATTAGAATCTGGATGCAAATAATAAATAAATAAGCAAGCAGAACATTCCAAGATCATGGTTTTATATGACCTACCTCCACTTGCCAGCAAGTTTTCTTGTACTTTATCTTTTGAGTCTTCCAAAACTTCTCCAATATACTGAGCAATTTTCTTTATTACACTTGACAGAAGCAAAGAAAGGTTAATGATAGTTCAAATACAATACTAAATTGTACACATTTATTTATTCATTTATAGCCCACTTTCTCACTGATTCAAGATGGATTACATAATGTATGTTAATGTTATCAGGAACCTAATAAGCAATATAGTAGGCCTAGGATTCAATCTGAAACAAAGCATAAGTATGAGACACAGTATGTTTAAAAGTTCAGAAAACGGTATCACATATATATAGAAAACAATGCAGTGATAATACAAAGTAACTTTCAGTGTGATATTCAAAACTATTTTTATTTAGAATTTTATATCACAACTGGGGTTGCCAGGTGTCCGGTTTTCACCTGGCAGTCCAGTATTTTAGGAAACTGTTTGGGGCAAATATTCTCCCCAAACCGGACACCTAGTCCCTCCCCTTTCCCCCTCTCCTCACCCCTTCAGCTGCGTGGCACAGCTGCTGGTTCAGAGAAACAGCCAGTCAGCACAGGTAGCCAGGTGGCCTCCTATGGCTGTGTAGTGTGGCCCAGGGGAGTGGTCAGCAGTCCAGGCGGCCTCCTCTGGCTGTGTGCTGCTGCTAGGGTTCCCAGTTCCACAGTGGGAGTGGAGGATTCCCTGTGAGCTCTGGCGTGCATTCTCGCGTGCTCCAGACCCTTTGTTCTTGGAATGATGTTATTCCCGGTGCAACAACGACGGGTCTGGAGCATGTGCATACTTTGCACGCATGCACACATAGTAAGTCTCCCCTGGTTTGGAGCCCGGGGGACTTGGCAACTCTAGGTGCCACCCCAGAATGGCACCCAGAAGTGTGGGGGGAGGTTGGTATGATTATCTCACTTCCTGCAGTGACATCATCACACCATCCCAGAAGCACATACGCAAGTAAGTCTCCCCTCCTCCCCAGGGTCCAGTATTAGCCTGGACCCCATCTAGCAACCCTAATCACAACTGAGACAACACTACAAATGTGTAGTCATAATGCTTTTGATGTTGCTAGACCAGACCCTGAGATGAGTCCTGTATCTTGAATATCGTTTGAAAGGGAGAATGATTGCATGTCTGGCTTGCCCATTCAGTCCAATACTCCAATCAGGAAAGTATACTTAGGATTTGAGTTTAACAGGTTTACCATGGCAGGGCTGGTTCTAGGTATTTGGTCTTCCGAAACAAGATATACCCATTGTATCCTTCTATACCGCCACCAACTGGGCCTCCCACAACCCCCTGAAACAACAGCAGATGGACAGAAAGCTATCCTGCCCCAAAGGTAGAACAATCCCTCAGTTATTTCATCCTTGAGACTTTCGGAGTGCTGCTCCAGTATCCAGTCACCTTTCAGAGGGGGATGGAATGGTGAAGGGAAGCAAAGCAACAGTTCCGTTCAGATCTGTCACAGAAAAAGAGCAGTCAGTATCAAGGGTGGCTCTGCCTGGTACGGTGGCAGCATCGTTTAGCTCTACCTCTGGGAGATGACAGTTCCCAGTACCCAGTCAGGCCTGTCTCTGGCGATGAGCAGACTTGGTACTGTTTAGTCTGATTCTTGGAAAAGGGCAGGCTGGTGTGGGTGGAATCCTATGTGTGTGTGAAAGGTTCTAACTTGGTGGTCAGGCAGTCAAAGCCTGTTTGTACCTGCAAGCACTAAAAGGAATTTAAATCACAACCTAGCTTAAGGTTAAGTGCCTCAGCCAGGCTTTTCCTAGGAATGTTGGGAGACCTGGGCTGCTGGTTTGTCCTTTAAAAAGAATCTGTACGTCAATAAGTCTTTTTTATAAACCTTATACATATTTTATAAACCTCCTGCTTCAGTGATGTCTTGAATTCTTACTCACCACAAAGCTTACCTTATGGCAGTGAACCCAAATCCGTTATATTCACTGCCATAAGAACATCTAGCAACTGAGGGGAAGGTTTACATGTAAAACAAATTAAGTTCACCAAAATTATAGGAAGCTGTGTGGGTTCTCTCTGTTGGAAAAAAAGGCCTGTTACAGTATGGTGGTCAGCAGTGCATCAGCAAGTGTTAGGAAATTTTGAGGGAAGTGGCTGGGGAGGGTGGAGTTTGATGAGGATGTGACATTACTTCTGGGTGACATTCTAGGAACTTGCCCTGATCTTTATGGTAAAAACTATAGAGACATAAGAAAATTCCTAGAGCATTACTATGGAGGTCCTTTTTTTATCCTACACCTCAATTTCTTGAGGGTGGGGGATTAGGGCCAGTGGTGAGGGTTTACCCATCAAATCTGGGCATGTGACAGGGCTATCTCTGAGGTTTGGCTTGGCCCCAGTGGTAGCAGCATGGGTTCTGGAAATAATACCCATCCCTAGGCGTGAACCAAACCTAGTATTGTATCAGAGCCAAGCTACAAGAGACGAATTACACAAGGAGGAGCACATGAAGGGAGTTGCAGTGTTAGCCGAGAAGCTGAGTTTTAAAAGAGATCGGAAGGTTTTGTCAATTTCCCCTCTCTACAGAGCCAGGGGTTTCTTTCTTTCCTCTTCACCTCTTAGAAGGGGGAGGTGAAATTGACAGAGCCTTCCAGAGGCAAAGAGGAAATTAACAAACCCTCTGAGCTGCAGTCTCCCTGGCTCTGCAGAGAGGGGAAATTGACAAAGCCTTCCAATCTCTTTTAAAACTCAGTTTCCCAGCTAACATTGCAACTCCCTTCACATGCTCCTCCTCGTGTAATTCGTCTCTTGTAGCTTTGCTCTCAGTGTGCCGCCCTAAACAGTTGTTTGGGTGGCTTGAGAAGAGAACTGGCCATAGTCATAGAGCATGAAGGAGCCAGGTATCCTGTTTTGGAGGAATGTTTTCCCCAAACAGTCCCGCGAAATACCGGACTGTCTGGGTGAAAACTGAACTGGCAATCCTAGTTGTGATATAAAATTCTAAAAAGCCACAACATTAAGATATAACAGAAAGAAAGGGCCTAAATTCTCAGCCTTAGTATCTCTGGTCAACCCAGCTCGTATCAGTGAGTATAGCCACATTCTTGATTTAAATTTATTTTATTTATTTAAAACATTTATCTATCCACCTTTTCCCCAGCCATCCCAGAGCCCAAGGCAAGTCATGTTGCTTACTGGTTTAATATATTGAATAGAGAGCATTAGCATTGGACTAGGGGTACCTAGGTTCAAATACTTGCTCAGCCATCTCGAGACAGTTAATCTTTATTAGCCTAGCCTCCTTGAAAGTTTTTATTTTCAGGATAAAATTGGGGGAATCCTGACCTTTAAGGAAAGGACAGGATGCAAAATTGATAGGCAAATAAACCACCTGACAAGTCCCTGATCATCCTGGTGCGTGCCCTCTGATTTACAAATCTTACAAGTCTTAATTTTGCTGAGCTTCTAAACCTGTCCACCTGTTGTTAATTTTTATCTTGCCCATCCCCCAAGGAGCTCAGCGAAGCATACATAGTTCCCTTCCCCTCTTAATTTTATTCTCATATCTACCCAGTGCCCAAGGTCACCTAGGCATCTTTGTGCCTGAGTGGGGATTTGATCCCAAGTCTGCTTTGCCCTGGCCAAATACTCTAACCCACACTGGCTATAGGTATGCTATGACCCTTCTCTTTAAGCTCCTTCTGTTCACCTTTGTCAGTAATTTTAAAATGGGCTCAAAAACAACAACATGCTATTTGATAAGGGGACGAATCAAGAATGAAGAGGCAGGAAGCACCAGAGTGCCAAAAGCTGCCTTATTGTGACATGGAAAAATACTCTCTCTCCCTGTGTAAATAAGTAATAAAAGTACATGGAAACAATAGACCCTGCAAACGCTTGCCCCTGCTCTGCTATCCTGGCCAGAAGCAGCGCTGACAGGTTTCTGCTGCCGAGCTAAGTTTACCAGGCTTCTCACATGTGTTTATCTAATAACAGTTCCACCACCAGCATGTTTCAGTGGGCAGAAATATAAGCGTCTACTTCCTTTGCCTGGCTTCTTACCCATCGCCTTCTTATGTGTAGGCTTATATGTCTGTCATATTAATCCTTGAATCCACAGATCTTTCAAAAATTCACTGCTCTTTCAGCAGTGTACAAAACACACTGTTTACTGTCACCATTTGTTTTGTCTTGTGAGAACGGAGGGTCAAGCTACAAGTGACTAATGACACAGGTTGGACACTTATCAGCGTCCCTCAAGTTTTGATGGGAAATGTAGGCATCCTGGTCTTGCAGCTTGGCTCTCCGACTGTTGTCCAAAGGACTTTTCAACTATCACTTGTCCAACATTCTGCCAAGCTGCCTACATTTCCCGTCAAAACTTGAGGGAAGCTGACAAGTGTCCAGCCTGTGTCATTCGTCACTTGTAGTTTGGCCCTAATATAGCACGATGGGTGAAAGTGGGAGCTCTGATGCGTTCCTTACACAGATCTTACCCTAGTCAAATACAGCCGGATCCTATATGTTTACTGAAGAATAAGTAAACATGGGGCTTACTCTCTTGTAGATGGGCACAGAATTGCAGTGGTGTAAGAGGCTAAAATCCAGGACTAGGATCTGAGACACTCCAGTTCAAATTCCCACTCTGCCATGGATGCTTGCTGGTGGGGTGACCACTCACCAATTTGGTGTGAGAATAAAAATGAAGAAGAGAAGAACTGCTTTGGGTCCCTGATTCCCCACTGGGGGAAAGGCAGGGGTATAAAAAAGTAAATAAATAAAGAGCTTTAAGCAAACCTCTCAGTATAGACCTGCACATTTAAACCAATAAGAGCAGTGATTTGGTTAAAGACATAGTGGGTTTGTTTGTTTGTACAATGGGTAACGGATAGGTTTTGTCACATTTTTGGTGCCTTATTTTGCTTCCATTGTGTCATTTTTAAAAGTTTTATGATTACTAGGGGCCTCAAAAGCTGCAGGCAGTCTGGGCTTTTCTTGATCTCTGAGATGGCAATCCTGTCATTTTAAGTTATATATATATATTTAAAAGCCTACTTCAGCCCCAGTGGTGTTTGTTTTGTATAGTTGTGATCAGGGGGTTTTTTCTGGGAAAAGAGGTGGTAGAACTGGGTTGCCCTTGGAGAAAATGGTCACATGGCCGGTAGCCCTGCCCCCTGATCTCCAGACAGAGGGGAGTTTAGATTGCCCTCCGCGCTGCCCGGCGGTGCGGAGGGCAATCTAAACTCCCCTCTGTCTGGAGATCAGAAGGCGGGGCCACTGGCCATGTGACCATTTTCAAGAGGTGCCGGAACTTCGTTCCACCGCGTTCCTGCTGAAAAAAAGGCCTGGTTGTGATGGCATACAGAATGGTAGGTAGATGAGGTAGCATCTGTGGGATCTTCTGACTGGTGAATTTGTCTTGGTAAACTGTTCATCAGCTGGAATCCCATGATCAAATTTTCCAACTCTATCTCAGGCCTTATGGTTATGCTGAAGGAGCTGGCTGCTTAGGATTGCCAGCTCAAGGTTGGGAAATGTGTGGAGATTTGGGGGTGGAGCCTGGAGAGGGTGGAGTTTGGGGAGGAGAGAGAGCTTGGCAGGGATGTGATGCCATGGGGATATGCAAAGAAACTGATCCTAGTAGTGTGGAGATCAGAACTAATTTCCAGCCCCACCTGGAGGTTGTCAACCCCATCATTAGGTACAATATGCCTCTATGGCTAAATTAACTTCTTATATGAACAACAGACCAACACAGGAACTCCAGAAAAACCTGAGAGATTTCTTTGAATACATAGCTGAAAATTAAGAAAAATCAAGAATAGTTAAGATGGATATAGAATCAATTATAAAATAAAGATCTTAATAATGTTGAATATAAAATGTGATGTGTATGATTGAATATAGAATGCTGAGTATAAAAATTTGGGTATAAGTAATTAAGGATAAGGAGAGGAGTAATATTATGAAATTTAACTCTGTCGTTCTATATCCTGCTTATATTAAATCTATTCTGTATTCTATTCAAGATTCTTTACATACTTTCTATTGTCTTTTTTCCCTTCATTTAAATAAAGTTATAAAAAAACTTTTTTAAAAAAAGGCTGCCCCGTCAAAAAGGAAAATGCAAATTTTAGGCCTTATTTACAGTTGTCCTCCTTTAAGCAAAATAGCACCAAACCTCCTAACTCTGGCTGAATTCTAAGGCCAGGCTTAAACAAGTCAGAGTGAAGTCAACACAGGCACACTGTGTCTTATAAAAACAACACCAATTTGCTATCTGTATGTAGTAAATAAGGTCTATTTTACCTTTCAGCAAAGGTATCAAGTTTCCCCAACTCATCTGAGAGGCCGACAAGAGCATCCAGGGTGCCCACCTGGCAGAAGGGAACACAAGGGCATAAAAAGACCACCTACATGCCATTGTCTATCAGAGTTTTTTGAAAGCAATCTTTATTTGGCAAATATCTAAGTTATCAGATTTATAAGCACACATACGGTAAGTTTGGAAAACTTCTTCTTCAATGGAAAATGGCTGTAATACCTCTTAGACACTGCTAACTTATTCTGAGTAAAGTAAGATTGTCACATGATAATACACCACTACAGTCTTCTTCCCATTTTTGGTTCCTCCACGGTTTTGTAGCTCATAATGTAAAACAGTGCAAATGTCATTTTGAACTGCTAAAGTCAGAGGAAGCTTTCCTGCCCGACTTCAGCAGTAGGAGACATGAATGTTTCACCGTAGGAATGAATGATCTACTCACTACTACCCAGCAAAAGGTGGGTGTCTGGAAAATAGTTACACCACATAAATTGTTCCTGTCCTTTCTTAAAACCAGCTTCTCCTTTTGTATGAAGCAGTATCTGTCACATTCTCATGATTATAATATCACAGTCTTTTGCCACATCTATTGCTATAATGTCACTGGTTCTGTAAGATGGACATCAGCACAGGTTGCTACCAAAAAGAAAACAGAGTATTGACAGAAAAGCCTGAAGATTTATACAGGAAGGGAACAGCTGACAGAGAGTGGCTCTGGCTCAGTGGAAGATTTTTGGTTTTACATGTATAAAGTCACAAGTTCAATCCCCACCTTCTCCAGTTAAAAACAGGTGATGTGAAAGACATCTACCTGAGACTCTGGAGAGATGCTGTAAAAAATATTGAATGTGACGGACCAATGGTCTGATTCAGTAAAAGGCACCTTCATGTGTGTTCATGGGATGCTGAACAAGAGCTCCCCAAGAAAATGCACACATTTTCATCAATATCCTTTTAAAGCAGAGTGAACAGGTCTGCACAAAAGTTTGCCAGAAGCACAAACTCTGGGAAGCAGAGCTGTAATCTGACTAAAGTTTTGTTTACAGTCCACTCCTGGTCGTATTTATGCTCAATCCAAAGGGGTTTATTCCGAAATGAGTATTCAGGTTGCTATCCTATGAACACCGGGGAAAAGGTCTTATTGAATTCAAAGTGACATATCTGTGCAAAGCAGGGCTGCTGGGAGATCCCAACATTTTCTGTAATGTTAAATGTTAAAAAGTAACAAGGGGAGTAGATTAGATGCAAGTTATAATGCAGCAGAAAGGAAGCTGACTTGTTCACATGTTTCCCCAACAAAAATCATACACCGCCAGATCTGTTATTAGCTTCTACAGTGGAGGGGGAGTCCTCGTTCAATATTTTGACCAGCACAGGCTATGATTATTCATTTCAATTACAACAGATCTTCAGTGATGAAAGGGGCAATGGAAGTCCTGCTAAAATCCAGTTTTGTCTGCTAGATAATTAATTATGCAAAACAGAATTATTGCCTCCATCCCTGATACATTGCATCAAAAAGAACGAGGACAAAATAAAGGTGTTTGTCAAGCTTATCTTAAATGACTTATTGTACAATTATTTTACTATTTCAGTGATCATAAAGAAAAAACAAAAAATGTTTCCACTCTTTCCCTTCTCCCTCCATGTTGCTGATATCCTGGGTTGTTCCTTCTGACCTTTCCTCCCATCTTTACCTTGAGATCAGGGATGGTGAACTTGCTGTTGCTGGACAGGTTGGCCTTGAAAGTCACAGTGTTCATTCTTTCCCAGGCCGTCAGATTTGCTTTATCACCCGGTGCCGAAATTAACCAGAATTCTGACATGGTGTAAGCAGTCCCCTTCACTCAGAATCACTGTAGCCAAAGACAACACACACAGGCACACAAAACCCACAACAAATTAGTTTAAAGGCAATCTTCTCTGTTTTAGGTTAACTTTTTCAAAAGCAGCAGGATGATTAATATTTCAGCCAATAGGCACAGAAAAGACGGAGAGTCACCTTCCAATCCAGATCTTAAATTAAATGTTCGTGACCTTCCTCTGAATGCCAGAAAAAGAAGGCAATAGTTCCCTTTTTTTTCCTGCTCTGGGTTGTTTCATCCGGTCCGTGGGGAAAAGTTTGCTCCAGGCATTAGTAGCCTGAGACTGCAATTCACTTTATTGCAAAAGTAATAATGTTTTTAAAAACATATTCCAAGTTCAGACTCGTTAACTGAAATGGAACTAGCTAGTTTCAAACAAGCACATTGTGAATTTCAGGTAAAGAGATGATCCGATGCAGCCTCTTATTGGTAAAGGCATCAAAACTCTTCTTGAAAATAGCATCAGGGTTGGGGAACAGTATTGCCTTTACATTTTTTCTTTAAAATAAAGTATTAGCAGTACCATCCTAAGCAGAATTATACCTGTGACTGTCTAAGTCCATTGGCATCAATGGGCTCAGAACAGTATATCTATGCTTAGGGCTGCCCTTTTAAAGCTTCACAGTAAGTAAATACAATACAAAGAGAATCCCAAAGAGAGAAAGTTTACTACATCATTCATAATTTATACTACTAGTAATAATACACTGACAGAATGGAAGTAACTACATGTGAGTTCTAAGAACTAGAAACTAAAAATGGGAGGGAAGGCAATAGAAATGAATACAGTAGTTTATAGATAAAATTTAAAAAGGTTGAGCAAATAATGTAATAGAAAAACATCCCAAAGAAAAATATCCCAAAGAAAAAGAAAGCAAACCTCCCTATGTGTATCCCAGCTGGATGAAGAACCACACAGAGAGACCCACAAATAGGTTCCTGGTCCAATTCATCTAATAAGACAGCACAGAGTTTCCCCCAATGTTTTAGAAAGGGAGTAGGATTCATCTTTTATAGTTAACAACATTCTAGGGAAATATTTATTTATATTATTTATAGTCCACCTTTCTCACTGAGAATCAAGGCAGATTACACAGTGCAGGTCAAGACAATCAATGGCTGGTATATCCAACAAACAATACAATTGGACATGGATTGCAGAAATTTGAAAAGAACAGAACTAAATACAGATATGAAACACTGAAGAAGCAAAAGATAAGTAATTTGACATGAACATATTAAATGATGTGAAACTCGCAGTAGGAACATATCTACACCAACAGATAGTAACCAGTAGTATAGTGTACAGGCTCTGTCCCAGTAGACAAGCAGTAAGTTTTTTTTTTTTAAAAAAGAAGCTTGCTGCCAAGTAGGTATATTTCTAAACATGCTGCTCTGTTTATTGTGGAGAAATTCAATCATTTAAACAAATATGTGCCATCAGGTCACTGACAGGTCATCTTTTATCTCATCAAGTTTCAGAGAATATCCAGAGTCCATCCCTACAAAATGACTATTGCTATACACGCAATTTAAAAAACCTCTTTGTGTGCAACTCTAACCTGGATGGTCCAGGTAGCCTGAGCTTGTCAGATCTCAGGAGGTAAATAGGCTTGGATCTAGTTAGTATTTGTATGGGGGGCACTGAAAAAGATCATGGTTGCTATGGCGAGGCAGCAACAGCAAACCACCTCTGAACGTCTGTTGCCTCGAAAACCCAATGGGGTTGCCATAAGTTGGCTGCAAGTTGATGGTGCACACACATACTGCGCATACCCAAAGGAAAAAATAATTTACTAAACAAAGTGATACAATTAGCATTCCACAAATGCTCTCAAAATATAAAAGACATGTCCCAATGCATCTGATAAAGTGACCTCTGACTCAAAAAAGCTATGCTGGAATAAATTTTGTTAGTCTGTAAGGTGCCACTGAACTATTATATTTTGCTGCAGAACACCACAGCTGCCCACTCCAAATTCTCTCCAAATACAGAGTCTATTCCCCTCTCCTATAGTTTTTTATCCAAGAGAGCCTTTGAAACTTGCTGTGTGACAACATTCTTACAAAAATCCAAAGCGGTCCCTGCATCATTTTCTGTTTTGCCGTTTAAACTTTTCCTCTCCAGTTTCACAATGTGAATGAGTTCTGTTTCTTTTGTCTGAAGAGACTTGTGAAACCCAAAAGCTTGTATCTCTCAGACAAATCCAGATCGGTCCAGTAATTTTATTAATGCTTGTTTTTCGAATATGGTTTTACTGTGACAAGTGACAACGATTTCTGTTTTATTTAGAATATTCAAACAAGGAAATGGTGGAGGGGAAGGTACTTTCTCCCACCCGCACCTGATTTTAGAAATAAGAACAGCCAGCCCGTCCATAAACCTGGCCCCTGACAATCAAAGCCGTCTATTCGCATAGAGTCGAAGCACTTCCGCCCAATTCGATATGCCTGGCCGAACAGAGCAAGGGCATCGCTCTCCTTGCTGTTGCCTACTTGGGATCCCCTGATGGACTCAACCGAGCCACAGCCGGCAGCGACTGGCCACAGCCACGCTTTTCCAATAAGCCGAGCTGGCTCCTGGCGCAGCAAATCGCAGACCTGCTGCTCCGATCGCGGCGAAGTTTGCCTTGTTCAGCTCCGGAACGGGCAAAGCAGCCCCCGGGATTCTGCAGAACAGCCCCGGAGGGAGGAGGAGGTCCTGCTGTTTTCCCACCAGAGCCCTTTGGCGAGGCAAGTGGCTGCCTTCCCTTACCTGCCGGCGGCTGCGCCTTTAATTCTCCAGCCACAGCGCCTCGCTGCTGGCTGAGTAAGAGATCCAGCCAGCCGCGCGTTGCTTCGCCAGAGGTTGCTGCTTGGCATTCTGCATGATGCCTTGTTTAGCCTGGAGCTCTTTCGCCCCAGGCGGCGCTGCTTGCAGCTCCTCCTCCCTTGCATCTTTTAGTTCCTCCCCCGACCCTGCCCCATACTCAGATGAACCACGGTTCACAGCCACCCCCTTCATCTAGAACCAACCTTTAATAGTATCTGAAGAAAGGAGCTTGATTCTCCGAATCTCGTTCTGAAGAAATGAGCTGTGTGACTCACCAAAGCTCATACCCTACCACAGGGCTTTTTTTCTGGGAAAAGAGGTGGTGGAACTCAGTGGGTTGCTCTTGGAGAAAATGGTCACATGGCCAGTGGCCCCACCCCCTGATCTCCAGACAGAGGGGAGTTTAGATTGCCCTCCACGCCGCTCAGCCATGTGACCATTTTCAAGAGGTGCCGGAACTCCATTCCACCACGTTCTGCCCTACCACAAATTTTGTTAGTCTTCTAGGTGCTACTGGACTCTTGCTCTTTCCAAATCTTGTTGGTCTTTGGAGCCACTGGGCTCGAACCTTGCTCAGCTTTAAAATTTTATGTGGTATATTCCATTGAGATGATTTCAGTGGGATTTGGGTGTGTGTTGTGTGCCATCCGGTCGCTTCCGATTTATGACAACCCTATGAATGAATGCCCTCCAAAATGTCCTGTCATTGACAGTCTTGCTCAGGTTCTGCAAACTAGAGGCCGTGGCTTCCTTTATCGAGTCCATCCATCTCATATTGGGTCGTCGTCTTTTCGTAGCATTATTGTCTTTTTCCAGAGAGTGATGTGACCAAAGTACAATAGCCTCAGTTTTGTCATTTTAGCTCCTGGGGAGAATTCAGGCTTGATTTGATCTAGAACTCTATGGGATTTGCTCCCTAGTAAATACAAATTGTTAGATATTGTTCCATTACTGCCATAATGATTGGCAGCTGAGTGAACCACTGGTCTATCTACTCCAGATGCTGTTGAACATAGTGGCCTATCAGTTGCCTTGGATGGCCAGCAAATGGGTTATAGAGATGATGTTCTCCTGTTGCCTCCTTGTACTGGTATTAAGGCTTCCATGTGAAAGTTCCCTTTAGTCATCAGGGCTGGTTGCTATTGATTGACCTATTCTCCATGAAACTGCCTCACCCCTTCAAAGCCATCGGTGCTACTCTCCATCACTACATTCACTTAATTTTATTTATTTATTTACATTATTTATAGTCCGCTGAGACTCAAGGCGGATTGCACAGTGTGGGTCAGTACAGTCAATTTCAGAGTCATTTCAATACACATGTAATAGGGCGAAAAAATGAAATCCAGCTTTCAAGTCATAGTTGACTTATCTTGGTGGGGTTTTCACGGCAAGAGACTAATAGAGGTAGTTTGCCATTGCCTGCCTCTGCAAACCTTGGTCTTTGTTGGAGATCTCCTATCCAATTACTAACCAAGGCCAACCCTGCTTAGCTTCTAAGATCTGACAAGATCAGGCTCTCCTGGGCAATCCAGGTCAGGGGATGTGTAATGGGGTATACACATACAAATTTGCAAAGATTTAAAATCAGCAGAAATACTATACAGAGTTGGAGAAATGCTGAAACAAAGCATAAGTAATTCTAAGATTGACATATTAAACATAGGATCTACCCAGGAGGATCTTACTTAGAGCAATAGTAGTAAAGTGTATAGTCATCCGCTCCCTAGCCCTTACTGGTGCAACTCTTTGAGACAGCTTCCTTATATTACAACCCTTCTATCTAAGTAAAAAATCCCTTCTTGAGTAATTCAGTTTTGCATAGCTTGTAGAAAGCCAGGAGACTGGGAGTTTTCCTGACCCACTGCAGAGAATGCACGTGTATGGGCAGCTGTTGATTTTGCACATGTGTAAGATGGCAGAAGGCCCTGCTCAGATGAGTGAAGCTGCCGTGGTGGAACATAGGGAAAGAGGTAGTCCTATAGAAATGATGGACCAAGGCTGTGAAGAGCTTTGTATGTGACAGCCAATACCTTGAACTGAGCCCAGTAACTGATAGGCAGCCAGTGGAGTGAGTGGGGTGGTGGTCTCCACTGGCAGAATTCATGCTCCTTCTAGCTCCTGATAATAAACTAGCTGCAGCATTCTGCACCGACTGGAGTTTCCAAGTTAACTTAGAGGGGAGACCTATGTACAGTGCATTACAGTTGTCAAGTCTCAGTGTTACCATGGCATAGATCCAGATTGGCTGTGTTGAGGTTGGGGGCCATCTCTTCCAGGTTAGGTTGTAGAAAACATTTTTGCAGCTGCCTTAACTGGCTTTTCTAGCTGTAGCACTGGATCCAGTATAACCCCTCGGCTCTTAACTGAATCTGCAAGGGACAGATGAACGCCATTGAAACTGGAGTGAGGAGAGCAACGTCCTTCAAGATCTCTGCCTTCTCAACCAGAGTCACTTCCGTCTTGTCTGGGTTCAGTTTCAATTTGTTCACTTTCAGTTGTTTGATCACAGCAGTGAGGCAGCAACCCAAGATCTCTACTGCATCCCGTGGTGATTTGGATAGTGAGATATAGAGCTGGGTGTCATCTGCATATTGATGGCACTATGTCACTACTTGTTAAGTGAAGTACTTCTTTTTGTCTCTCATTAATTTATTGCCCATTATCTTCACTGAGTGCCCCAAGTGCTAGTATTATGAGAACATTATTATGCTTTCTCTTGTTATCTAGTTGTCTTGTCCACACAGGAAAATTCAGCTGCAAATGATAAACATAGTATAATAGTACCCCAATATTTAGCTACATATAGATGCAACTGAGGGTGCAACAAATAAATATAATGATCCTGTTGTGTAAGTATTAACACTATTTTGATTCTATTTCTGCTGAGTTTTGTTTTTAAAGTTACCCTTACTCAAGCTGTTAGAATTGTATCTAACAAAAATGAAGTATTTGGTCTTCTGAGTATCTGTAAGGTGGGTTTTCCTTTACCTTTATGATGCCAATTTATAGGGTGAGAGGGGATTCCAGTCTGCATCAGTGATTGTGAATTAGAGACTGGTACTTATGGCTTAATTAAAATGGAGAAGGATGTGATCTTATGTATGGAACATTGAAGAAAGATTGGAGTGGCACCAAATGCACAGCTCTTATTGCTCTTGGGAATTAGCGTGAGCAGGGCTCATTTCGAGAGAGAACACGCAGGAACACAGTTCCAGCAGTTCCCCAAAGAGGTCACATGTCAGGTGGCCCCGCCCACCTGACTCTTGGCCATTTTGGGCTCATTTCAGCCTGGATTGAGGCCGAAACGGCCCAGATCGGGCCTCAGACGGGTGGTGGATCACTCTCCCACTCAGCAGCAGCCCGATCCTGACCATTTTGGGCCCCTTTTTGGCCATTTTCAGCCCCTTTTTGCCTTTTTGGGCCCAATTTAAGCCCTGAATGGCCAGGATTGGGTCCAAAACAGCCAGGATAGGTGATGTCAGGAGGTGTGGCATATGCAAATCAGTTATGCTAATGACACATTTCTAGTGATGTCAAGGGGAGTGGCATATGCTGATGAGTTATGCTAATGAGTTATGCTAATGAGTTCCTCCAGCTCTTTTTTTTATGAAATTACCCCTGAGCATGAGTATTGGTAGTGTAGCACAGTGTCTGAATGTCAGACTTCCTATTCTCAGTGAACCCTTTCCCCATAATTTGACTGCTAGAGAACCTCTGCATATTGCAGGGGATTCTGAGGCATGTTGGGTTTGATGTTAGGCTTCCCAGTTGCTTGTTGGTGGCAAGCAATCTCCCAGGGGTTTGCCCCATTATCTGCTGGGGAGGTGGCAAGCTCTCCGGAGATCGCCTGCCACTGGCAGGCAACCTAGGAAAGTGCACACGGGGTAGGCTCCCAGTGGGGCATCATGATGTCACTTCCTGAAGTGATGTTGTTGCACTGGCTGCGATTGTGCTCCCATGTTTTTCTGGGGCCACTTTTGGCCCCAATCAGCTGAATTTGCCCTGTGCAAAAGTATGAGAGCATGCCTGTGATCAGTGGGATGACATCACTTCCCAGAAGTGACATAAGTGCCAGGTGCAAGCTCCAGGAAAAGATAAAGGCATGAGGCACAAGGTAAGTGCCAGGTTCATCCTCCTCCCACTGGGAGGGTATAGGGACCTGGCAACCCTATTTAGTGTTGATACAGAATGAGTATCAGAAAGAGGAAGTTTTAAATTTTTCAGTATTTGCGGGGGTGGGGGCACATGTTCTCAGAATGTTGTCAAATGAGGTAAGTAATGCCTAATAAAAAGCAACTTGGCATGGCTCAGGTATTGTCCGCACTGGAGTCCTGCTATCTAATCTGGAAGGAAGCCCTTTCCCCTGATTCTGTTTCTAAGTGTGTATAGATGCAGTTACTCAGTGGCAGGACTGCAATCTCAACCAGTGATAAACAAGAAATCCATCTTTGTTAGTTTGTTTTACTTTTCAATGGCAGTGGTCAGAAAATCAAGGAGGGAAGGCTGTGGGGTCTCTGTGTGTGAATACCTTAGGTAAATAAAAGAGCTGCTGTAGCTTAGTAGTTAAGAGTCTGGGTTGCAAATCAGCACTCTGCTAGTTTGACTCCCAGTACTTCCATGCGCACTGCAGGTGGCCTTGGGCAAGACCCTTCTCTTAGCCTGAGCTTCCCAACTATTTTGTGAGGATAATAGTAACACTGACTTGGTTCACTGCTCTGAGTATGGCACTAATCTGTCCAGAAGGACGGTATATAAGCATGTTGTTCTTGTTGGTAAACACCTTTTGCCCTAGGCTATGCTGTCAGACAAACAAAAAACCCCCCTAGGTTTTTGATGTGGACTAACTGGATCCTTTCTGGACCCTGCCCAGATTCCAGTAGTTTGGATTTCAAGAGGTGACAATCCTCCTTAGTGTTAAAGACAGCAACAACAACTCCCTCACTGACCAGGCTTCCCAGTTGCCCGCCAGTGGTGGACAATTTCCCAGGGTTTTGCCCCATTGCCCGGCAGGAGGGGGCAACAGCCCTCCAGAGATCGCCCACCCCTGGCAGGCAACCCGGTAAAGCGCACACCGAGAGTGCTTCCTGTGGGGTGTGGTGATGTCACTTCCTGAAGTGATGTTGTTGCACTGGCCGTGGGCATGCTCCTGCACTTCGCTGGGGCCAATTTTGGGCCCAAATGGCCTGAATTTGCCCTGCACAAAGTGCAGGAGCACAACCATAGCCAGAGTGAGGATGTCACTTCAGGATAGGGTTGCCAGCTCCAAGTCAAGAAATTCCTGGAGATATGGGGGGGGGGGGAAACCTGGAGAAAGTGGGGTTTGGGGAGGGAAAGGACCTTGGCATGGCATAATTCCATAGAGCACACACCCCAAAGTAGCCATTTTCTCCAGGTGAACTGATCTCTGTGGCCTGGAGACCACCTGTAATTCTGGGAGATCTCCAGCAACTACCTGGAGGCTGGCAACCCTACTTCAGGAACTGATGTCATCTTTTTTATATTCTTATTACATTGTTTGTAGAGAGGCTGTTCTTAAATTGTTTCAATCTGAATGAAAACTAGTGTGGTCAGACTAGGATCAGGAATATCTGGGTTTGAATCCCCACTCTACTATGCATGGAAGCTTGCTGGTTGACCTTGGGCAAGTCATATGTTCTCAGCCTCTTGTCCCACACAGGTTTGTTGTGAGGCTAAAACAGAGAACTGTGTAAGCCATTGGGGAGAAAGGCAGGGTATAAATGAAGTAAAGTAAAACAATAAATAATCATCTCTAGTATGGTAAGTTGCTGCAGTGTGTGCGTGTCTTCTTAATACTGGCTGTATTTTACTATGTTCTGAGCCACCCCTAGAGCCTTTGAGCTCAGGAAATGCGCATATAATTTGTGAATATATAAATGAAATTCTGCACAGTGCTTTGAATGTTCCAAGTACTTCACACGCATTATTTTGTAGTGTTTCTGCGTGCTGAGAAGTGATTCTATCATTTAATACATTTTAAGACTACACGGATGAATTACAGTGCAATCCTAAAAAGAGAATAAGTCAACTGAAGAGATTTAGAAAGATAATTTTTAGGATTACACTAGAAGAAAAGGATGGCCGAAAGTGTTCTAGGCTTGTATTCTCCTGCCCCCGCTGAAATAAAGCACTTCCTTGTGTTTTCCGACCGGGGCTGTTACTCTATGGTATTTTTAAAACCCGGTTTTCTCGACTCTATGGTCCGAACTTTGACCCGGAAGGGAAGGCTGTTTTCCGCCTGTGCTTGCCGGCCACGGAAGAAGGGGTCACCATGCAGGTCTCCAGCCTCAACGAAGTGAAGATCTACAGTCTGAGCGCGGGCCGGAGCCTCCCTGAGGTGAGCGCCGCCATCGTCCCCTCCCGCCTCGAGAGGGTCCCTTCCCACGCCCGCCGGCCGGCCTTCCTTCCCCGACCAATATGACGACCTCTATTCTGTGCCGCATCAAGACAGCCGCGTGCTGTCTCTGTTAAGGCAATCGGAATAGTTGCTCTTACCGTTCCCCACCCTCCCTCCTCCTCAGTAGGGAAATTGCTGTTGAGAACAAAGCTGCTTTATACCGAATCAGACCATTGGTGGATCCTAGTCAGTACTGGTTTACTCTCCTGGTAGTAGCTCTCCAGGGTCTCAGGCAAAGGTCTTTCACAGCACCTGCTTCTCGTTCCTCACTGGAGACTTTCTCATGCAAAAATGGTCTATCACTAAGCCAGGGCTTCTCTCTCGTGAAGCATCCTTTTCTTCATTAAATTTTAATTTTTACCCTATGTACTTCCTGAGCTTCCTGGCCATATATAGCTGTTTTTTGTTTTCCCCATCATGACCGCGAATATAAGTATCTGCTTGGTATTAAGGATCCCCTGCATGCCTCTGAGGATGTAGGTTGTACTCCATAGACATTTATGCTAGAATAAAAGAATATGTCTTGTTTGGCTTTGCTGCAGCAAACTAATATGACTATCCTTCTAGAAAGAGGTAGCCCCACAGATCACAGTAAAACTTACTTCTGCTTAAACATACATAAGATTGAGTGCAGGATGTATTCTCAGACCATATTAAAAGGTTTGGGCGTGTGTGTGTGTGTGTGTAGAATAGGCCCTTTTATATTGCTTATAAGTGCCCAATAACAATTTGCTTGGGCTGGTCCAGATCCTGCCTAAGAAACTAGTGAGTAAACCTGGCTGTGTTTTTAGTGTGTGAGATATGTCCCATCCAGTCACTTCTGACTTATGGCGACCCTGTGCTCTCCAAAATATCCTATCATTAACAGCCTTGCTCAGATCTTGCAAACTGGAGGCCTTGCTTCCTTTATTAACTCAAGCCATCTTGTTTTGGATCGTCTTCTGTTCCTGCTGCCTTCCATGTCTCCTAGCATTATTGTCTTGAGTGTCTCATCTTTTCATGTTGTGACCGAAGTATGAGAGCCTCATGTTAGTCATTTTAGCTTCTAGGGAGAATTCAGGCTTGGTTTGACCTGGAGCCCATTTATGTATCTTTTTGGCCATATGTGATATCTGTAAGACTGTCCTTAGCACCACATTTCAAATGAATCAACTTTCTTCCTGTGAGTTTTCTTCATTGTCTCACTTTCCTATTAATACATAGTAATGGGGTATACCATAGTATTTATTATTTTCTTTGGTGTGGTAGTTTTTGTTTACTTTTTTTCCCCAGAATTTTTTTTTATTAATAAGATAATATTTATTATCTTGACCTTGGTCCACAGAGACACATCCTTATCCTTAAGGAGCTTTCTAGTTCCCTCATGGCTGCCCTTCCATATCTCAGTCTCCTTCTGATACCTTGGTTGTGGTCTTTCGTTTGGTGTGTATCCAAGGACGGGGTTAATACTGGGTTTCTAATTGTTTATTGTGCTGTGTTTTTATTATGATTTATTTTGTAAACCATCTACAGCAGATAGCTTTGAGAAGTAGAATAGACATTTTCTAAGCCAAATAATACATTTGATGTAAGATGCAGGAGTATCAGCAAGACTGAGTTTGATTAAGACTTAGGGTCAAGCACGTATCCAATTGCAGCATCTGATTAAACATACTCAGTTGGGCTGTAACATGCCTACATTTACATACATAGTCTATGCTTATGGCTGAGCATCATCATGGATGCTGATGCTGCCATAGTTGTGTTGATGGCTGAATAAGCCCGTATTGAAACTAGAGATGTCACCAGAGATTCCATCACAATCATTGCAAATGAATTCAAAGCAAGAATGGCAAAGACCTCGTTCCTACATATTTACTTTTCCTGGATATTATGGATGAATTTTGCTGCCAGCCCTCCACCATATGACTGTGCTGAGTTTCACCCCTCCAGTTTTGCTGGATCTAGCCCACAAGGGCTCAGATGTACTTAGAGAATATTCTTGCTGTGCATTAGCTTCCTGGACATGGTGTGCTTTCAGCTTCCTGTTAAATGACACTAGGGTCTCTTTGCCAAGATAGTTGAGCTTCTGTAGATAGGTGCTTACATAATCTTTTAATAGTTTATTTTTCACTCTGTTGGTTGAAACAGTGGAGAAGCATGTGGTTGATTGGTTTGCTAACAGTTGTTTGGCTCGTGCCAGATTACAGAACTGGATGCACTGGGCAAAATACCTACGTCTGTAAGCAGGTCGAAGAAACTGCATACAAATTGACTAAATAAATAAGTACCTTGGTGTCTGTTGATGTCCAGTTAGCTGTCCCAGTTGTACTTTTACTGGTCAAGTTATATATGTTCTAGAAACACTATTAACAGACCTAGTTGTTGATATAGCATGACTACTATAGTTTTCTACTGAATGTTAACTATAATTTTGTTTGTTTCAGTGGCTTTCTGATAGAAAGAAGAGAGCATTACAGAAAAGAGATGCTGGTGAGTTTACCTTGTCCTCTAATGAGGAGGGCATTGCTATATTAGCCCAGGGTTCACCTCTGCTTGCATAAGGTGGACTGATGGTGCCAAGCAGTTCTGTATTCATTTACAGTCCCAATTTAGGATGCTGGTTCTGACCTATGAGGTCCTATAAGTACTTAAAGGATTGCTTGCTCTCATGTAGTATTGGCCAGGTGCTGTGGTCATCATCTCAAGCCCTTTCTTGTGTGTGTCCCTCCCCCTTCCCCCAGTTTCAGAGATGATGTGAATAACTGCAGTGGATATTGCCTTTTGAGTGGTGGTCCCTCTCCTCCAGCTACAGAATGCCCTTCTCTTATCCCAGTGCCATATCTGGATGTTTTCCCACACCCGACTAAGATTTTTTTTAAATTCAGAAGACATTTAGTTAATAAATGTATGGCTTTGTTTTCTCCCTTAATATCTTGCTTTTCTCTTGATCAATGGTTTCATTTAACTGTTCTTGTTTTGAAGATGCTGCTGCTATTTTTAGTAGCACCTGTAGATTCAGAGCCAATGTGGTGTAGTGGTTAAGAGTGGCAGGACTCTAATCTGGAGAACTGGGTTTGAGTCCCCACTCCTCTGCTTGAAGCCAGCTGGATGACCTTGGGTCAGTCACAGCTCTCTCAGAGCTCTCTCAGCCCCACCCACCTCACAGGGTGATTGTTGTGGGGATGATGATAACATACTTTGTAAACCGCTCTGAGTAGGCATTAAGTTGTCCTGAAGGGTGGAATATACATTGAATCGTTGTTGTTGTTGTTATTGGTTGTCTGTTTTGGATTAAATGGTATTGTTTATTGATCTCTTTTATAATTGAATTGTATATTGTTATGATTCCCCTCAGAGAAGGGATAATATATACATTTTTAAAATAGATAAACCTATCTAAATAATCCTGTCCAAATGCAGCTAGTTCCAGCTGCAAATGCACAGGAGAATGGTTTTAAAAATTGTGAAGTAAAATGAATTTTGCTGGCAGCTTTAAGCATGTGCTTCAGTCTACTTTTTTCTGTTGAAATTAGTGCCATTTTAAAAAGATGGTTTACACTGAGTTGTACCCTTAATAAATAAGAACTCGCAGCCCCAATCTTATGCGTGGACACTCAGAAGTAAGTCATGTTACATTCAGTGGGGTTGCTTTCAGGTAAATATGCGTGGGATTGCAGCCTTTAATTACAGAGTCTTAGCCCGCAATCTAACCTTGACTTCCGTGCAGCCTGCTAAAATACACCTAATTCAATATTGGATGGCTGCTTCAGAGTTTAAGGGCACTTTGATTTTTTAATTATTATGAGGCTTTTATAATCTGTCATCTGTCCATAATAAAGAGAAAAGAAGAAATTAAGTGCTACTTAGAAATAGTTCCCACTGCTGTAATTCAGTTAACCACTATTGGATTGCTTCAGATATTTCCACTGATCGTATTACTGATGAACGCAAGCTACAGTAAATATTAAGTGTCAATAAGTAATGCTGATAAGGAAGTAGATCATATGTCTTGCTTCTTTAAAAAAACTGTTAAAATTACTGATGAATTTGTTCAACACCTACACCTCTGTTCTGAACTTTCAGTTCGAGATGGGACATTTTTGCTAAATTTAATGCATATTTAGAAATGCAATTGACTCGTTCCCATCGCTCATATTTTTTTCTCATGAAAAGCTGTTTACTAACATGCTATGTTGGTTAACCAATCCTTAGGATGTTCTAACTTTTTGTTTTTAAAGACATTCAAAGAAGAATTGAACTTATCCAAGACTTTGACATGCCCACAGTTAGCACGAACCTCAGAGTTTCACGAGACGGGCAATACATTATGGCAGCAGGTGAGTATGCAGATGCCTTGGTCCCCTCCCAGACATCTGCCAGCCAGATTGCTTTGAAGCACTGTTCATCCTTCAGTGCGATCTGATCTTAATCTTTCATTAGACGCGGCTAGTCTTCCATTATTTAATCATTTTTTCTGCGCATAAGTTGAAGAGGGGTCTTCCTGCTCCTGTCCAGTGGGTTGGAATATAACCTGTTAGCTAAACTACCATCATGCCAATCAGCTCTCTGGGGAGGAAAAGCTTGGGAATAAGGTGACTGTATCTGCCTCTCAAAATCTGACCGGCTCAAAGGCTGTATGTGAATAGCCTTGGCTGCTAATTGGAGAATAATTGCACAGGCAGCACTCATTTGCATATGTGTTTTCCCATAAGGGTATATGCAAGGAAACCTGCTTCTGTGCATGTACAGCCCCTAGCTGGATTGAGGGGCTTTCTGTTACTCCTTTGGTATAAAAGGCTATTTGTTTTTTATTTGATCCATACTGTGTGCCACAATAACTTTAAATACAGTCTGCTGTACAGCAAAGAATACTGGAATCCTTTTGTGTTCAACTGTATATAAGTAAAACTAATCATAGATGGCATTGAAGTCAGTGTAGGTAAGGAATTAGCAGTGAAATAAAAGATTTGACAGTATTTTATTACAGTTTTTATCCAGTTAACATCTTGGTTTCTATTGGGTGATATGATATTTAAAGTTCAGCACCAACTATTAAAGGCCATGAAAATAGAATTACCTCAGTGCCATGAGTAGAAGGGATTGCATATTTATGAATGGTAATCTAAAGCTACAGGTTATTTGTCTGTTTTTAAGATGGTTGATGAGTAAATATATTGGTTTGGGCTCCAGTCCCAAAAGCTAATTATGTATCATTAGTCCTATTACCATTAGCAAGCATAAGCACACACAATAAGGCCGAAGATCACTGCCTTTTTTGAACATCCATTAATTTCTGGAGCAGAAGAGTCTTTCGAATAATGAATTTTATTTTCTCCTGAACTGAATGTATTGGATACATTTTTAAAGCACTTGTTTTCCCTTACATCAATTATCACGCTGTCTTTTACAGGAACATATAAACCAAGAGTCCGATGTTTTGATACCTATCAGTTATCCATGAAGTTTGAAAGATGCTTAGATTCTGAAGGTTAGTGAAGCACATTCTTGTGAAGGTTGATATGAACTATGAATTAGTGAGATGAAAAAATGCTAGACCGGAAGTGACCCAGAACCTGCCATACTATCTGTAATGTAATTGTGCTTTCTGTGTAGCCCTGGAAAAGAGCAAATATGGCTTGTCCTTCATTGGAAGGTATATTCAGCTGGGAAACAGTGATTTTTGAAAAATAATAACAGCCTTCTGCTTGAGCTACTTTTGAAACTTCCCAGATGTTCTGTGCTATGGAGGAAGGCTAAGTATAGTCTTTTCTGGACTAAGGCCTCAGGCTTGGCTGGCTAGCTTGGGAGCATAGACTGGAGCTTTGGAGTTGGAGGCAGGGAGCTGGAGCACAGGGCTTGCACCTAGTGGACCCATTGATCCAGCAATGCAGCCTTCCCAAGCCACAGCCTAAGTAGGCTGGGAGTTAATCTGTCTCAGCTGCATTTGCTAGCAAGTGTTGAGGCCACTGAGACTGGGCTGTACCAGGATCCTGCGAAGCAGCACTGCTCTCAGACCCTGCTCTGGATCCAGGCTGGCATTGTATGCTGCCAGTCTGGCACCTCACCTCCTTTGGCTATCTGCCTGGGCCTTCTGCTGACACCGCTGTTGTGGGGTGGGAGCAGGTTCTGAGGGGCTATGGGCCCGAGTTCATGTCCTGCCTGGGGGACGCCTACTGGCTATCTCAGAGGCTGGTGGCAAAGTCTCTTGTGCAGGCTCTGGCAGGGTAGGGTGGCCTCTGGCACTGCTGGAGCATGGTTGGCAGGTTCCTCTGTGGTGTTAGGCTCTCCCTGACCCCTCTGGCCCTCCTGATTCCCTAACCTTGGCTCCTCAGGCTCTTTCTCAGAGAACTCTGAATCAGAGTCACTGGTCAGTCAGAGGAGATCATGACACCAGTTTTGTCAAGAATACCTTGTGATGGTGGGGAAGGGGAAACAGTGGAGAGGAGGTCTGCTATTCAATCCTGTTGTCTATGAATCTTTTTCTGGTTCATAGCTGTTATGTCACTGACAGTGCTGTGCTAACCAGTGTCACACCCTTCTGAGTCCTTGGAAGTTGATGGGCTTAGAAGAGTGTCACCCTATTTAGGATCGCACGATTTCATGAGTGTACTGTGTCCTCACTAATGTCTGCACTACATGTTTGAGAGTGGCTTTAGGTTAAGGCCACACTCTTGTTAAGTCTTGCTAAAGGAAAGTCCTTGGCAGAATGATGCTCTGATAGGTAAGATTGTAATTTGCTACTCACCTGGGGGAAATAGGCATTACCTGAGTGGTCCCTGTCCAAATGAGCACTAGCTGTGAGAATGGAAACCAGACGATGTTGCCATGTTGGGTTGTAGTGAGAGCCAGTTTGGTGTAGTGGTTAAGAACTTGGGACTCTAATCTGGAGAACTAGGTTTGATTCCCCACTCCTCCACTTGAAGCCAGCTGGGTGACCTTGGGTCAGTCACAGCTTCTGGGAGCTCTCTCAGCCCCACTCACCTCACGGGGTGATTGTTGTTGTGGGGATAATGACATACTTTGTAAACTGCTCTGAGTGGGTGTTAAGTCATCCTGAAGGGCAGTATATAAAACAAATGTTGTTATTATTCTTGTTATTGTGACTGCGGCTCTCTTCTGTGCTCTTGCCTAAATTGCTGCTGATTCTCTAAAACAGAAGGGGCTAAGCATTTGGCCTAGAACTGTAGTGGGGGAGGGTAGACACAAGAATTGGTGACTGTCCACATGCTTAGGCTCTCAGTGGCAAATAAGGCAAGGACATGGATGAAAATCAGCACTTAGAGCGCCCACTTGCACAAATGTGTAGGCACAGACTGCAGCTAATAATGGTGCCTGTCTCAGCATCCTCTGAGTCATAAAAGATCAGAAAGACAATAAGAGGTGAGTTAGTGGGACGTACAGTGTGGTTTAAAGGTGAACATTTGAGTGACCTCTAATTATAAGCTGCATTTTTTGTTTCCTCAGTGGTTACGTTTGATATTTTATCAGATGATTATTCAAAGGTACGTCAATTTTTTTTACTTACTTGAACAGCAATAAATGTTTCATTTCTTAATTGTGAAAAGCACCTAATTCATGTTCCCAAGCAATAGATAGCTGAAAGGAAGAAGATCATACCTTCTGTCTTGCTTATTTCTTGAAAAGCTGCGGTGAATTGGGCAGCTGAGGCTAAGA
Source organism: Eublepharis macularius (assembly GCF_028583425.1). Lineage (NCBI taxonomy): Eukaryota > Metazoa > Chordata > Lepidosauria > Squamata > Eublepharidae > Eublepharis > Eublepharis macularius. The sequence goes on from NC_072790.1 coordinate 49,576,091, forward strand.
TACAGTGGCTTTCCTAAGGCCACCCAGTGTATTCTTGACTGAGTTCAGATTTGAACTTTCCATAGATGATGTCATTAACAATTGTACAATTGTAGCATAAGCTTTCGAGAACCACAGTTCTCTTCGTCAGATGCATCATTATTGCAACTGACGAAGAGAACTGTGGTTCTCGAAAGCTTATGCTACAGTAAAGTTGGTTAGTCTTTAAGGTGCTACTGGACTCTTTTCTATTTTGCTACTACAGACTAACACGGCTGACTCCTCTGGATCTATTAACAATTGTGTTTATTCAAGCACAAGTAAGGGACAGAATCTTTAGTCCGCAAGTGTTTCCACTGTGCCCTGCCAAAAGAACAACTGTGCAATTGCTAGTAATACCTGCTGGCTTCAACAGGAGCGTTCTTAGCATCTTGCATCAAAGCTTTGTGGAAGGTGGACATTCTAAATAGCTTTTCTACCATGTAAAAAAGTTGGGATGTAATTTTTCTGGATAATAGATCTCTGAACCGTTCACTAAATAATCTTTACAATGTACAGCACCTTTTAAAAATGGCCTAGTATCACTAAAAAACATCTCATTTCTGCAAGATGGGCCTCTCTCGGTGTCTTCTAAAGTTTCCGAAGCTGTCTTCGCAGAGTATTATATTTCTTGTGTGGTAAATCTGCATTATATTGTTTTAAGCTGTCAGATAACACATTTCTGTGTAGAAGTTAGGCACAACAAGAATAATTTATCTCCAAATTTCAGTCCTATCCTGTGTGTGTTGTTTTTCTTTCTTTTCCCCCCAGATTGTTTTCTTGCTATGTGACAGATATGTGGAATTTCACTCTCAGCATGGCCGTTATTACCGAACCAGAATACCTAAATTTGGTAGAGATTTCTCATACCATTATCCATCATGTGACCTGTATTTTGTAGGAGCAAGGTAATAAGCGGCACCAAGGTTTATTTTACTTGTACTTTATTTGAAAGTAAATGTTTTACTAGAAGTTCATAATATTTTAAATGCTGGCTGAATGAGCAGGTAATATGAACATTTTTCTTGAGATGAGAGTGGCAGGGAAAGAAAATTCCTTTGAGGCAAGTTGTGTTCAAACATCATGACAAAAAGGGGTGTGTCCGTGCTGGGCATGAGCATAACCTAATGCTGTGGCTGCCTTGCTCCTTCTCTCCCATCATGTGCAGAGTGTGATTGAAGGCTTCCAGGTTTGGGAAGCCTTAATAATAATAATAACATTTGATTTATATACCGGCCTTCAGGGCAACTTGATGCCCACTCAGAGCGGTTTACAAAGTATGTCATTATTATCCCCCCAGCAGAACACCCTGTGAGGTGGGTGGGGCTGAGAAAGCTCCAGAGAGCCGTGACTAGCCTAAGGTCACCCAGCTGGCTTCAAGTGGAGGAGTGGGGAATCAAACCCGGTTCTCCAGATTATAGTCCCACGCTCTTAACCGCTACACCAAACTGGCTCTTAAACTGGCTTGAACCAGGCTCCAGTTTGCTGTACCGTCTTAATGCTTGCAATTTAGAATCTTGTTTTGTATGGGGAAACAAACTCCAGTGCTCCAAAGTGGCTGCCTTTGAGCATTGGAGCAAATTAGAGTTTGTTTCAAAGATTCATAAACCTAGAAAACTTCTATTGTGTTCCACATGTAGGGGGAGGAGGCAGTTCCAATCAAATTTCTGTCACAGTGACAGAACGCAATCTCAGTAGGTTTCAAACTTCGTATCTTCAACGATTGTCTGCTGAGGACACTGTTTCTCTGCCAAAGAATCCTTGAGTTGGATCTGATGATAATCTCTACTAAGAGAAGGGGCATCCATTAGTGGAATGAAACTTCCCTACTCCCCCCTCCTTCCCTACACTCGAGGGAGAGGAGACTACCAGGAACAGCTTAAATCAGATGTCTACAGCTGGAGGCGGGGTTGGCAGAAATTGTTGAGATCCAACCAATTGTGTGTTGTAGAGAAATGTGGGGAAGGGCACACACTCATGTTGGACCTCAGTATCTCTCTGCATGGATGAAGCATGTGTTCTAGAGTCCCATCCAACTTTCTCTTGTGGTTGCACATTGCAGGATGTTCAGTAATCATTATTAATATTTATTAATTTATAAGCACCTTGAACTGGGCCTGGAAGCAAATAGGGTGCTAGCAGTGAGGGAACAAAAATAGGGTGCTAACAGATATAGGCCCTACTGAAAGTACTTAGTAGAATGCTACTATAATCCAAATGGAAACAAATATACATACAGCCTTTATTTTCTTGGTTGTAGCTCTGAAGTTTACAGACTAAACCTGGAACAAGGAAGGTATCTGAATTCCCTACAGACAGAAGCTTCGTAAGTATCTGCCATTCATTCCATTGGTCTTCTTGTTCCAGCAGGTGGAGCCAAATTACTGGGTTTTAATGTACTATAAGCTCTCTATTGTGAACCCTGCAAATGCATTGTAAGTTGTATTATTTCATAGTGATATTCACTTGGCCTTATATTTTACAGTATTTCTCTAATCTTAACAATAATTAAACTCATCCTTAAGTAGTTCAAGGAGAAAATAAGGGTCATAGGTATAACTGGTAGGTATAAAATAGGTAGACTGCTGTATCTGTGTTCTTAAATATGCATAGTTCTGGTTTGTGCTTTACATGACATCCAAAATGCAAGGGTTAAATCATTTAAAAAGGTAAGAAAAAATGTATGACAAAATTTATATATTGATTTCAAAATAAGTGGCTTCTTAAATCCAGAGCACAACACTGTAGCTGTGGCTCTGTTTTGCCTGCAGAGGTTTTTTTTTTTTTTCTTTAGTCCCCTGCATCTGTATTTAAAAGAATTGGGTGACAGGAACGGGAGATCCTGGAGAGATGTTGCCAGTCAGGCAATACTGATCTTGATTGACCCAGAGTCTGTCGTGATACAAGGCAGTTCCTTGTCTTAGTGATTCAGTAACATCAGACCGCCACAAACCTCCAGTGCAACCTATAATTCAGCCTCAACCACAGGAACTAAATGGCCTTGCATGGCCGTTTTGCCATGGAAGGTGTTTTATGTACCTCCTCTGACAAACCATTCCATAAAGTGGGGATGACTGAAGAGAACAAACACCTCTCCGAAACGGTATTTTTTTTACTTCATTTATACTCCACTTTTTTTCCAATAGGGACCCAAACTGGCTTATATTCTCCTCTCCTCCATTATATTCTCATAACAACTCTGCGAGGGAGTTTAGGTTGAGTGTGTGTGTCTGGCCCAGGGTCACCTAGCAAGCCACAGCAGAGTGGGGGCTTGAACTTGGGTCTCCTAGATCCTAGTCCAACACACCACATTACCTCTCTATACTATACAAAGAGGAAGTCACCAGCAAATAATCTCTGCCCTAACCTCAAGTGGCACTTGGGGATACATTGTGAGAAGTAGTCCATCAAGTAAATGAGTCCTAGTTTGTGAATGGCTTTATAGATCAAAGCCAGCACCTGTCATGGGGCTCAGTGAGGGTGAGGACTCCTCAGAGGAAGAGGAGCCTTGTGTAACCAGCCAAGCCAGCCCTGCTGCAGCTGAAGCCGGTAATCAGGAGGAACAGCTGCTGGCAGATCAACGCCTACGGCCAGCAGCTGAGCCAGAAGCCCTGACATCTTCCAGCTCCAGTACTACCAATGAAGCCCAGCCACCAATTGCCAGCAGCTGAGCCAGAAGCACCAATGCCCTCCAGCTCCAGCACCATGGGTGAAGCACGGCCAAGGACACCCCGACCTCCAGCTTCACCCAAAGAGCGCCGCAGACAAAAGCAGCGAGTGGAGCTACAGGAGAGGTGGCAGAGTGCATGCCTCCTGGCTAGGCGCCAGCTGCTTGGGGAGAGTGAGCACAGGATAGCTCCCAAGCAGCTGGCTGCAAGCCCAGCTCGTCTATAAAACCCAGCCACAGAAGACTAGGAGGCATGGAAGCATAACGTCAGCATCCTGTTCCAGCGGCGACCGCTCCACTGAACCTTGCCTTGCGCTGTCTTGCTTTGCTGTGTGACCTCTGGACAGTGCCTCGATTCTGCCTTTGCTTAGCCCTTGAACCTTGCTGACAACTGATCTGTGGACTGCCTCACCTGGCTATTTGGACTTTGGAACAGACTCTGACCGCGCTACTGGACCTGCCCATGACTGCACTTGGAAGTGAGCTTGGAAACACATTGTGGTCCAGAATAGATTTCAAAAATGCTGGGCTGTATACTTACAAACTCAGACCAGGAGGTAGGCTGCACCAGATGCAGTTTCCAGCTTACCTTTGAGGGCAGACCCATATCAAGTGTGTTGCAGTAGTCCGAGTACAATTTACAGAGGCATGGGTCAATGTGGCTGCATCAGCAACGTTAAGGCCAGGGAAAGAGGAGCTTTTGAATCAGGCTTTAGTTGGATGAGGAAGGTACAAGAGATGAAATATTATTAAACCCCCTGATGAAGCTAACACAGAATGCATAGGGACTGGAATATAAACATATATTTTTGAGCTGTTATTATCTAATATTCTCTTATTCTCTTTCTGGCACTGTTGGGTTTTGCCCGTATTTGTTTGGATATTGGTGCAGCCCTTGCTGCCTTTTTTTCTGTCAAAAAGCAAGACACTCCTAGGCTTTTCTCCTGCACCGATACAGAAAAGAGAAGTTCTGTGCAGCCTACACAGATCATTCCCTCTTGCCTGCCAGCAGCACCTGCCTTCTCTGAATTCAGTTTCATTCTATTTACCCTCCATCTATTTGATTGAGATCTCTCAGCACAAATTAAGGACAAAGATGACTGAATCTGGAGGTTTAGACAAAGAGATATTTAGCTTGGTATCATCAGCCTACTGAGTCTTTATGTATACATATTGAACATGAAACAATTTCCAAGACTGACTCCACCACTTCCACAAACGCTTTTCGCCATTACTTCTACTGGAAAGACAGAAACCGTTAGACACTGCTGCCAGTCACACCAGGTCTCAAAATGGTGTGGTCCACCATATCAAATGCAGCAGATCTGAGAACACTAATAAGGAAGTATTTCCCTATTCTGGCTGTAGCCATAGAGCACACATCAGTGCTGCTAAAGCAGTCTCTGTTCTATATCCAGGTCAAAATTCCAGATTAAAAAGGGTCAAGGGAAGAAGTGTTATCTTGTTAAACCCAGAGTTGCTCTGCCTCAGCCTGTTCAGTCAGCTTGCCTGAAAATTATAGGTTTGACACTGTTCTGTAGTTTACCTGTTTGAGGCGCCTCCTCTGCGGTGGCCTCTATCACATCCCTGACCCTCAGATTGAAAAGAACATTGGAGAGGGGTGATATTAGCCTGGTCCCCTTTAATGACTGCTTTGTAAGAGCCCAGGCCCCTAGTGCCCTGGCCTGGCACTCTTGCCTCCTCTCTGGCTTGGTTTCCGGAGACCCTTTTTATGACTCTCCCATTCCCCAATCAGCCCCATCCTCACCTCCCTGGCCCCACCTCTGTGGCATGGGCCATTATCGGGGCCAGGGGTTGGAGAACCATCTAGCCTAGCACCAGGCCTCAAATTGGTTTGCCTTGTCCCAGGCCGGTGCTGCTCCTGGATAGGGCCAGGTTGGATTCAAAGCCCTGCCCCTGGCTCCTCCCCCCTCCAGCATCACCCACCAGCTCAGGGGCTTCTCAGCCTTGCCCTGGGCTCCCTTGGCCAGCCCTGGCTGCTGCTGGGCCATGCCCAGGTTCTGTGCCTTCTCCTGAGCAGGGCAGGGCCTCTACTGCATGCAGCTGTGTAAGGCACTGGCTGATGACATTGCTGGTCAGCGGGCATTGCTCAAGATCCGGGGCAATACCTGGACAACTGGATTATCCCTATCTAGGGCTGGGTTCCTTAGCTGTGGTCTTCTTTCAGATCCTTTGAGAACTGGCAGTGAACAAGAAATGTATCATTTTTACTGGCTAATTTAACTAGTCAGGATGGATAAGTTCGCTGATTGCGACCTACGTAACTCCTAGGATCCTTTCTACTTTATTAAGGGAAGTAGGGCTGACATGATCCACAGAACACTGACCATCGTTTCTTTTTTCTGATCTGTAATATTGGATTGGTTTAAATGACTTTCACAAGCTTGTTGCTTTAAATGTTTTCTCCTTTTTTTCCCCAGAGAGAATCATGTATGCGACATAAATTTGGCACATGGCTTATTTGCAGCGGGGACAATTGAGGTAAATATTTATGATTTCCTAAGAACCACAGCTCTGTTTTCTTCTTCATATATCTATGAAGCATTCAGATTTGTAACACACACACACACACACACACTCACACATTGGCATGCATGTCAGAAATATGTAATATATATTACAAATCTGAATGCTGCCAACTAAACATTCAGTTATTTCTTTGTTGGAGGCCTTCCAATTTGGCAAAAGGCAAAAGTTGCTGATAGTCAAAGGCTGTTGCAATCTTAACATGATATTCTGCTTTGTAAAAGGCTTACTTTTTCTTAACATGGAGGTTTAATTTAATCATCATGGCTAACAGCCATTAATTAATCTGACTTCTGTGAAATTGTCAAATCCACTTTTAAAGCCATCTAAACTAGTGGACATCACTACATCCTGTGTAGTGAATTCCACAAATTAATTAGTGAGATTTATTGATTGATTGTGTGAAGTAGCCGGTCTGTCCTGAATCTTTGGCCCATCAAGTTTATTGGGTGTTCTGATATAGTGGGAGATAGAGAAAACATTCTCTCAATTTGTGTTATCCACACCATGCAGAAACACAAGTTCTGGGCTGGAATGTTATGAGGTTGAGCGTGTAAACAGCAAAAGAAGTCACTGTGTAGGAGGTTAATATTTGTAAAGTGGATGCTAACCGTATCTCACAAACCTTGTATGTTAGTGACAAAATAAAGGACTGCTGTTGAACCATCTGAGCAGGTTGGTGTGATTTCTGGGGGAGCAGGAAAGATGGAGAGTTGCCCTCTACATAGCCTGCTCAAGGTGCTGGCACTCCTGGTGGCCTGGGAGATGCCTAGTCCTGCCCCAACTCCCTTATTAGGTATCCTTCGCTCTCTTATCCCACCCTTACTCCAAGAAGGGCAGAATGTGTGGTTCTACCCTCTCCTGTTTTATGCTCGTAATAACTATCCCTGTGGAGAGAGCTTAGAATGAGAGTGACTGGGCTAAGACCACCTAGCAAACCTTTTGTCAAAATGGAGATTTGAACCTGAGTCTTCCCCTTAGTCTACTACTCTGCACCACACTTTGTCAGTCTGACAAGGCCCATTAGGATTCATGTAGTGGAGTAGCCTGTGAAAAAAGCCATTTGTAAGAGAAAGTGGTAAAGATGCAGGAAATAGGTAGTAGTGGGGATGTACCAGGGCCAGACCGAGTCTTTGGTTACTTATTCATAGTCTCGATTCCAGCTGCAAAGCTTGTTCACTTTGGTACATTATATAATTGCGTGGCGTAGTGCTCTGGGCAAGACAACAGCCACAGTTGCTGAATTTCCCCTGGTTACTATTAGTAAACACCCTTTAAAAGTATCAAGGTTGGGTTACTTTGCTTACAAAAGACAATTAAATATGCAAGGATGGCTTCTTATAAGAAGCTACAGAAGTGACCTTTAAAAAAGAAAGCTGGTAGATTAACAGTGCCATCCTAAGCAGAGTTACACCCTTCTAAGTCCGCTGACTTCAGTGCTTATGGCTGATGCCATAAATACTTTTACTGAGTTGAGAGCCCTGGCTTACCTGTCTTTTGTCTTCCTTAGGGGAAGGTGGAATGCTGGGATCCTAGAATGCGAAATCGTGTCGGAGTGTTGGATTGCGTTTTAAGCAGCACAACAGCTGATAAAGAGTATGGATTGATAACCGTTTTGATTTATTAGCTTTCACTGAACTTCTGTAAACGTTCTCTGTATAATCAAACTGCTTTAAATCTAAATCGCAGTCTGCCACTAATTACAAATTTGTAGCTCATAAGCATTATATAGTTAACTGTTATATGCTTTAACTAGAGTGTGTGTTTTCAATTCTTTCAGGGTCGATGGTCTTCCCTCTATTTCAGCCCTGAAATTTGATGGCACATTGAACATGGCTGTTGGGACATCCACAGGCCAGGTAGCTATGCCTTTGGCAGTTCAAAGAAAACCAAACATTGTTCATTTGATGCTCGGTTTCTCACAAGAGAATTAATTTGTTTCATGTTCAGTTTAGTTATTCATTATCTCTTTTTTCAGCATGGTTTCTGCAGTGATTCCTCTCATAAAGAACCAATGAGATGTAAAGCTAGACACAATGTTATCTCAGTGCACAGAGGATAATAATTTACTTCACTTTTGGGGGGAAAATTCAGTGCAACTTACAGTGGAATGTTAATGGAACATTCAGTGCTTTTGAGTGTCGTGAGAGCATCAGCATCAAGTCGGCTTGCCAAACCTGCTGTTCTCAAGTAATCTGACAGAAACCACTGTTTTTGAAACCAATAGACATAAAAACTGGAGGTTGACAGGCCTTGAGACTGTACATATGTCTTTATTCCCTTAAAAGGAACAATTGTCCAAATGTCCAGCTATGCTGAATAAGATAACACTTTTTTAATTAAATGCTCACAAATTGGTCTTATTTCTTTTTGCGTTGTTATAGATCCCATTGCTTTAAGGTACATGCATAAAACTCAAATACATCTTTTTCTCTCTGTGAGGAATTTGAATATCTCTACATTTGATCATTTTTAACACACTAAGAATTCAGCGATCTTTAATCAATGGTTATGTTAAACATTTAAGCTGATCCAATAATATAAAATCTTACTTCTTGTTACCAGGTTTTGTTATACGATCTCCGATCAAGTGACCCATTAATTGTGAAAGATCACCAATATGGCTTGCCTATTAAATCAATCCAGTTCCACAGTTCTTTAGATTTGGTTATTTCTTCCGATTCAAGAATCATAAAACTTTGGAACAAGGACACAGTAAGTCTTGCATGGCTTTGTTTCTACCATTGAATTGAGTTCTCATTTCATTACTTCTAGTGAATGAATTTGACGATTGAATGTTATGCTTTTACTATGTGTGTTTTTTGTTTCGTTTTGCTATTTTGCATATAAAACTGGGTTTTTGAAGGGTAAATCATGTATGAAAATGTTTAGCTGCTGTTGTTTTTTCATAAAGTTAAGCATAGTCAAGTCTCATATGGGGAAATTTAAATAAAGCCATGTTCTGTTATAATCCCTAAAATTGTTTTCTGGGATATATCACCTGTAGTCTGAAAAATAGTCTGGTAATGACAATGAGGAGGGGGCACTCCAATTGCATGTCTTTTCTTTCTCTCCCTTCCACCTTCTTTCAAGGACGTCTGGGTGGTATCAGATGTTCTCCCCTCCATATTATTCTTGTCACACCATGTGCAGAGGGTGGGCAACCCAGTCTTCCACTGCATTTCACGACTGTCAGGGATTTAAACTTAGGGGTTGGATCCCAACTAAAATGGCACTTTCCACAAGTTTCCTCTTCTCCTTGTGCTATTCCTCAAGGTGCCCTATCCCCCAGGAGCAGAAGTTTTTTTTGGAAACCAGTGGGTTGCAGAGAAAGAAGATAGGCAGGAATGCTCATTTCTGGTGATGGAAAATTTAGTCTGGATACAACCTTGAGAGTACCCTATTGGAGTCCAGCATTCTAACCTTTACACCACACTGGTTGGTTCTCAGTACAATTGTGTAGCATTGTAAGAGCTGTAGGATAGTCTGGCCCTCTCCTTCCAAGTTGTGCCATATCAGCGTCTTAGTCCAGAAGGGAATACGGCATGCTGGCGCCTGCAGCCCTCTAGCACGCCTTTCTGCATATATAATACTGGTGTCCACCACGGGCTCCATTTTATTTTATAGGAGTTGGGCAAGGCTTCCCAGCTTTCTGGTCATTTGCCACACTCGCAAGTTGGATAAAATTGTTGATGAGTTCTCTTTCGTTACGCAATCATTGTGTATGAGAACATTAACAACCAGGGCCCACGGCAGAAATATGGCTTCTGCATCTGCCTGCCTCATATGTAAAATGAGACATCATGGATTTTTACAATCTCTACTATACTATACTTAAGAAGTCCAATAAAAATGATCCTGTCACAGCTAATTCTGAGCTGAGAATTAGAAATGAGGTGTAATTAGGATTTCATGAGGCTGTTATACAGTTCAGGGCACAGCTAGACCAGACAGCAGGAGATCGTGATCCAAGCTCCCATTCTTTTTTTAAGGTGCTGCGTTGGGGAGAGTTGAATTGGGTTGGATAAGTGTAAGCTTTCTGAGGTAGAAATAGTTACTAGCTAACAGGAACTTAAGGCTTCTTCGCGTCACCTCCAACATGGATGCTGACAGGTGAGCGCATTGTAGTCAACTTGCCAATCCATGCAGATGTGTGTGCACTTGCACACACCGACAAAGAGATAGCACCTTTTAGGAGTCCAACCCACATGGGCTCTAAAATAAATTACTCATTCTACGCTTCAGGTTCTGGACCCCAAAAGCCCACCAATTCCCTGGTCCAATAAAAGGTGTTCCCAGATCAAAGGGACAGGAATGTTTTCATATTGAGCTGCGAGGAGCAGCCATCCTCTGCCTTTATTGTCTTCCTTTCAGTTTCCTGTTTATGCCAACCCTACTTTGTCATGATACCTGAATCAGCAAACTGTGGTTAGCATTTTCCCTTTAACTCAGAAGCAGAACCTTTTATTATACTTAAAAGTTAAAATTACTGGTGCTGAATTTTGTACTTTTTAATGATACTGAAATGAAATTAAAAATCCAACCATTAACATTTATGATATTTTTGAATGAGAACACAACTTTCAAGAGAAGGCACATTATACGTAGATATACACATTAATTATGGAAATAGATGAGTTATTTTGTAGTAAGACTTTAGCAGTCAAACTTCGCTTTCCGCAAAAGGAACTCTTTAGTATCAGGAGTTCTACCATTCCATCATACCAAGTATGAGATAGCTGCACACCTTTCAACTTAAATTCTCCGTAGTTTCTTTCGAGGCTTGTCTCTAACTGCTGCACTGCTAGAGTAGCTTTTTGCCATCTCAAACATTTCCTGCAGTGCTGGATTAGAGCAAAATCCATCTGGGGCAGCATTGTGTGTCTCCCATCATGCACTCTTACTCCAGTTCCCATTTGATGTGTTGGTGCAGGAAAAAAAATGTAATACCCCCCCCCCCCCGGTCTCCCTCTTCCTGATTATTTAGCACTGACCAAAATACCTAGCTGCAACCCCCTGCAGTAATCCACTCTGGTTCTGGATGCATTTGCCCCGCTTTAAGAGGAGCTGCAGTTTAGCTAAGACTACACCGCTTGCTCTCGTGCTGATTCTTGTTAAATACATGATGTGGACACATTACCGGAATGTCGCAGGGTTCCCTCACTACAAGGATAATTCTGCAGATTTAATGCCAATCATCTCATGCTTTTTTCCAGGCTGTATACGGCTTTGCTAGACCTTTTGAAGGAGTTAATTGGGTTTTTTTTCCTTCCATGGGAAGTGTCAGGATTTTCCATTTCAGTGGAAACATTTCTCTCCTGTAGCGTTTAGCTACAGAATTCATTCCGAAGAACTCCCATGGAGGAAAAAGATGACAGGACACAACTGGCCCCAATTAGCTGAAGATGGAAAGAGCTGCTGCTGTGAGGAGAGCAATGAATCTCATATCTTAATCAATCACTGCTGAGGGCTGGCCCCTCCCATTCTCCTCTCTTCCTGCTTCCATGACACAACAACTCTTTACCTTACGTAAGTGAAGTACTAAATCATACTGACTAACAGTGCAATACTAAGCCGAAAGAGACTCTTCTATGCCCTTTGACTTCAGTGAATGTTGAAGGGTGTAACTGCCTAAGATTGTACTGTAACTGTCGCATTTATGTGACAAGTGACCCAGGCAGTAGGGTGTTGGGGGACTCTGATTATTCCCGATTCAGATACAGGCATGTGCCCAACGCCCTAGGCATTTAGATAGCCATCCTATATTAGATCATTAACCTTCTAGCAAGAGGTACACCACAACAATGCTTTTGGTTCATTTGGGGTGTAGTACACAAATAAAAATATTACGTGGCAAATCCTGTCTTCATTTTATTTTTTACTAAAACATAATTACTTACATTTTTAACATAGACCAACTTAAAATAATATGATAATCCTCTTCATTGATTTTTACATAGATAATTAAAGAAGAGCGATTACTTGAGCCCATTAATTACTTCTTACTAAAAGTAAAGAGGTTTCACGAGGCAAGAAGCCTTTTCTAAGAAGAAGCTGATAATCAGTTCAGACTCCCATGTTTGTAAATTTTCACTATTTTCTTCCAACAATATTCAGCTGTCCCACTTAAGGCTCACATTGTATAACTAAATTGTCTTATAACTTCAAACACCGTGCGAAGTTACGAAGCTACCTAACTTTTAAACGCATTAATAATACTTTTTATGTATTGTCGAAGGCTTTCACGGCCGGAGAACGATGGTTGTTGTGGGTTTTCCGGGCTGTATTGCCATGGTCTTGGCATTGTAGTTCCTGACGTTTCGCCAGCAGCTGTGGCTGGCATCTTCAGAGGTGTAGCACCAAAAGACAGAGTGTCTGAGAGATCTCTGTCTTTTGATGCTACACCTCTGAAGATGCCAGCCACAGCTGCTGGCGAAACGTCAGGAACTACAATGCCAAGACCACGGCAATACAGCCCGGAAAACCCACAACAACCAATACTTTTTATCATTTCCATCGTAAGAATTTTAAAAAGCCCAGAAAAAGCCCAGCAGAAGCAAACTGAAGCATGGGAGTGGAATCCCCCCCAGAACCAAAGTGAAGTTAGGGGACCAACTTCACACCAGGGAATCACACCCATTCCACCCAAACCAAACTGAAGCAAGGGTTACAGTTTTCTCATACGTACATCTGTTGGGCCCCAATCAATATATACCTTCTTTGAATTACATATTTCTATATCTAGCTGGACGTTCTTGGCATTCTCAGCTTCTTTTCATACCTGGACTCCAAAACATATTATGTCTGTTGATATAATTATATTAATTCTGATATCCTAAAGGTCATGCTGTTGTGCTGCTCCTTTGTTTCTTGACCCTCTACAGAGGTTATTCTGGACTCCCTCTTTGGCATATTCAGCAGACAGACCAAGCCAGTCTTGTTTCTAGTGTCCTCTGTGGTCTTTTTGTTCAAGAACAGCTTCTTTTGTTCAGGAGGAAATAATAGCCACACACAGGCCTGCCTCAACAGATGCACTTAGGTAGAAAACTAAGGAAGGGGGACCTTTAAAACACGCAGGGCTGCGCACAGCCAATAAAGTAAAAACCACTGCAGAATGTTAATAAGCATCCACGTTCCTCAAAATACGAAATTTCCCTTTGGACACCTCCCTCTTGTTTCATTTGTTTCTATGACAGCTTCACCTACCTCCTGGGCATTTCCTTTCCCTCCCTGTTTAATGTTGCCACCGCACCCACCTCTGATGGTTTCCTTGATATTTAACAGACGGCAGGGGTTTCCCCCCGCCTTCACTCTCTGAAAACAAAGAATTGGATGCTCCCCAGCTGCAGGCAAGTCTGTAGTATTAAAGATGTTCTCCACCCCATAGACTTCCTCTGCACACACTCCCATTGATTGCCAGCCAGCATTAGTCAGGCACTATCATCAAAGATGAGGGAACACAAATGTTCAAAAAGTGAAAACTGGATCTGTCTTGCTGCAAGAAACTTGTTCATTTGTCATGCTAGAAGTCACTTTGAACTTTTTGCTGAAGGTGCAATTCATGTTGCCTAAGTCGATCGAGGCAAGGAATAAGATTTACCTGTGTGTGTTATGTGCCGTCAAGTTGCCTCTGACCGATGGCAACCCTATGAATGAAAGACCTCCAAAACATCCTATTGTTAACAGACTTGCTCAGATATTGCAAACTGGAGGGTGTGGCTTTGTTTATTGAGTCAAGCCATCTCATTTTAGATTTTCCTCTTTTCCTACTGCCTTCTACTTTTCCTATTGACTTTTCCAGATAATCTTGTCTTATCATGACATGTACAAGGTACTATAGCCTCAGTTTTGTCATTTTAGCTTCTAGGGAGAATTCAGGCTTGACTTGATCTAGAACCCACTTATTTGTCTTTTTGGCTGTCCATGGTATCTGTAAAACTCTCCTCCATCACCACATTCTTTCCTATTTCTCCCTGTACACTTGGAGCTAATTAACAGTTTCCATTAAAAATTATGTACGGGGCAGAGACAGTGGATAGAGAATACTTTTTCTCTCTCTTCGAAGCACCTAATGAAGCTTATGGGCAATAGATTCAAGATGGACAAATGGAAGTAGTTCTTTACTCAACAAGTGGTTAAAATGTGAAATTCACTGCCAACTGATGTAGCGATCGCCACAAACATATGTATGTATGTGCTTGTTCCTTTGGCACGACACCATGGCTAAGCATCACATTATTTCCTTTGTTGGCACCAGGTTAAAGTTTTTCTGTTCCTTGAGGTGATTAGTATTGATTGATTATTTAACAGCATGATCCTAAGCAGAGCTATGCTTTTCTAAGTTCATTGAAGCAAGTGGGCTTAGAAAGGTATATTTCTGCTTAGGATTCTACTATCTGAATGTAGTTTTAACAATAGTTGCTAAAGAACTTTTCACAATCAGGACAAATGCATCAAATCTCTAGTGCTCAAACTTGAGACAATTTGTATCACACTGGTCAAGGGCTGAGCTGTGACCATGCTGGTCATTTTTTTTAATGAAATACATCTTCAAATTCTTTGTCAGAATCACGGAGTTAAGATAAGAATTAGAGGTGGCATTACCCTATGTGGGGGTCTCTTTATGAGTTGGGGGAATTAGCAGTCAAGGAGACACAGTGAGAGGGGGTAACTGGGATCTCCACCACGAATACCAAGATTGTTCCCTTAGAGAACTCTCAAATAAACAAGCAGAAGTTGTACAGGAAAGGTTTATTAATAGAGAAATAAAAGGCAAGCATGCAGAAAATCATGCACAGCATACACACAGAGCTAACCAAGAAAGTGAAATGGGAGTAATTGGGGTGGGGTGATACTTACCAGTCCTGAAGACAGAGAAGGTCTGCGGAAGTGGCAGCGAAGCAACCTGCAGTTTACGGAAGGGGAAGAGAGGGCTCAGACGAACACACACACAGCATAGGGCTTGGGGCAATCTAATTATAGTGTGAAACATACCCTGGGGCAAAATTACATCTTCTGTCCCTTAAACAATAGCTTAATGGCTTGTCTGGAGGTGAAACAGTAAATTGGGAAAGGTTTGCTTGAGCATATCTGGGAGGATCTATAGGTGAGAAAAGCGTGTGATGTCCTGCGACTGCTGGATAGGAGGGCTTATCAGGTCCCTGAATAGCCTGGATTAGGAAGGAGGGGTGAGGAAGGTATGGAAGGGTGTTGATTAGATATGCAGGAGCTCCTGGAAGCTCTCTTTTGTTTTACTTAAGTGCTTTTCCGGGGCATGGAGGGGCAGCTAGTCAGCCTGCCACACCTTCTGGTAATTTACCAACTCCAGCCAGGGTTGGCAGCTGTTCTGCCTGGTGAGGCAACATGCTGTGCTTAAGACACATGAGGAAGGGGCATATTTTATATCCATAAGCTGCCCTTGCAATAAGGAGAAGGGGTAGGACTGCTGACAGTGGAAAGGAGCTGGTAGAAAGTATTTGTAGGTTTTCTCTCTGTAAGATCCTTATCTGTAATACAATATTCTTTGAATTGACTTCAACCGTGGATTTATCAAAATGCGCAAAGTGGCTGACTGTTTATTGCATACTTATTCTCTGTGTTCTGACTTCCAGAAAGAGGAATGTTCATCATGTTTCATGTTCCTTCTGTTTCAGGGGAAAATATTCACTTCCATGGAGCCTGAAAATGATATTAATGATGTTTGCATATATCCTGATTCGGGTAGGTAGAAAACACTTTTAACATGCTTGCATTTTACTATGTGATAAACATGCTGGTTGAAACTGAACTCACAGTTTTCCTGCTTGGAGGTAATCCATTCTTGGGTTCATTATGACTCCTTTTTTAAGAAAAAGGAAATGAAATAGATACCACCTTCTGCTTTGGTGCTAAAAGGTTCAGTTATCTGTTGTGCGATTGCAGCATTCTCAGCCATTGTAATAAAGTGCCGTCCTGTTTGCTCTGGAGCTCATTTTGTTTCCTTAAAAGGCATTTAGAAAAAAATACCATATTTGGTGTTCAACAGTCAGGTATCCAGTGCTTACCTTTGGTTGGATCCAGCCAGCCTTGCTCACCAGCTGCTTTGATCCAACCTCCTATATGGAATTTTTAGTACTTTCATTGACTGCTAGATTATAAATCTTCCTTTCCCATAAAAAGTTGCCATGTCCAAACTGGATATTTGATTCTTCATCCTCAAGTTTCGTAATGAATCACCTGCAATGTCTGATTTTTTTTTTTAAAAAAAAGGTTTTGACCTTATAGTCTGACTTGTTAACGGGGAGACTTACTTAAATCTGTCTGAAACCATTTCCAGATAATCTGTTTTGTGGTTTAATGGGTGTGTCGATCTTCCTGTGAAAACTGATCCGAGTTACCATACCTAGACAATAGAAAGAAGTTAAGGGCTCCTTTAACCTTTTCCTTATTTTCCCCTCTTATATGTATCTAAGCTCTGTCCCAATGTGAGTGCCTTGGAAAACATCACCTCCAAGAAGAAGCTTTTCCCTTCTTTACTGTGCTGATTGAAAGTTTAGACAAAAGTATTTCTATAATAAATATATTTCCTAAATAAAAAGAGGACCAAATAAAATCGCTTTTCACGTTCTGAGATGTGCAAACGTTCCTTCCATTATCTGGTTTAATATTATTGATTTGTATACTCTGGAGCGACAATGGACCATGTTAATGAAAGGGATTTTTGTTGTTTCTTCCCATCCCACTCCTCGTTTTTTTCCCTCTGGCTGCATCCCCCTATGCTGCTGTTCCCAAAAGACCCTGCGGCCCCCCAGGAGTGACTTTGCATCAGGCTGTAGCAGCAGGACAAGGGAAGGCAGCAAAAATCCCTTCCACGAACTTGGCTCCACTTGCGTTTCTATAGAATCCAGCTCAACATAGGCTTTAAACTTTCAAGAAATTAATTTATACTCTTTCTTCACTTGGCCGAGAGCCTGTGGCTCTCTTGTTCTACGACAGTGGATGTCTGTTCTAGGACTGGTGAATATCTTACGTATCCATTTATTCTTCTTAATAAGGCAGACAGCATTACCCCACCCATGTTAGCTGCAGGCATCTAGCTGTGAAGTTTACCAGCACGGTGTAGTGGTTAGAGTGTTGGGCAAGGGCTTGGGAGAACTGGGTTCAGATCCCCACTCTGCCACAGATGCTTCCTGGGTGTCCTTGGGCTAGTCATACATACACTCAGCCTAAACAGCCTCACAAAGTTGTTGTGAGGTTAAAATGAAGGAGGGGGGAAGAATGTCGCAAACCACTTTGAGTCCCCATGAAGGGAAGAGAAGCAGGGTAAATATATATATACAAATATGTATTTATTTATAGTTTTTGTACCCCACCTTTCCACCCATATTGGCATTCAAGGTAGTTCACAACTACCTTTTGTTTAGAATTACATTTTTTAAAAAGAAGATTCTGCAACGAACCCAAGCAGTTGCTGTTCATCTTTGCTACATTGTACTCCGAATGCCGTAGACTTGAGTTTAACTGCAACAGAACTGACACATCAGTCGATTTCTTTTTTTATATAATGATTTTGGAATAAATGTAACAATGGCTTCATTCTTCAGAAGAGACTAGTTCAGGTTTTTTAAATGCGTTTTGCCGTATTATCAGCTGTTTTCTATCTCTTTAGGAATGCTGTTCACAGCCAATGAAGCACCCAAAATGAGTATCTACTACATTCCAGTAAGCAAGCTCTTTTTTAAAAAAATTGGAACTGGTTTTCTGCTATCAGGACACTAGTATCAGCCCTGTCCTCTTTGTTTTAAAAGCCAGCATCTGATTACTTTATAAATGTGATTTAAAGTGGAATTAGTGTTGTGTATCAGCAAAATGATACAATGTAGCTCAAATTATAATCTGTATAAATTCATGACCTTTGTCTTTTATGCTGAAAAGTATACAGCAGAAAGACAGGATAAATGTATTTCATTCTCATCCACTCTGTTGAGATAATGTAAATCTCCCCCTGATTTTAAAGAAGTAGGTTCAGACTGAATTTATTTGGAGACAAGGCCTTTTCAGTGGTGGTACCTTGTCTTTTGAATGCCATTCCCCTTGAGGTTCTGCTGATGTTAAGTTTACCTCAATCTCTTTTAGATGGCAGGCCAAAAACATTTTTTTTTATTTTGGGCTTTTAACTGAGAGGTTCTTTTTTTAGCTGTTTTTATGATCTGCTTTTAGCCTGAGGGTTGTTTTTTATGAACTTCCATTTCAAACTGTTTTATGCCCAGATTTGTTTTAATGGACTATTGTTGCTAATTTTATGCTGTTTTAATGATTTCCCTGAATAATTTTACTTTGTGAGCTGGCTTGAGCAGGTCTATGGAGAAGCAGGATATAAATTTTCTAAATAAATAGTGTCTAGATTCAGTGGCACTGGAAAGCACAAATGGGGGAAAGGAATTTTAACTGTTAAAATGAAAAATGTCATAAACTCATGTAAACATTAGGACTAGGATCCAAAGAGTAGAGATGGGCACGATCTGCATTACGATCCAAAAAAACCCACGATAATGGCGATCGCGACTCCTTGGATCGTGATCGGCCATGGCCAATGTCTGGGAAGCCAGACACTCAGGCGCCAGTAATCTATTCCTGGGGCAACGGAGCCAGGGGAATGCCTGAGCTGTGTTTCCCCTCCTTCTGTCGCCCTGGAAACCCGAATGGAAGGCCAGCTTTCCTTGATCAGCAGGTCTTCCTTCCAACCATGGAGCAGCAAAGCAGTCACCAATTGGGAGAAGACACCCAGGGGAGGGAGGGGGAAGGGGGTGTTCTGTAGCCATGGGCACTCCAATCTCATCCCTGCAAACCCTGATAGGCAGCTCTGACGGCCAAACACAGACGGCCAAACACAAACACAGATGCCGCCGGCATCACCCACCATTCTTTTCTTGCCAGCGCGCTCCTTTTTGGCCTGGCAGGCGGGCACATGGGGGGTGCCGCCAGCGAGTGGCCAGACCCCTTCCCCCTGAGGGGAGGCGGCTCGTCGCCGTCTCCCCGTGCCCGCCGGGCCCGGTGGCTGCCGCCAACACCCACCTTCCCACATAGCTGGGAATAGCAGCACACCCCGCTTTGGCCTCCACGATCCACAGATCGGGAACAGGAGATGATCGGTGTGGATCATTTAGTTGGGATCGTCACCGGCGCTGATCCATGATCAGCTGGATCGGCAATTTTTTTTGGATCGTGCGCATCTCTAGTTTTGAGGCATTGAGTGCTCTCAATGGGATTTCCCCCTTTTCTCCCTCCTTGAACACCAAACTCACATTACACACACACACTGCTTTTGAAAGCCCCTGAGTTCCAGAAATGATTCATTAGAAGGAGATCACTAAGTGCGAAAGACCAGTCCGCTGCTTAGTTGTGTAAACGGGTCTAGTCTGTATCTGAATGCTCAATCTACGGATGAGAGTATAAAACTCGTTCCTAAACTAAGGGTGAACTGTTGCCCTAATAAATGAGACTGCCCCGCAGTCTCTTTTCAAGCCACAGTTGATACCCTTTACGGGTTGGTTCACTTAAGAGGATGGAACGGAAGAGCAGTCATGCAGTATTTCAAATAAAGGTTCTTCTCATTTTCGAGTATGCCAGTGGAGAAGGGGGAAAAAATGAAATAAAGGATCCATTCAGATCTTAATTTTCGCAGAGTAAGTGCAATCTTGGCACGAGTCAAAAGTGAGGCTACTGTTTGTTGCTAGGTTATACTGACATATTTCAGGTGCCGTTTTTCTCTTTCTGAACTTTGATAACACTTGAGAACGTCTGATAGAATTTTAGAGCTGCCAGTCCCGCCTTTCATTGATGATAACTAGGGAGGAGAAAATGCAGCCGTTCAGGGCTTTCACAGCAATCACATGGTTTTGCTTTTATTGTGCCCGGCATCATATTTGTAGTAGTTCAGCTTTCCTTGGTTTGTTTGTGTTCTGGCTGAACCTGGAGATGTTCCCATTCTCTGTCTTTTCAACCACTGTGCCCGGTAGAACCTGGAGATGTTCCCTAGAGAGACAGGATCCGGTCCAAGCAGTGGTTTGAATCAGCCAAAAGGAGATGTTTGCTAGAGAAAAAATGTGACAGGGAAAGGTTAACTTAACCATAAGGTAGGTTTTGAGGGTTGAGGGAGAAATGTGAATTAAAGATCTGAGGAGGATTCTAAAACATCACTTTAATTTGTGTTCCTCGGGTGTGCAGAAAAGAGTAATGGGTATAAAATTGCCTACTCATGGAAAAAGTGTTAGGGAAGGCAGTCCTTGAGGAAAATCCCTGCTTGAATTTGCATACCTGACATGTAATACCAGGAAGCTAAGATTTGTGCTTGTGACACGTGGTTTGTTAACACTTGAGGATGAACTCCCTGTGCCTTGGAGCTGCTGTGTGATGGTTGTTCTGAGTTCAGTCTTGCTGAACCCCGTAAGAGCTCCACCCAGCTCTAGACTATGACCCTTCTGAACTTCTTTTCAGGCCATAGTATGAGGGGATGCTGTTTGCCCCATTGGAGAGTTATGCATGTACATGTGAAGGACCCCCATGGGGCAAATAGCACCCCAGAGGCCTTTTCAAGTTGGCAAAATGGTGGGGGGGGGATGCTGACCCCCGCCCCTGGCCACGGTTCCAATTATGCAGGCTTGGAAAATGAGTTCAACATGCAGTTGGTGGTATGAGAGTTGGGATGGGGGAGGCCACATCCAGTTCTCAAAAAGTCATCTAGTTTGGTCCTTAGTTGCATTGGCTGTAAGACCTAGCTAGTGTGCACCCTGTATACCTGTTGTCACATAGTGATCCCTGTAGTTAGCAGAGGGCAATCTCTTCAGTGCCCTCCGACTACTAAGCCTGAACAGGAAGGATGGGAGTTATTCATTTGCTGCTCCCCATCTTTGGAACTCCAGTTGTCTGAGAGTGCAAGCTTTCCAGATGTGATATAATATCTTATTTATTAAATCAAGCTGATTGAGCAGCTGGGTCTCTTAATGTATTTCCTCCATCATTTAACTATTAGGGCTGCAGTGTGTATTAGACGATCGATCATGCCAACCATTTTAATCATATAATAAGATTGTAAAACAGTTAATATAACTTATTGATCAGACTGAAGATTTTTTTAAAACATTAAATTACTTTTAAAACACATGAATGGCAGCTATTATCTTTCGGAGAGGACTTTTTCCTTCTTTCCCCCATAAAGAATGCCTTTTTAGATGGAGCGTGTATTATTTTAAGCACAAAGTATGCTCACGACCCCATAAGTATATGGTTTATTCATATGCAAGAGCATGGTGAATAACAGAATTACAATTGACTTAAAATAGAATTACAAGTCATTCATTTAACTGACGAATACATTTTTGATTAGATAACAGTCCTGTTAGTCACCCATTCCACGTTACTAAAATGTTATTGTTCATTCTTGGTTATCAGAAACAGGGCAAGAGCAGAATTCAGGTAAACGAGAGCCTCATTTGGACAGATATTTCACCAGTAGTATTAGTTGCACCTAACTCAAGTTCAAAATTCCACAGTGTATATCGTGATTTAAAAATTAAAGAAGAACTCTGGAATATTGTCTGTGGAAGGTTAAACGTATTACTGTATTGTTTTTCATGAACGGGTTGAGGCTACAACCTAGAACACTAGGTGTTGGTTGCAGTCTGTCAGATTGTGTGGGATGTACTCTAAATATCCACCAGTCTTTTGTGATATTTTATTTTACTATTTTATCCTGCTTTTTTCCCCAATGGGAACCCAAAGAGGTTCATGGTACAGATCACCACCCCCAAACAGGAGTGCATAGCAGGTCCTGCGAGTCCTGTGGGTGAAAATTCTTTTCAATTTTAAAATTACATTGTGTGACGTTAAATAAATCTATAATTTTAGTCTCCCTTTCTTTTGAGTCTTTGTATCTTAGTATGACTTATAGGTAAAAAGTTACAGATCGTAGCTTTTTTTTTAAAAGGATTGCCTGCTGAGCAATCATTTGACAACGGTGTTGTTTTGCCGCCGCAAACAGGAAATATGGGCTTCCTATCTGTATTCAGATAAGGGCTTTCGGTCTAAAAAGTAGCACAGTTGGGCTTATTCACAACAAAGGAAATCCTCCATTTCTCATTGTAACCTGTTGCCTCAAAGGAAATACGCGCCTCTGAGCATAGGTGCGGAAACTGTCCAGCGTGTGACACTCGGGAAATAATTTTCTGGTCCTCCTGTAGAATCTTTTAACACATTTGGCTGTTCTGTTGGGAAGTGCGCCTGGCAAGCGGATGTGAAGCGTAGCTGTCGCTGCTAGAAGCAAGACAGTGTGGTTTGGATCCAGACCTGTGTTTCTGTGGGCAACTGAAAGTCTTTGACCCTGCGGAGTGTGACTTTCTTGCCTACCTCCTCCTGCGGCACCCTGAAATGCTCTCCAAAATCATGAACCCCTCAGGAATTGGGATGTTTCTGGGGCTGCTGCAGGAGGGAGAAGGCAAGAAATTTGCCTTCAGCGGACACAAAGTCTTGTGCCCTCTGGATCCAAGCCTGTATCATTGGTCAACAACTAGGGGCATGTGGGCTAGAGCTGGCTTGTGGATGAGTACCATAGTTTGGTTCAACACAAGTTACTATGGTGGGGCGCCCTGCAACACTGCTGTACAGACTCCTGAAACAGAGGGAATAGGACGCTTACATCTAGAGAGCGATATGGGAATTCCGTGCTACCACAGGCCTTGCCTACACTTACAGGGCAACAAGGGTGTAGAACGAGCTGTGACACTTCAGTCTGCAGGTGGGGAGAGTCATATTTTTAATGATCCACTGTGTGAAAGCACCCAGTGTATAAAAAGTTAGAATCTTTAGGAAGAACAATTCTAGCCTTCATGTGCTGTGCCTGTTTTCTATTGTGGGAAACACTTAAGGAATTCTTAAAAATGCCATCTCTCCCCTGTAGTCTAGAGCATATTATTTTGTTCTACAACCTCAGTACCACCTCAGTCTGCATCTGTAGACCAGGCCTTATTTCCGAGGGGTAAGGTTTTTAGATAACCCAGAGCTGCCCCTGGGAAGAGAAATGGTTTCCTCCTGTTACTAAGGACAGACAAGTAATAGCATGTGGTGAGTTTGTTGGGGAAGACTCTCTGCATTGATTGCGGGAAGGGCAGTGTATGGCTTCTGGCCGGCTTCTGGCCTTCTAAGTCTTTCCACATGTCGGTCTCCACAGTCTTGGTGTTGTGGCTCTGTGATGACTTAACTACAGGCTAGTGATTATGGGGAAAGGGAAAGAATGGGGGAGGCGGTGAGTGGCCATGGCAGGCTGAATGCTGGCCACATGTTCCATTTTGGAACCTACGTGACTGAAGCTTCTGTGTCCAAATATGGATTAGAGGGCAACAACAGGAATATTTTAATAGGGATACTCCAGGGTCTCAAAAGAGACCAACTTAGAGAAGGAAAATAAAAAAAAAAGATGACCAGCAAGAAGGAAATGAGTGGAAATTGTCTAGAGAGGAGCGGTTCTGTTTTATTTAGAGTTCTAAGGAGCAATTTATCCTGTCTGTTCCTGACAAATTGTTTAATGTATCCTCTTCCTTTGGGCTCCTTGCTCAGACGATGAGCAACACATCCATAATCCATGAAAAACCCAGAAGGCAGACCCCGTACGTAGGAGTTTGACCTGTTGGCAATTTCACAGTGTCTGAAACGAAAACAAAGCAAAAACAAAACAAAACCCTGGCAGATGTAAGGATTACATGCAAAGCGTAAAGCCAAATTGGCAAAGATTAACGAAAGTGGCGTTGCTTATCAGATCATACTAGAACAGAAATGTAATAGCGCATGCTATATTTAATTTGGGCACGCTCTCCCAGCAGTTTTATATGGTTTTCCAAAGGTGTTATTACCAGACGAGTAGGGATTTGATGTGCAGTCATTTGAGGATATGCAAAAAGAAAATAATCTCTTAGGGACAGAGTCTCATCCCCAAATACCCCCTTTTCAGAACCTGCAGGTTTATTCAGGTCGAGATGATTTGTAGGCAAGAGGCCTGATGTGGCGCCTTACTTCTGCACTTCTCACTGCTGAACTACTGGCCAGCTTCTGCTAGTGCCAGAGTTCTTGCAAAGAGTGCTGGATTAGATGGACTTTGGCTTTGGCCACCTTTTCTGTTTCTAAGCAGAATTTCGTATTTGGGACCTGAGCACAGATTGGTTGTGCTTTACCTGTTCAGAGATCCTGAGTATGCACGTTTGTGTTGTTAACACAAATCAGCGTAATTCTAGTTTTTTCTTTTGCTTTATTATTTTTTAAGTCAGTGGGCTTGAAAGGATGTAACTCCCTTTAGGATTACACTGTAACTCCAAGGTTGCCAGCACAGGATTGGGAAATTCCTGGAGATTTGGAGGTGGCGTCTGGGGACGGTAGGAGGGGATCTCAGTGGGGTATAATGCCATAGAGTCCACCCTCCAAAGCAAGAAGTTTCTCCAGGGGAACTGGTCTCTGTAGTGTGGAGATCAGTTTAATGCCAAAAGATCTCCAGACCACGCTTGGAGGTTGGCAACCCTACATAACTCATAGCCCACTAGATGTAAGTTATGGGGCGGTATGGAAGAAATAAGAATGCTCATTGTTTGAATGCATCTCATTATTTAAGGTGGAGAAGGCTTAGGGATAAATTAAACTTACATAGCTTCTTTTTGGTGGCTCTTGTATTCATCACCCTTTTTAATGCACAACATTTTCAGTTTTTGTCCGGTTTATGGCAAAGTCTGATTGTATCTTCTTAAGATGTCTGCAAAATTCTTCACTTTAGACGTATTGGCACATATCTAAGCAGGCAGTTTCTCAAATGGATGGCCTTTCCATTTACACTTTTCACTGATTTCTCCCTCTTACACTGTTCTTGTTCCCTCATATGCTGGGAACAAAGTTTCAGGGGGCTGGGAGGGGAAGCAGGGAAGTCTCACTCTGCACAGTCCAGGGATAGTTGAATACACATCACTGTTGTTCAGATTTAATACAAAAGGTGTCCACTTAACTCAAGTGGTTTTTCACATCTGCTTATGCAGCTGAACCCACGGAGATAGAGAGGGTGTTTTTTGCTGGCTTGTCCTCCCGTTGCACTGCTCCCCACCCTGGGGGGTTCTTGGCCCTCCAGGAGCAGCATTTGGGGAGCTCAGTGAGCTGCAGTAGGAAGGGGCGGGGAGGAGGTCCCGCTTTGCCAGCTTCACTTCACTGGCAATGCTCTGAATTCAAGCCACAGTTCTTTTACTGCCTGTCTAAACTCTTTCATCCAAGTTAAAAACCACAGCAGATATTTATACCCGAGTTTGAAAGTCCTTGAACCTGTCAAAACAATTTGGTGCTTGGGCTGCTGCAATTGCAAGGTACAAAACTGTACTTGTTAGGTACAAAACTGCACCTGTGCCCCCCTTGGCTTCTTATCCCAGGGCTGATCAGACTGTAGTGAAGGGCTCTGGGCCTGTGGGCTCTTGATCCAGGAGTGAACAGACAGAGAATCCCAGGCAGGGATCCTCTGAATGAAATAAAGCTTTATTTGAAAGAATGTGTACATCCTAAGCTAATCTCATTCACCCAAGGCTGGCCAAACCTGTTAGTTCAAGGCAAGGACTTCCTAAGCAGGAGATGATGACAAGGAGAACTCTGCCTGGCTCATCTCGGGCCCCCTCCTCTGAAGGGCTGATGATGTCACCTTGTCTCTGGCCCTTCTCTCTTCACCTCTTGTCTGCCCTTCCCCATGACTCTCCAAAATGCCAGTGCACCCAGTTCTTGCTCAGTCCCTGCTGACATCTTTGTTGCCCTTTTGCCAGGTTGATTGGCTCCAAATGTCTCTGCTGTTCCTTGTATCTTGCTGCTGTTTCAGGGTTACTTCCTCTTATCTCACAGTACTGGATGGGAGCGGTAAGGAAAGTCTTGGCTTACACTAGGAGTTCCAGAACTTCGTGTGTGTCATGTCAGAATGCATCAGGGCCAGGGGATGGGATCCTCGATCATCAGTCTAGGCGTTACTTCTTCTGTACATACACATTTTCCACATGCTCTTGCAAGTGTTCTGTATCTCTAAATATGGCTTAAGAAATTTCAAGCTAAAGTGGCTGAATGTACAGAGAGCTCCAAGGACAGTTGCAATTGCAAGTTCTTGATCCTAAAGACTTGTGATCCTAAAGATATGTGGTGCCCTCAAGTCATAGCTGACTTATGGCAACTCCTGCTGGAGTTTTCATGGCAACAGACTATCAGAGGTGGTTTGCCATTGTCTGCCTCAGCAACCTTTGTTTTCGTTGGAGGTCTTCCATCCAATGACTAACCAAGGCCGACCCTGCTTAGCTTCTGAGATCTGATGAGATCAGGCTTACCTGGGCTATCCAGGTCAGGGCTCCTAAAGACTTAGAAGGAGACATATAAACATTTAATAAAGCATAATCAATTAGCAACCAGTACTGGTTCTGGAATCTGTATTCTATATTTGGCACACTTCTTCGTGAAGATCTGATATTGCAATGTCAACCCTTGGAATCTAACTGATCAGACAGAACATGTGTAAGGGACTGTGTATATATACAGTAATATAAAAATGAAATTAAATTAGCTTGCGCTCACGCATAAGCACCTTTAAGCTTTTGAAAATAGCTTTCCAAGAATATGCTGCTGTATATTGTTGTTCCTGGACAGCACTAAGGAAGTCCAGGGTTGCTACTCAGAAGCAGCCAGTGAGAAACGACCCCTGAACACCTCTTGCCTTGAAAACTCTCTGGGATCACCATAAATTGGCTGCAACTTGACAGCAGTTTACAGATGCATTCATGGTTGTTCCTGTTTAGCAGTTGCTTAAGGCAACCATGTGTAGCTGTACACAATGTAGAAAAGTAGTCATCTAATGACACACTTGAAATCAGAGCAGATTACTGACTTCTTAGCACATGTTTGATGCGGTTGTCAGTACAATCCTACGCAGGCTGCTCTTGAGTGAGAAAAGGCTATTTCTATAACATGTAAGAAACGTATTTGTTGTGCCACATTTATGACTTGGCTATGATATTTAGAAAGAGTGGACGACTTCTTCAGGTGGCAGTAGACCTCAGTGAGTGGCTTGTGTTCAACCAGTTGCATAAATGTAGCTGTCCACTGAACACTGGTACTTCCCACCACCCCAAATAAATGCCTAGGAAGTATTCTTAAGCGGCACAGAATGGAAGAAAAGAGTCATTCAAAACAATTGTAATTGTTTTCTCTAGAATGCGGTATGTTGGCTTTTTTGCTTAATAATCGAATGTTTTATTTTAAGGGTGCCACTTTATTTCTCAGTGCTCTAAATCTGCAGAATACGAACATTTTTGTTAGGGGCTTTGCTAATGGTTTTACTGATTCACAAGTTAGTTGGTTTGTCTCAGAAGATAAAAATTCGTCAGACCTGAACAGTTTTGCATGGTTGACATGGCTGGGGTCAGGGAATGGTCAAAAGGCATATGGTGCAGCCCCCTTACTGAAGTTAAACTAGCTCTGGTCTGGTTGGGAGATTTCCCGGGGACCACACCAATTTGTGCCACCTTGGTTTCACGTTAGAAGAAAGGCAGGGTATAAACTGTCATTTACTATTGCTTGTTTGTGTCTACCATGTTTATCACTGCTGATGTAATAGAAAAGGAAATGGATCACCCAGAGTTCCATTTCATAGGAGTCTGAGGTCTTTCAACCTTGCCATTATTTCCTATTTCCTTCCCTCTGGAAAGGCAGCTTTTGATGTTCACCTTGATGCACTGTACCGCAATAATCTGACTTCAGCGGGTGTGCCCGCATATGCATGGCAGTGGAAGAGAGATAAGAGTTCCAGTGGAAAAGAGTTCTGCCAGCCTGAATTTTAAATGAAATGGAAACTTGCATTTTAAGATACAATAGTATGACTTTTTTTGTCCGGCACATTTGAAATGATAACTGGTCCCAAGAAAAGGGTATACAGAGCTGTAAAACTTTTTTCTCTTAACCCGCTCAATTTCAGACTTCCTTATCAGGGAATCAGTTGTTCTATTGTGTTTGAACTCTTCCTCTTTGTATATGTGAGAGTGAGTGAGTGAGCGAGTGTGTGTGTATATATCAAGGGCATTATAGTCACATTCCAGTTTAAATGAAGGAGGACTGAAACATTGCACTTCCAAGGTATTGAGGGCTAAGTAACTCCAGCAGCAAAAATATGCATAATACCACAATAGCTACAGCAATTAAGATTAGAAAATGTTAACTACTTAATTTTTTTTTATCACTGAGCTGGAAGAAAAAGGGAGGAGTAAGGTATCAGGGACCTGTGTGTGAATCCCTGTTACAGAACTAAAGTATTATCTCCGTATAATTGTATCTATGTACATTTTATATGCATCTTGTCATTGTTTTAAAAAGGATATTATTATTTCAAAATGTATGTGTCTTTTCAAAGGACTGCTTGATACAGCTCACAAGTAAACCAATACAATAGAATCATAAAATAGCATAAAAGAGGACAGTTTTTTCTCCAGATCTGTTGACAACCCTAGCTGTGCGACTGTCAGAAAAATGTTGAGTTAGTGGGTATATCTTAACTTCAGTATATCTGCAGGTGTTAGGTCCTGCTCCGAAATGGTGCTCATTCCTTGATAATCTAACAGAAGAGCTCGAGGAGAACCCGGAGACAACCGTGTACGATGACTACAAGTTTGTAACAAGAAAAGATCTTGAAAATTTAGGTATGTTATTATTGTGAAATATTTGTCTAGCTTGCTCATAGACGAGCTTTCAACCAAATGGACCCCAAGGTGGTTTACAAAATATTCAATGAACATAATAATATCAAAGTAACAACGCACATTTAAAACATCATGTAATGACTGTTTATAGCAGTGTCCACATTCAGTTCCCTTTGCCTTACAGCGTTGTCTGACTAATTAGGCTGACTCAGGGGCCCTCCAAAAAAAGGCACCGTTTCAGAGATGTGCTTGTTCTCAGCTCCTGAGGGAGGGAGTATCAGAGACCATGGGGCCCAATTCGAGTCCAGTTGTGCCTTAAAGACTGACAAGATTTCAATGATATAAACTTTTGAGAGTTAAACTCTCAACTTGTTGTTTTTTACAGTGCTGTTGGACTCAAATTGTGCTTTTCTGCAGTCCTACATTGCTACCCACCTGAAACTATGTTTATGAGCAGATGCTGAGAATGCCCTACCCAAGCGCTCTGCCAGCGGCATGTCTGCTAATTCTGGCTTCTGATCTGAAGTATCGAGTTGGTTGATATAGATTGAGGTACTCTGAAGTACATCGGTATTCTGAGCATAAGCCGTTCATGTAAGAGGCTTCTTTTATCTAGCCGATGCTGGTTAGCTTCCAAGATCTGACGAGATTGGGCTAGTCTGGGCCATCCAGGTCTACTTTATGCAGGAACTAATTGGCTGCCAATGTAGCTCTTTAAAGACTGGTGCGATGTGTTCTCTGTAGCTTATAGCAGTCAGTAAGCTTACCACCACATTTCTTAGTATTTGAAGTTTCCACACAGTATTTAAGGGCAGCCCCATATAGAGGGCATTGCAGCTGGTTGTGTTCATAACAGAAGTAACTGTGGCCAAATCTTACTTTTCTCAAGGAAGGGCCACAGCTGGTGTGCAACCCAAACTTGCTAAAAGGCACCACAAACTGTAGAGGAGTCCTGAGCCCCTATTTGTAGGCACTGCTGGCTATGAATCTAGGGAGACTGCAGCCCATAGGTTAGCTCCTTAATTCCTGGTAAGCTCTGCTGACCAGTTGCACCTCAGTGCTGTCTGGATTGAGTTTCAGTTTGGCACTCTCCATTGGCCATTTACCACTTCCAAACACACATCAAGGATATCATCCAACCTGTCCGATTTGGTTGCTATAGAAATAGAGATGGGTGTCATCAGCATACTGATGTATGCTCAGTATGAATTAACTGGGCAATAACCTTACCAGCCTGTATACAGAAGGTGTAGCTTTCCCAGGGTCCTCTCAATTGCTGCAGCTGTTTCCAACCTCTGGAAAGATAATCCCTTGGGTTGTAGGATCCATGCAGAGGAACAGCCATGAGGGTTGGAGAAGGGCTGGAGTGAAGAAAAGACGAGTTGAAATAATTCCTCCTCCTTTTTGCAGGCGAAGTTCTAGTAAAGGGAAGTGGCTAGTTCATCCCGCTGTTCCTCCTCACCCCAGCCTGCCACTCCTCACAGGTTTTCCTCTGCCCAGATCCTGCAGTGCCAGAAAGGATCTTTTTGAGGTCAGAACAAGATGCGGCAGTAGAGAAGAACGTGGGGGAACTCTGTGTGCCTTCTGCGCTTGCATAGTAGGACATTCCCCAGTATCTTTAAACAGATAGTTCTGTTAAGAATGCGTTCTGCATGTAGAATTCCAGTGATGTTTTACTCATGGTTAAAGAAAATCCTTTATAGTCTATTTAAGTCCCACATTTTAACATTTCTACATGTTTCAGAATGTGACAATGTCCTTGTCCAATACTTAATGTAGAGAGAATATTATTGATATTTACACATGGACAACCAAGGTGTAGACTTTGTCCTGAAATGTTACAAGAAGTCTGTGATGCAACAAGAAAAGATCCCGGACTGAAAAACCAAATTCATAAGTGATGCTGTGTCGTTAGACTGTTTTTTCTCTGCCCGGAAAGCTATTGCCTCAGATTTTCTCATTCGTCTTACTAGTTTTATGCCTTTCATTTTACTCTTCATATTGTCATTGCAGCATAGCCTGTTTGTGAATATTCTTGCTCTTTTATTTGAAGATGCTTTGTTCTGTTTCGGGAGAAGGCATAAGAAGGCAGTACCGTTAAGCAATTTGATACTGAACTGATACTATCCAATGTGCCTGTCCTTCACAGGCAGTGACCCTGGGCAACACTTTAATTAAAACACTAATGTGTCACAGCAGAAACTGAGGTTCATTCTGCATAAGTCTTTCCTACCAAACATTCACTTTTTTGATTAGAAGCTGGCTGTGCCATCCTAAGCAGAGTTGCATCCTCTAAAACCTGTGGCGCTGTGGCAGAACTCACTGCACTAGACGTTTGCACTTAAAAAAAGGGTATTATCCGGATTTGGGTATCTGGAATACCATATATATTCGATATTCCCAATATTCAGGTCCAAAAATACCGGTATAGTATTTGGGTTTTATTCAGAATTCCAAATATATTCAGCTCTGTTATTTCCTATGGGGAAATCTTGCCGGGGGGGGGGGGGGCTGGAGGGGTCATTTTTCAAATTTCAGGGAACTTAGTCCTGCCTGTCCACTGAAGACCCCACCAAGTGAGTTGGATCAAAGGGTCCAATTCTACAGGCCCCAGCCACACTATTGTTTCTTGCGGAAGGCTTTCTCCAGCACACAGGAAGCCTTAGTTAAGCACACAACAACAACCATTAACCAAAAGCCTCCCGATGCAAACGGTACCAATAAAGCCCAACAGAGAGACTGTCATACCAAAGAATCCCTTCAGAACCAATGCCAAACTAGAGAAGCCCACCAGAACCAAACTGAAGCAAGGGATGCTATTACAAGCCCAACAGAACCAATGTCACTCAACAATGCCAGGCAGAACCCAAGGTCAATTCAAACCCAACAGAACCAGAGAATCCCCACATCCAGCCTAGCAAGCCTGTAATACCAAGGCAGCAGCCAGACCAGGCAGTGGCATATAACAAGCAAGCAACACTGACTGAGACATACACACAGTAATGTTGCCTCTCTGTCCCTTCCTCCTGTTGCCTCGGAAGTCTGCAGTGTGGTAGGGTGACTAGCTGCTGCAACTTTTAAAATGAAATTCCTGGATATTCCTGAATATATCGAGGGCCAGTTTGGTGGAGTGGTTAAGAGCACAGGACTCTAATCTGGAGAACCAGGTTTGATTCCCTACTCCTCCACTTGAAGCCAGCTGGGTGACCTTGGGTCATTCACAGCTTCTAGGAGGTTTCTCAGCCCCATCCACCTCACAGGGCATTTGCTGTTGTGGGGATAATAGTGACTTTGTAAACCAGTCTGAGTGGGTGTTAAGTTGTCCTGAAGGGCGGTATATAAATTGAATGTTGTTGTTGTCGTTATATCCAGATTATTTGGGAATGTAAATACTAGTTTATCTGAATATACCCGAATAAGCTGGATATATCCAGATATATGCAAATAATACCGAATTTTTTCAGGTGCATATTTGGCTTGGGAATTCAGAATTGCACACCCCTACACTATGCTATCAACCTTGCCTTCCCAGCTCAGCTGATTAGATGAGCATCCATCCCTGCCCCTTGCTGCCACCTGTTCTTTCTCCTGTATTTGCTCATGAAAATTAACAAAACTTTGGACCCATTCACACCTTTCCAGCATTGGTATAGAGGAAATGTTGCATAGCAATTTATATGTGAATAATTTGTAAACTGAGCCTTGCATCCCAAATACCTGTAAATAAACATTTTCATGATTTTGAGACTTGATAGCTTGTTTGGCAGTATACTCCTCCCTTACATTACTGCCAAAAGATCAGATAAAGAATAGCCTTTTTTCCGGTGTCTTGACAGAAAATTTGCTGAGCTATTAACATTTTGTTATGTGTGTTTCTCAGGGCTTGCCCATCTCATCGGATCCCCATTGCTACGTGCATACATGCATGGCTTTTTCATGGACATAAGACTGTATCACAAGGTAAATTGGCTGACCCATTAAGACTGTATATCTGCTTGTGTTAGTGAGAAGAAAAAAAAGAGAAATGGAAACAAGAACCTTTTCCGCAAGGTTTTTTTTCCCTTCTGCATTTTACCACCTACTGTTTGCCTTCCCAGGTTAAAATGATGGTGAATCCATTTGCTTATGAGGAATACAGGAAAGAGAAAATTAGGCAGAAGATAGAAGAAACCCGTGCACAAAGAGTGCAACTAAAGGTAAACTTGGAAACTATCCATAAATGATGTTACATAAATGATGTCCCAATATATTAGGAAGATGTGTGTTGAGGGCTCATTTCGAATAAGCTCCCGCTAGTGGGAGAAGAGGAAGACCTAAAATGAGACGGCTTGACTCAATAAAAGAAGCCACGTCCTCCATTCTGCAAAATCTGACCAAGTCTGTTAAGGACAGAGCCTTTTGGAGGTCTTTCATTCATAGGGTCACCATAGGTCGGAGGCGACTTGAGAGCACATAACACACACACGCACACACACCACACACACACACACACACACAGTAAATCTATAAACCTTCATAAAATGTTTCAAAAGTATTTAGCATTCATAAACATCTCTTCCTCCTTTGACTAGGTGTTAAGTTAACTGAATTTAATTATAAACAATCAGGGGGCTTAATAACCAGCATCTGCTTAGCCCTCTCTGTATGTCATGTCTGTTATCTTGGTCATCCTTTTAACAGTCCTGTTACAACAGTCACCTCAAAACTCTTAGCACCCTCCACCCCAGTCTAGTCCAATTTATTCTTCAGCACACCTTGTATGCCATTGTAAGGCTACGACTGCAGAGTTGGGGCTTTGCCTTCACGCCCTGAAACAGCTTATATTCTTTTCCCCCCTCCCCTTTCTTTAACTGAACATCTAGCTTGATGAAGAGTTCTCAAGAGCTCAAAAGGATATACACATCAGGGTTTTGTTTCTGATGTTTTGCTTGGTTCTAATAGAAGGCATTATGCCTTCTTTGGTTTTGGAATTTGTCTGCAGAGCACCATGGCCGTTTGTAACCTTTTGATTCTTTTCATTCATCAGAAACTTCCAAAGGTTAATAAAGAGTTGGCTCTGAAATTGATTGAAGAAGGAGAAGAAAATCTGCAAAACGAGAGGAAAAAAAAGCAAAAGGTAAGATTCCCGAATCTGCAATTACTTTCATACGTAGCAAAACTGAGCAGCATCAATGATTCTTAACAGGCCAAGTGGACCAGTTGTACTGTTTGAGGATGTTCCTTTGCATAGGGAGAAAACCACCTCAGTGTTAGAGTAGCTGTGCATATATAAGTTTCCAAGTTCAGTCCCTGGCACCTCCAGTTAAAAAGAACTTGGGTGGCAGGGCTGGGAGAGACCCTGCCCAAGACGTTGAAGAGCCGCTGTCTACCAGTCCATGGAAAAGGCTAACAGTGCAGTCCTAAATAGAGTTACACACTTTGAAGTCCATTGAAGCCAAAGGTGCATCTCTGTTTAGGATTGCAATGTATATGGGGCAGCAGTAAATGTCTATATTGTATCTGGTTTTTCCTAAATCATGTTCTAGGTGCCAAGTTTCTTGAAAAGTCTCTGTTTTCCTCCCCTGTCCTGCCTCACCCCCCATGTTGAATAAATTCATTAGGTTTTACTATTGCAACAGATGTCCATCTTTGCATTAACCATAAACAAATGACTATGATTTCACTAATTACTGGCGATTAAGATTCCGGCTGCTGTCAGCAAACTCGGTAAAGGTGTTCCTTGGTTTTGGGCTGAACGCAATCTCTCCTTAGCAGATTCCTTATCACAATGAATGGTATTTCTTAGCAAATCATTGCTTTCACAGAATACTTTTCCTCCCTAAAAAGAGCCAGCAAAACTCATTGGCCTTCTGTTATCAGAGCACACTTTCGTAATCTGCCATCATTCAGATGTCTGTTCATGTCTGTATAATGTTTGTGTGTGCATGCGTATACATACATTCAGTCTTACAGATTTGCACACATACTTATGTAGGCTTACTATACTTCTGTACTTCTATTAGACTTCTGAGTGTGAGGAGATACGGTGTGATAGAAAGGTTTTAAATAATTGAAATCCATGTTACAAAATATATTAGAATTGGGGATCGCTTAATTTCATGCTGCTGGGGAAATAACTGAAATGGCAAAGACTGACTGGGATTATTTTGACTTTTAGCAAAAGTTAGGCACTGATTGTTATGGAGTGCAATGAGTGAAGCATTTAATGGGCAAGTCTTAGTCACTTTATCACATGTGCACTGCGTGCTCAGCTGCCGCGGCGTTTAAGTTGGGCCTTCCATTTTCTCTCCGTTTAAATGTTAAATAAATTATTATACCAGCTTTTGACTGTTTGCCTGCCAGGGCCATAAAAAAGTGGGTGTTAGCAGGATTCTTCTGCATTATCCTTTCTGCGTATTTTTAGCCCGACCATTCCTGTCCAGAGAATTTTCCTTTCTGAGCAGCTGTGCAAACAAAATTGTCGGGCCAGCTTGATTCCCAGGTGCTCGTACTTTTCCAATTGCAGCCGTCAAATGACATTCTCCCCCCCCCCCCAACTAATAAAAAAGTGAGCATTTATTAAAGCTCTTCATACGGAGCAATGTCACGTTAATTAAAATTGCAACTTGCATTAAAAGAAGCTTCCCTTGTTGTGGTTTATAAGAGAGCTGTTTTAGATCCCCTCCCCATGTCCTATTGCCAGCCTTGCTACATTGAACTGTGGTTGAGAATTATAACTTGGATAGAGTAGGAAGAGCTCAGTGATAGAGCATCTGCTTGGCTTCCTAAAGATCCCAGGTTCAGTCCCAGGATCTCCAGAAAAGGGATCATGTAGGCAACAGTAAAGATCCTTACCTTAGACCCTGAAGAGCCACTGCCAGTCAGAATAGACAATGCCGACCTTGATAGGCTGGAGTCAGTATAAGGCAGCTTCATGCCTGCTCCAGATCTTCTGGCAAGTGCCTATTTAATGGGTCGCTTATGCACAGTGCCTAGCTCCAGTAGCACCAAGGTCAGCATCTGCTCAATGATATTCAATGTCATAACTAAGGAATCTGGGCAGGCTGTCAGTCATGTTTGTCTCTGTGTTCTCCGTAGGTCTTCTTTCTGCCATGGTATTTTCAACATATTATTTCACTTTCAGATACTTAACATGCAATTCATAAAGGGATGTCTGTAGAAGATGCTCATGTGTCCAATTCATGTTGTCAAATAATTATCTTTGTCATGCTGTTGATTACCTAATAGGCATTAGTGCTAATATCTTGTGCATAATCTAATATGGCACATTTTCAGCAATGCTACATACAGGCCAACGGGGAAAATATAGGGGATCTTTAATATCTTGGGCACGATCCGGAGATACACTAAGAACATCTTGAGGGGGCGGGGAGAGTACCATAGTATCAGCTATATGCTGTTCTCACCAGAACATGTGCATGCTGCCTTTTAAAAATAATTAAAAGGTATTCTGGCAAGATTCTTGCTTCCATTTCATCTTTTTATTAAAGTATAGCTATTTATATTTTAACATTAACTAACTTTAAAGAATATGATAATCCCATTCATTGATTTTACATAGATTGATAAATTGAGCTCATTAATTATTTCTTAACAAAAATAAGTAGGTTACAGAGAGCATCTTCATAGAGCAATTCAGACTGCTGTATTTATAGTTGTGTTTTTATTAAATCATCTTTCAAAAATAGCTCACTATCCTAGCTTATGGGCTCACAGTCTTGGTTAATTAATCATCTTACAGTTTCAAACACTATGCAATGTTATCTGTACTCAAATAAAATATAAAAAACCTGTATTAGCCTATTCTTGCTACTTTTTATTATAAGGAAGAATATAAAAAATAGGGATTACAATCTTTTCATACATATCTGTTGTACCCTAATCAATACACCCATCATTCCAGTATATCTTACCTTCTGTATTTAGTTCGATATTCTTGCTGTTGTCAGATGTTTCTCGCACCTTTGCCGAGAGTCATATATGTATTGATATCAATTATATTATGTCTAATTAACTAAAGATCATATTATTCTGTTTCTCTGTTGTTCTTTGCTTCTCTCCAAGGCTATTCTGTGTCTCTGAGAGGCCAGGCCAGCTCTGCTTCTGTCCTGCAGAAGCATCCTCCATGATATTTTCAGTCAAGACTAGCAACTGTTCTCCTTGTAGCCTGGCCATATTTGTGACACAAGGCTTTCACAAACAACAATGTGTGGAAGCTCTTTTTTGGCACTTTTCCTTTCTCCCTGAAGCACCCCTGTACCCCAAGAAGGATTCTGCTGTGAGTCAGTGTGACCCTCTGGAACAATGTGACTTGTGGCATGGGGGTCCTGCAGCAAGAAAGGAGAACCTGCTAAAATCTCTTGTCCCCCCACCCACACCACTTTTACACAAGCAGAGCTTGGATAATAAGCTACACTCCCCCCCCCAAAAAGGAGGATTTTGGTGGCTTTGTGCTGTATGGCATATTGCTTTGGGCCTAAGCCACGACTTTTCAAGAGGAAGGCGACAAACTAAAAATTGGTTCTAGGAACTCTGGTTATTTGCAGGAGCCCTGGATCTTATGCATTTAAAATGTTATGCACTGGAAAGTGTATCCAACCAAATGGCTGTCTCAGTGCAGAAATTACCAAGCAGATTTGAGATTTCCTAAGGGTAGGCAGGGCTGCTGATAAGGGAAGACAAATAACTGTGGGGCATCTCATGCTCCCATTCATCAGTTGGCAGCTGTGGCTCCCAATACTGTGTAACCATAACTCCATATTTTAAACATAACTCTATTAACAAGCATACTGGAATTTGGGTCCAGTAGCACCTTTAAGACTAACCAATTTTATTTTATTGTAGCATAAGCTTTCGAGAATCAAGTTCTCTTCATCAGATGCCTGATCCGAACAGGCATCTGATGAAGAGAACTTGATTCTCGAAAGCTTATGCTACAATAAAATAAAATTGGTTAGTCTTAAAGGTGCTACTGGACTCTTTTTGATTTTGCTACTACAGACTAACACGGCTAACTCCTCTGGATCTATGACTGGAATTTGGATATCTCTTGAAGTGCAGCTCCATGTTCCGTAAAGTTTTTCAGTGGCCATTCCATCTTAATACCTCACAGTCAAATCTTAGACAAGAATGGAAAAAGGATTTTATGTTCTTAGACATCTGTTTGAATTACATAGCCATCCAGAACTTTTTCAGTCCTTCTCCATGCTGCTGGTGACTCATCCCTGGTCATATTGTTTCTCTGTCCAATATTTTAATAGGTATATATTCTGCTTTGTCTTCAGGAGTTATACCCAATACAGATTACATGGCATGTAATCTAAAATTCAGTTACATGGATGCCGTTCTGCATTCCAGGGTGTCTGTCCAGCCAATTACATGCTCCATAGGAGTACGGCACTATGACCTGTCATCTGGTAACTAGCAGACCATGGGTTGGACTCATCACAAGGATGGTGGCTTTTCCCTGCTTTCTTCTTCAGGAACCATTTCTGACTCCAGAGAAGCAGGGCTTTTTTTCAGCTGGAACGCGGTGGAACGGAGTTCCGGAACCTCTTGAAAATGGTCACATGGCTGGTGGCCCCGCCCCCTGATCTCCAGACAGAGAGGAGTTTAGAGCAGCGCAGAGGCCAAGCTAAACTCCCCTCTGTCTGGAGATCAGGGGGCGGGGCCACCAGCCATGTGACCATTTTCACCGAGGGCAACCCACTGAGTTCCACCACCTCTTTTCCCAGAAAAAAAAAGCTCTGCATAGAAGTTTGTTCCCACCAGGTTTTGTGAGACCTGCTTGGAGTAAGAGCCATGTGGGTTGCCATGTGGGTCAGAAGGCCGAAGATGGAAAGTGGGAAAAATCACTCTCTTCTTTCTCTTTTTTCAGTGGTGGAAGAGGCAGGAAGGGTGATTTTATCCCCTTCTCCCTTCCGTAGTGCAGGCCATGAATATCCACGACCCTGGAAAGAAACTGTTCTGGGGGTTAGAAATGATGCCCGGAGCAAGAGAAAAGTGGGGCAGATCTGTAACCATCTCCACTTCCTGCTGACATATTACTGGACTCAATCCAGAATCTCAACACTTATCATCTAATAAGACTTTCTTCTGATGTTTTCAAAATTAATGAACCATACCGAGTAAACAAGAAAAGGGATAACGAGTGGCAAGGAAAATAGAAGCTTTGTTTCGTGCTGCCTTGTTTATCAAATCTTGTGGAGTCAACCCAAATATGCTTCATTAGTTTCTTAAGACTATTTTAAGTTTTTGCAATCAGCTCTCAACTTTCTGTGTTGTTTCTCACGTAGAAAACTCCCAACATTCTTAGTGATGATCGCTTCAAAGTCATGTTTGAAAACCCAGATTTCCAGGTGGACGAGAAGAGTGAAGAATTCCGGCTGCTCAATCCGCTGATTTCTAAAATAAGCGAGAAAAGAAAGAAGAAGCTGAAGATGCTAGAGCAGCAAGAAACTTTAAGAGAGGTAAATCAGTAGCATTTTTAGGGATTGTCATCCGTTCTCTAATAACTGTTTCAGATGTTATAAGCGCAACCTGCTCATATTGCCAGAGCAGAGCCTGGGGGCTGGAGATTCCACAAAGGCTCAATAGAGCTCTGTTTTCTTCTCCCCCCTGCCTGTGTGCAGCAGGGTAAATGGGTTATTAGCAGAACGGGAGGCCTGCCCATACCTGCCATATCCCCAGCCTGTCCTCATTCTCTGCATGAAAAAGTTAACTTGTGGTTGAATCATTTGCAAGACACGGACGGGCCAGGGAGTTGATGGGATATGGGAGGCACTTTTCCTACAGGGCAGCAGATTGAGCCTTAAACATTTTACAAGTCAGTTGAAATCATGTATGTGGAAAATTGGCGTGCTACTGAGTTGGAAAACATGGGTTTAAATGTCTGAGCAAAGAGGCAGTGCTTGTTAGTAGAGTTACCTGATTTTTAAAATTCTTTTAGGGATTCATGATCCAGAGACTAGCTTTTTTTCTGCAGTTTATGTTTTACTTGCTGAAAATTATGGCTATCTTTCATTTTCTGAACACTTTGCTCAAAGTTACCCAATTGTTTAACTTTAGAAATATGTCCACTATATAGGATAGAATTGTCTGAAAGGGGCTTGGAAAGAAAAGAGATTGCCCTAAGATCTCTGTATCCGGTGGCAACTTTGGCTCAGCCAGGATGATGAGGCAGACAGCTCATTATTAACGTGATCTAAATATTAACACTGTGGCCACTTTTTACCCTAAAGTAGCCACTAATAGTGAAAGTGTTTGAATGAGTCCAGATTAAATCACATAGTAGGGGGTGGAAATCAAAGAGGACTGGACAGGTAAGAGCTTCTGTTGTGTTCTTTTGGTATCCTACCCACAAGTGTAAGCGTTAAATCCAACACACCAAGACTATATTTTCCCCTTTTGCGAGAATCAGAGTTGGATCCAAGGAAACTCTTGTGGAATGAATCCTTCTCACTCTGAGAGAGAGGACATCTTAGCATGGGTGATTTCCACCTAGGGATGCCATCCCTCGGTAGACAATCCCCAGGAGCACGGAGTGGGTGGAGACTTCTTGGAAATCACTTCCTGTTTCACCATAGAGATTTTTGAAATTCCTGGAGCATCATGATGTCACTTCCTGATCAGAAATAGGAAGTGACTTGCCAGTGCTGTTTCTCCCACCCACCCACCCCTTTTCCTCCTGCTGCTCCATTGAGCAAAGGCGGGAATAGGGAGCATCACCAGGAAGTCCCCTACCGTCAATAGGTAAATGGCAACACTGTTCCCACCATTTAGCCGAGTTGCGGGACTTAGAGTTCAGTTACCTGATGCTCCTGATGACGGGGCCACCCTGCTCTGCCATTCATATCCTGCCTAGGAAAGGAGTCTGGCTTTCAGAGCAGCTCCCTTAGATAGCGCCCGCCCGCCCACCCCCCGCTTTCTTAGAGTCTCTCTTCTCTCTCATCTATCCTTTTAACGTTCTTCTACCTTCTCCTTTAAAAAAAAACTCCATTCCTTGCTACCTGCTCCAGCCTGAAGCAATGGCCAGTTTGGTAACCTTCCCCCATCCTCTGTACCTGCATGTGAGCTGCAGTGTGATTAGGAAATCCACAAAAATCATGGGTAACTTTATGCAAGACTAAGTGGTTTCTGCTCACAGAAGCATACCGTTGGGTCCAGTCTTTATCGTTTTGCCTAGTATAGTCCATCGACTGTTGCGGTGTCTATAACTCGTACCAATGTAATATTGCGTGGCTATATTCAGTCTTTGTTTATTTCTCTCTTAAGAAAAGTACCTGTTAAAATTATACTCCTCTCTGAATTATGCATCTGTAGAGAGTCACGTACTCTAATTTGGTAGTCCTCTTTTTTAAAAAAACTAAAAGGTTAATGGTCCTTAAAAATATCTATTTTTGTCAACAGGAAGAGGAGGAAGAACCAGAAGGAAAACCAAGTGATGCAGAAAGTTCTGAGACTTCAGATGATGAAAAAGCCTGGGTTGAAGAGGTCAGGAAACAGCGCAGACTTCTCCGCCAAGAGGAAAAAGTAAAACGGCAGGAAAGGTTGAAGGAGGATCGGCAAACTGTCTTGAAACCTCAGTTTTTTGAGATTAAAGCTGGGGAGGAATTCAGAAGTTTCAAGGACACGGCCCAAAGGCAAAAGTTAATGAAGTAAGACTAGCATCCCTCTTTGGTTCGTTTAGTTTCTGCTTGAATTTTTCCTTGAATGTGATAAAGGGTGCTGATTTTACAGGGTGGTTGTTTAGCTGACAGCTTCTAGAACTGGTTGTTTTTACAGCCAGAGTAACTGAATTCATTGCTAGTCGTGAAATTACACAAATATCTTAGGTGCCGTTGGAGGAGGTGTGCCTCCAGGAGCTGGTCTCTTGCACCTCACGTTTCTTTTTAAAAACGAGCACAAGCACTGTGTGGTG
Organism: Eublepharis macularius; assembly: GCF_028583425.1. NCBI lineage: Eukaryota > Metazoa > Chordata > Lepidosauria > Squamata > Eublepharidae > Eublepharis > Eublepharis macularius. The sequence continues at coordinate 49,617,954 of NC_072790.1, forward strand.
CCATTGTGCAGGGAAACAGCCCAATAAACTCCAGTGTGTGTGTCCTGATAGGCAAAAGGATCTATCTTCAAACAAAAGAACACCTCTAAAATTCTCATTCACTTTCACACACAAGGACAAACTGCAGTGAACTGTTTCGACGTTCTCTTCGCTATCATGTCTTCTGTGCAGACACACATGGGAACTGTGTATGCGCAGGCCAGCCCCAGACAGTCTAAAGGTCCTAAAGGCACGAAACACTTGCCGAGCCTTTTCGCACGCTTTCCCCCCAGACGTGGCCGTAAAACATGGGGCGAGTGGCTCCTTCCCTCAGTTCTTTAGCTGCCACTGAAGAAGGACATGTTCCTTACTGCGCTTGTTGATTCCAAAGATAGATACGAGTTTGGGCCTTAAGATTTGTCATTGTTGAAACTATTTAAAATCTATATGATTTGAGGTTTCCCATTTTCCTACCCTGTTTTGACCTGCCTCAGTGGATGAACATGCTGTACTTGAATTTTCCAATGAGGTATTTAGCTGACTTGTTGGAGACAGAATTCTGGACCTTTAACCTGTTTCAAGAAAATTTACTAGACCCTTTCTCTAGGAAGTTCACAACATTGTACATTCTCACTATCTCCATTTTATCCTCATAACAATCCTGTGATGTCCATTATTAGTCTGATAGAGATTGGCCCAAGATCACCCAGCAAGCTTCATGGCAAAGTGGAGATTTGAACCTGGGTCTCCCAGACCCAGATGTATATATGTTGTCTGACTAATCAGCCCCTATCCAGGGTTTCAGGTTAACCCGCTGGAGTGAAGTCCACAAAACCTGATATGTAGAGAGATGCAATGCTTTTCATTGGTTATAGGCTGTTTTCTTCTGCAGACACATCTAAATATCCCAGAAGCTAAGCAAGGTTGGCCCTAGTTAGTACTTGGGGATGGGAGACCTCCAAGGAAGTCCAGGGTCTCTGTGCAGAAGGAGGCAATAGCAAACCACCTCTGTATGTGTCTTGCCTTGAAAGCCCTACATTGCCATAAGTCAGCTACAACTTGACAGCATCTTACAAGTACACACACATGATACAAACTAGGGAACATTGATACTGCCAATTGGTGGTTGTGTGTTGTAAATATGACATTGATGGAGAGGAGAATGCCCTCTAGTCATAGCTGACCCCTGTTAGGGTTTTCCTGGTAAGAGACTAACAGAGGAGGTTTGCCATGGCCTGCCTCTGCAACCCTTGTCTTTGGAGGTCTCCCATCCGATTACTAAGCAAGGCTCCCATCTGATTACTAAGCGTAGCTTCTGAGATCTGACAAGATCAGGTTCACCTGGCCTATCGGGGTCATGGCATGACACTGATAGATATTAGATACTTCCAAAGTATATCCCTTGGCTGCCTGGTATAAATCAAAACTTAATTTGTCCCTATAGTATTTTCCTCATAAAGAGGCCAACAGCATAGTGCTTTTATTTGGTGGAGATAGCAGTCATGGCTGAGATTCAGAGAAGCATATGTTCATGTGTAGCCCTGCACATGTGCAGAGGGTAACTAATTCTTCCTTCTTCTTTGCACATTATGCGGTTCTGCTCTGGCTGGTCCCTCAGTCTTGAACAGAATTAAAAGAATAAGATGCACAATCAAGCCAAAGTGAAATGTTTTGATTGTAATGGGAGAGTTAAATTCATTCATTCTTTCTCAAACTCAAGCCTTCCCCCCACCCCAGTGAAATCAAGGTGCTTTGAAGTACTTCACTTTTCCCTATTTTTGTAAAGATGTCTATTCTGCGTGCACGTTGCAAAGAGTGCAGTGTACCACTTGGAGCTTGCTTATCTTCTTTTTGGCACTGGTGCAGATATAAGGGATAACTTTCTGCAGCCAGTACATCTTAACTGTCTGATGTCTCCCGAGTCCATTTAATGGCTAGATATTATTTTTATGGTGGCATTTGCAACAAAAAGGTTTATGGCTCTTGCATAAAGCTGGGTGTTCCCTTTTTGTGTTCCTGACTCACGCTTGCATGAAGCTGAATTTCTAAGGCACTGATCTCTTCAGACTTCTCCTGAGAGAGTAGCACTTACCACTCATTGTATAATAGGAAAGTTATATGCTTGAGCTTAGCCAAAAGGCCAAGAAGTGATAAAAACCTTCTAAATCCTGATACAGCTTTTCTCTTATTCTTCTCCTTTATTTTTGTCCCAGAATTTTGCACTTTCAAAAAGGTAACATTGGTGCCTTTCACCTAATCGATAAAACAAAATTGAAAAATAAACCTCACTTGCTTCAATTTTTTCACAACTTGGCTGAACTTGCCAAGACTTCGGCTTGACTGAGCTGTTGGAAATCCCTCTATTTCCCTAATGGTGACCTGCCGTCATTCACGATGTCATTCTCCATCTCCACTCTTCCATTTTATCCTCACAACAACCCCGAGAGGTAGAGTGAGCTGAGAGAGAGTGACTAGCCCAAGCTGACACGGTGACCTTCTTTGACAGAATGGGGATTCGACCCTAGGTCTTCCAGATCCTGGTTTAACCCCTAAACAACACTGGCTTTAGGAGTATTTAAATATAAGTGTTTTAAGGGAAATTCATACCACATCTAATGCGAATTAGAAATCCATTCCTTAAATGTTTACAATTGTATTGTTCAAAAAACAGGTTGATGCATCCCAGAGAGATTTTGATTTCTCACTGTTAATAGAAAACACTCAAGAGCCTTAGCAACTCTGACACTACATATAACAGCAAATCCCCCCCACCCTGCCAAGTAAGTCATATGTGAATGAAAATGTATTCAACTCCATCCCTTTCTTCTTTGTCCCCAAAGAGAACTTTTCTGAGAATGAGATTCAGAATTATGCAGGGTTTGAGACTGATAGATTGCATAGTCCTATCTCCTTAGCTCTTAATTGTGTGTGAAATTCCCTTTTGAAATTCCTTTCTGCACAAATTTATGCCAGGTATACTATAGTGGGAGACCTCCTGGCATCCTGCCTCCTTTGTGCATCTGAGGCACCGGCAGGAGAAAATGGGGAGAGAGGAGTACATACTGGCATTGTGCCAGCGTGCTGACATCACTTCCGTAAAAACCGGTAAAAGTATTGTGGGCTCTCTAGAATTCACAATAACTCTATGGTTTTGCCATAGAGTTTTTGTGAGCCCTGGAGCATCTAATGATGTCACTTTTGAGTATTACTAGAAGTGATGTCAGCATGCTGGCTTGCCAGACCCCTCCCCCTCCCTCATTTCTCCCAGGAGTTGCCAGCTATGGCCTTGCAGTCCTATTGCTAAGACGTCCTTTACCTGAAGTGCAGATATTTGAATTGTTGCAAATATTGTGAACTAAACTTTAAGCTGCATCACTTTTTAATTTCATTGCCCCCCAAAATAGCTCTGTTTTACCCAGAGGGAAAAGGTATCTTGCTTATTTTGCATCCCAGTAAGAGAACAGAACTGCAAGCATAATGTCATAGATCTGTATTAAAATAGATTTTTTCAACCTGATCTGAGTTCTACTAATAGAGCATCTTTCTACATCTGCTTGAAACTGTACTGTGTGTGAGAGAGAGGGAAGGAGTAAAGTTCATCCCCTTGTCCCTCTATACTTCAGCCCACCAACCTGAAGAGCTGTTTCTCACCATGGATCCCCTGACCCCAAGAAGAATCTTTATAGGGTCGGAAGGAGCTGCAACAATGATGGATGGGTGGATAAACATCACTATTTTTATTTACTTCATTTATACTCCACCTTTATTCCAGTGGGGCTCAAAGCAGCTTACATTGTTCTTCTCTCCTCCATTTTATCTTCACAACAACCCTGTTAGGTAGATTTCGGCTGAGAGTGTGACTGGCCAAGGACACCCAGCAAGCTTCCATGTCAAAGTGGGGATTCAAATCTGGATCTTCCAGCCCCTCGTCCAGCACTCTAACCACTATACCACTTCGGCTCTCAGAAAATTTAAAGTGACAGCAGATAGTTCATTGTATTTTTCAGTATGAACCTGTGATAATGCTGATAAAAAAAAATTAACATTGACTCCCCCTCCCCACATATTCTCTGCAGAAAAACTCTTAGTGATCGCTTGCAGCTCGAAGAGAAGGTTGGCGCTCTGAGTGTACATGATACCACTGTAGGAAGCAAACAGGTTACCTTTAAATTAAAAAAGGTAAGCAAAAATGTCCCATTAAATAAGTTAATGTCATGCTATTAAATATGCAGTCGAGATGCTAAATGAAAACACTATTTTTTTTCTGTGTACTTATTTTTGATGATCGCCTCTGGGGCTCGGCTGTCTCTATAGTGCTAATGTGATAGATTTATATCTCTTTATCATTTGCATAATTTATTCTGCTGCTTCTAGCCATGGAATAGAACAAGTTTCTGTGCAAAGTACTGGTGGCAGCTGGAAAGTTTATTTAGACAGCCTTGTGCTGTTTTACCACAGCCTTTGAAGCCTGCCTTCTGAGCTGTAAGAACTAGACACTTATTTTTTTAAGTGAGTTGAGATTCACAGAAAGCTGTATTCTGTTTTGAGTATTGTATCCTGCCCTATATCAGCCTTTGCCTGAAATCGTGGACTATATGGGGTTGGATCCAGTCTTTTTTATGAGCGCAAGGACTTCCATCCACGCAGCATAATTTCCCCACCTTCTTCTTCCTGTTGCAACCTAAAGTTTCCTAAACTCCTGTCCTTCAGGATGGCATGTAAGGTTCTTTCCCCTGCACCTAGTTTTATCTTCACAACAACCTTGTGAGGTAGGTTCAGTGGAGATAGTAGTTGGTCAGTCACTCAGTGAGGTTTAAGGCCAAGTGGGGATTTGAACCTGGGTCACCTCCAATAACAGTTAAGCACTCTTACCATTGCACATCGCTGGCTGTCAGTCAGTTACTTTTGCTTTAGTGCAAGCCCTACTTTGCCATCACATTGGAACCTGCAAAGTAAATGGTTGGCACTTCTCTTCCAGACTAGGATTGCAAACCATAGTTTAAAACTCATTTGCAATCCTGGAATGTAGGGCAAATGCAAAGTATATTTGGAAATTCTGATGTAAGGGGAACATGTGGTATGTGCCTAAGTGGAAGATGACAATTATATTGCCTTATACAAGGGGACCAAGATGTGCTTGAACACAGTGTGTGTCACAGAAGTACCAAACAGTGATTTGGCATTTTGTATGACCTGACCAATATTATCTTGCTGTAGGGGAGAGAGCCAGTTCAATTAAAACAGTCCAGAATGCTGTAATATTTATTGATGCAGGAAAAATAGTATATGGTGATTTTCACGCACCTAAGTTCACAAAAATATCATAAAGCATTCTCCTGTATCATATGTGTGTGGGTTTGACAAAGTAAAGGTAAAGCACCGAGTCATTACTGACTCGTGGGGGGACGTCGCATCATGACATTTTCTTGGCAGACTTTTTTACGGGGTGGTTTGCCATTGCCTTCCCCAGTCATCTACACTTTACCCCCAGGAAACTGGGTACTCATTTTACCGACCTCAGAAGGATGGAAGGCTGAGTCAACCTTGAGCCGGCTACCTGAACCCAGCTTCTGCCAGGATCGAACTCAGGTCATGAGCAGAGCTTGGGCTGCAGTACTGCAGCTTACTACTCTGTGTCACGGGTCTCCTTGAGTATTCAATATTCAGATAAAATATTCAGTATTCAGTAGTAGTAGTAGTAGATAAGGTAGTATTCAGATAAAGATAAGTATATCTTTAAAGGTGATAAGTTTGACATTTTTCTAAATAATGTGAATCAGTGTGGCAAAATTATGAGTAGAGTAAAACCATTGTCTTCTGCTATAATCTAAACTGGAATACTTTGGAATCTTCATACAACATATACATCCTGGGTTGGAGCCAATGATTCCTGCTAGGTTAAAAAGAACAAAATATCCACACACATGAAAGGATTGTAGAGAAACTGTGGGTTGAATCCAGTAACTCCCTTTTGCTGAGTGAGGACCATTTTCTCCTTCCATTGCAAAAAAAAAGTCCTCATTTAGCAGAAGAGAAGTATTAGGTTTGACCCATTGTTTCTCCATAAATCCAGTTCCTGGCCCCGCCTTCAGCTTTTAAAGCATCACTATAGCCACTTTATTCTGGTTTCTGCAGGATTGTACAACATATTCCTTGTATATAGTATTTTACAGTTGTAAGCAATTGTGGAGGAAGAATAAATATTCACATGTCACAAAAACATCCACTGTTGTGTGTGTGGGCGGGCATGAACCCTGACCGTGTATTGGCAGCCAAGCTAATGTATAACAGAAATGATGAGGTAATAGATCGTGTTTTCCTTGGAGTGGCATCAAGAATGCTGACATCAGTAAGACATTAGATACAAGTCATTGTAAAGTTCACTTGAGGTCCTTCATCTATTTTCTCTGGGATCAGTACTGACAACTGTGTACTGGCTATGGATAAGAGATCAGGGGTTGGGTCTTGTTGAACTGATCTCACACATGCAGGGGGATGCTTATTTCTACCCTGCCCCAACTTTCCCCCCGTAGTGTTCTCCTCCATAAATAGCATATAGGGAGTTATTTTGAGCTCCAGAAGGAAGGGGGATGTGAGGTTATGCTCTGCTGGTGGAAATCCTACCACCTGTGCTAAATTTCCTCAGGATCCAAACCCAAGAGTTTAGGGAAATATTTTTCTATTTAATAAATTGTTTTTTTTCCCTTCATTTTGGCTAGAATTGAATGATGCTTGCCGTAGCTCCATTTTATATTTATGGGGTTTAGAAATGAAACTTCAAATTTACATTTGGGTGTTTTGTGCACTTTTTTCAGTCAGAGCAACAGAAAAAACAGCAGGAAGCAGAGAAGCATCATCATCAGGAGAGGAGGAAATTGCGACGTTCAGCCAGTCATCTCAAAAGTAAACGAGGGAGAGGACGGCCTTTCCATTGAGAGAACTGCTCTTCTTTTTCACTTGTGGAGCTTCGAGAGATTGGTTCCTTTTTGCCTAAATAGTGTACACAGGAAAAGTAACATCTTGTCAAGTCCTGTTTTGACTGAGAGGGAACTATAAATAGCATACCTATGGAAAAACTACACATGAGAATCAAAGGTGTTTGTTGAAGAGCAGTTAAGTGGTTATTATATAACCTTGGGTACGACTCTTATTCAAAACTTTCTCTGTAGACTGGACTTCATCGTCTTTTCCAACTGAATTTGAACATCAATGCATTATTTCTGAAAGGTCCTATTTCTGAAGAGCTGGAACATTGATCTGCCAAGTCTTCATAAATGTTACAGAATAAAACTGCTTTAATCATTTGTTCAGGCCCATGTAGCATTAGGAAGTCAACTGATTAGGGTGTTGACAATAACATTTGCCACAAGGGTAACGTGCAGAGCCAGAACTCTGACTTTCTGTGATCCCATTAAGCAATGCTTTGCTCCAGCAAAAGCTGTGGGTACTTACTGTCAGGCTCCCCTAATATGGTTGTGGTCTGTTCCTAAAGAGAGACTTGTACTTATCCATATAGATATGTGTGGGTGTTGATATAATTGAATAAAATAAAAAAAATTCTTCAGTGCTGACGATCTTTGGCACTGTACTATGCTGGTCCAGACATGTCACATATGAGACTGCAGCCCTTATTTCCAAAGTGGATTGATCCTGGTCTATAGGTGAATACATAATCAGTTTGGTGTAGTGGTTAAGAGCAGCAGGGCTCTAATATGGAGTCCTGCCACTTGAAGCCAGCTGGGTGACCTTGGGTCAGCCACAGCTTCTCGGAGCTCTTTCGACCCCACCCACCTCACAGGGTGATAGTTGTAAGGATAACAACAACACACTTTTTAAACCACTCTGAGTTGTCCTGAAGGGCAGTATATAAATTGAATGTTGTTATTATTGTTAATAACCCCTTTCTAATCATTATCTCCCTCTTTAATATATGAAACCCCAATCCAGCATAATTTTTGAACAGATACAGATGAGTTTCTGAGGTTGCCTTCCTGTACCTGGATATCTTATTGTAAATCTGCTTCTTCTCCAGATGGAAAATTGTGAGTGCTTTCTCATTTGTCTGGCAGAGTGTGTAATATTTTTGTCTTGTGTCAATATAGTACAGTACTTGCAGTGTCATCTGAAGCAGAATTACAACATTTTAAGCCTTTTGACTTATATAGATTTAAAAGAATATTATCTCTGCTTAGGATGGCACTGTTAAGTGTCATAACACAATTATAAGATTGTATAAGATTGTATATAAGAGGAGAAATCTATTTAAACGCTAAAACTAAAAGGGTGAAGCAGCTTGAGGAGGAAAACTAGATGACCTTTCTATTAAAAGAACTGCTTCAAACTGCAGTGAGAAAAGTCCTCCTTTATTCTGGTTTCAGTACAACAATCAAAGATCCATAGGAAAGCAAAGATTGCTGTCTTCAATACAAATTAAGAACTACAGAGCATTTAAGAAGGTGGAAAGAAAACTAGAGCAATGTGTTTTAAGGTGATGGATATGTCTAGTTGATTATCCTGCTCTTTCTAAGAGTAATTCTTAAGCGAAAAGCTTTGTATGGCCACACCTATTACCAATCATCATATATTGTTTGGAACTGGCTCTGCATAGTCCGTTTGCTTTAGGAATTGGCTCTTGGAGATTTTTGGTGATTGTCTGTATCACAGATGTCTGTAGAAGAGTTGCCAAAAAAAAGGGTTTAATCATTTTAAATGTTTCTGAAAAGTAGGGCACTAGGATAAACTTTATAAGGACTATCAGCTTCATGAATAGTATGTTTGCAGTCCTGCTGTGATGTGACTGCACTCTGAGATTACTAATTCATTACTTTGACTGTAACTATTTTGTTAACAGTAGGGCTCCAGAACCCTGACTCAGTTTTTAGTCTTTATTAAATGTAAAGTTTCCCTTGGCTTCCTCCACCAACTTTGCAGAGCTTATCTAACATCATGTAAGTCAAAAGGGAACAAGAATTTTATGATAAAGAATTGCAAATGTTTGGTATTTCTGGTTTTTAAGAATGGATTGATCTTATTTTGTAAAATATATTTAATATGCCTTTTCTTTCTGGGTCTGTATTTTCCTTGTACAAATTGATATATTTCTTGCAATCATTTTTTGCCTTGCACTAGTAAACATGTCAGCCCTCAGAGCACATTGGAGGCAGGGAGTAGATAAAGAGTCAGAGAGAGTGAATGGCTAGGAATAAGGAGAGGGAGCAGTCCTAAACAGGTACACTTGGATAGAAGCCCCATTTTATTCTGTGAAGTTTACTCCCAGGCATACACCGAGTTCATAGGATTGCAGCCATAATGTGGTGGGTGCAGTCCTAAGTGAAGAGGTCTTCCCTCACGCCTGTTGAAAACTTCACATGGACATTCATTGTTCCATCACTTTTAAGATTTACTCATGACCATAGTGATTCTTGGACCCTAATAACAGAAGTTCCCTGACAGTTAACATTTTTTATGCAAACATTGTTTGTTAAAATCATGTTTTTCCAAGACAATGCCAACTAGGCCATTAAATGCCTTGTGTTGCTTGGCAATAATATTTAAAATTTGATTGCAATATGTTGTGATTTGATTTTTTATTCATTAATAGATGGTCACAGAAACTATAACTTGAGCAATAATAGTCCTTGTGACAAAGGAATTTTCAATATCAGTTGGATAGTTATGGCAGGAACTTGTCTTGAGAGCTTGTATTATAGGCTGGTTTGACACCTTTGTGTTTATCATCATCAAGTGATAATTTGTAGGTGTGAGTGGGCCAGAACAGATCAAACTTCCATGTAACTTCACGCTACATTTCAGTAATCAGTTTACAGATTCCGCAGCCAGTGTGGTATAATGGTCCAGGCCTGAGGAGACTGAGGTTCAAATTCCCTCTTGCCATAAAATTCCCTGGAGGCCCTTGGATCAGTCCCTCTCTCTCAGCCTGACCTGCCTTACTGAGTTGTTACAGAGATAAAAGAGGGGAGAACCCTGTATGCTGCCCTGAGCTTGTTGGAGGAAGATCAAGATAAAAATGGAATATATACCTAAAGATAAATTTAAATCAACTGAGGTATTTGTAAGTGCAGACCTGCCACAAGAAAGGCAATTCAGCAACCAAGAAATGTTTCCTGCAAATGAAATCCCACACAAGAATGACTCTTGTGGCATCATAGAAAAAGCCCTCCTGCCACCAACTGACCTTGCATGCAGTAGTGTGATGACAATTTGCAGCCCTCTCTCTTGTGTCAAATGTCCTACCCTAAGTTAGTTCCTTTCTATCACAGACAGATAAGCAGAAGCCCCATTCATAGATGGTGACATCCTGAGCCAAGAAATGTTCTTGTACCGAAAGCACACAGTGTTGTGTTAGTTTCCTTTAATATTTGACAGGTATGCATTGTTGCTGATGAAGCAGTGTGTGTCTTCCATTTCAGCTCTTTGTGCTCCACCTGACATATTTATGAGACTTATTTATTGGTATGTATTAGAGATAGTTACTACTGTGCTCCTAGACAGCTACCCTGCCCTAGGAGTTTGCAGTCTGAACTAAAAACTGGAAAGGAGAACACGTCACTTAACCACAGCTCACACCCTGCTGTTAGGAAAAGAGTAGCTTCTCACTTGTAAAATTCACAAGATTACTTCACTAAAATTCAAATGATCCATCTTGAAGTCTACCGGCCCTTAAAAAGCTTACTACATTGGTTGGTCACTGCTAACCAAGGTTCCCTCTGAACTAAGATCTAAAATTGAGGTTTGAAGATGGTTAATAAATCCTGATCAAGAGGGAACTCAGTTACAGTTAACCCTCATTAACTGTTAACTAATGTATCCCCTTAACTGTGGTTAAGGTATGTGGGAATTGTAACTTGCAATATTGCTCTCCAAGGATCAGTGGGAGTTGGGAATGCTTTTCTATGATATGTTTTTCTAACTCCAGATAGGTTATTTAGGAATCTATATCTTCATCATAAAACAATTCATTTCCACTGAACATTCGCTCAATCCTCTAGCACACATCCACTGCCATTCATGTGGTTCTACCACCAGATGCAGGGTTGAGTGGTGGGTGTCACAAAATTTACTTTCCGAGTAGAGAACAGGGTACCTACTGGGTGAAAAATTTACAAACTATTGCTAGAAACCAACTAGTTACCAATTTGGATAGTGGTATGTCCCTTCATTCTTCTACAAGCAATGAGAAATTTATTTATTTATTAAAAATTTGTTCAAGACGGCTTACAAAATGATTTTAAAAACTGCAAATTAAAAACCAAGATGAAATAAAATCTAGAGGGATATGGATGAATTGAGGACATCCTTTCTCAAAGGGTTGTTAATACAGCATAAAACCTCATCTCTTTTCTGTAACACCACTAATCTCCAGATTTTGGCATTGCAGCTAAATGTATCACAAACACCTTCAGACCAATAGTTACATAGTGCAATAGATTTTAGTTTGTGAGATGTTAAGAAAAAATCATTTTGTGCTAGGAACTAGGGGCATGCAGAAAAAAACAAAAAAGATGGAAATTCACAGGGAAATTGCTGGTTCATTTTGTTAAAGTGGCTTCCGGAATGGTAAACCAAATCTGTGAAACCAAGTTATAACAAAACTCTCCCACTGATAAGTCTGTATTTCTTTGTTTCAATTTTTCCAGTATAAGCAGGCTGCTGGCAGCATCTTGTTTTCCTTAACAGCATTGTCTCCTACCAATTGGGTTCCTAGGGGACGGGGAGAGAGCCCTTCCATTATCTTATATACTAATAGCCAAGTGGCCCTGATCTGTGGATGCTTAAATCCAAAAACTGGAGCCATGAATGGACAAGACAGATCTTCCTACCAGGTTTGCAGAAAAATCTGAAATCTAAAAAAAATATATTGGGGGGGGTGGTTAAAAAAACCCAAAAATTATAAAAGAAGACCCTGTAGCTTTAAGAATCAGATGCCCTCAGTGGCTGTTGCTAGGCCACCATAACAGTATTCCAGGCTTGGTTTCTGTCAGTAAAAAGGAAGGGAAAGAGGACATGGTGGGGGAGGGGGCAAGGCCCATTCCAGTGCTGTTTGGGCCTTTGAGGGAGAACTTATTGGGGCCAGACCCAGAAGCAACCACCAGACAACTTGATACCATATGACTTGCATGACTTATCCAGGCCCGGCTGCTTGCTACTATTCAACAGCACCCCCCCCCCAACAAAGCCAGTGTAATGTAGTGGTTAGAGTTTCAGAGTAGGATGTGGGTGACTAAGGCTGAAATCACCACTCTGCTATGGAAGTTCACTGGATAACTTTAATTCCAGTCACATAATCCCAGCCTAACCTGCCTTTTAGGGTTATTGTGAGATAGGGATTCCCCTGCTCCCAGCCTCCACCCCCCCCACTACTCACCTGGCCAGCAGCGGGGGGGGGGGGGGGTAGAAAGGTGTGGGGAGTGGGCCTGGGAACTCCTCAGAGTGCTCCCATGAGCCCCAGAGCACTGCCATGTTGTGCTGGCAAAATTAGCCCCTGAAAAGTGCAGGAGCATATCTGCCACCTGGCACAATGATATCACTTGAGGAAGTGATGTTGTCGCACCTACCAGGGAGCCTGCCCACTTCTCACTTGCCTGGGAGGTTCCTTGCATCCCAGGCCAGTTCCCCATTCCTTTCCTGCCCCAGGCAGGTAAGCAGTGGTGGGGGCCAGAGGCTGGAGGCAGGGCCCCACACTGGGGGAATGGCAGCCCTATTGCAAGCTGAGAAAGTTAACTAGTGTGTCACAAGTTGTTCAGGCCTGTATCACATGAAATGGTTTTAAAGCAATCTCCATTTGGGGACTATATTTATTTAGCCTATTTCACCCTGTTGTAGGAGACATTGGAGTTCATGGCAAAGTCAATTTAACTAAAGTATGTGTGCCAGTCCTCAGTCTTTTATGGTTAGCCTTAAAGTTGTGAGAGCTCCATCCTCTCGAAGGCTTTAATCTTGTTTAACAGATTTTATCAATGAATATGGTTTTTCTTCTTGGCCGCTATGAACCCTGTTTCTGTGTCTAACTGATTAAAATGGTGTGATTATTGGTTTATCTGAGAACCATCAGCTCCCACAAAGAAGCTCCAAAATCTTTCATTTTTGGAAACTGAGCAATGTGATCATGAAGATTTATTTGTAAAAAGTTAGGTTAAAGTCAAGTTCCATTCCAGAGTGCAGTTTTCTAGGTAGTGCCCTAATATAGCAGCAGATAGATATTCCAGCTGATAATAAATGTCTGCAACACAAGACAATTTTTATTGCTGGACCAAAATAATCTGAAGAGTGTTTGAAGTTGTTTGTATGCCAGCAAACTATTCTAAGGGACATGGAGTGCATGTCAAATTCCTCTCTTCCTGATGCAGTAGTCTCTCTGCTTAAGGCAATATGGTAGATAGCGATCAGTTCGTTATCTAATTTGGAACCTGGCCCTAGAATGCACATTTTTTAAAAGTCCACACAGTGGAGCTAGGGATAGACAAGGGAACAATTTCTGCAAACCTCAGAGTTGTTGTTTTTTTAAAGGAAGAGTAAAAGAATGTAAGTTTTAAATTGCTGAGACCTTGCAAGTTTATCTCACAAGATCTCAGCAGCCATTTTAGATTGCCTTGGAACTTGCCTAGATAATCCAAAATGGCTGCCATAGTTTTACTTCAGAAACTGAGGGCAAGCTTGAGGGGAAGGAGTCACATGACTCAAGGGTTGTAGGGAAGAAATGTCTTAAGTACAAAGCTTTAAGTACAAATCAGAATTCACATTATCAAGAACCACAAAGCCATATAATGGCCACTGGTTGACAGGATGATTCTTGGGTTGAAAGCTAATGTTCTGGAAACTAAGTTGTTGTTTTTTGGATTATTCATTTGAAGTGAGAAACCCATAAAAGCATTATATTTTATACAGAAAATATCTGTTTTTATTTTAATGTTTAAACAATGCACGGGGCAACTGTTCCATATGTTTAACACCACATGCACCTAAATAGTTATGCGGCTGGCCTAATTGAGGCCTTGAGAAAACCACAGAGCCATCAGCAGCTGCTAAGGAATTAGCAACGTGGGCTATACAGCTCACAGACAGCTTAGTCAAAGCTTTAAATCTACTCAGACATTGAGACTGGAGTTGCCAGGACTTCACCATGAGATTCTGACTTCTCTTTAAATTTGTCTGCATCCTCCTGGAAGAAATGGGCATTGTGCTCAACAAAGGACTGGCATTTTTTGTTGGCATTCTTCCCTCTCTCCTCTTTGTGGTGCGATGGAAAGTTTCAGACTAGGATCTGGGAGGTTCAAACCCCTGGAAACTCACTGGATGACCGTGGGCCAGTCACATACACCCATCCTAACCTAACTTGCAGGGTTGTGAGGATCAAATGGAAGAGAGAATAAAATTGTAAGCAGCTTCGGGCTGAATGAAATAAATGTTGACCTATACTTGTCCATATTGTGCATCTCACTGCTCTGTCTCCATATCATTGACAGAGAAACTGACAATGCGATCATGTCACATCACAGGCAACTATGCCTAAAAATGGGGTGAGGGGTGGAAGGGAAGAAGAACTGGAAAGAAGCCCTCTATTTTTGACAGCCCTGTTAAATATAGTACCTGGTCCTGCTGTCACACCCTCTGAGGTAAAGCCAAGACCTGCCTGATGTAATTGGAAGGAGAAGGATGTAGGTGAATGGGAGATCTAGGAGGCATAGCAGGCGAATCCTCCAATTTTCATTAATAAATAATTCATTGGAGGCACTGTGTGGCCATTTCTCCTGCCAGGGCTTTTAATGGAGTATAGTCTGCCCGAATTTTTTAGGTGGGAGAGTGTGGTTATTTGGGGTTCTATTTTATGCTACACTAGCAACAGAGCCTGTTGTGAGAATAAATACAATGGGCTGTAGCAGCAGGGAGCTCCTCCCCCCACACAGCGTGGCCTTCCCGCTGGCTCCGCAGCCCTTCAGAGGCCTGCCGCAGGCGGCACAGAGGCCCAGCACAGACCTCCCAAGGCCCCACAGCTGCCCCACAGGGTTGCTGTACTGCGCCAATGACTCACTTTTATCCTGGCACAGGCACACCCGCAGGCCCCCCTCAGTGGGCCTGCGCAGGGATAAAAAGTGTGCCGTTGCCAATACGACTCAGCTTTTACATAGTAGGATATTTTAAAGCCTGGAAATCCAGTTGGTCTTTAAGGTGCTACTGGTCCCAAATCTTGATATTTTAAAGCATTACTTGTAAGCCACCTTGAACCCAAAGGAAAGGCAAGATATACATATTTTAATTACTTAATTAATAATTATTGGGGCAGCCATGAATCTCAGACTAGGATTTGACAACCTTAATTGAGGTATTCCTTATGTGTTTAATAACATGCCTCACCAGACCACAAACTCTCATGCAGCAAGTATATTTGCAAGTTAGGAGAACTGAGTTCACTGGGATTTACTTCCAATGAAGAATGCTGTGAGTTGGATTCTAAGGTCCAGTTCTCATGAATTGGGGCTGTTCTGTGCCTGGGAATTAATATTTGAACACAAAACTCCTCGTGCACATCTGATCCACAGTCCTTAAGGTGGACACATTGGAGAAGCAAGGCCATTGTAATGTGAATTGGTCCTAGGTGTTCTTTGGGGAAAGAGGTAGGAGGAAGGATGTTGTGCCTTGAAGAACAGGAAGCTAAAAGGCATCTCTGTTGATAACAAAGTCCTAGTTCTCCCTGAGGCAGCTTACTTCATGCTTCAAGTCTCCAAGGAGACTCACAACGTCTGCTGCCCCACCATCTTAGCTCCACTTTTCCTTTTCTAGTTGTTTCCTTGGGTTGTGTGGATTATCTGCTTAAATCCAAGTCATGATTAATGGGTCACAGTGATTCTCTAACAGAAAAACTCAGGGCTTTGAGACCAGATAATGTTACAAGCCCCATGTAAGGCAGATGTCCAGTGGATTGGCTGGAGTTAGCTTGGCCTGCTTAATGCTACTTTGTCATCTTGAACTTTGCTAGAGGTTGGGCTAGGATCTGGAAGGCCCAGGCTTGAATCTCCACTCTGCCATGGAAACTCTCTGTGTGACTTGGGCCAGTCACACCCTCTTAGCCTAACCTACCTCACTTGGTAGCTGTGAAGATAAAATGAAGGAGAGGAGAATGATGTCAACAACTTTGGGCCCTATTGGGCAGAAAGGTGAGGCATAAATAAATTTAAATAAATAAATAGCGGTCTTCAGATTGTAACGTATGAATAGGTTTGAAAGGAAAGTCTTTTAAGTATCCTGAACTCAGACTGTTTAGAGCTTTAAAGATCAGAAACAGCATTTTGAATTGGCCTTGAGAAAGCATGATCGTCTAAAGGTAGATAAGATTGATTAAACTGTGATGTCAATAATGGCAGTGCTAGTTGCTTTGGGGAATGGGAATCAAGAGAATGACTGGAATCAGTATCCCACGTTTCCTAAACGTGATTAGGAAGTGACTGTGGAGATCATCTGCTGAGTGGGTGTTTGCTCTTCTAGTTTTGATACACATTTTTTAAAACCTCTGCACGGTATCTTTTGCATGAAGGAGATTGAATATGGCAGAAAATGGACATGCAGAATAGGGTTGCCAGGTCCCCTCACCTTCTGGGTGGGAGGTGGGAGACCTGGCACTCACCTTTCTAGATGTCTTTGTGTGCATGTGTAGCACGTGCATGCTCCTGCCCTGCATGATGATGTCACTTCCAGGAAGGTGGAGGGTGGGAATGGTGTATCATCTGCCCCAGCGGGGGACAGGTAGCCATAATGCAGAAGCTTGTTTGTGTTTGCAATGGAAGCTCTTTAGACCAAGGAATAGGCCAGACTGCTCTCTGTACTGTGCCTCAGTTAACCACCATCTCTGGAGTATTCAATTACATAAACTAAATTAAAAATTAAAAACAAAACAAAACACCGTCTCTGGAGCTCAAGGTACTGCCACAGCAAAAGCTCTTAAAACTTATTTGGAGTGGTCATGTTTGGTGATTTTTACTGCTTGTTAGTTCTGAGTATATTTTGAGACCAAACAGCCCTGAGGCCTACTTGTTTCCTTCCTCGTGCTATGCTATCATGGTTATACCCATGTCATTGCTCTTTAAGCTGGAATTTCTGCAAACAGTTCTAGGGAAAAGGAAACTGCCTTCCAGGCAAAGTTGTATAAATTTATTGGCATGAGGAATAGGGCCTACCAAAGATGTATTCCATTTGTCCTGGTTTCCTGAAATAAAATAGCAAGACTGGGACTGTACTTGTGATATGACCATTATGGTTTCCACCACAGGTCTAAACATACGAAGCTAAGACAGTCGTTGCCTGGTCTCAACATTTCAGTGTTGCAAATTGAATTCAAATTCATTGTTACTTCCGGTTTGGCATAAATGAATGCCAGTTGTTTAAGAACACCTGTGGAAGGCAGCCTTCATTCCCTTGGGGATTCCGGAGGGCATTTGGCTGGTCAATGTGAGAAATGGGATGGTGGACAAAATGGATTTTGGGTCTTCTCCAACAGGGCTCCCATTATGTTCTCAGTCTGCATCTACCAAGTGAAAGAAGTGAAGTGAGAGAAGGAAATGCTCTTTTCCAACTCTCAAGTCATATCACAGTATTTCCCCCAGCTTAAGGTTGCAAATCTTCAGTTGGGGCCAGGAATTTTCTTGGAATTTCAACTGATCTTCAGGCTAGACAGATCAGTGCCCTTGGAGGAAACGGCATCTTCAGAGCGTGGACTTCCTGGCATCACTTTACTGCTCGGTTCCCTCCCCTTCCAAAACTGGACCCTTCCCAGGCACTGCCCACAAATCTCCGTGAATTTCAAAAGCTGGATTTGACTACCCTATAGCTACCATTCAACAAAAAGTCCCACCAGCACGGCAAGGATTTTAGCCTCTGGTTCCACATCTTCAAGAACACATGAAGCTTTCTATCTGGTATTGCTCATACACCTGTCACCTTAAGCAGAAGTTAAAATGGAAAACCTTACTTAATGTTATTTCTCTGATATTTAATTATCGCCCCTATATATTTTACCACAGAAAGAGTAATGGAATCATATCTGATACTAGCCTCATCATCTGAGCTCTCAGGTAGTTTCATTTTTTTTTATTAGAGGAGTAATGAAACTAGTCAGCTCGTTAAACATAGGACACTCCATAATCGTATGTTCAGTGGTTTCAACTTGATCATATGGGCATCTACATGTTCTTTTAGCATATGGTACTTTCTTATATCTGCCCTTCAAAAGTGCTGAGGGAAGAGCATTTATACTTGCCAGAGTAAAGGCTCTTCACATGAAGCTGTCTGATACAGAGTCAGACCGCTAGTCCATCACGGTCACTATTACCTGTTCTAGTGGCTCTCCAGAGTCTCAGGGTCTTTCACATAACCTGATAACTGGAGCGGCTTTTGGGGATTGAACCTGGGAGCTTCTTCATGCAAAGTAGGTGCTCTACCACTGACCCGGAGCCACCCCCACAACAGATCCACACATTGTGCCCTGCCCTGCACCTTTGACCCAGGGGATTTATGTTTGGGCCCTGATTCTGAATCCCACCAGCATCTCCACACACACTCCCACTTTTCCCTCTTAGGCTCTGTTGTGATATCTGAACTGCTGATCAACTCTCTGTTTTATATGGCGCAGAGTCTGAACTCGGGATTGTATTGCTCTCAGCTTCACTGACACAGTCAAGCCCCCTCACCACATTAAGGTGTGTATCTATGAGGGGCCATGATTGAATAGAGGCTTTTATTTCTGCTAGGGACATACTGGGACATTTTGCGTCTTGATCACTGCAAGGCTGATCTATGAATGGTTATGCTTTGCAGAGGTCGGGTATGAGAACTTTGTGGTTCCAACGGACTTAATGATTCTGCTTAGTTCACTATGCAAAATTCCCCCATGCGAAGCTCCCAACACATTTGTTGCAGCCACGTGGGGGAAGTAATATATGAATGCACGCTCCAGGCCAATGCCTGCTTTTCTGGAGGGGACTGCTCTCCTTCAAAAACGGGATGAGAAATTGTGACATTGAGTGCTCATAGGCTCCCATGGGGCAGCTTCTCAAAGAGGAATTTTGATCGCTGAACCAGATTTCTGTGCCTGCAGTGAAATGAGAAATGGGGACTTCAAACATTTTTAAAATAAAGGAGCCATGCCCCCTCACAGGCTCAGCCATCAAGGAAAGTATGAGCCTTCTGGATTGGCATAACCCATCGCAAAGGATACCCAACCACAAATTAATGTGTGGTGTCACTGGAATCCTAGTGGGCGACTTCCCATGCAAGCTTATTGGGTATTGGAAGGTTTTTTTAAGGGCTGTACCTCTAGTGCTGGTGGTTTTTCACTTCCTTCCCTGCCTAGGGGCTGGATTTGCTGAGCTGGAGCAACTGATGTCACATGCCGGATGTTTCAGAAAACTAAAGGAAGGGAGGATGAAGACAGTTTTTTATTAGACAAAAAAATTAGAATGACATTCTTTCCCCTGATTAATTTTTATATTTTCAAGATGTTTACAGATGCTCATTCATATGTGAATAGTGGATGTGCAATAGAGCTTGTGCGTAGGCTGCGAGTGGAGCTTGCTGTTGTGATGCCATTTCCTCCCATCCTCTGACACATTTTCCTTGCATGTTGTGTGAAAAGTGCTGATGTCTAAGACCTCGCCTTCAACCTGATCCTCTAGTGTAGAATTATTATCCTCTTCTGCATAGGTTTTTAGAATATCCTTATTATGCATTCCTTTATTATCCATCTTTCAGTCTCTCCTTGGGAGAAGAGAGAAAGATTTGGAAGAAGCGGCTGGAAATGGGGTGTATGTGTGGATCGAAGTTTGTTTTCGTAATTTATTTCATTTATACTCCTATTGGAGATCCAGAGTGGCTTCCTTTTTCTCCTGACATCCATTTTATCCTCGAAATAATAATATGAGGTATTTTAAGCTGAGAATATGTGACTGGACCAAGATCACCCAGCGAGTTCCTGTGGTGGAGTGGAGATTTGAACCTGGGTCTCCCTGATCTTAGCCTGACACTCTTACAATACTATACACTCTCATTGGCAGATGGGCCTGCTTCTTGATTCTGGCTCCTCATTCTGATATCACCCTCCCTTAAGAGATCCTAAGACCTTGAGTGGTTTGGCGAGCATTCATCAATTTTTGTTTTAAATTGCAAAAAGCCTTCCCTCCCCCATGTGCACACACACACATGCACACACACATTGTTGCCAGGGACCCCCCCTCCTCCTGCCATGAACTATGTCAGTTTCCTGCGTTGCTGTTTAAGGATTCATCAAAGACTCTGTTTTGGGGCAGCATTGCCCATGCCTGTTTCCTGTTCTCTCTGCTGCAATGGACTGTGCCACCTAAGCCTGTTTCCTGCCTCCTTGGGCACCCTGGGCCCAGAGCCATGCTGCCAGCAGCACAGTGCCAGCTGGAGGGAGTCTCCATGAGCCTAGCCAGGCACCCCCTGGTCAGTTACCACGGAGAGGCCCTTGCAGGACAGTCACTGAGTCTGCCCTCACCACTGGGCAGCCTGCTAGCAAGCCTAAGTCGTGCCAAGGAAGAAGCCATGTTCTCAGGCAGTAAAGAGCCAGCCTGGACAGTTGACTTCAAGGCAGCCATTTCGTGAAAGCGAGCCCGTCACGTCCGCAGCGGCCAGCCTCGCCCTGCTATGCATATCTCGGAAGCCGCCCCGGAATGGAAGCTACGTGCCGGCTGTCCAGGACACTTAATGGACGCATCTCAATACCACTGCCGCATTCCAGAGCTGATGCCATCAAGATAACACCAGCTTCCTGGCAGATCCAATCAACCCGCCCGGCACTCCCCTCCCCTCCTTTGTCCCCTCTTCCCGAGGTGTCACAATCATACAATCAGATACTAAAGTGGCCCATCAAGGATAGTTGTAGAACCATTAAGCCTTTGTTCCCCTTTTGAGAACCACATGGAAGACACTAGCCCCAGGGGTACGTTTTGGGGTACTTAAGCAGGCTTCCCCTGCTATGAGGGGCATGTGCCATTCCTATCCTGAACCTCTACCGTCACTCTGCATGTCTAGTGTAGGCATTAGATACCGCCACACTTCGCTGCTACATCTTTATTCCACGCCGTGACCAGGTGAGTATACCCAGTTCCTTCGATCTCGTGGGTTCTTCTGCTAATGCAAACGGCTCTATTTTTTCCTACTCTTTATTTCCTAGTATCTTGTATGTATCTTGTTTGTGTGTGTTGTTATAGGCATATGCAACACTATTAGTACAACTCATTTTATCTTAATTAGTCTCTCCTCTTTATTGTATGAGTAATCTGGAAGAGGGACTCTGGTATAGCTGGTTAAGATCTGCAATAATTAAAACTCAGACTGCATGCTAATTTCCCCATAAATAGCAGTTCTGGTAACAACATTACATTCCCTCTTCCCAAGCTAGAGGAAGGTTTGCTAGATATACGAGAGGTCTTGGAGCACCTTCTCTTTAATGATGCACTTGAGCATGCTCTAATTTTTACCAGGGATCATCTTTTGCCTTTTGAACTGACCTGGGAATCACATACGGCATTATTACCCACAACACAAAATGAGATTTTTGGTTTTTTTACTTTCCAATTCATTTGAGGTTGGCGGGGGGTGGGTGGGAATCTACCTTCATCCCTGGTAGGGAATGAAAGCATGCTCAGGAGCATCATTTATAGTTAAGAGCAGGTGTCGCATGGTATCCCATCTATCTAGCAAGCCCTCTCCACTAGTGGTTACTCCCTCCTGTATGTTTTCTTGCAAAGGAAAGGATTAAGCATGCATTTCTCCTATAGAAATCAGTGGGATGTATTTGACTGGTTCATATTCCATATTATGTGCAACTTTTTCATGTATTCCAATTAGGGTTGCCAGCTCCAAGTTCTAAACTTCCTGGAGATCTGGGGGGTGAAACCTGGAGAAACCTGGAGAAAGTGGGGTTTGGGGAGGGAAAAGGACCTTGACGTGGCATAATTCCATAGAGTCCACCCCCAAAGTAGCCATTTTCTCCAGGTGAACTGATCTCTGTGGCCTGGAGACCAGCTGTAATTCTGGGAGATCTCCAGCCACTACCTGGAGGCTGGCAACCCTAATTCCAATGATTATCAATTAATGGACTTGTTCGCCCTGAGGTAGTAAATCTGTATCTGGACTGTACCACTTGAGATAACAGATATAGGTTTACATGATTGAATTCTTCTCAGCAAGATACTCTTATCACATAGAAAACTAAGCACTGGGAAGAAGGATTCTCACATTGCCAGAATTCTTTATGCACTTTTAAAAAAAAATTTGTAATGGAGGATTTTGCTCTTCTGTTGCCCCCATTAGGCCTATAACTTTTAGCAAACAAGTACATTTACTTGGACGCCAAGCAAATTGTGTTTACGTCAAGGGCTGAGAATATTTCAGCTGTTCTCAGCCCTTGACACAAAAAAGAATGGTTTTGTGTCAAGGTAAATATACTTGTTTGCTTGAAGTCATGCACAAAGTTTAGTAGTTGGAAGGGAAATTCAAGAAGACACATCTGCAGGATGTGCAAATCAGGGAAGAACCTTGGAATTTGGCAATCCCTTTGGAAAACATGGTGATGCTTTTAAAAAAAATAGGAAAGAAGGGGCAATTTATCAGTTCAGCAGGAATTATGCTTCCTTTCTCAAGATGTTTCCACACTCCAAGGGTCCAGGGGAAATAATTGCATTTCACAATTTTATGATGGTACTTCTAAGCAAGAGGTCAGAAGTATGTTTCTTAAAACCAGCTGCAGCCTTTATTGAACTGAACCTGAATGAACAAACCTGCCTGTGGCAAAATGGAAATAAAGAACCATTCAGGGCCTAACTCTGTGATACATTTCCCCCAGATATGTTGTTGAGTCTGATCACTGAGGTGTTCTGGAATCACTGTGCCTCCCAGGTGAGTAGAGCCCAATTCTGGCTGGGGTTGAAACACATGAGCAGAGGGGGGCTAAGACCCCCCCCCCACCTCCTGGTGCTGTATTCTCAACCTGAAACAGCCCCAGGGAGTTGCTCTTTTCTTCAATAAGAAAAATAAGATGTAGCTACATCGGTACATGTGGAACGCATCCCCATACATATCATATTGCCAATCTGAATCATACGGCTGGGAAGGATGTAGCCTGAAGAATGCATCTGTGTCCCAACTCAGGGATATACCCAGGGGGAAAAATACTTTAGTAGCTGGGCTCTCAGTAGTGATAGAATACATAGGCATTGCTGCACCACCAAAACTATTCTCCATAACCAATCTTCCAGGAAATCGAGATTAACTTTGTACAACTTCCTTTCTGTCAGAAACCCCTTAGAGCTGTGTAGTTTTACCAGTGGAGAAATGTACATTAGCAAATTAATTTATTTTATTAGTATCCCCAGGGCTTTTTTTCTGGGAAAAGAGGTGGTGGAACTCAGTGGTGGAACTCAGGACCGCACAATGACATCACTGGGTCAGTTGGAACAAGAGGGGAGTTTTTTAAAGCTTAAATCGCCCTCGACGAAAATGGTCACATGGCTGATGGCCCTGCCCCCTGATCTCCAGACAGAGGGGAGTTTAGATTGCCCTGTCTGGAGATCAGGGGGTGGGGCCACCGGCCATGTGACCATTTTCAAGAGGTGCCGGAACTCTGTTCCACCGCGTTCCCACTGAAAAAAAGCCCTGAGTATTCCATCTTTCCAAGTCCAGCTGGTTTTCCTCTCCCTGCTTATTTTTCCTTCTCTCTCTAACTGCCCACCCAGGCTGCACATGCAGACAATGGCTTGTATCCAGACTAGTATTTCTATGTCTCCAAGGATTTTGGCCCATGGAATGTGACTTTCTCACCTTCCTCTTCTTGTGGCAGCCCAAAATGCCACCTCAATCCCTTTTTCCTGGGGTTGCTGTGGGAAGGGGAAGTGAGAAAATCATGCTTCTCAAGCAGAAAAACTGGAGAAATGCTAGTCTTCTGGATCCAAGACATGACTCTTTCTATTTGAGTTTTTCAAAACCCTATTTTTAGAAATTAGATTTTTCTACGTATGTGGCCCTGTTGCATGGAATTTGTGATCTGCACTGGGGGCAGCCCTTGGCTATAAGATATACGAATGGTGCTGGAGAGAGAACCATCAGTTCTGTGTTTTCTGTATTAAGCTTTAGGTTATGCTGATCCATAAATATATAAATGTTCAAAAAGCAGCCATTGGAATGGAAAAAGAGATAAGAGAGACAGTGAAGTACAGTATCAATGTAAAATTGATACTAATGAGTTTACCAAGTGATAAACATTGAACGTTAAGTTGGAACACCAATAATGGCAAGGACGAAAGAAAAGCAACTATATGTTAGCTTGGCAACCTATTTTTGGAGGAACTTTTTACCCATACCCACCAATCCCAGATGGAAAAACAATAGCCAGAACAGCAGTAGCTGGAAAATCTTGGAGACAGAGGGACAGTGAAGCATCTGTTCACCAGCTGTGTGCATGCACATTATTAATACGCTGTGTTTTTGATGGCTTTGTAAGTTTCCTATAAGATGGAACGGTGGAGTAATATTTTTTAAAAAACACTTAAGAGCAAAGATCCCACTGCAAAGAGAATAACAGAAATGTAGACTAAAAACAGAGTTAAGAAGACGTTAAAAGTATCAAGTCACAGAAGAATAAGAACAGAATAAAAGCCTTATCTTTGCTTAATGAACAGCAATTTTAGTAGTGAAGACAAGAGATTCCAAAGTTAAGAGGAAAAAAGGGCAAAACAGCAGTAAGACAGGATGAGGTTTTTAAAAGTGCATCTGAGAAGCTTAGTAGAAAATGAGTTGAAGAATAATTAGAGAAGATGAATAGAGAGGTCTGAAACCAAACAAAAGTGGCAATGTTTGTCACTTAAATGAAGAAAGATTAATGAGTTAAAGAAGTTGGATCAATAGAAGACAAAAGAGCAAGTGGGAAAAAGTGAACAGATGGGTTTGAAGAATTCTGATGAGAAATCACAGAATGGTAGCCACTTTCCACAGCTAGATCCCAATCTGATCTCTAAGTGGATTTCTCTCAATATGTAGAGATGGCTGCCATTTTGCTTTTCTTCTTCATAAGTTCTTTATTTTAAAATAAAACTGACAAAACATTGAAAATACCGCAGGTTGCAATCACCAAGTTAGATACGAGAATCACGGTGTTTCAAGATTGCTAGTAGCCATATTTGCCACCTATGAGACTTTAGTATTAGCCAAAGAGCCATTTAAAATATATACACAAGTGAACTACACTCAATTCTGGTCTTCCAGGAGAAATAGCAGTCCTACAAAGACATCAAAAGGTTTTGAGCCATCCGTGTGGTACAAAATGTTATGTTTGTACCTAACTGGCTTCCAGAGACTGATCTTTGAATTTGGGTCCATAATTTTGTAGCACCAAAAGGAATGTAGAAATGAAATTCTCTGATTTTGCATTCCAATTTTTTTTTGTAGACAAGACCTGCAGAACTCTTTGTTTATCCAGACGTGCATCTTTTGTTTTTGGTGTGATTATTTCCTTATGCAACCATCCGAAGAGCCAATCAAATGTTTGATTGATGCTGGCGGCAATCCTGGTAAAGCTGTTCAGTAGAACTTGTCTGCATTGATTGGTGTTTTGTAATGTTCTAGTTATTCTTTGCTATTAAACAGTGTTATGCTTTGGGACAAAGATACGATGGCTGCTCTTGTCTGACTGCATTTGTGCTACTCAAAACAGAACTTCTTTTGGCTTTCTCTTAAATTCAGCTCCAGTAGAGTTCTTTTGAAAAATACAGAGAATTTGCTGTCTACTTCTACTTAATGCTTGATTTACATTGCTGTTATTGCACCCCATAAAAAGACTTTTCTCTATCACAACATTTCTAGATACATAAGCCGTCGTGATTCTTTTGTCTGAAAGCTCCTTGCGCTTGAGACCCAAAATACCCTTTAGTCTTTCACTTTGATCTCATGCCTGGAAAGAAAATCTTTTCCTTGAAATGGCTGAAAGTTATTACAATTCAAATAATGCATCAAAGCCAATACAGTATACAGTGGAGGCCAAAGCTCAGGATCTCTCGGTCCTTTTCAGTTTTAATTTATTGTTTTCTTTTTGTGTGAATTTAGTGAGAGCCTTTTTATCTCTTTTGATGCTAATGAAAGAGAGAGATTAGGAACTCTTTACAGAAGCATTCAGCAGCAATGGAAGCTTCGTTGCATAGGTCTGCCAGGGCTTGTTAGACAAGGATTGCAGAATTTTTGGACCTCTGTGAAGTGCTGACTATGCTTCCCATCTGATTTACAAAACATTATCAGGGCTGTTGTGAACTGTCCATGATCTAAGGCGTTTGAGCATGGATTGAGGCAGCCAGATTTTCTCCCAGATGATTTTTGGGTACTCGCCAACATTTCACTGATGAAAGTAGAGATATCCTTGAACGTCACCCCTTCCCACATTGGTGGCCCCCCAAACCATTTGTATATATTACTGAGTGATGTTCTTCTCTCCTTTATTGTATTTGTGTGTGTTTTTAGAGCACTCTTCA
Organism: Eublepharis macularius; assembly: GCF_028583425.1. Classification (NCBI taxonomy): domain Eukaryota; kingdom Metazoa; phylum Chordata; class Lepidosauria; order Squamata; family Eublepharidae; genus Eublepharis; species Eublepharis macularius. Next base: position 49,644,476 of record NC_072790.1, read on the forward strand.
ACACTGTGAAATTGAGCAGAATGTGTCATGTCAGTACTACTGACTTGAAGCCACTTGACCGGTATTTTTGCAGCCCTGTGGTTTACCTTTCAGGCAGTAGATCCTGTTGTTTCATTTAAAGCTGGGCCCCAAAGGCAAATAGGAGTAAGGTACGAGTTTTTTTAATTATTTGATTGCATTTAAGTTTTGCACTTCCAAATAGTTCTTGCAAATAAATAGTTCCTCCGAGTTAAAAAGAATGGTGTCTCAGATGGTGTCTTGCTCCCACGCTACAATAATGATGTTAATGAAAGCACCAGAACAATTTCCTTTTTGTTTTTGGAAACCTAAGGTTGTTTAATTCAGTGTTTGAGCTCACAATGAATGTGGTTGTGCTTGCATAGGATAACTGCAATTCAACACATTCTACATCTAGTATCTTGCTAGACAACTATATGAGGAATAGAGGGGAAGCAGCATTTTGTATCTACTGGATTACCTGAGCTTAGGATAACCAGGTCTTCCACTGTACTGGGAGACCTCTTGCCCTGCAGCCTTTGTTGATTGCTTCCAATTAATAGAGTGGCATGGGCTAAATGGGAGAGGGGCAGGCATTGCTGCAATGCCACAACATCACTTCCAGTGTAAACCTGGAATTGATGTCATCGGATTTATGCAATGCTCTAGGATTCTCCCTAGAAAAACTACAATAAAGCCATAGAGTTTCAGGGGAATCCTAGAGTGTCACAGGGATGCAGTGACATTATTTCCAGGTTTATGCTGAAAGTGGTCTTGCTGCATTGCCATGATGCCTGTTTGCATGCCCCTGCCCCTAAACCTCCTGCCAGTTGCCAACACTTGGCTGGCAATCCTATCTGAGCTACATCATGAGTCTTGTCATATGACATAAAAGTAAAATGATGCTGTATTTCGTAGAATTTGTTACCCTCTAGTGTGTTATCCTCCTTACCCATTCAAAGTGAACTTTGCTACTAGTTGCAGCAGTGCATATGCATATATGTTCTAAATAAAATGTAACGGTCTTCTGCAAAAGGTAAAAATAGTAAAAGTGGTTTATGAGGAAGAGATACCAGAAAATAAGAGGCTGTCCCTGGAAACTAGGTAAGTTGTGGCATAAGTTGTCGCTGTGTATGAAAGACAGTAAAAGTAGATTATTTGAATTCAACAGTGACAAACTTTGAGTCAGGCTTACACAATGTATGATTCACCAAGCCAAATGCTTCCCACCAGACATATTCTATGATCTGCCAGATGGTTAATAGCCCCCTTATTTTAGCAATCTCAGGCAAACAGCAAAGTAAGGAGGCTTGGATAGGCTGCCATAGATGATTTGTGGGGGCTGTTTTTTTGGAATGGCAAGTCACAAGATCTGCAACCCTATTTAAGACAAACGGAAGCTCATGAAAAAAAACAGCTAGATTTCTAAACCAGGAAACATCAAAGCTGAAATTCTGCCTGAACTCTCTGTCCTACTAATACAGATGTAGTAGAGAGTAGTTTGCTCAGTGGCTTGGGAAAAGCACACTGTACATGTTCAGGAACATTATATAACTTTTGCATGGACAATTATATTATGTAGTCTTAGGATGTCTTGCTTTATTTTGCATGTAATCACTTGGTAGAATAAAAATCCATTTTAATGTAACGAATATTATACCATTATTATGAACAGAAAATACTCAGAGCAACAAGAATAATGGAAGTGAAACTTAATGAGGCTATCCTGGAAATCTTGTATTCAGATAGGGTTGCCAGCCTCCAGGTGGTAGCTGAAGATCTCCAAGAATTACAACTGACCTCCAGGCAACAGAGATCAGTTCCCCTGGAGAAAATGGCTGTTTTGGAAGGTAGTATCTGTGGCATTATACCCCACTGAGGCCCCTCCCCTCCCCAAACCCCGCCATCTCCAGGCTCCACCCCCCCCCCCAAATCTCCAGGAATCTCCCAACCCGGACCTGGCAACGCTGTAATTCAGAGTAGTTCTGTCTTCTCCATGTATGACTGCTACATCCATTTGGAAAAATCTTACAAAACCTAGAAATAGTGTCTCTGTAAGTTCATAAAAATGCAGAAACCAAACCATAATTCTCCAAATACAGGCTTGACTCAAAGGATGGTATTACTTGCTAGTACATACCAGGTTGAGAAAATCATAACAAAAATGAAAAGCTAGGGAAAGAAAATGCTCAAATGTGAGATAAGCACACACACACACCCCTTTTCCAAACTCTTCAGTTGAAAATTAGGACCAAACGAAAAGAGGTCTTATATATCAGTGATCAGATCTCTTTTCTATTTAAACACCCTTTTAAAAGCAACTCCCCCTCCTCCCCCAGTCTGGAGTGAAATCACAGCATTGGGGAAAGGCATGGTGGTTCAAACCCTCTTTCGGCAGATTTCCTGCTGTTCCCTGCAGCTACTATTTGCCTTGCTGAGGGAAACTTATGGGCATGGTTTTGATTAGTGGGATAACCTCCTTGCTATACTCCTGCTGTTACATTTGTGGTGCCTGTTGACTCACAAAGCACGTGGATTTCGGTGGAAAAGAGATACTGAAGGATGTCAGGCACTCGAAGGCTAAGCGGAATGAATGCCTTTGCTCGCTTGCTGAAACTCGCCTTGTGTTTTTGAGTGGTTTAGTAATATCAGCGACTAGATTACTAGACGGTGTGACCCTGATCTCTCTGAGCTGGCTCCTGACCTAAATCTGTGCACAAATAGATGTCCTGTCAGTGGCACAACAGGCTTATGTTGTGCTTGTCACTGCTGTTGCACTAATAAAACGAGCAGGCTCAATTGGATGGATTGAGGGGTGTGTGCATGTTTTTTCAGGAGCATAGCTCACGATGCTCATCTTGTGGGAATAGGAACAAATAAAACCTGCGTTTGTCCCTTCTCTCTGCAGGATCTCAGGAAGGTGGCCTTTATACCCTAAATTCCTGATTTTCTTTCTCCCATAGACTTTAATGTTAAACATGGGCACATTTTATTGTCTCAAAAAGGGGGGCAATCCCTTTATTCTGTCTGTCTGATATTTGGCAGTGTAGCTGTCCTAGTTGAGTACTAGAGTTCCCTTTTGTCCAGTTCAGGTAGAAAACCAGTCCCTGGGGGGGGGGGGGTAGAAAACCAGACCCAAGAAAAGGGGGGGGGTCTTCCATTAAAACCAATGGGAAATAATAAAAGAGAATTATGAAAACAAAACAATAATGAAAGAAAAAATAATGAAACAAAACCATAAGAAACAACCCAATAATGAAACCATCCCTTTGGGAATTAATTTAAAAAATGAAACATATGAAACGAACTCCCATGCGCAAGTCTTATAACTAAGCATTGAAGTGCTCGGGAAAGAGATGGCTCGTCTTCTATAGTTTTCCTTTTGGCAGAAGCAGTAAAGCTCCTGGAGTATGGGTGGATTGTGGCCCCACTTATTGAAACATTGAGGTGAAGAGTAGAGGGAAATAAATGAAAAGCAACTTGACGATAATTTTAGGTCATGGCTCAGTTTCCAAAATCTATTAGAGAACCCGTTTTTGATGCTAAATGTGCGTTTTCTCAGCTTATTCCGACGTGAGAAATCAGATGTGGTGCTTTTTGAAATCTTGGTGGCACCCGTTGAATGCCCACTGGCTGCCAGGAAAGAGTAGTAGGGAGTTACATAATGTGTTCTTCTGAGTAAAGTGTGAATCACTGTCCTACTGATGGACAAGTTCCCGTGGATTACAGGGAGTTTAAAACTAGGCCACAGCAGTGACTCATACCAGGCCTCACCCTTCAGAGAAAAAAAAACCCTCCATATTCAAACACATGCCTCCCAATATATTCTTAGCCTCCATTTGCTTACAGCTTTCCTTTCGGCCAAAGAGATCAACCAACATTCCTTTTACAAGATGCTCAACTGCCTGAAGCCTAATCAAGAAAGTATTTCCGGTTTTAGTGTTAGCAGATGTGTCTGAGGAGATGATGGTTTTCATGCCTCTTTACTAGCAGGCAGGGAGCAGGGGGTGTGCGCGTGCATGCGTTGTGGAGCTTTCGATTGGCTATCTTGATTCATTTTCTCAGGCATTCAAAGAAGCTCGCGAAATTAAAATCATTTCAAAAATTACTTTTTAGAAGCCCTCAAACCACACAAAAGCAACTGCAATAAACTATCCAACATTACCGAAACAACAACAAAATACAAAATGTTCAATGCCTGAAGGCGATCCTAAACAAATAATCCTTGCACAGCTGGCTAAAAACAGTAGTGAGGTGCATTATTGCAACTGTTGAAGGAGCTTGTTTCAGTTTCCTGGGGTCACTATTGATAAGACCCTACTCTTCGGCATCAGGTCTTTACCAGCACAAGCTTTAGCACTACACTGGACCTGCTGAGGATCACCACAAAGTCCCTGTGCCAGAGAGCCAGTTTGGTGTAGTGGATAAGAGTGTGGGACTCTAATCTGGAGAACCGAGTTTGATTCCCCACTCCTCCACTTGAAGCCAGCTGGGTGACCTTGGCCAGTCACAGCTCTGCCAGAGCTCTCTCAGCCCCACCCACCTCACAGGGGATAATAATGACATACTTTGTAAACTGCTCTGAGTGGGTGTTAAGTCATCCTGAAGGGCAATATATAAATCATATATTACTATTATTATTATTAATTATTATTATTATGCAAAAGATGTGCTTCAGGAACCAGAAATGGGCAATGCTGGGTGTGTGTCAGGGTCTGAGTAGGACTTTGTTGGCATCCTCAGTTAACCCTCCTGTTGTAATATTATACTGGTGAAAAGGATGACATGACTGCAAAACTCTCTTTGATCATTAATTAATTAATCCCTAGCAGTTGGCTAGGGATCCTGACGGTGTTTTGCCAACTTCTGGGCATGGAGTAAGGGTCACTGTGTGTGTGTGTGTCAGGGAGAGGTAGTTGTGAATTTACTGTACTGTGCAGAGGGTTGGACTAGATGACCCTAGAGGTACCTTCTAATCCTATGATTCTAATTAATCAATTAATTTTGATCTCACTGAGACTGAAAAACAAATTCATCCCACTTGAAACCTGCCACAAATGCATAGCCACAATGTTTCTTAGGATACACTCAAAGAACTCTTTAGTATTATTAATAATAATAATAATAACAGTATGCTTATATATCCTTTTAGACAGATTGGTGTCCCGCTCAGAGCAGTAAACAAAGTCAGTGTTGTTATTATCCCCACAATACAGCTGGGGAGCTGGGGCTAAGAGGAGTGGCTTACCCAAGGCCACATGCAGAACTAATGGCAGTAGTGGGATTCAAATAGGGTTCACCGGTCCCTCTTCCTTCCCGCCAGGAGGGGAAGCACTTACCTTGTGTTGGACATGAGGTATCCTTCACATGTGCGCTTTGCACACGCCCCGGGGCTAACACAGCGATGTCATTGCGCCAGCTGCACGGGCACCCCTATGCTCCTCACAGAGCCAATTTGGCCCATTTGGGGCCCAAATCAGCCCCGAACAAAGCATGGGAACACTCCTGCAGCCGGCGCGACATCATCCCTTCTGGAAGTGACATTGCCATGTCCCCAGGGAGCGCGTGTATGGGGTGTGTTCCCTGGGTGCCTACCAGTGGTGGGCAACCTCTGAGGGGCTTGCTACCTCCCACTGATCACCGGGCAACCGGCAAGCAAAGGGGCAAATCCCTGGAAGTTTGTCCGCCACCAGCCAGCACCTGGGGACTCTAGATTCACACAGCTGCACCTCTCTGGTCTCACATAGTGGAAACAATAGCAAGGGGGCTTGGTGATGGGCTCTTTAATGAAAAGGGACATTGCACAAATATCCAAAGATACTCCACCTCAGGATGCCAATGCTGAACTGGAGCTCTCCTCCTTCAGCTTGGGATTCAAAGACAATGCACCCTGCCTACCTGCACAGACAATGCACATACCTACTGTGTATTGGCTCAACAACACTTCCTCTACCAACAGTTGCTAGCAGTATATACAAGGTAACTGGGATTGTGAACCAGCAGGTGGGGCCTGGAGTTCTCAAACCGCAAAGATTAATTCCGCCGGAGAAAATGGCAGCTTTGGAGTGAGGACTCTATGGCATTATACCTCACTGCGGCCTCTCCCTTCCCCAGACACCACTCCCAAATCTCTAGGAATTCCCACAGCTGGAATTGTTGACCATGCCCAATGCAAAAATGAAAGGGGATCTCAGAGTTAGTTAGCAGAATATTATTGCAAAGTCCATTGATATCATTCCAATCTATCCCCACATTTAGGGGGCGCAAGGAGCACAAGCACATTTCTGGATGATTCACGAGTCATGACATTTCCGACTACTGTTACTGCCAGCAAACACTCTGGGGCAGCCCTAACAGGAACTGTAGACAGTACTCCAGTGCAACTCCCTATAAAGGTGGGCTAATTATTGCCCCAGAGGCTATACTACCTCTCTCACCAGGTGGATCCAATGGCAGGGTGGAGGTACAGCACAGGTCATCTGAGACAACATACTGTCTGTTGATACTGTTGAACATTACTCGTTACTGTCCCTGTTGGCTCTTTCCAAGCAGCCTTCCACTTGGGGTAGACACCAGGGTGCACCCCCATTTTCAGCCAACCACCTGCTGAGCCTGCAACAAAGCGGACAGGTGCAGTGGCCATCATCACCACCAGGGCTTTTTTTCAGCTGGAACGCAATGGGATGGAATTCCGGAACCTCTTGAAAATGGTCACGTGGCTGGTGGCCCCGCCCCCTGATCTCCAGACAGAGGGGAGTTTAGATTGCCCTCTGCCAAGGGCGATTTAAACTTTTAAAAACTCCCCCCTTGTTCCAGCTGACCCAAAGTGATGTCATTGGAACTTTGCACACACACATGGGGTACCACCTCCCGCCAAGAGTCGCACCCTGTGCTGGCAACCTACTGAGTCCCACCACCTCTTTTCCCAGAAAAAAAAGCCCTGATCACCACTGTACAGGTAGCTGCTCTGGACTGGGGAAACCCATATCCTTCTTGTTTCTTGGCTCAAGCATTCCTGGCTTCTTTTTTTTAATGTTTATGACTTTGTTTGTATTTAATAATATGCTTTTAGATTTATAGGCTGTTTCATGATTGCTTGCTTGGATGGATTAATAGTCCATTAACGGCTTGCATTTTGAAAGGTTATTAGTCTCATTAAAGCAGTTAATAAGCTGTATTAGACGCTCCTGGATATGTGTCATTCTGCTAGTCTGAGTGCACCTTGGGTGTGATAAGTGCCAGACACACACAGGCTAAAGTGTATTCCTGCTGACAAGATATATTTTTCACATTCCCTCTTGCCAGTTGAGCTTGCTTTTTCTTGAAAGAAATCCAATGCTGATTTTGCAGGAATAGCCAATAGTTAAATACTAACAGGGATTGTGTAGCTTGCCGATCATTAAACCGCTTTTCTTTCCACTGAGAGAAACGCTGTCCCCGAAGTCCCACACACCAATGCAATTACGTGATTTTTTATTTGTTATTTATAGTCTGCCTTTCTCACCGAGACCCAAGGTGGATTACATCGTCAACAGGGGCTGAATCCACACTTACCAGCATAGCGCTAAACAGTTGGAATGATAGCGTCTTCCTGGCGCTTTTTCTGATGTCATCGCACCATGAGAGCGGCATCGTGGCACGATGACGTCATAAAACGCGCCAGGAAGACGCTATCATTCCGACTGTTTAGCGCTATGCCGGTAAGTGTGGATTTGCCCGTGATCTATTGCTGGGACATTCTATAAACAATACAATAGGGTATTGGATAGCAGAAAATCTGAAAACAAGCAGAAATCTGATATAGAGCTAAAACAATGCTGAAGCAAAGCATAAGCAGAAATCTAACAGAACTAAATAATACTTCAGTATAAAGCACAATAAAGCACAATATAAAGCAACAATATGCCAATATAAAGCACAAGCACAAGCAATTTAAACATGACATGTTAAATGGTGCTGAAATTATCTAGAAGGAACATACAGCAACAGACAATGCACAGTAGCATAGTCTACAGTCCCTATCCCTTTATTTATTTATTTATTTATTTTATTGTATTTGTATTCTGCCCTCACCACAAGCAGGCTCAGGGCGGATAACAGCATTAAAATATTCCATATAAAACATTTAAAAGCATCGTACAAAAATATAAAAAAATAGCAGCATTTACCAAAGCATCTTTCTGACCCATTTTGTTACAGTACTCTCCTACCTGTATAAAAAAGCTCTCCTACCTGTATAAAAAAGCCCTCCTGATTCCTGAATAATTCAGGTTTGCATGGTTTGCGAAAAGCCAGGCAAGTGAGAGTCTTCCTAACCTTATTAGGCAGGCCATTCCATAAGGTGGGGGCCACAGAATGCACGTGTATAGGCAGCTGCTGATTTTGTCCATTTGCAGGATGGCACATACAAAAAGCTGTGTTCAGATGAGCGAAGCTGCCCTGGTGAAGCGCAGAGACAGAGGCAGTCCCGTACATATGCAGGGCCAAGTCCGTGAAGGACTTTGTATGGAATAGCCAAAAGTTTGAATTGAACCTGGTAACTGATGGGAAGCCAATGGAGTGACTGCAGAATGGGAGCAATATGCATACTCTATCTAGATCCTGATACTAACCGAGCTGCAGCGTTTTGCACCAATTGGAGTCTCTGAGTTGACTTTGTGGGGAGACCTATGTAGGGTGCATTACAGTAATCTAGCCTCAAAGTTATCAAAGTGTAGATCCAGGTGGCCAGACAGGCCCTGTCAAGGTATGGGGCCATCTTCCAGGCTAGTCTGAATTGTGAGAAGGCCTTTTTTGTATCCGTATCTACTTGCTTCTCTAGCAGCAGTGCTGGATCCAGGATAACCCCTCGGCTCTTAACTGAGTCTGCAAGGGTCAACTGAACCCTATCAAAAGTGGGGAGCATGATGTCCTTCAAGATCTCTGCTTTCCCAGGAGATCCTTCCTGGAATGATCCTCGTTTTTGTGGTTCTCTCTTCTATGGGCAGTACTGCCTTTCTCAGTGATGGGAATCAGAAAGAATTGTAGACCCTCTAGAACCCCTCCCCATCCAAGAAGTCACATGATGATGGTAAATATCTGCAGGTCTTTCTGTCTTAATCCCTAGTACTAGAACTTTTCATCACTCCTCCACCCTCTACCATATTTCCTGAAGCATTAATGGACATACTGGCTGTAGGCATCCAGATTACACAGATTCGCTGTGTACTTCAGGTCAAGTGGTGAATGCAAATTAGTTAACTCTACATTAGGTGCATGTGGGAAAACACAATTTAACAGTGCTATCCTAAAAAGAGTTACTTCGGTCTAAATCTAGCAATTTCATTGGACTGGAGTAACTCTGTTTAGGATTGCTGTTTCAGCTCTTGTCATCTTAAAAAACCTGAATTTAAGCTAGTTGTATTAGGAACTAAAAACTCTGCAAGTTGTTTCCATCAACTTACACCATCAGTTTGTGTGTGTTATGTGCCGTCAAGTCGCCTCCAAGCTATGGTGACCCTATGAATAAAAGGCCTCCAAAACGTCCTATCATTAACAGACTTGCTCAGATCCTGCAAATTGGAGGACATGCCTTCTTTAATTGAGTCAAGTGGTCTCGTTTTAGGTCTTCCACTTTTCCTGCTGCCTTCCACTTTTCCTAGCATTATTGACTTGTCCAGAGAATCTTGTCTTCTCATAATGTGACCAAAGTACAATAGCCTCAGTTTTGTCATTTTAGCTTCTGGGGAGAATGTAGGCTTGATTTGATCTAATACCCACTTATTTGTCTTTTTGGCTGTCCATGGTATCTGCAAAACTCTCCTCTAGCACCACATTTCAAATGAATCCATTTTCTTCCTGTCAGTGTTCTTCACTTTCCAGCTTTCACATCCATACATGGCAATGGGGAATACCATTGTTTGGATTATTAGGGATCTTATCTAGCTCCCTCACAGCTGCTCTTCCAAGTCAGCATACACCATCAGTTTACACCATTCCAATTTCCACCTGCCTCATCCAACTGGGATGAAATTTTCCAGGATTGCACCCCTCACCCAAGAAATCTTCCTCCAACATTTCTGGCAAGTGGGAGAAAGCATTCCTGTTCTACAAACAATTCTTATTTGCAGAGAGGGTATAGGGAAGCACGCATCAGCAAATGAGTACAGTTTTTGCTTCCATGCTTGGTATTTTCAATCTGATGGTAGGGAAGTCTGGTTCTCTCCTCTCAAAATGGAATCTATAAGTGAGACGAGCTAAATTCTTGTACTTGATCTCATTACACTATTCTTTCAATATTTTTTTCTCATACCATTTGACCTTCAGTATTAGAACCTGGCCATGAATGGGTTTCAAAGAGTGGAACATAGAATGGTAAGGTATAGCAGCGGGAAGCAGGGTTAGTTCCCATCCTTTCCGTTTTAAATAGACTCCCTCCCCGCATCTCAGACCAATTTTACATGTAAATGGACACACTCTTGCATATTGGGGTTCCTTGTGGCTGCAGCGCTTTTAAATACAACGATGTCCAAGAGATCATAAAGTCTGAATCAGTCGTCGTCTCCGATAGAAATACGATGTGATCCTTCCTCATTATCAGTCTCGCATATCTTTAAGTGTGTGTGTGTTTGCCCTTGTGGAGATTGGAGCCTAAAGCATTTCTCTCTATGTCCCTCCAGTTTGAAGGGTATCTGGTCTGTCTATTGGGGGAAGGGACCCTCTCTTAACTCTATTGTTACAGCCTTGTCATGCCAGATGCAGGCAAAGCTGTTGTCTCTTTTCCCTACTGCAAGAAGGCTTCATATCACTGGTGTCAAGGAATGTAGCCGGAGGCCAAGACGATGTTTCTAGCACCCTCCTCTGCCCTGCTTCACCCATTGTGCAAGCTAAGCCTTTACCCAGGATGTGGCAGATACAATCCTAGAAAGCAAAATAGCTCATACAAACAGTACTGATGATTATACTGAAACCGGAAAAAACCCTAAAGTCAGTGAGATGGTACAATGATTGGCAGAAAGTGGAAACATTGTGCACAGAAATATGATTTGGAATGGTCCTGTTCGGCAGGAAGATCATCTAATTGTTCTGGCTGGACAACATCCCTAACAGGCACTTATCTGATGAGTCTCTCTCTGCTTTCACTGCCCCTTCTACCTCCTGCTGTCAGGAAAAACGAAACCAGACAATTAGGCGCCGGAACAACTGTCAGATCAGAAGGTTTTTGACCACTCCCAGATGTTGGAAATTAGTTCATTATGATTCCAAGCATTTATTATATGTTCAAATGGGTGTTGTTCATGCAAGATCTAGATTAGCATATTTCTGGCCATACCAGCTCTACTGTATATTCAAGTATATTCAAACCTTTTAACATCCACTGTACCCATTCTGCTGGATCAAGTTGCCCAAGTTTGTCCAACAAGTATGCAAATGTTTCCTGAAGACAAAAGTTGGCTATAATAATTTAATTCAATTTTTAAAAAATTGATTCTCAAATAAAACCTACTCGTTAAATTAAGATTTTGGCTTGGATCCACAAAAGCATTTCAGTGGACAGAAGGATTTCTATCTCTACAGCATGACTTCCTCACCTCAGTGCTGCAGGTCAGTGCCCTGTTCCCAAGGAACAGCAATTGCGACTCGGGAGAGGGGAGACAAGGAAGTCATGCTCCATGCGAAGAAATCCTTCCATCCTCCGAAACATTCCAGTGAATCCAAGCCTTTTTACTCAAAATGTAATCAATGTTTCAACAATGCCTGAATCAAAGCATTTGTAAAGTATGCCTACATGCAGTACATGCCATGCGTATGTTATATGCAACCTATTGGTCCTCTGACACTATGCAGAGTTCTGAGTACCATTCAATGCCTGTTATTTGGAAGTTCAGTGTGTTATCTCTGCTTTGAAGTTAAACACTTTCACTTCTGCAGCCAACGGCCTTGAGACGAGATGCAGACGGTCTGAAATGTATCTTCCCTGAGAACAAGGATGATTTCATTCCCAATTTGCTATTGTTGCTTATCGTAGTCTAAACTCTGGTACTTTTTGTCTCTGGAGTTCGCGCCAGAAATCTAACGGGCTACTAACCTGGGGGCAGGACATTCACCTACAACTAACCATGCTGTCCCTCAATACGTCACTTCTGCCAATTTCCACTGTCTGAGCACCTTGAACCGGACAGATCTCTAATAAAAGTTATTTCAACCAATTCACCTGTGTGATTGCTGTGGAGAACTTGGGGATTTACTTGCATTACTCTTACAAATGGAAGATGTGGTTTTCCTTGCTGAGATCTAAAATTTCAATGCCACCTAGTTTAGTTTTCAGCTTGTTCATGTTTTAGTGCAAAAGTGATCTTATTCTTTAGGCAAGACAAATCTGCTTGTCCGATCCATGGATTTCTTTGGTGTTCTTGCAACATAATATTTTGCCCTGACTTAACAGCATTTTCTGTTGGTAGCTGTCAGACTTTCGTTCAGTTGGCATAGTTTTTTGTGCTATTTTTATATATACCCAATTTGATATGCTCTACTACTTCACTGAATAAAACATCTTCTTTGTTTAAAGTTACTTATTTTGATGAGTTTTGTAGAAACTCTGACCTAAAGCTGTACAAGTTTCTATCACTTGATTGCCCACAACAGGATCTTATATTCTGCAAGGGAACGAGAGTGGGATAAGATGGCAACTCAATACATCTTCGCAGTACAAAGGATGCTTCTGACAGAAGTGCAATGAACAGATTTGTCCCAGCACTCATGTAATATGCATACTGAGCAGAGATGGAGTTGAACATGGAAGTCGCTGTACTTATTAAAATTCTACCTGTAAATCTAGGGTTCGGGGAGGGAAGGAGGGACCTGGCACTTACCTTTTTTCTATTCTTGTGCATGCGCAAAGCGCACACTCGCTCCCAGCATGGAATTTTGACATCACTTCTGGAAGTGACGCCATTGCACACCCCAGAAGTGCTTCTGGGCTTCGTGCTGAGCCAAATTGGGTCCCTGGCCTGGCACGAAGCCCGGGAGCACTCATGGGGCCTGTGTGATGATATTGTTGTGCTAGGAGTGCACCCCAGGAGGCCCATTCTTGCACCTTTCCTCCGCTGCCCAGGTGAGTGGTGGTGGGGAAAGTAGGCTGGGAGTGGGGGACCCCCCCCACCCCCACTGGGGGATTGGCTATCCTACTCTGAACCAATCCTTGTGATTGTTAGCTAATCAGAGCCCATGGAACTCTGATGGATGGGAAGGGGTGAGCCCAAGGATTACCAGGTCCCTCTACCTCAATTCAAGGGGAAGGAGGGGTGTGGATTTCATCATCCATTTGTATATGTACTCTGTGGTTCTTGAAGTGATATTGGTAAAGAATTGGCCCCTCTGTGACACTGTCATTTCTGATTTAAACTGGAAGCAACATCATTTCTGATGGAATAGGTGACTCGGAGTGCAATCCTAAGCAAAGTTACTCTAGACTGGAGTAACTCTGCTTAGGATTGCACTGTCCTAGGACATTGAAGGGCACTGCGTGTCAGTGTGTGTGTGTAACTCTCTTGATAGTAAGCTTAAAAAATCATCATCACCACCACCAACATTGCTGGGGAATTAACCCCCTAAATAATAGAAGCAGTGCCGGTACCTTTAAGAAATGAATGTCCTCTGCACTGGTCAGTGTGCGGGTTGCTAGGTAACCAAAATAATATATTGCCAGCCTTCAAGCCTTGGTTACTGTCAGGTAAATGCAGGGGGAGATAGCAGGGCTTTTTAAGGACTGTTTTGGCCTTTGATGGAGGATGCATCAGGGCCAGGCCTTGCAACAACCACCAGACCACCTGATACCACGGACTCTTTTTGATTTTGCACAAGACTTGTGTGACTCACTTAGGAGTCAGGACTACCATTCAACAGCAGTCACTCTACAAAAGCCAGTGTAGAGGTTAGAGTTTCAGAGTAGGATCTGGGAGACCCAGGTTCCAATCACCATTCTGCCATGGAAATTCACTGGGCAACCTTAGGCCAGTTATACATTCTCAACCTAACATACCTCACAAAGTTGTGAGGATAAGAGGGAGGACAAGAGAATTATGTAAACTGCTTTGGGTCTTCATTGTAAAGAAAAGCAAGGTATAAATGAAGGAAATAAATCACCATAGCTGAAGATGGAAGATAAAAGGTCAGTTGGTCAATGAGTGGAAAGGAGAGAAGAGAAGGAATCAAGGAAAGAGTGCGAGGAGGGAAAGAGGAAAGAGTATGGGGAAGGGGTTTGAGGACAAAGTAAGGTGCCCCCTGCAAGTCCTTGCTGGTTCTGCACTGCACACCTTGGGGCCTGCCCAACAGACAACACTGCTCACTTGCGCCTAGCCTGCTGGGAACACCGGGCAACAGATCCATAGTTTTCCCAGGGGGAGAGAAGAAGGGAAGCATGAAGGTGTGTGCGGGAGGTGGGGTTAGAAGAAGGTAATTGGGGTGGTGGGTGGGAAAGACAAAAAAAAGCAGGAATAGAGAAGATGGTGTGGAGGCATCCAGTGAAGGGAAATTGGAAATAGTGGGGGAGTAGAAAATGAGATGCCCCCCACAAGTCCTTGCAGGTCCCCTGCTCATAATAACAAATATACAAGGCTACCCTCCTGCAATTGTTTTCCTTCTGAATAAGTGCATTCAGTCCAGTCCCCATTGCTCATGCCACGAGATAGACATGGCTGCAATAGAAGGCTAAAAATGGTGTCATTAAGGGTAAAGGCTAATTTATCATTGTGAAGATCCACGTGAGAGGGATAAAAGTCCTGGTATGCGATCTCATTCCAACAAGAAGTTCTTATGCTATTTATTTATTTAATCTATTTATTTTATCAAATTTATACCTCATCTTCCCTGTACATTAAAACCATATACAAATATCTAAAAAACAATATTTAAAAGCTAAATACAATACAAAAAATACAAAAACTGATGCTATGAACAATACAGGCTACAATAAATATCTAAAAAGCATGGATGTCATTTGTATCATTCACAAATAACGTTACCTAGTCAGAGACTATAAAATTAGCAAACTTTTTGAATGAGGTGGTTCTACATGAACAACAATTTATCCTTAGTGAGCAATGACTGGAAGAGAATTCGATGCAGTGGCCATATGGCAATCCATTGTTTGGTACCATCACATTCCTAGATCAATGCTCAGGATGCGTGAAAGGTGGAGTTCTGGTCATGTGACTCAGCCTTCCCTAAAGGCAAGTTCTAGTAAAATTAGTGATATTTGCCTTGACGTCAATGGCCTTATTCCAGAGAAGCTTGGTGAGAGCAAGAAATCCTTGTACTAACTTGCTGCTTTCCTGTTCATTTTCACCTAAGCTGCTCCTGGTTCTTAAGCACTGACCTACTTTTGGAATGGAAGCCATTTTTTCCCCAGCCTTGGAAACTACGGTAGGTAAAATTAAGAACCAACCTTGAGGACACGTGGGGATGACAGGGCTTTTTTCCAGCAGGAACGCAGTGGAACGGAGTTCCAGAACATCTTGAAAATGGTCACATGGCTGGTGGCTCCGCCCCCTGATCTCCAGACAGAGGGGAGTTTAGATTGCCCTCCATGCCGCAGAGTGGTGCAGAGGGCAATCTAAACTCCCCTCTGTCTGGAGATCAGGGGGTGGGGCCACCAGCCATGTGACCATTTTCTCCGAGGGCAACCCAAAGCCCTGGGGGATGATATAAAGAGATAAAGGGCATATTTTATTTTTTATTTTATTTATTTATTTACGTCATTTATAGTCTGCCTTTCTCACTGAGACTCAAGGCGGATTACACAGTATGAAGTTAATACAATCAGTATCAAGTACATTTCAATACAATACCATAAAGTAAACAAATACAAGTTTAAAAAACATAGCATTAGAAAGGATCCAAGACAGAGTAGAAAAAATACTGGAGCAAAATGTAATCAATTCTAGGACTAACATTAGACAACATGGAGCGCTGGTTGTACATAGGAGTACATATTTAAAGCAGCAGATAATATGTAAGGCAAAAATAGTGATGAAGTCTATGATCCCTAACTCATTAGTGAAGCATCTGAGACCCCATCCCTACAATACAGCCCTCCCATTTGAGTAAAAAGCCTTTTGGAATAATTCGACTTTGCATCATTTACAAAAAGCCAGGAGAGTGGGGGCTCTTCTGACTTCCTCAGGCAAGTCATTCCACAGGATAGGGGCCACCACAGAGAAGGCCCGTGTACAGGCTGCTGCTGACTTCACCTGTGTGCAGCCTGGCACCTGCAGGAGACCCTGTTCAGATGAACGAAGCGGCCTTGGAGGAACATAGGGAGGGAGTTGGTCCTGTAGGTATGCTGGACCAAAACTGTGAAGAACTTTGTATGTAATAACTAATACCTTGAACTGAGCACGGTAAATGATGGGTAGCCAGTGGAGCGACTGTAGGATGGGAGTGATGTTCATGCTCCTGCTAGCTCCTGATAACAATCAAGCTGCAGCATTTTGCACTAATTGGAGCCTCCTAGTTAACTTAGATGGGAGGCCAATGTATAGAGCATTACAATAGTCAAGCCTTGACGTTACCATAGCATGGATCCAAGTGGCCAGGTCAGCAGCGTCAAGATAAGAAGCCTACAGTGAGGTCCTACACATTTATCTTACAAGAGCTGCAGAAGCCAGCATAAGAACAGCCTTGCTGGATCAGACCAGTGCTCTATCTAACTCACTGTCCTGTCTCACGCAACAGCCAACCAGATACTCTGGAGGGCCAACAAAGAAGGCATAGAGGTCACGGCCTTCTGCTGCTGTTGCCTCCTAACACTGGTATTCAGATGTTTATTTGCCTCCAAAGATGAATGCTCCCTTCAATCACCATGTCTAGTAGCTGTAGCTATCCTCCATGAATCTATCTAACCCTCTTTTAAAGCCATCTATGCCTATGGCCTTCATTACATCCTCTGGCAGCAAGATCCACATTTTAATCACTCATTGAGTAAAGAAGTATCCTTTCGTCCATCCTGAATCTACTACCTGACAATTTTACAGGATGCCCTTGGTATCTAGTATTTTGGGAGGGGGAGAAACAGTTCTCTCTGTCCATTCTTTCTATCCAATCCATCATTTTATAACTCTCTATCATGTTGTCTCTTTGTTGTCTGTTTTCTAAATTGAAAAGTCCCAGACTCTTCCGTCTTTCCTTATAGTAAAGGTGCTCCAACCCCTTAATCATCTTGGTTGCCCTCTTCTATACTTTTTCCATCCCCAGTCCTTTTTGAGATACAGTGGTCAGAACTAGACATGGGCACGAACCGCATTATGAACCAAAAAAACCCACAAACAGCCTGATCGTCTGTTCGTGATCTGGCGGTTCGTGAGGGTCCATGGCCAACGAACCAGTGTTTGTTGGAAGCCCGGTTCATAGCGCCATGGGCACTCCAATCTCATCCCTGCAAACCCTGATAGGCAGTTCTGACGGCCAACCCCTTGTTAACTGGTGGCTCTAATTGTATCGAGTGGGAGTTTCCTGGGGGTCTCGGATTGGAGAGGGTATAACTCCAAGATCCCTATTGCAATCTTGACCAAACTTGTATGCTGGCTGGAGGAGAGCTTGGGCTCTCTAAGTCCAACGAGAGCCGTTCTGAGCCCCATGAATCACGAACCTTGAACTGGTTTGTCAATGGGAAAAGTTCATTGTGGTTCGCTAGTTTGTATTCGTCAGCAGCACCGAACCATGAACCACCGGTTCATTAATTTTTTTTGGTTCGTGCCCATGTCTAGTCAGAACTACACACAGTATTCCAAATGAGGCTGCACCATAGATCTATGCAGGAGCATTATAATATCGGCTGTTTTATTTTTGATCCCTTTCCTAAAAGTCCCCAACATAGAGTTTGCCTTTTTCACTGCTGTAGCTCACTGGATTGACATTTTCATTGAGCTATCCATTACAACCCCAATGGCACTCTTTCTAGTTTGCTCTGAAGATCATATAAAAAGCCCAGCGTTCAAAAAGATCTTTTGGAGTTGGCTGAAGCGGGGAGGGCGGAATATAAATGTAATAAATTAAATTAAAAGAAATTTTCAACTGAGTCCAAAAGTTGTTTTGTGAGAACAGAAAAGCTGGACACCAAAAGTGCCTTGCCTTAATCAAGACACTGCATAAAATAAATAAATCAATAGTTCAACTTTTACTGTTTCTACTTTCAAGTTCTATCTACTTGACCATCTTTATTCCAGTATTTCTGTATAAAGATCAAAACATTGTCAATCATTGTTTTGACATTATATGATATATTTTTACAATCAAAACTTAATAAAAAAAGAGCTTATCTTTCAGCAGGACTGTACATGCGAAATTTCAGGTGCTGACTTAATCTTGGCAAACTATGGGCAAATAAATGTGAAATTAAAAAGGTAGCTTTGAGCATTATTCTTTAATAATACTTACTTTTTTGCTGGAGTGTGAGGAAGTTTAATTAATTGGAATTTAATAAGCTTCTAAAATAAAAAGCCTATATAGATGCAAATTCATTAGAGACTATGAACTGCTGAAGATCTGCTGCTGAGTTTTGCTGCAAGGCACAGCGTGATCTTGTGCTGTGTGGTATACATTTAAGTCACCAGAAAACTGGGGAGAAAGAGTTCCTGTCATCCCAATCACAAAATTCTACACCAAAGGATTTAGACTACTAACGGTAGGACCCTAAACAGGATTACTCGAGTCTGTGGTGCAGGTGGAAAGTGCCATCAAGTTAGCTATGAGGCAACCCTTGCTGTGGTTCTCAAGGCAAGAGACAGAGGTGGTTTACTGTTGCCTGCCTCTGCAATCCTGGTCTTCTTTGGAGGTCTTCCATCCAATTACTAACCAAGGACGACCCTGCTTAGCTTCTGCAATCTGACAAGATCAGGCTTCCCTGGGCTATCCTGGTTAGGGATACTCTGTTGTAAGCCTATTGAAATCAATGGGCTTGGACTGGAGTAACTATGGTTTAGGATTACCCTGTAAATTCATAAGTCACAGTGGTTCCAGTATTAGTTTTGGGAGATCTCTCTCTGAATTTGTTTTCAGAAGTGAACAACACTGACTCTTTGCATGTTACTGTATGACATTTGACAAATTATCAGCACAATCCTGGGGGGGGGGCGGTCAAAAGTGCTCTGGAAAGTGCTCTAGAAGGAGTTATGCTAGCATAGCTTGGATTTACATCAACATAACCCCCCTATGAAAGCACAACAGCCCAGCGCCGCTCTGCCTGGGCCCTTTGTCTGTGCCTAGCCTCCACGGCTGAGCACTGGCATAATTGCAGCATCAGTCCCTGTGCCAGCATGCCAGAGGGTGTGCTGGGGGGGGGGCAAGTTAATCAGCTCCCTAAGCCATTCCAGACCTGGGAACACTCCCAGCAGTGGCAGAAAGTTACACCATGAAAAACAATAGTGTAGCCCATAGGTGCCCATTCTACGGGGAAAGTCGATTGCCCCTCTCTGCACCAAGTGAGCCAGTGGAGCATAGGATACCGACTACTGTGGAGACCAATCCACTCGCATTCCCACAGTGGCCGAGCCCCCTCTCTCATGTCCAATCAGCTCATCGGGCACCCTACATAACCTCAGGCAAGGGCATCCATGACTCCAAGTAAGCAGGGAGGTGTCCAGAGGCTCTGCCGTGGGGACTTAGAGAGCAAGGCAGGAGAGGTTGCTCTTGGTGGTGGGGCAAGAGTACGGGGGGGAACTTTGCGAACTCCAAGGCATGCTTCACACACACATTTGGGGGAAGAGCAGAATATAAAGTGAATAAAATAAATGTCTAGAAATGTGTAGAACAACTACCACCCAAGTTTCCTTCCAGATTACCTGTCTCCTGAATCCTGGCTCAGGGAGGGGCGAGGGCACTCCGACAGGTAAGAAGGAACTGGAGAGGTGGCTGCTCTGGCTAGCTCATTCACACCAGTTTCCCCCTCCCCTCCTCCACATCCCCCCAAACATTGGCATCTGCAGTTGAAACTCACTGGGGAAGGCGTGGCCCGGCCCACGCCTGCAAAAGAAGCAGTTGCCCAGGGAACTGTGCTCGAAGCAGCTGTTTCAGGGGGAGGACTCCAAGCAGCCCATGCCAGGGTTCTGCTCAGACCCCCCTCATCCACGCCCCCAGGTAGAGGAGAAGGCACAGCCATGGCCTGGGGTGATTGGGTACTCACTCTGATAGCTCCCCAGTGATGGTAGGTACATGACCCCTTGAATGTCTCCCTCACAGGATCAGAGCTCTAAGCAGCCCCCCGGGCCACCTACCCAGCATAGCCCTTGCCCTCCGGCCAGGTTCCAACCACTTGGTTTCTCCCCCACAGGGACCTGAGCGCTGGCGATCTCAGCTGAAGTGCTGGCACATCTTTGAGCCATAACCATCTTGCAATGGGCTGCAGCAGCAGGGATGGCTGTCCTCCAGACTCCTGGCATCAGCAGGTCCCCAGAGCTGGCACCCATGGGGGGCCCTGTGACATGCGCGGACTCCACTTCCGCCAAGAGGGGTGGGGCAATCCTGGTAGGGGGCACAGAGGGGGTGCCAGGTACTGGGACGGGTGGACCTATGGGTGAGTGCCATGGACTCTAGGGTAGAGGAGACCACGGGGGATATGGAGCCTGTGCAGGGAGCCTGGGCATGGGGCTTTCGCTCAGCACAATGTATCCTCCCTACCCTCTCCGCCAGGTGGACGGTGATCAAAAGGGAGCAGCTGGAGACATACCGCGAGTGGAGGGAGGCTGTGTCCCAAGGCCATGAATACATGGCTGGCCTGGCTACATCAGCAGCAATGGTAGCCGCAGACCGCCTCAGGAATCTACTTGTTCTTAACACACGGGGGTCAGGTACACATTGAGGGGCTGCTTGGGCAGCTCACGGACGCAGCTCATGCCCCTCGGCAGCCCTGTTTCACATCCTGCCACCTGTGGCGGTGGCTCAGGGCACCCTGGAGGTCTCCCTGATGAGCTGCTGCCCCCTCCTCATCCCACAGGGGCCACTGCTGCACGCTCAACTCTTGCTCACATGGTGGTGGGAAGAACGGGGCAGGAGGATGGTGTTGGCTGGCAGCGAGGGTCATGGTCCGCACATTGGCTACACCTTTGCTCGCCACTCATGTCCCTGTCAAGGGGGCATTGCTGCCATAGAGGGATACTGGCAGGGTTGCCAGGGTAATGGTGGGATAGGCACACTCGTCAGCAGCCTCGTTGCACCTTGCCCAACTAAGCTGCCGGTTCAGCTCTCCCGGCAAAGTCCTTAGAGGGCAGACTCATGGCACCACAGTTATGCGGGCACGCATCGGGCTTCAGGATTGCACAGCCCATGCCATACTTTGAAAGACCCTTAATAAGCAACACTTTCCTTATTGAACCAATCTTACACTTATCGTACTGGGTAGTACTTACTGAAGGTCTACCTATGTTTTATTTTTCATCAACGATTTCTCCAAATACCAGACTCTGGTATCTCCTTGCACTGAATCAAACACATTGTATCCCAACTTGTGTATCTACTTGTGTTTTAGATGTATGTGATCCTCCCTGAGCCTGCAGGCTGTGGGAAGGGGGGAATACAAATTGAATTAAATAAAATAAAATGCTCTGAACTGTTGCCTGTCCCAGGCATGTGTGGACCCAATTTGAATCATAACTATAACACATGGAGAAAATAGAATTAGACCTTCTCTCCTTGGGTCAGTTTCCAGACATGAAACAGCTCTGGGAACCATTTTCCTCTTGTAGAAATGTAACATGTAGCTCATCCGTAGGCATTGCATTTCCACAATGGGAAATAGTGGCCCCATTTTAAGTCAGGAAAACAGCATGCAGAGGGAGGTCTACGTCCTCTCCACATGCAGCAATTCCAATGTGAATTGGGCCAGCATGCAACTGGGATTCATGGAACTACAGAACATGCCTCTCCACCAGCCCAAGGGGCATCCCTCAGGAAAACATAACAAGTAGTTAGGCCCTTAGAAAGGAGAAAAAGACTACGCGAGCCCTTCCTTCTGCCTAGTCTCATTCCTAAACTGAGACAGAAAGTAGAGGAAGATTAAAATTGCCCACCCTTCTGCCTAGTTCCATTCCTAAACGGAGACATGCAGCCTCAGAGATTGTTTTGGTTAAAAAAAATTAGGAAATCACCAAAGAAATACAGCTGGTAGAGAATTGTTGTACTGCATGAAGAGAGATCTCTTTATTTCCCTATGTGACTCACAGATTCAGATGCTGGAATTTCGAATGCGAATGAAGCTTTTCTCAGAAAAGTAAAGAATAAAAATGTAGGTTTTCCTGCATCTGCTATCTGTTAAGTATATGTTTCAATTATCTCTCTGTTATACGATCTTCCGCAGGCTTCCAGGCACTTGCTGGCAGCACTTCCAGTTTGACTTTCAGATACCAAACATTGGCCGTCGTCACACGGGCATCTCTTCCGTTAAATTTACAGCATATAGCGTCCTACCTGTTATCGGCACAGTAACGTTTCTTTGGGTCACCTAACGGCTCTTTGCGCCACCAGCTGTCCACACCGAAGCACTCTGTTCTGTTCTCTCTAACCGCACAGAAGCAGCTCCTCCCCGTTTTTTTTTTAATATTCTGGCGTTTAATTTCGCTATAACGGAATAACAGCATATAAACATTCCGTTAGAGCAAAACATTATGACCCTTTTGTTTTACCAACTTTGAAATTATATAAATAGCCCTTTGCCCGCAGAAAACTCCCTGTCTGACGTGATCCCCATCGCTGACGACTCTGCCATGGCGATTGAGTCATTTTTACTTCAGCAGAAAGTTTGCATTGTGTTATGTCGTTATGGCGTTATAAGGACATAATAAAATAAAAAAAGGGGAGTCGCAGGAAGAAATGGATTCTGGGATTGAAGGGAGGGCATAGGACGTTGCGAGGCGAAATACATCGATGTGAGGCATTCACACTGAGGCACAAAATAGCGCGACTATCAAGCACAAAGCAGAAGAGAGAAAATCGCTACAGTGTTGGAATAAGTTGGGTGTTTGCCGGGAAATAGCGCCATTTTAGCGCTAAATAAAAGCCCGTGTGACGACGGCCATTATGTTTGTTTCATAGGGAGTGGGAAAAAGCAGGATTTGAAACCTTATGTAAAGAACCTGAAGTTTTAATATTTCTGTGTCCATACATTACTACCAGAATGAAGAATGGCTTAAAAGAATGCAATATGAATAGCAACTACAACATATTGTACAATGGTCTCTAAGGAAATCTTAGGTGATCTTAGGGTTAAGTGCTCAAAATACGAGATCTTTAAAACTTAAGTATAAGTACGAGCAAAGTGGTAAGCTTCAGTACTGCAGCCCAAGCTCTGCTCATGATGACCTGAGTTCGATCCTGGTGGAAGCCGGGTTCAGGTAGACAGCTCAGGGTTGACTCAGACTTCCATCCTTCCGAGGTCGGTAAAATGAGTACCCAGTTTCCTGAGGGTAAAGTGTAGATGACTGGGGAAGGCAATGGCAAACCACCCCGTCACAAAAGTCTGCCAAGAAAACGTCGTGATGCGACGTCCCCCATGGGTCAGTAATGACTCAGTGCTTGCACAGGGGACCACCTTTACCTTTTTTATACGAGAGTATGTAATATAGAGACTAGATTAGAAGGGAAGCTTGTTGCTATACCAGAAGATGTGATAAATCCACAATACAATTTGCAGTGTTTGAGGCACACTGCGTACTTTTAAAAAAATGCTTCTCTCCAATGTAATGTATTTTCTGAAAGACACCAAGGAATATCAGAACCAGTTGGTGACACAGCTATTTGTCATAGCTAAATATGGTGCTTTTAATTTTATTTATTTATTTATTTATTTATTTGATTCATTTATATCCTGCCTTTTCCCCCAACAGAGACCCAAAGCAGTTCGTCTCTCCTCCATTTTATCCTCACAACAACCCTGAGGTAGATTGGGCTGACAGCATGTAACTGGGCAAAGGTCATCCAGCAAAATCATTGCAGAGTAAGGACTCAAACTAGGTCTCCCAGATCTTAGTCTGACACTCTAACCACTACACCAACTTGGTGTGCAGAGACTCAATACACAGTGAGCGGCAGGCTTCTAATCTGGAGAGCCAGGTTTGATTCCCCACTCCTCCGCTGGAAGCCAGCTGGGTGACCTTGGGTCAAGTCACAGCTCTCTCAGCCCCACCCACCTCACAGGATGATTGTTGTGGTAATAATAATAATAATAATAATAATAATAATAATAATAATAATAATATACTTTGTAAACTGCTCAGAGTAGGTGATAAGTTGTCCTGAAGGGCAGTATATAAATCAGATGTTGTTGTTGTTAGAATATGATGTGCAGGAAAGAGGGGCCATATGCCATGCCATCTTCCTGGCCTGAAATAGCTCCATTTGCCATCTTAGGGAAACTTATTTGTAGCTCATCTGTACCTGTAAGTTTCCCCATTGGGGGAAATAGCAGCTCCTTGGGTGTTAAAATAGACAGATGAATATCCTGACCAACAGAGGGAGCTGCAACAAAGACCGTATCTAGTCAGAATAAGGCTCTGGAAGTGCAGTTTCTGGTTAGAGGTCAGAGAACTAAGAGAGGAGTTACAGTTGTTGCCTATTTATTCTACAATTGCTTGTAATGAAGCCCGAGTCACTGAAGCGAGGCCTCTGTTTCCTTTGAACGAGCCATTAAAACACTGGAGCTATTTCAGACCAGGAAAACAGTGTGCATGGGGAGAGTCATAAACCCCTTCTCCCCTTTCACTGTAGTACACACATGGGATGAAGTTTTACCTGAGAACGCTCAGCACATCTGCTGCGGGCTCTTTCCCAAGCTACCTGCTGAGTGACTAGGTAACGTTAACCAGGGACTTCCTAACGCTACACTGCTACATCAACTCTGCTGCTGAAAGGAAATGGTGAAAAAAATGTTACTGAGGCGTGCTGAATTATATTGACAAAGAGGGTACTTGACCTTGTTTCTTATGGAGAAACTGGTCCAGTAAATCTGTGTCATGTCACTTATGCTGTGATGATCTCTCTTTCCCCTGACAAAGGACCAGTCTGTCCTCTAAAATTCCTCTAGATGGAAGGGAGGATCAAATAGCAATGGAAATGCAAAGGGCACATGACAATAAAGCTCTGTGTATTGTGCGCACACATTCACACACTGCTGAAATACTACACTATGAAAATCCAAATCCTTTAATTAGCAAAATGTTATGAAAATTAAATCCATTGGGCTGTGTTTAGGTGTCTTATTCATTATTAACCTCTGTTCTATACATGCAGTAGAATGAGATGGTAGCATCTTGTGGCAGCAGAATGGGCTGTAACACTTTAGGTGGGGTGGGTGGGTGACTTTTTTAAAAAATGATCCGTCATGACCAAATTCTCTACAAATAGCATTTCAGAACAAAAAGTTCTAGTCTAGCTATATATACTATATGCTACCTATAAATTTAATTATTACAATGGGCTGCTGTAACCTGAATGGTAGTCTGCTCTTGTTAGATCTTGGTATGGAAGACCACCAAGGAAGTCCAGGGTCACTATGCAGAGGCAGGCAATGGCAAACCACCTCTGTCCATCTGCTGCCTTGAAAACCCTCTGGAGTTGCCATATATCAGCTGTGGCTTGACAGCACTTTACACACACACACTATGAGAGCCAGTTTGGTGTAGTAGTTAAGAGCGGCAGGACTCTAACCTGGAGAGCCAGGTTTGATTCCCCATTCCTCCACTTAAAGCCAGCTGGGTGACCTTGGGTCAGTCACAGCTCTTTCAGAGATCTCTCAGCCCCACTCACCTCACAGGATGATTGTTGTGAGGATAATAACAACACACTTAGTAAACTGCTCTGAGTGGGCATTAAGTTGTCCTGAAGGGACAAATCAAATGCTGTTGTTATTGTTATTATGGGCTATAGTGAGAAAAACAGGGGTGGAGTTGCTGTTTGGACATGAGGCTAGGGATCCCCCGCCATCACTTTTCACTCCCCCCAGTTCCACTCACCTGGTTAGCAGGGGAAAGGAGGTGGGATGCAGTTTGGGAACCACTGGAGCACATGTCAAAATGATGCATGTGTGTGCTCTGTAAACTCCAATGATATACTTCCAGTTGAAAACCAGAAGCTACAGGAGCTCAGCAGGACCAAATCAACCCCAAACATAGTGAAAATGCTATGTTTAGGGCTGATTTTGTCCCCACTGAGACCCCATAGTTTTCAAATGGAAGTGATGTCTGCAGGGCCTCTTGAATGTGCACACATCTGTCTAGCAACCTCCTCGTCCCCTGCTTTGACAGTAAGGGGACTTGGCAACCATACTTGAGGGTCATAAGCAACAGCTAAAAATAAAGCAAACATACACAATAAAAAACAAAGTATGTGATACATTTAAAATGACTCTACATCCTGACAAATGAATGCAAGTCTGAAGAATTTCAGAAAGTATACTGTCTTGAGTTAATTGGTCTGCCTTTTTAACCTCTCAACAGGTTACACTGTGAGAAAGTTACTTCCTCAGAGTCTAAGAAGTGATTCAAACCCGTGTCTCTCTAGCCTAAATCGAACAAGCTGTTGACCTATTACACAGTGATTTTTATGAGCTACCAACAGTAGCTCACTTGAATAATGAACAGAGGAGTGGAAAGAACATCTTCAAAATTCCATTATACATACTGGATTCCACCCCCATACACATTAAAAAATATTTTAAACTCATTATTGGAGCTCATTTGTAGATTGAAAACTGTAAGAATACAGCAGAAGGTAATAGGAGAGTTAGGGCAATACAGTAAAATATGCAGTGACATTTTACATACATTATCAGCTAGCAGTTTCTTCTGTTCTGGTAGATACCTGCAGACCACGATAAGACACTGATGTTTTCAAGGCTTTGTACCAAGAATCAGAGGAGGCCTGTGATACTGTAAGCTAGAGACTATCCCATTTGGCCTTTGTTTTCTTCTTTTGTCAGATCCTACACCATTGCCAGTATCATCATTGCTACCATTTCTTTTCAAAGCAGCCCATTACAAGACTGCTTGTTATCTTTAGAAGGCCTCTAAGAAATCACTTGACAGCTTGTTCATGGTAGACAAAGCAAGATCAGAAGACATGTTGCCTCTGTCGTGGATCAATATTATGAGTTATCTCAGACTGGCAGTCAGCCTTGACACTCATTAGTTCATAATTCTGTCCCGACTCTCCTTGTTTTAAAAGGTCTAGCTTTTGCTGTTCCTCAGAACAAATAATTTGGAGTCCATGCAGATGTTCAGAAAGGGTATGCAGTCATCAATGGACTGAACTAAGTCATAGGGGATTGCATGTCAAAATCCTTTTGCACAGCTGGAAGCCTTTTTCCTGAATTATATGACCTTTACGAATGAGGGAAGATTTTGACTTAAGGTTGCTATGACTCAAACAACTCCCAGTTCATTCTGTGGTGGTCCAATTGTACCATGTCCCTCCCTAGATGTTTGATCTTGCTCTCAGAAAGAGGCCAAGGGAAAATTTCTTAGACAGTCATCACAAATGAAAATTCTCGCGAAAAAAAGAAGACAGTTCTTATACCTCAGACGTTGCATCTGAAGGCCAAGCAGCAGCAGAGTTTGCTTGTAAAATGGGTCATGAAGACTTCCAATCTCCTTCGAAATTGTAACCACTGAACTGAAAGAACCTATCCCCAAATTCCAGCAGGGTAGAATGGGTGGTTAGGGTTAGGGAAACAGAAGCCATCTTTCCCAGGGATTAGGGTGCTTGAAGCCAATTCAAAGGCTAAATTTTACTAGTTCAAACTAAGCCTTGCTTCTGAGGCTAAAAGGTGTTTGGGGACTGGGATAAGAAAATCTACCAATAAGGAATTGAGGAAGAACAAATATTAAAATGCTTGAGGATAGCCCAAGACCCTCATTGTGGAGGGAATCCTGAGAAAAGGCGGAGGTGGGGGTGCTGCATCAACACACTTAACACAGAGCTCTGCCCCAAATAGTGATCTGGCACAGGAATAAATAACTAAATTCCAGAACATTGATGTTGTTACATAAAAGTTCCAGAATGTTGAGCTTCCAGAATGTTTTACTGAGAGCAGGTAAAAAGGAGCCATCCGGTTTGTCTAGACAACGTTTCAATGGTGGATTTCCTTAATAAATTGCTTCATTGCCCTTGTAAGGGAACAAACCAAAATATAAAAGTCTTTTAGTTCTGAGGAGGCAGGGGAGGCATTATGAGAAGGATATCATGGAGTAATTAAACAATAGCATTCTTACCCATCCCCAACATTATTTAAAAAAGTTTCCTTTGGTGTTTTTCTTGAATCTGGAACTCTTTCCCTGAATATAAAGTGTGCTAATCCCATACCATATAAAGGATTAATGAAGAGGAGACTTTCATCTCAGATATATTACAGATATAATACATGTGGTGCTTAGGGGTCTTTTTTACTGTGCTGATACATTTCTTCTGAAGTAAGACTTATGTTATTCCTGAATACTGGGCCACCATACTGTTTGCATGGCATGAATGCAGCATTTTTATAGACTCTGATGTCTTTGGTGGATAAAATTCAGATTTCTTTATTATTTGGAGCACAACATAGTATTTCTGTTTAGTTATCTGTCCATCCAGTTCCCTCAACAATCACCAAAGGTCTATAGTCACTCACTAAGGAGTGTGAATGATGGTAGATATGGTAGAGCCAGTTTGGTGTAGTGGTTATGAGTGCGGGGCTCTAAGCTGGAGAACCGGGTTTGATTCCCCGCTCCTCCGCTTGAAGCCAGCTGAGTGACCTTGGGCTAGTCACAGCTCACTGGAGCTTTCTCAGCCCCACCCACCTCACAGGGTGTTTGTTGTGGGGATAATAATAGCATACTTTGTAAACCGCTCTGAGTCGGCATTAAGTTGTCCTGAAGGGCGGTATATAAATCGAATGTTGTTGTTGTTATCATCAGGCTTTTCCACATGTTCGACTTATTCCTGATTTTCTCCGCAGTCGATCCACAAGCACTGAAATCAATTGAGTACAGTTCTTCCACACATCTGCCCTACCTTTGCACTTTTACAGTTGTGGAGACAGTTTATTTTCTTCCTCACGTTATCGTCATCAGTTGCATCATTGGTGATGTTACAACACACACACCCTTTTATTTTTTGCACATGCTTATATCACTATATTGATGTAAGGAATGATTTTGAGAGAAAGAGAGAAGAAACAAACACATTGCCAGTCTTTGCATGGAAAAGCCTAAAAGGGAAGCAGCTCAGCCAAACCCCTCCCCCCTCCACTATCCAAACTGGAGAGCTTTGCCCAAGCTGACCTAGGGCCAAGAGGTGGGCCGTAAACAAAGTAAATAAACAAACAAACAAACATTTCCTGCATGAGCTTCTCCAGCTGAGCAAACACTGTTGTGTATCTTTCTGTGTCTTTTGCATGAAGATCAAAAGGGTTACCTTTTTTTTGCTGCAGTGTCTTTTTACGTTGCCTAGGACTATTTTGTATGGTTTTATACCACACCTGAATGAGAAGTACATTTGCTCTTTTCAATATGGTGGCTGCTTCTACTGTGCTGAGGTAATCTCTTTTCAGTTACTTTCCCGTTTTCTCTCCTTCCTGAACTTCTAGTCACTTGGCCATTTCTATGGTGCTGTTAAAGGAAAAGTTCTCCATCAGCTGAATTCTCTTGGGTAGCCCTTTGTCTACAACCCTGTGTGCCAGTTTGTTCTAAGGTGTTCCTCTTTTTTATCAGCAAATTCCCAGCATTCAACCAATCATGCAATTTCTGTTACAAATGATTCAACTGTTTCTTTGGGCTCCTGATCTCTTTGATAAAAGTAGGGCTTGCTCACACACACACTATGGTTTGGAATGCAACAGGGATCAAATTTGGCTGGTACAGTTGCACAGACTTACAGTTAGGGCTGTGAACTTTTTAACTGGTCTCTCTAGCTGTCCCTTTAATAGTTTGATTTGCAAGAAATTATCAGGTGAAGTAATTTTACTTTGTACCATGAAAAACTTCAAGCTGCCCGTTTTCACTTGATTAAAGAGACAGGACATTTTGTCCCCTGTCCAAGATGGCAACTCCGTTCACCTAAGAGTTTCTTTGGTTGTAGCACAAAGAAGTGAACTAATAATCTCTTTTTCCTTCTGTGGCTCTGTAACCAGATGTAGACAAGAAAGTTTTTTTCCCCATCCAGACCATACTGCAGGATTATTAAACCCTCTGGTGCAGGAAATTTTAAGTGGAGGAATTTCAAATCTATCATAAAATTACTGATCCTGTTGTGAAAATTGTAGGTCCACCAACTTACATGGCACAAAAGCATAGATTTGAAAGACAGCCTTTCATGGGAATTTCATGTTTTTTATATACAGACATCCCAAACCCACCAAGAACAGTTCATGCATCCATGGGTGTAGATTATAAAAATCATATAGTTCTTTGCAGCGTCAGTCAGGCAGAAACGCACTAAGCCATTGTAAAGTTTGTAATGAATTGTCATGATTTTTTACAGACAGATATTTCAAATCTACTTTCTATTTACAGTTTACATGTGTGTCCCCAGTTAGCATTTACTAGCTAGACTTGCCAGTCTCTGGGTGGGGCCTGGAGATCTCCTGGAATTACAATTGATCTCCAGGTGACAGAGATCAGTTTCCCTGGAGAAACGGGCTGCTTTGGAGGATTGACTGTGAGCAGAACGACAAGTGACAAAAGGCACAGATTGGACACTTGTCAGCTTCCCTCAAGTTTTGATGGGAAATGTAGGCAGCTTGGCGGAATGTTGGACAAGTGACAGTTGAAAAGTCCATTGGACAGCAGTCAGAGAGCCAAGCCACCAGACCAGGACGCCTACATTTCCCATCAAAACTTGAGGGAAGCTGACAAGTGTCCAATCTGTGCCTTTTGTCACTTGTGGTTCTGCTCTGTATGGCATTGTGGCCCACTGAGGTTCCTCCCCTTCCCAAACCCTGCCTTCTCCAGGCTGCACCCCCAAAATCTCCAGGAATATTCCAACCCAGAGTTGGCAGTCCTACCAGCACAGATCCTGCCCTTTATGGTTGAAAAATCCTGCTATCAGAGATGTATAGAGATGTGCGGCAAGGCATTCTTATGCATCCTCATTATTTTAATAAGCCAGTGCTTCTGGTTCACCACCACAGCAGCTTGGACCTAGGCCCATGGACTACACATTGACAATCATAACTCTGTTGTCTTACAGATTGCTGTGGTAAAAAAGCCCACCCCTGAGGAATTCTGTGGGGTGTTTTTGTGGCTTGCCTGTAAAACTCATGTGGGTTTATGTGCTTCAGATCTATGTTTGTGTGCCATGACAGTACTGGAAGCAGTGAACCCGTGATTTTTCATGATGGAAGTCCATGTTTACAGTTGCAGTTTAATAGTATGCAAGTAGGAGATCCGTAAAGGCTTGAGGGGAGCACCTCATTTCCTTCTATTTCCCCTCCCCAACGATTTCATCTTTCCCTTTACTGGCAGCACCCATACCCTCCCCCCTTTTCCTGCTTCTTTTCTTCCCAGCCGCCAGGCAACCTACTTTTATCTGCTCCCCTGACTTCAGTTTTCTCTCCTTCCCTAGCCCTCATAGCCTTTCCCTGTGTGAAGTCTATCCAGGCTCTGTGGTGACTGGCACTGAGCCAGGAGGCATGGTGGCTGGCCCATTTGTGCAGTGGCGGCGGCTGCTGGGCCAAGCTGAAGTGTATGAGTAATAAGTCTTCAGTGATTGCCAGTAGGCCTGTTCCTAATGAGTCCTCCTCCATTAGGAGACACAGGGTTGCCAGCCTCCAGGTGGTAGCTGGAGATCTCCTGGAATTACAACTGATCTCCAGGCCAAAGAAATCAGTTCCCCTGGAGAAGATGGCTCTATGGCATTCTATCCCACTGAGTCCCCTCCCCTCCCCAAAACCCATCCTCTCTAGGCTCCACTCCCAAAATCTCCAGGAATTTCCCTACCTGGATCTGGCAACCCGAGCACATGACAGTCAGCGGGAGGACCTTTTCCAAGGCTGTTCTGGTGTTCCAGTCTACTTCTGCTCTCCCCACCATAGTTATGCTTTACAGAAACCAAGGCTTAGAAGGCTTGGCCCTGTTGTTGGGGTTGCATAGCAACCTCCAACAGCCACTGAAAGTTCAGTGGGCATTCTTCTCTTAAAGCTACAGGGGTTGTTTCTGTTATTTGGGGCATTTTAATCCCCCCCATTTTTTTAAGATTTCAGATTTTTCTGGGGCTTCCTTCAAGTCTTTAGAGAAATCCCTCTGGTCTGTCCCTAGCTCCGTTTTGTTACTCTATCATATCTTCTGTCACGTGGTTTGGAAAGAGATATACTGATTGCTGTGCCTATAAAAATCATCTGGATCTCTATTTTTGCATCATAGAGGATCCACACAGTGCTGGGTCTGTGATTTTTATTTTATACTCCACTGGCACAAATGTTAAAAGACAATGGATTTTTGTAGTCTGCCTATGTCAGTTAAAAGTAGTCAATTTAAGAGGATCCATGAAGAATCTACTGGATCTGCATTTCTGGCTGTTTTGCTTGGGGGAAATAGTTTGAAGCTGTTCAGGGCCTAATACCAGGTTCCTGCCCCCATGCTTTGGGTGAGACAGCTTTTATATTGTACTAATAATGTGTGAGTTGACTTCTGACCTTACTGAATACACAGAAGCTTACCTTCATTTCAACCACACAATCTTTGAAGGATGTGGTAGCAGAGCTTTAACTTACACACTTTTTCTGCAGGTCACAACAGGCGGAAAGCATCTGTGTGACTTAAGTTCTCAGCTGGCATAACAAAAATATGCCAAATTCCCCTTTGTCCATTAAGACAATTGACTTGTTTAAAATATAACTTCTGAGCAAAGAACGCCATGTCAACAACCAGCAAAGT
Source organism: Eublepharis macularius (assembly GCF_028583425.1). Taxonomy (NCBI): domain Eukaryota; kingdom Metazoa; phylum Chordata; class Lepidosauria; order Squamata; family Eublepharidae; genus Eublepharis; species Eublepharis macularius. Next base: position 49,677,343 of record NC_072790.1, read on the forward strand.
GATACCGCTAAAGCTTCAAGGTCCAGAGAAAGCCTGTGCCAGTTTAGGCTTGAACGGTGTTTGGTTTTCCATAGATCCCAGCCATTGACCCTCTGGCTTCCAGTCTTTGTAGAATGCAACATGACTCACAGTTGTAGAACAAGAGACAGGTTAAATGTGATAGATAACTGATACACTGCTCGTTTTCTGACCATAGACTTTCCAGTCATTCCCTTTTGGTTGGTGACAGTAAAAAAAAAATGACTCATGGGACACAGTAGCTAGAGTGGGAGGGGTTAGTGACATAAGGGGGAGGGAGGAAATTAAGACAAAGAGCTACAGTCTTCAGGGCTCTCTAGAGAGGCATTTGGTTGCAGTCAGTCATACATCCAGGGTCAGGGCACGAATAATGGAAATGCATGGGAATTAATGTGACAACTCAAAACAGGCAGGAGTAGAGGCTCTCCTTTGTTGTAGTGCTTTGACAGAATCATGTCCTCTACCCCCTAAAAGAGAATAAAATAGCCACATAAGGTCAAAGTGGGGTGTGTGAGAAAAGGAAGGCTATGTGACAAACATAAATTTGACTTGTCTCACTGGCCATCAGGAATCTCCAGGAGTGGGGAAGATTGCACCTGATGAATTTTCACCTGCAGCTTTCTAACAGTGGTCCAAAACCGAGTTATTCCCGTCTAAGCCCAATGAAATCAAATGGGGGTTCCTTGCTTTGCAGTTCTAATTGCTCCATTACAAGCTCTCTCTTCTGTCTCTCTGGCAGAGCACACCGCAACTTGAATGCGAACTGATAAAAATGTGACTTTACATCCTGTCATTTGGACGAAAAGGAGGCAAGAGCAGTCCAAAAATGCTCATGCTTTATACTGCGTATTTGTAAACAAATTAATCTGCTACACTAAATAACAGCTTGTAACTGTCTGTCTTCATCCTTCCCACACTCAACATCCCAGCTACTTAAACAAAGCAAAACAGAAGTGTTCTTCTATCACAATAGCCAAAGAGGTTTTTCCAGTGAGAAAAAAAATGGATACGGAAAAGGATGATCTCAAAACATTGCTCTAATCTTAGTCTGTTTTACTGAACTTTCCATTTTGATACTTCTAGCATTTTTGTTCCATATACCAAGCATTCTAACCTGAACTGAAAAGATTGTGTGGTGCTCATGTTTTTCTTCAGAGAGGGGCCTCTCTCTGCATGTTTGAGCAAAACGAAACCCATCAAGGTCTTGGGGCACCTTAAAAGCTATTTTTTAAAAAACTCTTCCATAAACTAACACAGATGACTTATAACCCTCAAAAACTGGAATAAATAAAAAAGATTAAGTTTATTTCAAGATTATATGCTACATATATAGTTTTGTGGAACGTTTAAGTCTAATATTTATACATGTTAATCTATTATACATAATGTATATTAATAAGAGAGGGTGTGTGTTTTGTGGCACTTCAGGACTAATATATTTTGTATACGTCACAACTGGTGCTATATATAAACCTGCACGGGAAGGATATAATCTAAGAAAGCCGATGCTAGAATAAAAAGATATTCATCTTTAAGATACCACAAAACTCCATATATACATTCATACCCTCAGCGTTTCAGTGTAGAGTCCTGCAGCACATTCAGAATTCATATATTTTTATTCCAGCATCAGCTTTCCCGACTTAGCCCCCACTTGCGCTACTCGTGCCTACACCTTTGAGCAAATCCAGACGGGTCTCCCTTCAAATACGAAGGAACTGCCGGGCGTTTCGGGCGGCACGCCACGCTCGTGTATCCCCCCCACCTGACGTCATAATAGCGGGTGGCGAAGGCTGCGGCCCGGTCGTAGCCGATCGGGGCTGGTTTGAGCTGGTGCGTTGTCATGGAGACGCGGAGAGGCCTATAAATACAGGCTCTGCGGCGCTCGCCTGGCTTTGTCAAGCTGAGAGCTGAAGCGGCGGTTGTGGCAGCAGCAGCCCCCAACCTGCGCGGCGGCGGGTGACGAGGTCCGGCTCCTCCCCTTCCTTCTCCTGCAGTAGCCGGCGCTTTCCAGGCCCAGGGGGCGAGGCGGTGGGGGAACGGGCAGGGTGAGCGGCCGTTGAGTCCCACCGGCTGCCGCGCAGGGGAGGAGAGGCTGCTGCTGCTGCTGCTGCTGAAGAAGAACGAGCTGCCGCTGGAGGTAAGGCGGGAAGGACAGGCAGCCGGCCGGCCAGCCAGCCACGTGTGTATCCGAATGGGTTGGCTGGGAAGGAGCCGGCCCGGAGGTCGGTCAGTCAGTCAAGTCAGTCCTTGGAGAGGGAGTGAAAAAGGAGGGAAATCTCTTATGGTATAGAAGGCCGGGAAAGCGAAGGATGGCATATAGGTGTGGGATGGAGGGCTTGTCACTGTTGAGGGGGAGGGGGGAGAGGTCGGTTGCGTATTATTTTTTTTCATAACCTTTTTTAAAAACAAGCATTTAGTTGGAACTGGTTCTTAATGGCTTTTTTTAAAAAGTCACTTAATTAAAACGTTTGCTCTTTTTTAAAAAATAGCCATCTTTCATTAGTGGCTTTTAAAAAATAACCTGCCTGTATCTTTTTTTTTAAAAAAATGGCCTTTCCCTTATTCTCCCTTTCGCTTTTTGATTTGTAACGTTTTATTAGTGGCTTGAAAACAAAGCGTTCGGTTTTTGTCTTTTAATTGACTTCGTTGCTCTCCTTTAAAAACAAAAAATCAAGCTGAATGGAAAGCCAGTCCCGTTTGCCAGATGTCGTTTCTCCAGCATTCGGCACCGAAGATTCTCTCTTTGTGCTGTCTTTGAATTTGTGAATTGAATTGGTCTAGTTACCTCTAACATCCTGATTATTCTTTCTGCTTTAACTCTCAATGTGTGGGGGAAGGAAAGAGTTAAATTGTCTTCTTTATGCTCCTTTTCAATCACATTGATTACCAGTGCCTTAATTGGGCGGGGTGGGGGGGGAGATCAAAGACATTCAGTAGAAGCTGTTAAGTGTTTTTCTGCCATTCAGAACTTGGGAGTTTGTGGATTGACTCTGAAGTTTTTGGTTATTTAGTATTTTTCCTTTAGCTGTGTGTGTGTGTGGGGGGGGGAAGAGGGTGGCGAGAAAATCTTTCGGTAGCTGCTTGCTTTGATTTGGCTCCAGCAACTGTTTGGACAGAGGAAAGGACCCTGGAGGGGATTGTCTGTTAAGGGGGTTGAGAGAAGTTTGTGGGGCAGAGGCTGCAATAATGAGACACTTGGCAGTGTGAATAAGCCATGATCTGATGAGGCTGAATAAAGCATTCGGCTGACTTTTCATGTATCAGAAATTATTTCTGCCTTGAAAGGTTGGCACTCCTTTCAGCATGACCTCAAAAAGCCTGCTGGAACTGGGTTATCGAGCTCCCAAACTTGGCATGTTCTCTTTCCCTTTCATAAAGGGAAATTGCAGATGCCAGCCATTCTAATGGCTGTCTCTGCCCCACCCCTTTCCACATCCATAGCTGGTGTGCTCTTCCTTGCCACAGTTACCTTCTCATTTTGGGAAGGAATAGTGCTGACCACCCCTGGGTTTGGAGGGCTTCTTTAGTCTATTAGGTTCTGTTAACAACCGTTGTTTCCATATCAGATGCATTGGATGTGTGCACATACTGTAAGGCAGAGAGCAGCAAGGCCTGGTTGAGCTGGCAGGAGCAGAGGCTCGCTGGCGTGTCAGTGTGTTTAATGTGCTGCTGACGTAGTTTACTTTGCAGCTGAGTTATACACTGGAAAGGAGCTGGCTCATTATCTCCAGTACTTAAAGACAGAATTGTCCCGTCCAATTGTAAATTTCATCTTTTTCTTGTGGGGAAAACTACCTTAGTCAAAAGGGTTCCTTGAAAAGGACCTAGTGGTTGCCACATTCAGGTACTTGCTGAGAGCATCTAGACTGACCCACCAAGAAAGGTATCTTTCTAGCACAATACTAGACCAATAAAAACGTAACAAGGTGTAAACACTGGTAAATACCTTACGGCAAAGTATGTAGCATCTGTGCAGTCTGGCACATAGGGAAGAGATCAAGAGAAATATCCCAGAGAAGTATACTGTACTAGTCAAAGCCCCCCTCCCCCAGTCTTTACAAGGGAAAAAAATTATTATAAAAGACAGTGGGGGAAAAGGGTGGTTGAAGTCCAAAGAGATTGAAAAGGGGGGCAGATGCAAAACTGGGAGGAGCCCACAAACAATACAGTTTATCTGACTCAGCTAAGTACATGTTATCTAGGCTGTAGTAGGTTCTTTAGAGCATGTGCAGAATTCTTTGCAGTACAACAACAATGGAGGAGTCTTTAATCCCTGCCCACAATTGGGGTTGCCATATTCATGTTCCAGATTCAGTTGTAAGTGCTCCAAATTTCCAGTTGACTGGATCTCTTTGTAATCATTCTTCTTTAAGAATTTATAACGACTCCTAGCTAAGGAACAGCAAGTGATTTAACTAAGTAAGAGATGCCCTGTTTTAGAGCTTCCAAACACATTGAATAATACTTAATGGGAAGCTGTTCAGCTTGAGTACTTTTAAGGACTGTGCCCTAATCTTGCAGTAGACATTTGCTTGGAGTATTTATTGAATCCTTTCAATTCTTAAAGTGACTTGTTCAAATATAAATTTATTTCTATATATTGTAAAAAAACAAAATTACTGAACTTTTCTTAAGAACATGCCAAGAAATAAAAAGGATTTGTAGCAAGCAGACTTTGGGTTTACCCATGTACTTTGGGTTTGCGCATCATGGGAAGTATTGCATTCAATGCATTAAACAGTCATTAAAATTATTTGGAAGACCGATGAGTTGAGCTCGTAGGAGCATATTTAAAGCTCTACTTAGTTTGCCTTTTTAAAAAATGAAATTACTGTCTTTCAGCATCTTGGTTCATTGCTTAGGAACACTTGTGAGACTGGGGGGGGGGGGGTTAGACCATGCATTATGTCAGAATATTAGCAATTTTATTGAGGCTCAGTAAAGACTGTAGAAAAGATGCTGTCAAGCCATTTCTGTATGTAAGAGTTATTAATGTCTCTTTCCTGCTTAATTTTTTTCATCTGTTCTTGCTGTATTCGCACAGGCCTCTTTTCTATAGATCCAGAGGAGTTAGCTGTATTAGTCAGATGCATCTGGCAAAAAGAGCTCTGGTTCTTGAAAGCTTATGCTATAATAAAGTTGGTTAGTCTCAAAGGTGCTACTGGACTCTTTCCTCTTTTCTATAGCAATCCGTGGCACCTTTGGTACAGGCAGGTTATGAGTAAAGAAATAGGCTATGCAGGATGACAACAAGAAATTTTAGCAAAACTAGTAATTATTGGTAACAACATTTAAGGTAGTGGAAAAGAGCAAGTGTCCAGTAGCAACTAACAAAGTTAGTTAGTGGTAGGGTATGAGTTTTCGTGAGCCACAGCTCACTTCTTCAGACAGAAATCTGAATAAGTGAGCTGTATCTGAAGAAGTGAGCTGTGGCTCACAAAAGCTCATACCCTATCACTAATTTTGTTAGTCTTATAGGTGCTACTGGACTCTTGCTCTTTTCCACTGCTTCAGACAGATCAGCATGTCTGCTCATCTTGATCTAACATCCTAAATCATCTTGCTGTTCTTTGATAATAGGTGGAAATTCAAAGAAAAATTCAGGCACTTGTATTCTAGTAGCAGCCATGAGACTCTCTTTTCATACAGCCCCATTTTCTTATTTGCTAGCCATTCATTTAGTATACTGTTACCTTGCCCTACCTCCAAGGAGCTCTCCTGGAGCTTCATACTTCTCTTTTGTCCTCCATTTTATCCTGATCACAACTCTGTGAGGTAGGTTAGGCTGAGTGACCGTATGACTGGCCCAAAGTCACCCATTGACTTTCATGGTGAGTGGAAATTTGAGCCTGGATTTCCCAGGTCCCAATTTCACACTCTTAACAATTGTGTATTGGAATGTCCCGGTGGGTTTTGGCATAAATTACATGTTACCTAGCTTTTGTGGGAATAGCTGGAAGATCTGACGTAATGAATTTCTAAGCATGCATGCAAAGAGAGGCAGGATGTATTACACTTGTGTTCTCTCTGGCCATGCACACCAGGAGTAAGTCCTCCCCAAAAGCAGTATTAAAATGGTGACTCTGTACAGCTCATTACTCTCCAGGTATGGCTCTGCAACCCACCTGAGGCTCTCAACCCCTGGGTTGAAACTCTTCCTTGTATCTGTTGTCCATGTTGACTTTGTATTGTTGTGCCCAGGTGGTTTAGAGGTTTGATGCCTTTAAAAGACACAATCTCTAAAAGTGCCAGACTAGGATGACCAAGTTAAAATCCCTGTTCTGTCTTGAAGCTTATTGGGGGGCTGTAAACTGATGGAGAGAGGCTGGGCCAAGAGGGTAAAATGGAGGAGAGAACCATGTGTGCCACCTGAAACTCGCTGGAAAGAAGGCAGTATAACAGTTTGCTAATTATGTGTGAATGTTGAAGAGATACAAAGGCACCTTCCAACACTATCTCAATCAACCCTTTTTCTTTCAGATAGTTCACTGCAACATCAGATGATGACTGCCTAGGAATTACTTTTTATATTTCAAGGTCCTGCTTTCTTGGAGAAAACTCCCTAGCAGGACAGCTGAAAGGGAACATCCTTCAAAACTGCATCTTAGTTGACATCGTGAGTAAACTTGCTTAAATGGCTACCTTTTCCACTTCTGTTAATTGACCGTAAGTGACTAGTTATGGTAATAACATACTTTTCCTGCATGCCCACAGTTGGTTGTCCTGAAAGTGACCTCGGTGGTGGTATCAAGAAAACATCAAGAAAAATGAACAGCTTTAGCTCCGATGAGTTCAATTTTACTTTCCTTGATGAAGGCTTTGCTGCAAAAGATATTCTAGACCAAAAAATAAATGAAGTTTCTTCCTCAGTGAGTATATTAGATGCACAGGTTAAACTTTACAAAATCAGAAGTTGAGCACGTTTGCAGTGCCACGTAACAGGCATGTTGACCCATGAATGCTCTCTTTGTCTCCAGGATGATAAAGACGCATTCTATGTTGCTGATCTTGGGGACATTCTCAAGAAGCACTTGCGGTGGTACAAAGCCCTTCCCAGGGTGTTCCCTTTCTATGCTGTCAAATGTAACGACAGCGTAGCTATAGTGAAGACTCTTGCAGCTCTCGGTGCTGGATTTGACTGCGCTAGTAAAGTAAGTGGCTGCCTTTCGAAAGCCTTTTTGTTAACCCTGCCCTTGGTCCTGAATAGAGCCGGAAAGGGATTTCCAGGGAAGAGCGTACAAAACAAACACATTTGTTCTCTTTCCAGACTGAAATACAGTTGGTCCAGGGTGTTGGTGTGCCTCCTGAGCGTATAATATATGCAAATCCATGCAAGCAGGTCTCTCAGATTAAGCACGCGGCAAATAATGGTGTCCAGATGATGACTTTTGATAGTGAAGTTGAGCTGATGAAAGTTGCAAGAGCCCATCCAAAAGCAAAGTAAGGAACTTCAGTACTTGTTTGACCATCATTGGGTTTAGAAACATTAATTTAATTTAATTGTTTTGCTGGATGGGTGGACCAAAATTGAAGATGCTGCTGATTTGAACAACTTTCCTAACTCCCAAGGAATTTGAGGAAGTTCTTTGGAGAGGTGGCATATGCATTTTCTAAATTAAAAAGGGGGGGGGGTCATTGTTGGTTTGACATGGTAAACCAGGTGACGTTTCTGTGATGCGCTAGCTAGCTTCAGAGCAAGCTGTTCTAAGAATATGGTTGAAACTATATGCTTGAAACTGTTCTTGAGGTAAGTGCTCAAATATTTTCTAGGCTGGTCCTGCGCATTGCGACAGATGATTCGAAGGCAGTTTGTCGGCTGAGTGTTAAATTTGGAGCTACCCTCAAAACCAGCAGGTTGCTGCTTGAGAGAGCGAAAGAACTGCATATTGATGTGATTGGGGTCAGGTAAGTAGCAAAGCATATAAAGGAAATGTTATACTTGCTACCTGTTTGCTTGCCTTCGTTAAAAATGATCAACTAAATTCATCCTGTTTCTTCTAGTTTCCATGTTGGAAGTGGCTGCACAGATCCTGAGACTTTTGTGCAGGCTATTTCTGATGCCCGCTGTGTCTTTGACATGGGAGTAAGTACATCAATGTTTTTTCCTATAACTAAAGCACTTCATAATTAATGGGGGAAATAAACTAACACCTAGCCAATTTCAGTTTTTTCCCTTCACTATTAGTCTGAGAAATAACTCAAGGCATTAAAACTTGGTGATCATAGAAATAAAACAGTAAGAGAGTACAATAGCACCTTTAAGACTAACCAACTTTATTGTAGCATAAGCTTTCAAGAACCACAGCTCTCTGATGCATCTGACAAAGAGAGCTGTGATTCTCGAAAGCTTATGCTACAATAAAGTTAGTCTTCAAGGTGCTACTGGACTCCTTCACTGTTTTCTTTCTGCTGTTTTGCAACTACAAACTAACACGGCTAAAAGGTTTATTTAGCAATAAGCCTGATGTAGTCAATTAGGTAACTGAATACGTACAAGAAAGCACCAGTACCTGTATTTTATACCTTTCAATTGACATTAAAAAATTGTGTAGTTTATAAGATCTCATACAGTTCTGTGATGTGAACAAACAGCCAGTTCTTACAAACAATCAAGTTGAGGTATGTAATCTTCTGAACAGTGTGAATTGACAGGTCATCATAGCCAGCAATTAAAGGAACACAGTAAGAATAACATTCTTGGATGGCACCATTAATTTCAAAACATAACTGGGAAAGAATACCCAAGGCTGGGACTGAATATCTCCAGATATAAACAATTCTTAACCTTCAGCGTATAGTAGAAATAAACTCACTGTGCCTTTCTCATGGCCTCTATAGTATAATGTTATAATAATAATTGCAGGAACAGAAATGCAAAACATAAGGTGTAAGAAGGATTTTCTCGCAGGACTTGAGCAGCCCAGATCAATGAGTTTTAACTGGAAATCGGAGCTACCCCAAAACTCACTAGCAATAATATTGCAACAGTAGTGAATTCATAAGTTGAAACATTGATTAGTAGCCATACACTGTGATGTGATTATGATAGATGATTAGTCTAAAACTCTAATTTAAATAGCTGTTTTCATTTTTAGGACTTTTATTAACCTCTTCTGCAGATTCAAAAGTCTCTTTAATGCGTCTAAATGTAATGCCCACATGGTGTAAAACTAGCTAATACTACCAATGCAAGCTCTGAATCCATCCTTCCCTTCTCTTTTAGGCTGAGCTGGGTTTTCACATGCACCTTCTTGACATTGGTGGAGGCTTTCCTGGCTCTGAAGATGTGAAACTTAAGTTTGAAGAGGTACGAGTCCTGGCATGTTAAAACTGAGTGATATGATCATGGTTTATTTGTACTTCTCATTAGTATTGGGGGCGGGGGAGGGTTTTTTACAATCTATGTTATTTAGTTAAAGGTTGATTTATTAAAAAATGTTAATCTTATTACTCCATTGGTGGGAGTTCATTCGTAAGTTCTCAAAAGGAGTTCTTCAGTGTCAAAATAGCTCTTTTGTAGATAAGTACTTTGGTCTCATTATAGAGGAAAACTTAGCTTTCTTGTACCTCCTGTATATCCTTGGATCAAGATGCAATCCACACCCTAGCTTTCAAAAGATAGTGCTGTACAGTAAGGTCAAGATGCAGGACGGCCGTGTATGCCTTCAATCTAATGCTATAAAATTTAATAATCATCAGTTCTTGTACTTCTGAAATGCCAATCTGAAAAGTAATTCAGAATTTTGTTCTTGAAGAAAAATGATACATAGCAGCTTAGATACATAATGGAACATTTCTGCAAAATGTTCATGGTGTCCCCCCACTTTCTTTAGATAACAAATGTAATCAACCCTGCACTGGACAAATATTTTCCTTCTGATTCTGGAGTGAGAATTATTGCAGAGCCTGGCCGATACTATGTTGCATCCGCTTTTACATTGGCTGTTAACATAATTGCAAAGAAAGTCGTAATAAAGGAACAGACTGGTTCTGATGGTATGTAGTTCTCAAGACTGAATTTCAGTGCAGCTAGCAAAATTTTCCCTGGTGATGTCATTGTGTGGGTGGAGGATATGGTAGGCTGTGTTTTCGTGAGCACCCCGTATGCACCTTGCTGCATTGTCCTCGTCAGTGGAGGCTGTCTGCCAAATGTTGGGATGATGGAGGGAGGGAATACTTTAGTTTTCTTTGCAGGCTTGTGTATGGCCACTCACCTGTAGATAATAATAATAATAATAATAATAATAATAATAATAATAATAACAGTGTGCTTATATACCACCCTTCTGGATAGATTAGTGCCGCACCCAGAACGATGAACAAAATCAGTGTTATCATTATCCCCACAATACAGCTGGGGAGTTGGGGCTGAGAGGAATGGCTTACCCAAGGCCACCTGCAGAGTTCATGGCAGTAGTAGGAGTTGAACTTGCAGAGTGCTGGTTTGTAGCCCAGCCACTTAACCACTATGCTACAGTAGCTCAAGTTATTTTGCAGCACAAAATAACTGCCTGCTTCAGTGATCTGAGCCATAAAAACAAAATGAAGCTACCTTCATCTGCGTAGCACCATCCTGTATTCTGTTTTTCTCAGCTGGCTTTTTATGTACAGAATAGCAAAACTTGTTGTTTTTTTCCTGTAGATGAAGAAGAGCTTAATGACAAAACTCTTATGTATTACGTAAACGATGGAGTATATGGATCTTTTAACTGCATCCTATATGACCATGCGCACGTTAAGCCCGTTTTGCAAAAGGTACAGTATGAGCAAATACAGTCCATTCCTACTCAAGGTGGTCAGTTCAAGTTGGTTACTTATACATGCCGAGTTGTCATACAACTTGGAGAGCAGATACAATGTCATCCAGTAACTGATGTTCTCTTCGTGAGGAAATGGAACAAATTCAGAAGCACATATTAAGCACAGTTCTGTTACTCTGAGCATTTGTTGTGACCATATGTGTGAAACTTGCATTTTAATTGCTTACACTTTAAACTTTTGTTTCCAGAGACCCAAGCCAGATGAGAGATATTATTCCTGCAGCATATGGGGACCAACATGTGATGGTTTAGATCGCATAGTCGAACGCTGTGGCATGCCAGAGTTGCAGGTTGGGGACTGGATGCTGTTTGAAAACATGGGGGCGTACACTGTGGCAGCGGCGTCTACTTTCAATGGATTCCAGAGGCCAACAATACATTATGTAATGTCAAGGCCAGCATGGTTAGTAACAGTTTCTCCATTTGCTTCTCAAGGAGGTTTTTGAAGAAGCTTGTAGATCTGAATGAAGTTTGGTGTTGGCAAAAAGGGGTATTGAAAAAAGCCCAAGATAGATGGTGCTCTTGGAAAGTGTCTGGTGAACTGTCAGAAGCCACAAGAGCTTCAGAATAAGGCTGCCTGGGAGCATTGGTGCCCTGAAATGGAGAATCGTGATTAAATTACATGGGGGAAAGTACTTGCATAATTTCAGCTCTCCCTGGCGTAGAATTTTAACGGTACAGAGCGCACACAGTTAATGCTCTATAGCTGGCTATCATGGTATCTCACTGAAAGGTTAATTTCATATAGATGACTGAGTGTCTCACATCCATTTTCCCCTCCTTGTTAGGCAACTGATGGAGCAGATAAAGGAGCAAGGCTTTCAAGCAGAGGTGGAAGAGCAAGATACCACTTTGCCGCTGTCCTGTGCCTGGGAAAGTGGAATTGAGCACCATCCAGCAACTTGTGCTTCAGCTAGCATTAATGTATAGATAAGGTGTAACTAACTTGCAAGTTTTAGGATTTTTTTTTAGGGCTTTGGGGACCATTAACTTAATTCTTGCTAGAATTTTTAAATGTGTTGATTAGAGTCTGCGTGAATGTCAAAGTAGACAGCTAGGAGATGGGAAGGGTCACATTTATCTGTGTTCCTATGGAAACTATTTGAATATTGTTTTATATGGATTTTTATTCACTTCTCAGATATGCTACTAAAAACTGATCCTTGACTGTCAAACAAGCATTTGTAGCTTGTGCATTTGGCAGAATGGTCTAAACGTAGTATTGTGGCCTGACTGTTTTACAATAAAGTCTATTGAAATAATTGGGTAGTAGTTCTTTACTGTTTGAATTAAAGCCTGGTTTGAATAGATACAAAATTGGAGTTGTCACTTCCTCTGTGCTGAACTGATTATATGCTTTGGAGATTCAAGGTAACATACATCCCTCATGGGGTTCGCCAAGTTCGTTCCTCTTGTGCCAGCTAACTAGGTTGATATCTGATGCTGCTTGTGCCTCTACTCTTTTGATCACTTCTATTATTAGACAGGAAGACTCTGAAACTTAAGTCCCGCATGTTGTAATTCCATATACACTTGTAACATTTCTCCAGTTTGAGTGTATTGAGTATCTTCCAGTTCTTGGCTATCTAAATTTACTCTATCCAATACAGGCTGTGCTTCATTCAAATGATAAAATTTCACTTCACTTTGCGTACAACAAATCTGTAAGTGGTTTAGGCATTACATTAACCTTAGTATTGTTCATGGATTGGTTTGGTTTGCTCTGTTGAACAATAAAGAATGATGTTCTCAGCAAAGCTTGCTAACAAGCATTTATTTTAAAAATGGCCAGTGTGTGACACTAACTGCGAAGTTTTGCAAAAGACGTTGAGCTGGTTCCACGAGCTAAGAGAAAGCATCTTCCTAGTACATACCGTAGCTTTGAATTGGATCCTCTGACATGCAAGTCCTCCTGGATCTGTTGTGAACACACTTTGAGTTGCATCCAGACTAAACTTCGTTATTTAGAAGGCACTTTTGTCAGTGGAACTTTACTGCCTCCCCCATCCCCTTCCACTTGATCGCCCCAAAATGCTACTTTAGGGGGGAATGGGACCCTCAATATTGGCATGAGGGGAAAATTGGGGGAGGAGTTGGTAGAAATTACACCTTCCTTTAAATTAAAGATGATTTTAGCCTGGATCCAATGCTTGGAGTTGAAAGTTCCCACAGGACATGATGGAAATAACTCTTGAGATGAACCTAATATGCCCGCAGTAAAATTTTGCAAAGCAGCTGTTGGACTATATGTAAGTGTGTGATACATGGCATCAGTTTGACTTGGTATTCTTGCCAACGGAAAACTGATAAGGCTACAAAGAGGAACAATAGACTAAGAAAAGTCAGGCATTTATTTAAACTTTAAATCTGAGAAGTATTCCACGTTCTAGGAGTATCTGGGCGGAAGGAAAGTGGCCAGTGTGAATCAGAATGTAGCAGTATCCACTTAATTTTGCTGTTGATTCAAAAACTTCCTGGGGTGGGGGTTACTTTTGAGGCCAGATTTATGTGCATGAGGTACATTTTGATATATGTATTGGTCTTGATCTGATCAATCATACGTGCAGTGGGTGCACACAGTTTACTCTTGCAGCATGTGTGGATATCAACCAGTCACCAGGTCTAGCAGAATATATACTAATGCCTTTGCAGTATTCAAGAAATGCAAGCACCATGGTTGAGGGAATAAGGTAGGATTTTCTATAGGAAGTGTGTAGCCCTTATCTCTTGCAGATGCAATAATGTCCATGTGTCCAGTATTCTTCCACAAGCTACTGTGTCTGTAGTGGAGACTGGTCTGTGTGCTAAAGAGATCGCATTCCTATGAAATCTAACACCAAAGCGAGATGAAAAACATGCCTGCAATTTGAAATAGGGAAGACTCGCAGCTTGAAATGTAGGATTGTTAAAAGGGTACGATTCAGGAATAGCTATAGTCAGTAGTTGGTGCTGACTTGGCATACATTAAACTTGCTAGCCTCTGGTTCCTAAGGAACCTCATCTTTATTGCTCATTTTGATTTGTGAAATTTGGTGTCCTATAGAGAACCCTTTCATTACACTTCTTGTATACTTGGGCCTTCTAGCTGCTGTTACATCCAATGCTTGCTGCTAGAGATGCTGCTGCTGTCGTGGAATTTCCAAGAACGGTTTTGTAAGTGGTGGTGAAAGAGTTTCAAGTTTTGTTTCCTCAAAAATATGTCAGCCTTTCTTCTATGCCTTGGTTATGCAATAAAGATACAGGATGGTAAGAGTAATTGTGGCTTTTCTAGTACAGAAAACATCCTGAGAACATTGCCCAAGCCTGCTCTCTCCCCGGATCAACTGTAAGCACATGTAAGGAAAGGCACAGAAGAATTGGAAATCCCTTTTTCAAAGCTATGGGAGGCGTAGGCCAATGTTCTGCTTCATACTTAAGTATTCTGTACCTTAAAATATAGACCGAATCTTACCCTCAAACTACCAATTTCAGCCTACTACTGTGTAGCAAAACGGGTTTATTTTTAAATGAATTTACTCGGGTTAAAATATTGCCGTTAACGTCGATTGCTATTTTCCAGTTCCATCAGATACACAATTGTGGAAGTGAATTCAGTTAATTTTAAGCACCTTGAGAGTTTGTTACTGTGAAAATCCAAATGAAGTTTCTAGCCCAGCGGAAAAGCCTTGTTCATTCCACTGGAACAGAACCTTGCCTTTTCTGTAGGCCTCGCTTTGGCCAGCAGCCGCGGTTCATTCTTTGCCAGTTGGCAATTGCTGAGAAGGGGGTTGGAGAGAGAAGCTGCCTATGAAAATAACATTTTTGAGTGCAGAAAATCAGAATGCTTGATAAAATGTTATTCTCCATTTATATGTGTAATTAAACTGTTTAAATGGAACATTAAAATCCAGACTTCTTCGCTCCGGCTGCTTAATGGCCATTCAGATAGGAAAGTCTTGTGGCCCCTCTTTGAAGATGGTCTTCATGGCATGTGATGGTGGGAGTATGGTGGCAAAATTAGGTACTGACTGACTCCCTGTCTCATTCCTTCTGATATTTATTAATTGCACACTTGCTTGGATGTGGCATTGGGACTAAATGGTGGTGACAGTAACGAGAATGAAAAGCAACTAACCACCAACCGGTTCACTTGTCTACCAGCAATTCAATTATTGGCATTACATGGATGTAATACCAATAAAGGTTGCTGAACTGAACTGAGAGGGTGAGCAAAATGTGACAACAGCTATACAGCCGCTCACCTACACCCTTTTGTTGAGTTAGAGGGCAAAGGTCCCCCGGACTGTGGAGCCCCTGAGGAAGGAGAACCCTCCAAAACATGAACAGAAAGTGGAAGGGAGGCTGGACTGATGGACTTCCTGGAGAAGGAAAGCTCCATGCTGGTGGGGTATGCATTCCTTTGGTCTCTTGAACTCCATTGGCATTCACAAGAGCTGCTTCATATTAGAGGCAAGACAAATGGTCTCTTCCACATGGTGAACTTTAAATCAGGCTTTCTGTATATTCAGCCTATGAAGATCGGATTTGCTTTATTCATCGGTTGTACTGCTTTGATTCTTTAATTCAACACTGAGGAAGCGGAACCAAAGTGCCTGTTTTTTTTAAAAAAATTCTATACTAGAAAAATGCCCCATTTCTACTGTGGGCTTTGAGGCCAGTTCAGTTTCCTTACTCCATGGGCTGAGACAATGTCAGTGTCCTTAGCTGTTCAGCTGAGGAAGTCCCTTTCCTCAGCTGATGGGCTGAGGACTCCCCAGTTGATCTGCTAAGGACAGGTCATTTTCCTCAATAGATTGCTGAGGAAACTTATAAAGCCCCCCCCCCTTTAAAAATGGCACCAATGTTGCAAGCTGTCTAAAATGTTTTTAAAGTCAAAAAAGGATGGACTAAAAAGTACAGGAAGCAAAGGTGAAAACTTAAAACTATCAAGTGGATTCAGACTCTTCTGGAAGTATGAAATTCGTTCAGCTACCCAGACTGAGAAGACAGGATGAGCCAGGGAACAAGATGGGTAAAGAAGGCAAAGGGAAGGGGGTAAAGACTGGAAATGTGGCAGATAAAGCTGGGCAGAAAAACAAGCAATGGAGACCAGAAGAAGGAGTTTTTATACAGGAGTACTAGAGAGAGAGATGGAAAATTAAGACAGGTTGAATGCTTTTGGGCTTACAGAAGGGTAGCCAGGGTTAGCACCTGACCGACAAGATCTTTAAAGAAGTATACATGCCAAATAATTTTATTCAAGTTTAGGTTACTGCAATGCACTCTGTGAGGGGCTGCCCTTCAAACTTCGGTTGGTGCAGACTACTACAGCCAGGATGTTGACGAGTGGGACGTAGGAACTGTATCACTTCAGTCTTGGCCCATCCAGCTGGTTTCCGATTTGTTTCTGAGCCCAGTTCAAGGTGCTGGTGGTGATCTTTAAGGCTCCATACACCAGCGTACTTGAAGGATCACCTACTTCTATGTGAACCTACCTAACCACTATGATCATCTTCCAAGGCCCTGCTTTGGATTGCCACTGTGGCACCAAAACTATGAGCCCCTGTTCCTGGGGATAATTTTTTGCCCCCAGTAAGTGAACCTTTTTTGGTTTCCTTTGGCATTGCCTAAATGAACACTCTTTCATGCCCCATGGTTTAATTACTGCTTTCATATGGGTTTAAAAATGTATTTTAGTTTTTGGTGTTTTATGATGCATTTTTATAATGCTTGATTTAACTTTATAATGCTTGATTTAACAGAGCCTTGCTGGCTCTGATAGGGCAGAAAGGTGGGTACAAATTTTGTAAATGAATAATTGAAGCAATCGATATGAACTGTTTTGCCTTTATTGTTCATCAGCTCCAACTGCTGAGCGATGATGGTTTTAGATGCATTTGCTAATCTGCTGAATGAGCACTTATCACTGTATTGCTCAATGTTAATGCAATGGCTGTGGTAGATGATGTAATATTTCCATTTGATGGGGTTACACCCCTCCTGAAAAGTCAGGTTTGCAGCTTAGGAGTACTGCTTGACACAGAGGTTACCTTAGAAAGTGAGGGGGCTATGATGGCTCAGAGTTCGTTTGCCCAGCTTCGGCCGGTGCCAGTTACATCCATTCCTGGTTCAGTCTGATCTAGCCACATGCTTCGGATACATCTCAACTGGGCTACTGCAATGGCCTCTACTTGGGGCTACCCTTGAAGAGAATTTGGAAGCTGCAGCCAGTGCAGAATGCTGTGGCTAGACTGCTGGTCAGGACCAGCTATTGGCAACATGCGGCCCCAATACTGCAGCAACCACACAGGATACCAATCTCCTCCTGAGTACAATTCAGTGTGCTAGTGCTGTCCTTTAAAGCTGTACATGGCTTAGGACCAAATCTTCTCTCATATGTTCCTGCCCAGGGGTTAAAATCACAATGAGAGGCCCTCCTGATAGTCACATCAACCCAAGAAGCTTGGTTGGGGAGTATACAGGAGAGGGCCTTTTCGGTGGCAGCCCCACAGTTGTGGAACAATTTCCCTAGGGAGGTGCACCTGGTCCCCTCACTGTCTTGCTTCAGGAGATGGCTGAAGACTGATTTATTGAGGACAGCTTTTTAATTCTTTGAACGGATTTAACTCTGTTTTACTTGTTTTAAAGTGTGATTTAACTTAGTTTTTAGCTGTTTGTTGATATATTTATATTTTACTTTGTAAGCTTTCAGCATCTTTAGAGGAAAGGCATCTAATGAATGCTATAAATAAATAAATAAAAACCAGCAACTCCCGATGTGATGTCCATATTGGTGGTATTGGACAGTGTGTTTCCTGGTGCCCACCTATATCTTCCTCAAAGCATCTCCTACCCAAATTGAAGAGTCAGTCCTTGCATTCGTCCATTTCATTGGAGTTGGAGTTCTGGAAGAGCCCAGTAGGTTTGGGGCTGAATGGAGCACCTGTTTAGAACCACTGCCTCAATTGCAGGCAAATAGTTGGTTTGGCTTAGAGTCCCTTGACATTTTATGGAACCTCCCAACATTTTGTAAGTCAACACAGACCCCCCCCCCCATGGCAACCACTTTGTTGTGGCAGGCACCCCATCAAAATTCAAAAATTGTTCACAGGCTCAACAATGTTGGGGACCCCAACTGTAAAGATACCAATTCTCAGATTTTACCTTTTCCCTTCAAGCCCTTACAGCTCTAAAAGGGCAGAATTTAGCACCAAATTTAATTTCTGCTGGGTTTCTGACAGTTGGACTCCTGAAGAAATTCTTTGGTACACCAGAAGCAGGGCTTTTTCCCAGCTGGAACGCAGTGGAACGGAGTTCCGGAACCTCTTGAAAATGGTCACATGTCCAGTGGCCCCGCCCCCTGATCTCCAGACAGAGGGGAGTTTAGAATGCCCTCTGCTCTGCTGCGGCACGGAGGGCAATCTAAAGAGGGCAATTTAAACTTTTAAAACTCCCCCCTTATTTCAGCTGACCCAAAGTGATGTCACTGCACAGTCCCAGATGTGTGCACACACTTTGCGTGTGCACACGTGGTACCAGGGGCACCACCTCCCACCAGGAGTTGACCCCTGTGCTGGGAACCTACTGAGTTCCACCACCTCCTTTCCCAGAAAAAAAACCCTGACCAGAAGTGTAACCTTATGAAGAGTTACTTGAATGCTTAGTTTGTAAAAACTGTGTCCAAATGATTAAAATGAATCTGCTGGCAGCTAATAAACAATGCTTAATCATTTGAGATATCTGCTTCATAATATACATTAGTTCAGTTCAAAATGCTGTAATGTAAAATTAGATCTGCAAACACTCTAGAAGTGTTCAGGCTTTTATGTATGGTTCTCTTTTACTGTTACTCTTGAGGAAACTCTCATTAATTGCATGAACTATGAGAGCAAGTCTTGTGGCCCCTTTTTGAAGATCATCTTCATGGCATGTGATGGTGGGAGTATGGTGGCAAAATTAGGTACTGACTGACTCCCTGTCGCATTCCTTCTGATATTTGTTAATTGCACACTTGCTTGGATATGGCATTGGGACTAAATGGTGGTGACAGTAACGAGAATGAAAAGCAACTAACCACCAACCGGTTCACTTGTCTACCAGCAATTCAATTATTGGCATTACATGGATGTAATGCCAATAAAGGTTGAGCCCAGACTGAGCCCAGCAGTCTTTTGTTTGGCCTTTCTCTGTTTGGAGAGCCTCTCTTTGATTGTTTGCAAGAAACCTTTTACATGGCTGCTGTACCTAGGTGGCTTGTTTTGGTGGTGGTGAAGAGGCACTCACAGGCAGCTCTGAACTAAATTTCCAGCAGGGAGGGAAAGAGCACCATAAAGTGCATGAAATCTCAAGAACAAGTCCAGAAAGCTCAAAAATACAAAATTGTTTCTTATTTGCTCCAAGGACAGTAACACAACTCATCACTTCTTGATTAAATTCATCTTAGACAGGGCTCCTTTCGAGGGGGAATGCACAGGAACGCAGTTTCAGCAGTTCCCCAAAGAAGTCAGATCAGGTGGCCCCGCCCACCTGACTCTCGGCCATTTTGGGCCCATTTCAGCCTGGATTGGGGCTGAAACGTCCCGGATCGGGCCTCTGACGGGTGGTGGATCCCTCTCCCACTCAGCAGCGGCCCCTTTTTACCACTTTGGGCCCAATTTCGGCCCTGAATGGCTAGGATTGGGTCGAAAACAGCCAGGATAGGTGATGTCAGGGGGTGTGGCATATTCTAATATGTTATGCTAATGAGCTATGCTAATGAGTTCCTCCAGCTCTTTTTCTACGAAATGACCCCTGATCTTAGAACAGGAAAGTTTAAATAAGAACCATGGGATTTAGAATAAAACAAAATATACATGACTAAAATGTACAATTTCTAGTTGATCTGCCACTAGATGGCAGCAGTACCTCGTACTTCAGTTTAACCTTCTGCTCCTTTGTACGGACTTGCATGTACTTGGCTTCAAAGCGCTACCTAAACTGGCAATTTTTTTTAAAAAAAAGTTTACTTTATTCCAGAGCAATGTCTGTTGTTTCTTGTGAGATAACCCACCCTTCTGCTGGCAGCCCTAGTTGCCCACCACCATTCCAAATGGTGACAGGAGAAAAAAAATTAAAACAGCAATGTCTGTGGTGTTTCTGGGGGAAACCCAGAAGTGACATAGGGTAGCTCTAGAGTTTCTGTCAATTCCTAAAGCTACCCTATGTCGCTTCCGCGTTTTCCCTGGAAGTGACATAGAAATGAAGCCATCATGCCCTCCATGTCTCTGCCCCCAGCCCTCCAACTGGTTGCCAGTCTGAGCTTTGCAAGTCTACCCAGAAAGCACTTGGAAGGGGTACAGAGGTCAAAGCATTCTCCTGCTACTGCCACCTAGCTACTGACATTTTGCCACTTAATATGGTTTCATTGCTGCATCTTGGTTAATAACCGTTGATGGACCTATCTTGTGGTGTCGAGTTCTGTATAGTCAGATGGATGTACCTCGGGCATCTGCTTGTCTGATTTATACAGATGCCTTTCAGCTTGTGGAGCCTGAGAATGTGGATAAGATCGTTGCAGAGGTGAGACCGACTACCTGCGTTCCCGACCCTTGGACTTCCTGAGAAAGGCTGATAAAGGCTGCCAGAGGGGGACTGGTCGACTAAGTAAAGAGGGTGTGTGTGTGATAAATTCTTCCTTGAGAGTGGGAATTGTAACACCCATACTCAAGGAGGCAGTAAATTCAACCTGTGTTGAAAAGTCCTCCCTGAGTTCGACTACATAGGAGAACTTTCAGCCAGTTTCAAATCTTCCATTTCAAATCTTCCAAGGTGTTAGAGTGGGTGGTTGCTTCTCAGCTCCAGGGGCTATTTTTTTAAATATTTTTTTTGAACATTCAGAAACTTAGAAACAACAATATAGATGCACAACAAGGAAGAAGAAATTCTTACTATTACAATAATCAAATGCTTTAACCACATGTTGAACAAGAATTATCACTGTTATCAATAGGATGGTCTGTTCCTCGTTACAATACAATTTTCTGTTTATAATAGAGAAGGGGAAGTAGAAATAAAACTATTAAACTTTTGACAATTGAGCATAGGTAAACTCTGCCTATCATCTTATTAGAATTGACTGTTAGATGGTATCTGTAGTATGTATTCAATAAATGGTTGCCATTTTTCATAGAATCCAATTGTTTTTTTATTTCCAAGAGAGCATTGTATGTCTTCTGTGATTTTTTCCCATGAAAATTTGGTCCCATATTTTTTCATGCCACTGACTTATAGTCGGTGTTGTTTTGGCATTCCATCTTGAGGTGATTGTTGTTTTTGCAGCTATGAGGAGACTCCTAATGAGATCTCTTCTAATTGTAGGAATATTATTATCTAGCCATAGATCTAGAAAAATTATTAGCAGCTGTATCCGCAAAGGATAGTTAGTTATTTTATAAATGACTTCTGCCACTTCTTCCCAACAATTCGATTTTTTTTTTGCATGACCACCTTTGTATCCTGGAACACTTTCAGTTTAATTCGTGGTCTTTTGTTCTGCCAAATGAAGGATTGCACAGCATGGTTAAGCTCTTTAAAGAATGTTTTAGGTACCCCAATGGTATGTTTTGAAAAAAAAATAGGATTCTTGGAAGGACATTCATTTTTATCACTGCAATTTGTCCCACCAATGATATCTGCAGATCCTTCCATCTTTCCAAGTCTTTTTTTATTGCTTTTAGGAGTACCATATAGTTATCTTCATATAGAGAGCTGCATCTGTTAGTCATCCAAATTCCTAGATATTTTATCTTTTTTTCAATTGCAAGTTCTGATTTTTGGATTAATTCTCCCATCTGCTGGCTCTGGATATTTTTTGTAATCAGCTTTGTCTTTTGAGTATTTATTTTCAAACCTGCCAAGGCACCATATTCCTTGTTTTCCTGCAGAAGCTTCTGTATTGAAGTTAAAGTGTCTTCTAAGATAAAAACTAAGTCATCCGCGAATGCTTGCACTTTATATTCTTGTTTCTTAATCTTAGCTCCTCTAATTTCTTCTAAGTCTCGGATCCTATCCATGAGTGTTTCCAATGTTAGCATAAACAGAAGAGGGGATAGTGGGCAGCCTTGTCTGGTTCTTTTTTCGATTTCTACTAGATCCGTTAATTGGCCATTAACTAGGATTCTGGTTTTTTGTTTATCATAAATTTTTTGAATTATTTTAAGGAAATTTTCCCCGCATTGCATCTCTCCAAGTTGTTTGAACATGAGCTGCCAATAAAGATTATCAAAAGCTTTTTCTGCATCTAGGAACATTAAAGCTAACTGCTTTTCTGGATGGGCCTCATAATATTCCAGGATATTTGATATTTTTCTAGTTTGTCTTCCTGTTAATTTGTCCTCCTGCTAGTTTGTCTTCCTAGTTTGTCTTAATTTATCTTCCTGCTAGTTAATTTGTCTTCCTGTTAAGAAACCAGCTTGGTCTTGATGAATCGTATGGTCCATTATTTCCCTTAATATCCATTAAAGTATGGATGCAAAAATTTTATAGTCCACATTCAACAGTGAAATTGGTCTGTAGTTTTTAATTTCTTTCAGATCAGTTCCTTCCTTTGGTATTAAGGAGATCGTAGCATCTTTCCAAGATTCTGGTAAAGATACTATGTCCCATATTTTTTCCATCAAACATTTAAATGGATGCATTAGAGTCTCTTCAAAACACTGATAAAATTCGGCTGGAATGCTGTCCGGTCCCAGAGATTTCCCCTTATTTTGTTTTTTAAATGCTTGTGATATTTCATTCATAGTAATTGGGTCATTTAGGATCTTTCTCAGTTCTTCGCTGAATTTCTTCAGGCTCAATTTCTTCAATAAGCTTCTTGTTGCTCTGGCTGGACATCTATTTTCCCATATAGCTTCTTATAGAAAAGTTCTACCACCTTCTTTATTTTCTCCTGAAGCATTTTCTCCTCCCCTTTTTCATCCCTCAGAGAGATTATTTGTCTTTTAAGGTTTTCTCTTCTTAATTTATAAGCTAACCATCTTGTAGGTTTATTTGCATTTTCAAAATAATTTAGTTTTGCATATTTAATTTTTTTCTCCATCTCCTCTGTTAGGATCAGATTGAGCTTGTGTTGGAGCAGCTTTAACCTCAGTTTTGCTGTGCTATTTTCAGGGCTATCTTTTAAGTTGTTTTCCTCTTATTTTAAGTTCTTTTCCAATTTCTGATAGTCTTTATTTCTTTCCCTCTTCTTCTTTGCCGCATATCTAATTGCCAGTCCTCTTAAAAAAGCTTTACTTGCATCCCACACAATTTCCACAGTAGTTTCTTTGTTCAGGTTATGTTTAAAGTTCCAATCCATTTCTTTGGAGACCATCTCTTTAAATTTTTTATCTTTTAATAGACCTATATTCAGTCTCCATCTGAATTGTCTTCTTTCCTCTTTTATCTTCATTATCAGAGGGTTGTGATCTCCAATCACTTGTGGTAGAATATCTATTTCTTTCATGTCTGCCACTAATGACGTTGACACCCAGCACATGTCTATTCGTGACCAGGATTTGTGCCTGTCAGAGTAGAAGGTGTAGTTGGTTGAGTTCAAATTCCTTGTTCTCCATAAATCTACTAGCTCCATTTCCTCTGCAAGTTAAAAAAAAATGGGGGAGAAGGTTCCCCCCTTTTTTCCATTCTTCACATCCATTTTTTTGTCCACCACTGCATTGAAGTCACCCACAATGTATATGTCACTATAGCTCAGATTGGATAAAAGCTCTAAAAGCTTTTGGTAGAACTTTTCTTGTTGCTCATTTGGGGCATAGATGTTCACTACCAGAATTTTGCTTTGGCCTTTCTGAAATTCAGTCATTAGAATTCTTCCTTGATCACAAGCATAAATTAGCTTTGGATTCAGTCTTTCCTGTATGTATGTTACTAGTCCTCTTTTTTTTTTACTTTATCTGCTGCAATAAATGGGGATCCCAAATTCTTACAATTCAACAAGTTTATTTCTTTGTCCCTAATGTGTGTTTCTTGAAGACATGTTATCTCCACTTTTAATTTTTTCAAATATATGAAGGTTCTTCTTCTTTTGGGGGTAGAATTCAGCCCATTAACATTCATTGAGAGTATTTCTAAGTAGTCTCTGGCCATTATCTCTTGTTCTTCATACTACCTTGTTTTCCTTGCTCCTCCTTCTGCTTTCTAGTCTGTACACCGCCTTTGTCTGGGCCAGACATGTTTGTATTGCCTGAGTTGATATTTGTGAAGATGCAGGGTCCTTAGTCAAGACAGATGTCACTGACTTAGTAGTCCCAGGAGATGGCTTTAGACCCTCTAACTTTTTATCTTTCCCTGCCATTACTTTTAAACAAAGAGGGCCCTACTGGTCCCACTTTTTCTTTCTTTCTTTCTTTCTTTCTTTCTTTCTTTCTTTCTTTCTTTCTTTCTTTCTTTCTTTCTTTCTTTCTTTCTTTCTTTCTTTCTTTCTTTCTTTCTTTCTTTCTTTCTTTCTTTCTTTCTTTCTTTCTTTCTTTCTTTCTTTCTTTCTTTCTTACAACCTTCCTCAACTCAGTAGCAAAAAGAATCAAACTTGGCTTGCCCCACTCCTCTGCTTCAACCAGCTAAGGGAAGGAAAAAACATTTTCTGTATTCACCTTCTCCCTTAAATGTTTTGATTCACAAGCCACAACGTTCCCAAATATTCACTCAATGTTTTCAAAATTTTCCAACCCAACAAGCCCAAGCATTCCATCAGTATTTATACATCATTCTAAGGGGAAAATTCAACATTCACACATCTGTGTCCTGGAAGTTGTTGCCTTGAAAGTCTTCCCCTCCTTAAAGCTGTAGGGGACAAGGGTACCACTAAGCAGTTCAAACTGCACTGTACTCCATTTTAAGAACTCAAAAAAAAAGAAGAAAAAAGAGAGAAATAACCAATTTCTAATCCACTAAGGGGTTAAATCCAAAGCCAGGTTTTCTCAGCTCTATAATCCAACCAGGTGTTGCCAATATAGAGACCAGCCATAATTAAAAATTAAAAAACAAAAAGGGAAGAAGAAACAAAAAAGAAAAGCAGAAGGAAAAATATGGAAACACCTATGCAATGTACATCCAGAGAGTCCTAGTCTAATCCAGTAAACCAGGGATCTTCCTCTTTTTCTGGGCATCCAACAATATTTCAGGAGTCATGAGGGCAGACCATATGTTATTATAAGTAAAAGCCAACTCCAAGCCAAATAAGCCTCTTCTTTCTTCTTTTTATAAGATCACATCTCAGTTTCTCACAACGTATGGGGTATACAAGAAATATCCTTTATGGCACCTTAGATCCTTAAATGCTGGCTTCCTCCCCTCCCCTTGCAAATTCTGTTTTCCCTTCTTCTGGGAAGTAGCTGGATCAGTTAATTTTTAAAGTAAGCCAAGATGCCAGTTGGGGAGTTTACAGGTAAAGTACAGAAAAGGGGGGGGGGTCAAAACTTTCCATAGATTGGTGGCTGCTTTAAACAATTTGGTAAAAAGTCAGATCTCACCCAGCTGAAGGAAGAAAGTCGAAGAAGTTCACTGCCGCAGAAGTACAGCTGTGGTGTTTGTCAGTTTCAATAATGCTGTTTTTCAAGCCTCAGAGTTCGCAGCTAATGAGCCATCAAGGCTTCCTCATTGCTTCCCTGCCAAACAAACTGGCTGGGAGCTGCCTAGAAGAGCTGCCGCTCCTCCAGGGACCCACTGCCATGCTCCAGCTTCGCCCCTCTCTCCGGGAGGGGCTTAGAGACTCGAGTACTCAAGTCTCAGGGAAAACAAGAGGATCGTGGTCTTGAGCTCTCACTCAACGATCACGACAGCACCATGCCATTTCTGGAAGATTATGTTTTTGTGTACTCTGTATTCTAATAATTCTCGTAGCGAAAAGTTGCAAAATCTTCTTGACATCATCCATTTTTCCCTTACCCCCTTTTTTTCTTTCTGTATCTCTTTTTTTTTAACTTTGATAAAATAAAATAAATAAATAAAAATTTTAAAAAAGAAATATTTCATAATACATGCAGTAATGGCAGCGAGAATTCTATTAGCATATTATTGGAAATATCCAGCACTGCCTACTCAAGAAGAACTAGTGCCAAAGATTATGGAGAGTGCAGAAATGGACAAATTGACCTCGATATTGAAAGGGCAAATGAAAGAGGACTTTGCTGGGCCCTGGACTTCATTCTATGATTGGGTTAAAAACAAGCACAAAGACTTGAGTATATTAAGGATATAAAGGCTCGAATATAATTTGTTTTAATCATCACAGTCTACCTGTTTGTCGTATCAAATGATATGTAGAGTAATGTTGTAAGCAGGCTATTTAGCGTGCTTGATGATTTCCCCTTCCTATCTCCCCCTTCCCATGCCCCTCCCTGTCCTGACCTTGTAAAATTCAATAAATAAATAAAAAGAAAGTCAGGTGGCTGCAGTGGCTTGGAATGCCTCAGTTGCATCCATTCCTGGTTCAGTCAGATCTAGCCACAGTGATCCAAGCCGTATTTAAATCTCAACTAGACTACTGCAATGCACTCTATTTGGGGCTCCCCTTGAAAAGCTTATGGAAGCTGCAACTTGTGCAGAATGCTGCAGCTAGACTCCTGATCTGACCCAGCTATTGAGAGCATGTAACCCCAATAATACAGCAACTACACTGGCTACTGATCCAGTCCCAAGCCCAATTCATGGTGCTGGTTTTATCCTTTAAAGCCTTATGCAGCTTGGGACCAATTTATCTGAAGGACCGTCTTCTCCCATATGTTCCTGCCCAGGGGTTAAGATCACACAGAGAGGCCCTCCTGACTGTCCCATCAACCAAAGAAGTACTGTTGTTGGGTACATGGGAGAGGGCCTTTTCTGTGGCAGTGCAACAATTGTGGAACAATCTCCCCAGGGAGGTGCACCTGGCCCCCTCCCTTTCTAGTTTCAGGGGCAGCTGAAAACTGTTTTTATTGGGGACAGCTTTTTGAATTTGGGTTGGATATTAATTTTGGACATCCTATCTCAAAAAGAATACTGTAGAGCTAGAAAAGTTGCAGAAAGGGGCAGAGATTTCCTCTGGGTGGGGGTGGCAACAGACAGCTCTTCCTGCAGGAAAAGAGAGAGGAAAAGGGAAATGGAAACGTTCAGCTGTTGCCTATATCCCCAGGAGGTGCCTAAATCCCTGATGTGTGGAGCAGAGCTAGTACTGAGGGACAGATCCTACGAACAGTCAGATGCTTTCTGGGACCATCTACTAGTTTAGCATTAGTGAAAACTACACAGGTGTGAACTAGATCAGTGACTGGAGCGATGCCGCTAGGAATTCCATATAAGCTTCTCTGAGCTTCCCAACAGGAAACATGTATCTGTATTAGCACTTCAGGGTTTAGCCTTGATACAGTTTAAACCCTAGATTCACAATGTTGTGCTGTGTTGCCATTCCAGCCTAAAAATAGGATCAGATTGTGAGAATTGGTCCTGCATTGGACAGTGAAGGGCTGTACATGCTGAGTCTGATTGTTGCACTGGTATATACAGATAAAGAATGTGGCAAGATGGTGATTTGGTAGAGAAACTGATCCATGAATTTGAGGTAATACTATTCCACTGTAATATCCTTGGGCCTGCCAAATCATTCTGATATGAACTACCTGGTACCAACATAAATGTAGCCAGTATACATGAGCCATTAATGGGAATGTAACTACTATTTACTTAGCAGCTTAGTTTTAAAACAAACAAATTAATTCCATGATGTTTGAGAGAGAGAGAGAGAGAGAGAGAGAGAGAGATTGGACAGCTGAAAAAATTTATTGAGGCTCTAGAAATAGAAAGTGATAAAAATGAAGACACCAAAGCTGAATGATAAATCTGAAATCCAGTTCTAAGGGTATTCTAAGGTACAATTTGATTGCCAATTAGATTGTACTCATAATTAGATTGTACTCCAATAGGAAAATAATGTCCTTGGGAAGAAGCTAGAGATGCCACAAATGTAGGTGTTCAGTCTGAGCTTGAAAGAAACTCAGGATTCCGTAGTCCCCAGAACACCAACAAGGTTACTATCTTGGAATGGACTAAAGCAAGACAGAATAAAATCTATTCTTTGAGATGACTGGTATGACCACTTTCATTTTAGTTTACATCAGCTCTGTGTGTCACTTCTTACGAAACAATGCAAGGTCATCTAAATCCCCAGATAATATACCAAATAGATGGAGCAGCCACAGTGGGTTTTCCAGGTGCAGAACGAAAATCGAATGTTTCATCAAAATTCTCTTCAGACTGAGAGAAGAGGCCCTGTTCCTATTCAAATGGAACATGAGCTCACATTTAAGGGCCAATCAAGAGATCAGTTCTCTGAACAGGATGGTGTGAATGACTGCCTAAAACTGGGGCATCAAGATGAAAACTGGGCTCCAAGATGTAGGGCTCAAGCATCAGTCTGTGCACTGAAAATGCATTCCTAAAACATTTCAGAAATGTTTGTCATACCGCTTGCCAGCTGCCTCTCTGGGGGATACATCATCCATCTGTAAAAATGTAGATTCTGCAGAAAAGAAATAAAATTGCATTAATGCAAAAACACACCGGAGGCAATAAATAATCAACATAATACACAACATAACCATCCCTGTGCTTTGTAAAGGTGAAACCTTTTTGTGGTGGAGTTTTCAAATATTAAAACTGCAGAAGGTAAGCTGTGCGTTCCTTGCAGAAACACCTCTGGCTTTGCACGAAAGCCTTAGCTTAGCTCTGAGGAAGACAAAAGAAAATATATTCCAGAGCTTCTAAATAATGTATAATAGTTAAACTTTTTATGTGAAAAAGCAAAATTATACCATAATACAATATAAGTTGTGCAGCTTAAACAAGATAGGAGATTGTTAGTTTTCAGTTGCAGTTGAAATGGTTCTATATGCAGGATCTAGGGTTGCCAGATCCCCTCACCCTCCGGGTGGGTGGCAGGAGACCCGGCACTCACCTTTGCAAGAGTGCTACCAGGAAGGCCCTGGAGAGCTCCTGCATTTCACAGCGGGGCAATTTAGGCCCCAAACAGGCCTGATTCAGCCCCAAAGGGGCTGAAGTCAGCCCACTGTGGAGTCCGGGAGTACACCGTGCTGCCTGGGACTGCACCCTGAGAGGCACGTTCCCCTACCTTTCCCCCCACCAGCCAGGTAAGCCATGGAGGGGGGGAGGGGGGATCCCCCACCTCCAGCAGGGGAATGGTAACCCTAGCAGGATCATACTGAAACATTTCTCATAGCCCTTATCTCCCTTGCTGCCCTTTCTGTTTGAGGCCAGCTCCACAGTCACTCTTCCTGCCTCACCTCACTCATTTCCTCCTTTTCATCTACTATCAGCTACTCCATCCTCTTCTAAATAGATTCTTGGGGTACCTGTGGCCTCACAGGAAGGCAGTTGTCTACGGTCTTTATCTAAACTTTTATGTCTAATTAGACTCAGCAGCCTGAGTTCAAATAAGAAGGGCCAAGCATGGCTGCTTAAACAAATGGGAGAGCTACAGATAGCTACCTCCCCACTTAGGGCACCTCATGATCACTTCAATGTAGTTACTATATTTTATGTATTTGTTTTTTTTTAAACATTTGTATGTGAGCTTTCCACCCAAATAAGGTTCCCAAGGTGGCAAATATTAAAACATTAAAAAATTGAAACATTTTAAATAGCATAAAGATAATTAAATAAAACACATACACAAACACACAACACCAAAAACAAGGAGGGCCAATTATGGTTATTAGAGGTGTGCCCAAAAAACCCCCAAACCTTAAAAACCTTTGCCTGTTGATAGAAGACAGCAAGAGAGTGGGACAGGTGAATGTCCTTGGAGAGGGATTTGCAAAGTTTTGGCACACTAACTGAGAAAACTCTTTTCAGGTTGCCACTGGTCTAGCCTCAGATGGTGAGGGCACCTGAAGCAGGGCTTCCAAAGATGACCAATGTGAATGGATAGGTTCATATGGGAGAAGTCGGTCCTTAAGGTATGCTGACCGCAGGCTGTATAGATCTTTAAAAGTCAATATTAGCACTTTGAGTTGAGCCTGGAAGGAAATTGGGATCCAGTGTAGATGGAACGAGTGATATGGTCCCTACAACCCACTCTAATCAGCATTCTGGCTGCGGCACTCTGTGCCAACTGTAGCTTCTGGACAGTCTTCAAAGGCAGCCCCACATGGAGCACATTGCAGTAATCTAGATGTTACCAAGGCATGTACTATAGTGGCAAGATCTCTCCTGCCTGAGAAGGGCTGTATCTGGCTCACCAGCCAAAGTTAAAGGTGCCTCTGGCAACCACTGCCATGTATTTATCCGACAAAAGGTCCAGATCCAGCAGAACACCCAACCTATGAACCTGATCCTTTAGCATGACTGCAACCCCATCTAGAACAGGAGAAAACTCATTTTCTGAGTCAGATTCCCCCCTCCCAAATAGCACCTCCAGTTTTGGGGGATTAAGTTTCAGTTTGTAAGCCTTCATCCACCCCCAAACGGCTTCCAGGCACCAGTTGTGAGTTGCCACATCCTCCCCGGGATCTGCTGGTAGCATGAAATAGAGTTGAGCGTCACCTGCAGTTGGTGGCAACTCAGGCCAAATCTCCAGATGACCTCTCCCAGCAGCTTTACATAGATGTTGAAAAGCACGGGGATTGAAATGGAACCTAGGAGCACCCCATAGGTCAGAGGCCAAGGGGCAGAAAAGCACTCCCCAAACATGACACTCTGAAACCTACTCTAGAGATAGGAGTAGAACCACTGCAGAAGAGTGCTTCCCAATCCTATTCCCAAAAGGCAATGCATAAGGATACCATGATAGATGGCATCAAAAGCCACCAAGCCGGGAAAATGGCACAGTGCTGTCGGGCTTGCTGAGCTTCAGCTCAGAAACCTGATCCTTGCATCCTCTTTGAAGCTCAGTTCTTGAGCTTCAAAAGCCCCCCCTGGAGAGGGGGGCTAAGCTGGAGCGCGACAGGGGAGATCAGCCGGAGCGGCGGCTCCACTTGCGACCCCCAGTCTGCTCGTTTGGCGGAGGGTGAAGAGGAAGCCTTGTGGTCCGTGACCTGGGAATCCTGAACTCTGCATAACTTAGCACGACTGAAAATGACAAGCACCATGAATCTGCAACAGCAAACGTTTCAATACGTTCTGAACATACGGGTAAGACCTAATCTTTTTTCTTATCAACTTAACTGAAGCGGCTACCAACCTAGAGAAGTTTCAAGTATTCCCCCCCCCCCTTTCTCTTTTTGTGCTTTGCTTTTTACCTTGTTTGAATCACCGGGGGGAGGAGAAGAAATTAATTGTTTAAGATCCAAAGTACCATAAGGACAGACTTTTGCTTATTTTATACTAAGTGACAAATTAAGACTACCCTTAAAATAAGAGAAGAAGAGGCTCAATGGGTGAGATCTAATCCTTTTTCTTTTCTGAAGCGGCTACCAACCTAGAGAAGTTTCAAGTATCCCCCCCCCACCCCTTTCTCTTTTTGTGTTTCACCTTTTACCTTGTTGCGGGGGGGAGGAGAAGAAATTAATTGTTTAAGATCCAAGGTACCATAAGGACAGACTTTTGCTTATCTTATACTAAGTGACAAATCAAGACTACCCTTAAAATAAGAGAAGAAGAGTCTCAATAGACTTCTATATGGTCACTAATTGATATTTAGCAATATCCACACGTGGTCTACATTGCCAATTTTCAGAAAAGTTTTGGGATCGACAGAAAAAGAGAAAGACCTCTGAGCTACTGATCAAGACCCTCTGGATCACAGTGTGATTTTTGCCTGCGTGGTTTTTTCTTTTTTCTTTTTTGTCGGTTTGCTTGTTTCCCTTTTGCCTTCTGTGATCTTGGTCCCTGTATTTTTTCTTTCCCCCATTTCAGGATATAAACATGTTTTTGTGTCTTTTGTTATTTTTCATACTTCCCTTCTTTCAATGGTGGATTATTTTTTATTGCTGAAGTTTGGCTGGACCTCTACTTGGTTGGATCTTCATTCTTTATTTTTTGTTTCTTTTGGGGGGGCTCCCAAAATGGAGTATAAAGTAATTGAATCTGCGTAGTCCCTCTCCCATTTCTTGTAGCTTCAAGAAGAAGATCTCCCAAGACTGTAACTTCCAGGGCATAAATTGGCTCAGCAAGAGAGAATGTTGTGTTTTCTCTCCTAGAAAGATATTTAAATATTGTCTGGCTGAAGGAAAATGTTTAGGAACATTGTGGGTTTTGAAACAAAACTTTTTTTCCATCTCAAGCGGCTAGAAGGAGGGAGTGGGGTGAATGAGGCCTGACTACTTTTCAGTTACTGAGCTGAGGATAGATAGTAAAAATAATAGAGTGGAGATATTTGTTTAAAGATGTTGCCAGGTAAAGAAAAAGAAAAAGGCCAAAAACCATCTTCTGGAAGCCTCAAATCTGTGACATCAGCTATGGCACAGACATCTATATCCACACAGGCATCAATCCAGACAATACAGGCTAGCATGGCCCAGTTGCTTGACCAAATGAAAACTATGAATGACAGGTTTGAAGAGCTCCAGAACGAGATGAGAGAAACCAAGAAGGATGCAGCTGAACTAACATCTAAGGTGCAAAAAGTGGAGAAGACTCAACAGAATGAAGATAGGATTGAGAAGGTATCCAAAAGCCAGTTGATGATGGAAACTAAACTGATAACCTTACAGATGGAGAAAGCAGCATTGATGTTGCGTTTGCAGAATGTGAAGGAGGAAGAAGGAGAAAATACCTTAAAGGTGGCATCAGGGCTATTGGCAATAGCACCAAATATTCAACCAGAAGAAATGGAAACAGAGATAGACACGGCCTATAGGATCAGTTCATCTTATGCAAAGAAGAACAAAAAACCACGGGAAATTCATGTAAGATTTATCAGACGCAGAATAAGAGATGATATTCTTAAAGCAACACGAGAGACCACCTTGAAGTGCCAAGATGAAGATGTGATAGTCCTACGAAATATGCCATGGGAGATGTGAATGAAGTGAAGGGAATATGGATTTCTGATGGATTTACTATGCACAAATGGAATACAATATAGATGGTTGATACCAGAGGGACTACTTTTTAACTTCAATGGACAAAGGTTCAACATCAACTCGATCCCTAAAGCACAAGCGTTTGTTCAAAAGAATTTGATGGCGGACCAGAAATCCAAGGAAGGTAATGGAGAAGAAGAAAATGTAAGCCCACAGTCTGAATCAAAACCAGAAACAGAAGATGGAGCAAGAGGAGGAGTACAGACCAGGAAGCAAACCAGAGAAGAAAATAAACAAGGTAGTAAGAGAGACAAGAAGTAATGGCCAGTAACTCTCTAGAAATACTCTCAATGAATATTAATGGATTGAATTCCCCTCAAAAAAGAAGAAAAACATTTACATACCTGAAAAAATTCAAAGCAGAGATTATATGCCTTCAAGAAACTCTTATCAGAGATAAAGAGGAAAGGCTCCTGAATTGTAAGAATCTGGGACACACATTCATTGCAGCAGACAAAGTTAAAAAGAGAGGTCTAGTAACATATATACAGTGAAGATTGAACCCAAAATTGATCTATGCCTGTGATCAGGGAAGAATTTTAATGACCAAACTCCAGAAAGGCCAAAGAAAAATCTTGGTAGTGAATATATATGCACCAAGTGAACAACAAGAAAAATTCTTTCAAAGATTTTCAGAGCAAATATCCAAATTGAAATACAAGGACATATGCATTGTGGGAGATTATAATGCAGTAGC
Source organism: Eublepharis macularius (assembly GCF_028583425.1). NCBI lineage: Eukaryota > Metazoa > Chordata > Lepidosauria > Squamata > Eublepharidae > Eublepharis > Eublepharis macularius. The sequence continues at coordinate 49,710,909 of NC_072790.1, forward strand.
AGATAAAAAGCTGGACAGGAAACGTGAAGAATGGGCAAAAAGGGGGGAAAGTGCTTCCTAAAAAATTCTTTGAAATGGCTGAAGAAATGGCCCCTGTAGATCTATGGAGAACACAAAACTTGAACTCAACTAATTATACTTTCTACTCTGACAGACACAAATCTTGGTCACGAATAGATATGTGTTGGGCCTCAACATCGTTAGTGGTGGATATGGAAGAAATAGACATTTTGCCACAAGTGACTGGAGACCACAACCCTCTGTTAATAAAGATAAAAGAGGAAAAAAGACAATTTAGGTGGAGACTAAATACAAGTTTATTAAAAGACAAAAGATTTAAAGAAACAATTTCCAAAGAAATGGAATGGTATTTCAAACAAAACTTAAATAATGAAACTACCATAGATATAGTATGGGATGCAAGTAAGGCTTTCTTTAGAGGACTGGCAATTAGATATGCAGCAAGTAAAAAGAAAGAGAGAAGCAAAGAGTACCAAAATCTGGAAACAAATCTAAAAAAAGAGGAATATAACTTAAAAAATGATCCTGAAAACAGCACATCAAAAATGAAGATAAAGATACTTCAACATAAACTTAATTTGATATTAACGGAGGAGATGGAGAAGAAAATTAAATATGCCAAACTAAACTACTTTGAAAATGCAAACAAGCCTACAAGATGGTTAGCTTACAAGCTAAGGAAAGTGAATACCGAAAGACAAATAATGTCACTGAATGATGAAAGAGGAGAGGAGAAAGTTCTTCAGGAAGAAATAAAGAAGGTGGTTGAAGCCTACTATAAGAAGATCTATGGGAAAATGACTGCCCAACCAGAACAACAAGATGTCTAGTTGAAAAAAATGAGATTAAAGAAATTTAGTGAGGAACAGAAGAAAATTTTAAATGACCCAATCAATATGAATGAAATAATACAGGCCTTTAAAAAGCAAAACAAGGGGAAATCTCCCGGCCCAGATGGCATACCAGCTGAATATTATCAGTGCTTTGAAGAAATCTTAATTCCTCCCTTTAAGAAGCTGATGGAAGAAATATGGGTTACAGAATCCATACCAGAAACATGGAAAGAAGCTACTATATCCTTAATACCAAAGGATGGAACAGATTTGAAGGAAATCAAAAACTATAGACCAATCTCCCTGCTGAATGTAGATTATAAAATTTTTGCAACTATATTATCTATATGATCCACCAAGACCAGGCCGGCTTTTTAATGGGACGACAGACTAGCCATAATATAAGAAAAATATTAAATATTTTGGAGTATTATGAAGCCCTTCCAGAAAAACAAATGGCTCTGATGTTCCTTGATGCAGAGAAGGCATTTGACAATCTTAACTGGCAATTTATGTTTAAACAACTGGATGAGATGCAGTGTGGAGAAAACTTCCTTAGAATAATACGAGGAATCTATGATAAACAAAGGACTGGAATCTCAATTAATGGCCAACTAACAGAACCAATAGACACTGAAAAAGGAACAAGAAAAGGTTGTCCATTATCTCCTCTCCTGTTTATATCAACACTGGAACCACTTATGGACAAGATCCGAAACTCAGATGAGATCAGAGGAGCCAAAATTAAGAAGCAAGAATACAAAGTACAAGCATTCACAGATGACTTAGCTTTTATTTTAGAAGACCCTTTAGCGTCAATACAGAAGCTCTTGCAGGAAATCAAAGAATATGGAGCTTTGGCAGGATTAAAAATAAATATTCAAAAGACAAAGTTGATTACTAAGAATATCCAAAAACGACAGATGGAAAAATTAACTCAAAAATCGCAACTAGTAATTGAAAAGAAGATAAAATATTTAGGAATTTGGATGACTAACAGATGTAGCTCCTTATATGAAGATAATTATGGGATACTGATAAAAACAATAAAAAAAGACCTGGAAAGATGGAAAGATTTTCAGCTATAATTGACAGGAAGAATAGCAGCAATTAAAATGAATGTTCTTCCAAGAGTTCTATTTCTGTTTCAAAATATTCCATTAGGAATACCCCAAGTTTCTTTAAAGACCTTAACCGGGCTGTACAATCTTTTATCTGGCAGAACAAAAAACCACAAATTAAACTGAAAGCCCTACAAGATATTAAGGAAAAAGCAGGCTTTGCCCTACCAGATTGGCTCTTATATTATAAGGCTTGTGTGCTGACCTGGCTGAGAGAATGGATTACCTTGGAAAATGAAAGACTTGGAAGGACATGACCTGTTGATGGGCTGGCACACGTTTCTTTGGTATAAAAAATGGGAAAATCATAAATATTTTAAAAATCACTGGATAAGGAAAGCACTAGTACTGGTCTGGGAAAGAATAAGATTTACTTTTTATGAGAAAATCCCTTTGTGGGTTTCCCCACTTGAAGCTTTTACACATCCTTCATTGAAAAAAGAAGGAAAAACTCCTACCTATGAGATCCTACTGAAACCAGCTGGGCTATTAAAAAATCCTAAAGAAATGGCAGAGCTAGATATTGAGCTGGGATGGTGGGGCCAGGCACAATTGGAATCTAGATATAAAAAAGACAAAACAGTGGGTTTTTACAAAAAGGATGAAAATATTGATGAGATACTATGCGGTACCAATGTTAAAACGATAAAGAAAATATATGCTATACTTATAGAGGCAAAATTACAAGGGGAGGAGGTCAAAGATACTATGATGAAATGGGCCGAGAATGTGGGACATACAATAGACTTAGGGCAATGGTCACAAATGCAGAAAAGTAATTTATAGATGACAAAATTGGCCTCATTGAAGGAAAATGTATATAAAATGTTTTATAGGTGGCACCTAACCCCGATTAGGTTAGCCAAATCCCACTTAAATATGTCAAATAATTGCTGGAAGTGTGAGAAGATACCGGGATCTTATTATCATATGTGGTGGACATGCAAAAAAGCAGTGGAGTTTTGGAAGATGGTACATATAATGCTACAGCAGATAATTTTGACTCCACTACCTTTGAAACCAGAACTTTTTTAATTAAACCACATATTGGTCCCGGTCAATAAAGAGCAAAAGCATCTGATGTTGAATATAATTACAACAGCTAGGATTGCATATGCGAGACTTTGGAAAATGACAACTATCCCAACACAAGAAAACCTGGTCGAAAAAATACTTGAGACAGCTGAAATGGACAAATTGTCGAATTTACTGAAAGAATTGGACATTACAACCTATAATGACATTTGGGAGCCTTTTTACAAATGGATACAAGATAAGTTTGGAGAAATTTAATTTTCAACTAAGATGTGGTCCTTTATGGACATTATAGAAGATAAATGGAAAAATTTGCAAATAGAGAGCTGATTAGCAGAATATTAAGACATGTATTAGAGTGAATGATGCAATGTAACAGATATGCAATTTCTTTTCTTCTTTCTTTTCTTTCTATCCCCCCCCTTTTACTTTTTATTCCCTATTCTCTATTTTAAAAATAAAAAAACTTTATATTAAAAAAAAGCCACCAAGAAGTCCAGGAAAATTAACAGAGTTGCACTTCCCCATCCATCTTTCAGCACATGTCATCCACCAGGGTAATCAAGGCTGTTTCAGTCCCATAACCAGGCTTGAAACCAGGTTGGAATGGAGCCAAACAATCCACTTCATTCATGAATCCCTGGAGCTGGCCAGTCAGCCATATGGCACCTGGACACCATACTCAGTTCTGCCACCTCCTTCCCAATCAAATCAATTTCTTCCCTTTCTTCAGCCATCTTGAAACTGATCTTTTCCTGCAAAGCCTTTCCTGAATTTCCTGAGGTTTATCATTCGATCACCAGTTATATTATTTCCTGGGAGTCATATGGCTTTGAAGACTGTCCAGAAGCTACAGTTTGGTGTAGTGGTTAAGAGCAGCAGGACTCTAATCTGGACAGCCGGGTTTGATTCCATACTCCTCCACTTGAAGGCACCTTGGGTCAGTCACAGCTTCTTGGAGCTCTCTCAGCCTCACTCACCTCACTGGGTGATTGTTGTAAGGATAATAACAACACACTTTGTAAACTGCTCTGAGTGGGCGTTAAGTTGTCCTGAAGGGCAGTATATAAACTGAGTGTTGTTGTTGCCGTTGTTATTTTAACCTATTCTTGTTGTACTTAATGGTCTGCTTGTTTTCTACTTTAATCTTCTGTGCCTAGCCCACAGAGATGGTGAGGCCAGATTTGCAAAGTCAGTCCAAGCTATTTGAGTGCCTCAGCCAAACAATTTAAATAGCTCCCCCATTTCCACAATGAAAATATCACCATTATTACTATATCTAACGGGAAATTGGGTGTCTCATGTCAGTCATGAAAGCAGAAAAATTAGGTCACGAACAGACAACATGTGTGTATTTGTGGGGTGGGGGGAGCAAGATACCCACACTGCTGAGAGGTAGGGCTGCCAATCCCCTAGTGGGGCAGGGGATCCCCTGCTCCCAGCCTCTGCCCCCTGCCACCACTCACCTGGCTGGTAGGGGGAACAGGCCCTGGGTAATGGGTATGGGAGGCAAACATCCTTCCGGGCCAGAGCACAGCGGGCATGCTCCCCAGGGGCATGATGACATCACTTCCAGGAGTGATGTCATCACATCCAGTGGCTGGCACGACCTTGGCCCCTGTGAAGGGTGGGAGCGTGCCAGCCACTGGGTGTGATGACATCACTCCTGGAAGTGATGTCATCAAGCTGTACCGGGGGCACGTGCGAGCTTCATGTGCGGCAAAGGATCTGCAAAGGTGAGTGCCATCCCCTCTCCTACCAGGAGGGTAATGGGACCTGGCAACTCTACTGAGAGATCCAGGAGAATCAACAGGATCATACTTCTTCCCAGCTCAGGTCATCCACCATGGTGACAAAGGCCATTTCAGTGCCATAATCAGACCTAAAACCAGATTGGAAAGGATCTAAAGATTTGCTTCATCTAGGAAAGCTTGAAGTCATCCAGTCACCACCTTTTCAATCACCTTGCTAAAGAATGGTCATTTCACTGATTGATACTTATTGATAACTCCTGGGGGGTCCATGGTAGGCTTCTTTACAATTAAATGCACCACAGCTTGTTTCAAGGCTGGAATGACCACCATCTCTCTCAAGGAGGCATTAATTACATCTCAGACCCAGTCAGCATGTTTAAGTAGCCAGGAAGGAAAAGGGTCATACAAGCAAGTGGGAGATCCCAAACTTCCAAGAATCCTGTCCACATCCTCAGACTGAATTGACTGAAACGTATCCCAAACAACTGCTCAAGTCAGCACCTTGGCACCAGTTGACCCTGTCACTGCAAATAGAGAGTCCAAGTGGAAACAGACAAAAGCGATTTTGTCTGCAAAATGGTCACAGCAGTCCACTGAGAAGTCCACCTCCTCCTGCAGGCCATATCCCAACAAGCCTCTGACCACCAGGAATAACTCCACTGGCCTAGAGTGGTAGAAAAGTGTTGGCTTTTTTTGCCACCATGACTGCCATGGAGTACACTTTAAAATGAGCTTTTGCCTGTGTCTTTTTGGATTTGTGCCAAGTCTTCCTCCACTGCTGCCCTCTTTCTCCCTTGTCTTTTCATTACCTGCAGTCCCCCCAGTAGACCAAGTGGCTGCCTGAGCTGCTAATATTCCAGAAAGGATGCCTGGGAGCAATTATGTCAACTGCCTGGGTCATTTCCTCGTTCCAGGGCATCAATATGTAGCTGCAAACTAAGGAGAATTAAATATAAGTAATATTGGTGGAGCAGAGGTCCATCAGTGGCTCTTAGCTACAAGGTATAGATGGAACTCTGTCTAGGGCAGTGATGCTCTGTATTCTTGGTGTTTGGGGGAGGTAATCAGTGGGAGGGCTTCTAGTGTCCCTTCCCCACTGGCAGACCTCCTGAGGGCACTTGGGTTTTGGCCATTGTGTGACACAGAGAGTTGGACTGGATGGGCCATTGGCCGGATCCAACATGGCTTCTCTTATGTTCTTATGGTGGTGGATAGTGCTCTCAAGTCAGAGTTGACTTATGGCGACCCCCGGTGGCAAGAAACTAACAGAGATGGTTTGCCATTGCCTGCCTCTGCAACCCTGGTCTTTGTTGGAGGTCTCCCATGCAATTGCTAACCAAGGCCGACCCTGCTTAGTTTCTGAGATCTGACAAGATCAGGTTCACCTGGGCTATCCAGGTCAGGGAATAAGTAATATTAAAATGAATCAATTGTTATTAAGTTAACTTAGCATGCTAATATACTGAACATAATATGATTCAATATAATGTTGAATACAAAATGTAAAATATAAAATATAATAAAATATAAAAGATACGTAAAGTATCTGAAGTATGTATGGGGGAGGAGAGGGGAAATATGGTTTCTTTATTGTGATATTTCCTTTTTATTGCTTATATTTATGTGTATCCTGTTTGTTTTTAAAATGTTTTATTCATTGTTTATTGCTTTAAAAAAATGGACCAAACAGAGGAAATAGAAAACTAGTACAGGCTATATGTATATTAGATCACAGGCCATGAGTAAGTTTAAACCTCTGATGCAGCACTAATAGTCATGAAATGCTATCAGCACTGGAGTGAAAAGCATTCATTATTTACCCATGTAATGGCACTGTACAGTCACAAAGCAAGGAGCTAAGAATATCCTGAACGACCTGAAGAATTTTGCTTGGGGACCTACCGTTAGGATATCTCGATGAATGAATTCCATCCAGATAATGGGTTGGATGCTGTGATTTCATTCCACTAAGTTGGATCCTAGGACTCCCTTTTGCCACAGCTTCCTTCAACAGAGAAGTACTTTCTTCAAAAAATCAAAAAAATTGATCCTGCCCCCCCTTTCTTCCATGAAAGAAGATTTAATACAAAGAAATGATAGGATTCAGTTTGGTGGTAGGGAGTATTAGGGTCTGATCCAATATATTTATATATATAGAAAGAGCTGGAGTTTATCGTTGTTGGCATTATGATAAGACCCATGGGCTTTAGTAGTGATGTTACTAGAAACAGGATAATAGGCTCAGTGAACTTCTGGTCTGATCCAGCAGGGGTCCTCTTATGTTCAATCTAGACAAATGTCTCCAATTCCAAAGTTTCCTTAGAAATCGAATACAAACCTCCTGGAGTCCTTTTTCCCATGGGTGCAGGGTGACTGGTTAAAGTTGGTGGTGCTCCAGAAAACTTTCAGCCATGTTGTGGTTAAAAACAACAAAAACCAATGAGATATCTGCAATCCACTTTATTTGCTAGGGTTTTGAATAGGCTGCAGGAATTTTTATTTATAAAATGTATACCCTGCCTTTCTGCCCTCAAAAGGGCCATCAAGGCAGCTAACAAATTAAAACATATATAACACACCTTAAAAACATTAAAACTAACAAGAAACACAGATAACAACAACAACATTTGATTTATATACTGCCCTTCAGGACAACTTAATGCCCACTCAGAGCCCACTCAAAGTATGTTGTTATTATCCCCACAATTAATACAATTAAAATCATAGCTAAAATGTATACAAAAACATACAGATACCAAAACATTGGGCAGGAAGAAAGGATCATTGGGGTAACACCAAATAGAACAAAAAAAATTCTTCACTTGCTGGCAGAAGATGGCAACAGAAGGGACGGAGAAGTTTCCCTGGGAAAAGAGTTCTGGAGTTTTGTCGCCATGACCAAGCAGGCTCTATCTCAGAGCGGGACCACAAGTGATGCCTGACACAGGTTGGACACTTGCCAGCTTCCCTCAAGTTTTGGCGGGAAATGTAGGCAGCTTGGCGAAATGTTGGACAAGTGACAGTTGAAAAGTCCATTGGACAGCAGTCAGAGAGTCAAGCTGCAAGACTAGGATGCCTACATTTCCCATCAAAACTTGAGGGAAGCTGACTAGTGTCCAACCTGTGTCAGGCGTCACTTGTGGTCCCGCTCTCAGATGCCCACCTGCCTAATCTCAGACGGCAGTGAACCCAAAGCAGGGCCTCAGAAGATGACTGTAATACTTGGGTAGGTTCATAAAGGAGTACGGTGTATGGAAGAAGGTTATTTGACTTTATAGGATTTAAATTTGGAAGTGTAAGCTGCTTTGTGCCACAGAGGAAGACAAGGAATAAATATTTAAACACACAAATAAATAAATAAGTGCCTCAAGCCTCTTGGTTTCACACTGATGCTCAAGTACCAGCAGCTCTATACAGGATTTCATGCAGAGATTGCCACCAATAAAACAGGCCCAACTGTTCAGGCAGGTCATTTTCTTTGCTTTACAGTCCCATGGATTCAATTGCTGCAAAACTCAGTCCTGCCATCCAATTAGGAACTGAAAATTTGATGCTTACTGTTTCCAACAAAATTATCCCGAGTGAACTCCTGCTGGCATTAACACATCATGTAAGAACACAAGGTTGTGGGTCTCTTTAATTGGATGAGGGCTGGGGTAGCTGTAGGCTAATGCTATTTTAATTGGCAAAGCTTTGCTAGTTTTAAAGAATTGCGCTGCACTGTATGAAATTAAGAACCAAGATGCTTGCATGCTTACATGGTGGGCAGCCATCTCTTCATCTATACAGATAGTTGGGTTAAAAGCTATCATGCATAGGAATGTGTGATCCGGGGTTTGTGAACCAGGTGAATATGCTGATCTGGCATAATCCTGCTATGCCAGATCACATTGGAGAATCCTGAATCAAATCTGGGAATCTGGACTCAGCTGGGGGCTGAATTATTTGGCCGTAGAGGCACCACAGCAGAGGTGGAACAGTAGGAGAGAGCAAGAGGACAGCAGGCAGCATGGAGCTTGCCTCCATTTTTTAAAGCAAGCCTCATACAGGCTCAGGAGACTGGCACTAGGCTGGTGGGCAGAGGAGAAGAGGCAGCAGGTAGAGTGGATCCCTATCCCATCCCACCCCCACCCGAGCTCCAAAAGAGCATTTCAAGTCTCTGCCAACTGCTTTTTAAACTTTTTGACTCTGGTGGGCCTCCCCACCTTGGATTGACATTGGGTTTCTCTGGTTTGATTGGTTCTGTTGTGCTTTGTTGGTTTGGCTTGCATTGGGAGTGGGACTTGCATTTGGGACTGGCTTTTGGCCAGGCTTGACCCTTTGCTTAAGGCTTCTTTGCCTGGAAAACCTTGGAAACGTTTCCCCCATAGGAAACAATGGAGAATGGCTGGGGGCAGCTTGTTCAGGGGCCCTAGAATTGGACCCCTGGCTCCAACCTTCCTGAAACTCGGGGATTCTTTAGTAGACAAGGAGTAGGTTCCCTGAAAATTTGGTGGAGTTTTCTTGAATGGCCTCCCCATTCCCTGCAGATAGTTCCCCCCATTATTCGCCAAACAAAATAATATTCCCCATAGGGACTAATGACCAAATAAATTTGGGATTCTCTAACTGGATTAGAGAACATGACCTGGATTTTAGGGATATCCAGGTTTTTTTTGGTACCCCCCCAAACCCATATCCAGATCACCTGATTTTTTGGGGGGGGGGTGCATACTCCTAATCTTGAAATGATGCCCCCTCCTTTCCCTCAATGTTTTTGTTTCCTGTTTGAATGGTCCTGGTGGTAAGAGGTATTGCACTTCCCATTTTCATAAAGTGTTATTTTTAATGCTCTTTTTGATCAAGACAGCATTGCTTCCTGACCTCATTCCCAGGTGGGTTTAGCCACCATCACATTAAGTAGATCTTATTGGCATCATCAGGAAGCCATATCAGAACATGGGCAGAAAACAATGCCGTCTGTTTTCAGTCTGGTATTTTGTTGATTTTATAAAAAGATTATCACATTTTTATCCCTCTCTTCCTCCAAGAGCTCAGAGCAAATCACATAGTACTCCTTTCCTTCATTATAACCTCACAGCATCCCAATGAGGTTAGTCATAGACTGACTAGCTCAAAGTTTGCTTCATGGCAGTGTGGGGATTTGAACCTGCCTCTCCAGTCCAAATCCCAACACTCTAACCACCACAACACCGTCACAGATTGCTGCTAGAAAAGAGGAGCACAATCATAGTAGCTATGTGAGGTGAAAGACTTGCCCTCATTCACACTGGGAGTAGGAGTTAGTTTGTGCTTTATTTGCTGGTCATTTGTGTCCGGGGTCTGAGCCCCAGCCCCCAGACTTGACAAGTGGGAACAGCAGGTCAACCGGGCTGACGGGCAAACAGAGGGGGCAGCCAGCAGGTCAACTGGTCAGCCAGCTGACAGCAGGTCAACCGGTCAGCCAGCAGACAGTAGGTCAACTGGTCTGACTGGCAAGCAGAGGGGGCAGCCGGGGGACAGCAGGTCATCCCCTCCCACGGGCAAATGGAGCCAGAACCTGCCGGCGCCAGGGGCAAGGGGCAAAGGCCCAGGGCCTCAGGAGTCAGGGGGAGACAGAGAGAAGCCAGCGAGTCCCACTCCCCTGGGGAAGGAAAGGGGTCTAAGCAAGGCAGAAGGGGGCAAGGGCAGAGGGATTGGGGGCCCAGCAGTCACCCACCCAAAGACCTTACCTAAGGAGGAGAAGCAGCAGCAGCCCCAACAGCCCAAAGCCACGCCCCAGCTAGAAAATAGTAGCCTGGCCCAGGAGTTGCCAAAAGCCAAGTCACTCCAGGTGGGGCTATTGGAGGCACTCTGCAGGAAGCCCTGGGCAACCAGCCAAGGAGCCGCAGCTGGACCCACCTTCAGCCATCAGCTCAGCCAGGGAGGCCGGGCTGCTAGCCAGGGGACTGCAGCTGGACAGGCCTTCAGCAATCAGCCAAGGCAGGGAGGCTGGGCAGCCAGGGAACAAGGCACAGCTGGTGCTGGTCAGTGGGGCCAGATCAGCTACCCCAGCTGCAACTGCTTGGTGCAGCCCAAGACCAGGCTGGAACAGGGGTGGGGCAGTAGAAGGAAGCCCTATAAAAGCTGGCTGGGAAGAGCCCTGTGGTGGTGGGTGTGAGTGAGGAGTGATAATGTGGAGTGAGAGTGGTGCAATGCAAGAGTGGAGGTTTGGAGGAGAGTTCTGGAAGGAGGGGATGAAGAAGGACACAGGGGGCAAGCAGGCCAGGTTGAGCAGGCCAGTGAGTGGACTGAGAGGGAGTCTGGGTGAGGTATACCGCCCCTCCTTTCACAGAGCAGGGTCCTGCAGCATCCCTGGCCCCCCTATGATGTCAGGAGCAGACCGCCCAGTGCCACGCCCAGCGGCAGCGGCGGCAAGCCCTGACAATTTGAACCAGCAGAACCTTTCTCCACCTAGCACTACTGAAATTATTTAATTGTATTTAAAACTTGAACAATGCCAGTGTCAATATTTAACAAAAGCTTTAATTGCTCTTTGGGACTCTTCCAAAGCTCTATCATGAGTTGCCAATGGGATCCAAAACATAGGAAAGAGACAGAAAACGATACACGGTTAAAGCCTGAGATCCTATAGGATTACCATGCTATGGTTTATTTACATTAGCTTAGAAATAAAACATATATATTTTTTAAACTTATGAGTCTGTATGTATGAAATGAGGTCATGTGTATACGTGTTACAAGTCTGTATTAAGCCCAGGGAAATCAGGCTTCAGAGTATTCTCTGTAGTGTGTGAGGAAAAATCTTGTCCTCAGCCACTGCATTCTAGATTGACTCACACAAGCACTTTCCTTGTGTTTCAGTATCCATCAGCACAGTCACAGCCTGCCCACAGACAAAAGGCAAGTTATCAACTTGGCCCAATCCTGATAACATTATCTGAGGAAGGGTACACACCCTTATTAATTTTGAAACCCTCAGGTGTGCTATAAGGGTGAAGCTAAGTTAAGGAATACAAGAATGGTTAGAATATTTTTAAAAAGCAGCCTGGCTTTCAAGGTAATTATGTATAGCTAGCTGTCACAGGTACAGTTGCTAGGCTATTTATACTTGTGTGTATAGGTACTGGTCCCCCAGAAAAACGTGTCTTTAAAGAGATTAAAGACCTAGAGATGTGGCTTCCCTCACAGAATTTCCCCCTACTGTTCTGTAAGTTCTATAGATACTTACATGCTTAACGGGTTTACTGTTTCCTTGATGGCCAGAAAAGTGCAGGGTTTTGCTGGCATACAAGGGTAGGGCCCAGCAGAATGTTTAGTGAGCAGGTGTGTTCTATGGCAATGGACAGAATCAGGATACCCTTTACCATGGGCAAATATTTCTCCATTATGATATATCTGATCCAATCTCTTTGCATTGCTTTGTTTACAAAGCACAAATGAATGAGGAGTTTCCTCTAAATACAATACGCTGAACTCCATGTCTTTTTTAAAAAATCCCCTTTATATACACAGCAGCTTTCGGATCTCAATTTTCTGACAGGTGGTACAGCTTAATGGCAGTTGTTCTGCAGTACTGACTGGTAATACGTGAGTGAGGAAGCCTCCTCTTCTATGCAAAATAAACTCAGTGGGATGTACGTTACCAGAGTTCCTTGTACAAAATGGCAATTCTGCTTGTGGAAGAAGCGGCAGCTTTTCCCATTGATTTCCCCTCCCACTGGAGACCTATCACCAACCCTTTATCCCTTATGCTGTTCCTAAGGGGACACTGACCTCCAGCAACCAGAGGGGGAAGCAGGGAAGTCCTACTCCTCAAGGTCTGAGAAGCAAGGTATGCGCCTAGTCGCACCTTAAATACTAACAAGCATTTCCAGGGTATAAGCTTTTGAGAGTCAAGCTGCCTTTGTCAGATACAAGTAGTAATAGAGATCTTTGAGGCCTGATATCTCAGTCAGGAGTGAGAGATGTTGCAGAAAACACGGTCAGGATGTAAAGATACAACGCAAAATGAAATCAGCTTGATTAGAGCAGGGAAAGAAATGCAGTCAATTAGAATCTGTTGTGAGAGAAAATCCTGTGTCCTTATTCAGACTGGGGTGTGTGTGTGTGTGTGTCCCAAACTTGTGAATAAACTCAGTTTCAGCAATCTCGCATTGTAATCTTCCTCTGAAGTTTTTCTGTTTGAGGACTGCCACTCTTAGGTCAGAAATGGAATGTTCTGGAAGATTAACATGTTTTCCCACTAGTTTTTCAGTGTTGTTATTTTTTAATGTCCATTCTTTTATTTGGGGACTGAATTATTTGTCCAATGTAGTGAGCAGAAGGGCAGTATTGGTGTTTAATGGCATGCAACATGTTGGAAGATGAGCAAGAGAATGAATCTGAGATGGCAGTGTTGCTAATTCTAGTGATTGTGCTGTAACTCATATTCACTCTTACGCTCTAATGGACCCCACTGTATCCTCACTGACGAAAACATGCTGTTTCCAGTTTAGTGCTCTATGCATCAATATTAGACTCATCAAATCCCGTAACATTGTTTTTGTAAGCATTCAGTGCACAGGGAAGTCTTTATGGTGGAATGAAACGACAGACTGCTTAGGGTCACTTTGCTGCCTTAATACATTCTTTGGTTCTTGAACTGTGGATGCTTAAATATTATCCCTGTGTATATACTTTTTATGGATTAAAAAAAGAGAAAAATGTGTTTTCTTCCCATAAGAGACAGTGCCCCCATCTTCAGTGCTCTCATCTTCTGGGCATGGAGCAGAGGTCACTGGGAATGGGTGGTGGGGTCGATAGTTGTGAATTTCCTGCACTGTGCAGGGGGTTGGACTAGATGACCCTGGAGGTTTCTTCCAGCCCTGTGATTCTAAGTAGAACACACACACACATACGGCTTTTTTCCTGGGGAAAGAGGTGGCGGAATTCTCACCTGGGGCAACTCCTGAGAGGAGGTGGCACACTTCTTACTACCATGTGCATGCGCTTTGCGTGTGCGTGCTCAAAAGACTGTGCGATGATATCAATTCTGGGAAATGACATCTTCAAGGAGGCTGTGGCTGCCCGAAGAGTGCTCCCTTGCTTAAAGGGTGGGGGGGCCCTGATTTGGCCCAGATTGGGCCTGAATCGGCCTGGAATGGGCCGCTGTGGTGCGGGGGAGCACTCCCCGACCTAGCAGCAGCCAAATCTGGGCTGTCAGACCAAAATTGGGCCAAAAATGGCTCAGATTGGGGCCGAATTGGCCTGAAATGGGCTGCTGCCCTATGGGAGAGCATTCCCCCACCTGGCAGTGGGCTGATCCTTGCCGTTTAGGGACCAAATTAGGCCAAAATGGGCCTGAAACAGCCCAGCTTGGGCTGAAATTGGCCTGGAACAGGCTATTGCTGCACAGAAGAGCGCTCCCCTGCTGGGCAGCAGCTTGATCCTGGCCATTTCAGGCCCAATCCTGACCATTTCAGACACAAATTGGGCCCAAAATGGCCAGGATTGGGACTGAAACGGCCAAGATTGGGTTGCTGCTGGGCAGGGGAGGGTTCCTGGCCATTTAAGGGCTGATCCTGGCCATTTCGGGCCCAAATTGGAGCCTCAAATGGGCAGGTGGGAATGAAAGGGGTCCCAAATGCTGCTGGGCAGGGTATTTTTAAGTGATGCCGGAACACTGTTCTGGGGCGTTCCGGCTCAAAAAAAGCCTTGCACACATACCGTTTTTAGTGACAGAGAATTTAAACCCAAGATTAAACATCAACTTCAAATTACCGATCTGGATTTAAACCACCATGACACATTTATCCTGTGGTAAGTTAAAGACTAACACATTTTGGCTTGAGTCCCACTGAAAATTTCCACTGACAAAAGGAATTACATCAGCAGAGCATGACTTCCTTGCCTTCCCCTCCCACCATAGCCCCAAATGCTGACCCTGGGGGAAGAGGAATCTCAGGAATATCCAACTCTTTGTGTGGAGTTGCATCACTGAAGAAAACCTGTAGAGCCATATGTACACTGAAGCGAGTTTTGACACATACTTTCAAGCAAGTATGTTAGGATGGCAGCCTTGGGATGCATCTGTGGGGAGTTATAATGCAGGCCATCAAATTGTTGCATTATCAGCAATGTATCTATTCACAGTTTTTAATGGTTCACCCATGTTGCAGAACCATGCGACCAGTGTAGGTTGTGTCATTTGCATGCCCCAAGGGAACCCCCGTAGAATGTTGTTCTCCTGCTTCACAGTGTGCCTGAGCTTTAAGGGACATTCTTAATCATACAAAACCTGAATAATTACAGGAAGTTTCAGGTAGATGTGAATTAGAGAACGACTTAAAGGTACGACTAAGATAGGCATGTGATAAGCCAACAAGGAAGTGTTCTCAAAGACTGAAAAAAAATTAAAGTCAAACACCATCATAACCTTATATGTTAACAGAGTTTTTGCAGGGGGTAGTTTCATATAATGAATGACTGCTCTATCTGATGGAAGATACTGTGACAAATATGGCAGAATCACACAGGGGGCCATTACATATATAAACAAACTGGTAGAGCATTTCCCATGGTTGACAGCATCTGTTGATAGTACCAGACAGAATGAAACATACCTAAACCATGTGTGACTTCCAAATGTTAAAACTTTCTGGAGCTCAGTGCCAGATATGTTTGCACCTAAAGTGAGGCAAAAAGGTACTCCTTCCTCTTGTTCACAGATGGTGGTAACAGGTAACTAGAAGCAAGGTAACTCCTCATGGACTCAAAACTGGTAGTGACCGCTTCAGGCCTGGTCATCACAGGGCCAGCCCTGCCTCTGCAGCTGTCATTTAAAGTCTCTCCACAGCTGCTTTAAATGCCACTCCTAAAAAAAACTATTGTTCTTCAAAGGAAATAATCTGCTATGTTTTGTATAATTATCTCTTAAACAGGTATGTGGAGAAAAGGCAAGTGACAGTAGTACACACTGGCCTCAAGAGTCACTTTAAACAAAGTAAGGGCTGGAAGGGTAGTCACCATCCATCAATCATATTGTCTGTAGGAGGGCAGGGCAAACGAATGAATCCAGATTTCATTATTATTTTAAAGGTGGATGGGCAGAAAAATGTCAGCTATTTGCCACAATTTTGGGATGAACAATTGACCATTTAAACCCTCTTTCCTTTCTTGCCAGAAAGCAACCATACAAATGTAAATTTTCAGGAAATTAAAATATGACAGACAAGAAAATTAGTCTTTATTTCAATTAACATTTCTTGGCATTAGGCAGATATTAAATAACACTGGAATGCACAAGACTATTAACAGAGATTGACAGCAAAAAGGTAGGAGGGCCCTAGCACATGTTTGTGGGTGCATGTGTGTATATAATCACTCCCCCAAAAGCCATTTTTAACTCTGCAGCCACTGCACGTAGCACTTCAGTGAGATACACGGAAGTAGAACTAGTCCTTATTAGATTTCATTAACACCGTAAATGCTTGAACAATTAACGGTAAAAATGAACCAAGTGTTGCAATTGATAATTAAACAGTGTTATTTCCACACACAACTAACCATGCAATGTCTTAACAACAATTTTGCTATTGTATAAATATCACAATTTTTTTTAAAAAAAGATTTGAATAATCACAGACAACTAGATGAAGCATGAGTTCTACTTGATATATTAAATATGACCTAAATATTAAAATTTTACTTCACCATATATATATAGTTTATATATATATACATATATATTTAAAAAGAATGTAAAGACCATTATGTAAGTGCAAGCAATTTTCCTCATAGGAAGGAAACTGGTATCATGCTTTTAAAAAAATCTACTTAATTTATTCCATTTCATAGCCATTTTTTGGGAAGCAAATTAATTGCTTGCCGTTTGCCATGTTGGGCAAAAGTAATATATAGCATCTGTTCTTAGGAGCTACTATAAAAGCCATCCCATTCATGGTTGTTGGGGGTTTTCCGGGCTGTATTGCCGTGGTCTTGGCATTGTAGTTCCTGACGTTTCGCCAGCAGCTGTGGCTGGCATCTTCAGAGGTGTAGCACCAAAAGACAGAGATCTCTCAGTGTCACAGTGTGGAAAAGATGTAGGTCATTTGTATCTACTCAGGAGGGGTGGGGTTGAGCTGAGTCATTCTGTAAGAGTTTCCCAGGGTGTGGAATGCTAATGGCGGGAGGCTTCACTGTAACCTGAGGAGGTTCTTTGCATATGGATTGGTGCTTGATGTGCTAATCTTCTCTGCAGGGCTATTGTCGGGTGTGGAGTGTTTTGTTGGCCTGGTGTTTTTCAGAACTGGAGCCCATGCTCTGTTCATTCTTAAGGTTTCTTCTTTCCTGTTGAAGTTTTGCTTATGCTTGTGAATTTCAATGGCTTCCCTGTGCAGTCTGACAAAGTAGTTGGAAGTGTTGTCCAGTATTTTGGTGTCCTGGAATAAGATACTGTGCCCTGTTTGAGTTAGGCTATGTTCAGCCACTGCTGATTTTTCAGGCTGTCCAAGTCTGCAGTGTCTTTCATGTTCTTTTATTCTTGTCTGGATGCTACGCTTTGTGGTCCCGATGTAAACTTGTCCACAGCTGCAGGGTATACGGTATACTCCTGCAGAGGTGAGGGGGTCTCTGCTGTCTTTTGCTGATCGTAGCATCTGTTGTATTTTTCGGGTGGGTCTGAATACTGCTTGAAGGTTATGCTTTTCCATAAGCTTTCCCATCTGATCAGTAATTCCTTTGATATATGGCAAAAACACTTTTCCTGTAGGTGACTGTTTTTCCTTGGTTGTTTGATTCATCCTGGGTTTGATTGCTCTTCGGATTTCATTTCTGGAGTAGCCATTTGCCTGAAGTGCGTGGTTTAGATGATTAATTTCCTCATTGAGAAAGCGCGGCTCACATATCCGTCTTGCACGATCCACTAATGTTTTCATTATGCCTCTTTTCTGTCGGGGGTGGTGATTGGAGTTTTTGTGTAAGTACCGATCAGTGTGAGTTGGTTTCCTGTAGACCTTGTGACCTAACTGAAAGTTTGCTTTGCGGATGACCAAGGTATCCAGGAATGAGAGTTTTCCCTCACTTTCTTTCTCCATTGTGAATTGTATGTTCAGGTGGATGTTGTTGAGATGATTCAAAAACTCCCTCAATTCTTCCTCCCCATGGCTCCAAATGATGAATGTATCATCCACAAACCGGAACCATACACTGGGTTTGTGGGGTGCTGATTCTAGAGCTGTTTTTTCAAAATGTTCCATGTAGAAGTTTGCTATAACTGGGCTGAGTGGGCTCCCCATGGCCACCCCATCCGTCTGTTCATAGAATTCGTTGTCCCATTGGAAGTAACTGGTTGTCAGACAATGATGGAATAAGGCTGTTACATCCTCTGGGAAAATCTGATTAATCAGTGCAATAGTGTCTTTTACTGGAACCTTGGTAAACAGGGATACAACATCAAAACTGACAAGTATGTCTCGTGGATTGAGTTTCAGAGAACTGATTTTGTTGATGAAATCTGCTGAATCTTTGATGTAAGACGAGGTTTTCCCGATGTGGTCCTGCAGGAGATCTGCCAGATGTCTAGCTAATTCATATGTCGGTGAACCAATGGCACTCACAATGGGTCGGAGTGGGACTGAATCTTTATGTATTTTGGGGAGTCCATATAGTCTAGGTGGCTGTGCTTCAGTCTTGCATAGTTTTCTGTGCGTGTCGGGATGTAGTGAGGAATTCTTGATCAGCGCATTTGTTAGCCTGGTGATTTTGCAAGTGGGATCTCGTTTTAGTTTTTTGTAGGTGGAGGGGTCCAGGAGTTCCTTAATCTTCTTTTTGTATTCCTCCGTTTTCATGATCACTGTAGCATTGCCTTTATCAGCTGGTAGAATGATGATGTCTGGATCTGCATTGAGGGTCTTGATGGCATTTCTCTCCTTGCGTGTTATATTGCTGGTGGGAAGCTTTGCCTTTCGTAGAATCCTGGCTGTCTCTCCTCTTATTTCCTCAGCTTCCTCTTCAGGTAGATGACGGATGGCAGCTTCTACATTTGCAATGATGTCTTCCACAGGAATTCTGGTGGGGGTGACTGCAAAGTTTCCTCCCTTTGCCAAGATGGAGGTTTCTTCTGGTGAGAGTTGACGGTCTGTCAGATTGATGACAATGCGTGCATTGTCGAGCATTGGGCTCCTCAGGTTACAGTGACCTCCTCAGGTTACAGTGAAGCCTCCCGCCATTAGCATTCCACACCCTGGGAAACTCTTACAGAATGACTCAGCTCAACCCCACCCCTCCTGAGTAGATACAAATGACCTACATCTTTTCCACACTGTGACACTGAGAGATCTCTGTCTTTTGGTGCTACACCTCTGAAGATGCCAGCCACAGCTGCTGGCGAAACGTCAGGAACTACAATGCCAAGACCACGGCAATACAGCCCGGAAAACCCCCAACAACCATCGTTCTCCGGCCGTGAAAGCCTTCGACAATACATCATCCCATTCATGTTAACCAAGTGATACACAATCACCCCCTCTTTAACCTGTATGTAAACATACCCTTATGTTAGATGTGGAGAGTGAATCATAAAATTATATGGGGTATGAAAAACAAATCAGAATTTGTGGAAGCAGGAATTGCATCAATGTTAGCGAGAGGTTCTTTTTCACTTGGATATACAGACAATCTGGCAGTGGTGTCTCATCCACGAACCACTGAGGAATGGTTGAGAAGGCATCCATTTACAAGCAAAGCTTGAACAAGCCAGTAATTTTCTTTGCAAACTGTCCAGAGTTTAAATTAGAACTGACTTGCACTGCTTGGATCACATTGTAACAACCGCACGATCGAGGGATCACTCTTGGCACCTTTAATAAACTCTTCAAGGGATAGTTTACCTTGGAAGAAGAAGGAGGGGAAAAAGCAAAAGCAAATTAGTCCTGTGCCCAAAAAAGGCAGCCAAATGTAATGTATAAATAACAGACCTGATGACTGAAGGATTAAAGATGTGTGTTCAGTTGCCAATGAGGTTAAGGTGGAATATATTCTCCTGCTAAATGAGTCAGGCAGCTACCATGACAAATATTCCAGCCCAGGGTGCATTTAGATGAGTTTTGGTAAACTTACAGTGCATTCCTAAGGAGAATTACAGCCTTCTAAGCCCATTGATTTCAATGGATTTAGAAGGTTATAATGCTGTTTAGCATTGCACTGCCTGCGTTAGGTAGTGTTACCATCACTAAACACACACCAGTTTCAGATACTGGCCTTTGGACTAACCCTTTCATGGGATCCTTATTCAAGAAAATCTAATAGACTTTGGGGGGCGGGGGGAGAGCTCTCCAAGGAAATGTTGACACAATCTAGACTACAGAACAATCATGATGGGAATAAGAACATATTAATAATATCTGATTTATATACCGCCCTTCAGAATGACAACACCCACTCAGAGAGCGGTTTACAAAGTATGTCATTATTATCCCCACAATAACAAACACTCTGTGAGGTGGGTGGGGCTGAGAGAGCTCTGAGAGAGCTGTGACTAACCCAAGGTCCCCCAGCGGGCTTCAGGCGGAGGAGTGGGGAATCAAACCCAGTTCTCCAGATTAGAGTCCCGTGCTCTTAACCACGACACCAAACTGGCTCCAGACAAGATTTTCATATCTAGTTACAAATCCAACCAATCAAGGCAAATGCAATAATATGGAACAATTTAAATGGAATTGGTGAGGAAAACATGTAGGGACCCATTATTTTCTTGAATAGACATCTTGCTGAATCTCACACCGAGATTTTTTTTTAAACTAATACCACCTTCAGCCACTCTGACAGTGATACATGTACCAATGCAGCCAAAGTATTTGCAATTAAGTAATCATTAAATGCTACAACCATGCCTTAACTTGGCTATCTGAATCGACACAAACACTTTCAAATCAGGGCAGAATTAAAACAAGGAGTTTCCCCCTGCAAATGGTATGCCCTTATACGCCCACTCTGTAACATCCAGTAAACAGCATGGTCTGATATTATGAAGAGAGTTTTCCTGCTACGACTGGTAGCTGCAATCACTGGGACTTGGAAAAAGCACAGCACGAGATGCAAGTTTCCTGAAACAGGTAGTGCCACCCATCAAGCACTATCATTATAACAGATTATTAGTTCAAGGGTCTCTCCTGGACCCAGTTTTTTTTTTTTTTTAGCTCTCTCTTCTTCACATACCTCATGTTCAAGGCCAGGTCTACACATGTAACGTAATGTGGTGATAAAGTCTTGAATGGTAGAATAGACTCGATATATTCAGTCAGCAGATAAGGGACCCTAGTTTTAAATGTTCCACTATGATAAAAAGTTCCTTGCAAGTAGATATTTGGTTAACAGAAGAGCTAGAATCCCTTTCCCTGAAGTGCTAATTTTTCTACTTGTGAGGAACAGTCAATTCTACCAGCACAGCATCCTCTCATTTCTGCTGAATGTGTAGGTAAGAAGTCCCCAATGTGGTACCTGAGGGTGCCACTGCACCTGCCAGCACCTTTCCTGGTGCCCACCAAGTGTTTTTAGAAAGTGGGTGGGAACAGGTAGGGCTTTTGCTAAGCATGGCTTCTGATTGGCCACTGGAGATTTGATTGGCTGTGCTGATTTTTAAAAAAATAATTGCTTTGGCAGAAGCTGCTTCCACAGCACAAGGATCTTCACTGTGTGACTGAAGGTAAGCTGAAGCAGCCATTTTGTGGCTGGTTCTGCCTCCTGCAACAGGCAATTTTTGCTGCTGCTCCCACCACAGTGTGTTAGAATTTCAAAAGTGGCCGCAGGGTCAAAAAGGTTGGGCCCCTCGGTATAGACCATGCCTGCAAGAGAAATTATGCAACTATTTTCAGGATGGTTTTGCCTAAGTGGGAGAGGAAGGTAGGGAACATCATTAGGGCAGCTGACTGAAATCTGGGCTGATCTGCTGCTCTTCTCTATTTGCAGTATTTAGCCTGGGTGTGGCCAGAAGCATGAGCCAAAGGAATTCTGGTCTTTGGCTCTTAGTCTGAGCTTAAGTGAGTCAGGACAGTGGGTCCAGGACAAGACCAAGATGCAGTGCACGGTATTTTCAATTGTTGTTTCCTGTTGGTATATTTGTAAATTGCATTTTGTAAGTTGCTTTGGACAGAAGGGATTAAAATACTGAAATAAGCAAATGAAGCACAGATGACGTCTACAAGTCATTGCTTCATAACTGTGCTTGTTCCAAAAATGTGGCAGGGCTGGAAAAAGTCACAGCTGGAATATATGCTGCTTTTCATTTTTCTAACAGCCACTTGATGGTTAATATTAGAAACCCACATCCTGGGTAGCAGCCCTGATTTAAGCTCTGTGCACATGCTGTTCTTGTGGATGGGGAATGAATGCCCTGGATCCACATCCTGCATGTAAACAAGTGCCGCTGGCCATGCCCCCTTCTATGCATGTTCACTCAATATAGGCAAAGCACCTAAAATCTGAGCATGTGTTGGCTCCATCCCAGTGATAGGGGCCATTCATTCCCAAAAGTTCTCAGTCACAAGAGAGAGTCAACATGCAGTTAGGCGCGGTAGTCATGTCCAGGTAAACATATGTAGGAGGGGGCACAGCCAGCCAGCACATTGGCCTTGAGCACACCAATTAATCATACAGGGTTACAGTTAGCTATAGGCATTCTGTTCTAGTTCTTCCTCAACTGGTGTGATAACCTGGTGCACTGGGCGGAACTCTTCCCTTTTGTGCAGAGGGGATTTTATAATATAATAATAAACCTGCCAGAAAAACCATTGTTAGAGTTTATAAAACATTTCTGTTTGCAAATGCTGTCTCACATGCAAATGGGTATCAATGATCCAGATAGGCAATTAATCACAATGCATTCTGAGGCCATTCTTAACCAACTTCCACTTGTTCCCATTATGAAAACAACACCACAGTTGTTCTGTCAGAGGGAAGGATAGTCATGTTGGAGTTGTGTGCTGCTTTGCATCTCATAAAAGCCAAAAGAGGGGGCCTTCCTTAATTCTCTGAATGCCAGTAGCCTCAACTGCAATAAACCTATGATACCTTGATAGAATTCTCTTGTGGGGAACTTTTCATTAATTATAATCCACCTGTTCTGTCTGCCAATTGTTACCACTATTACTGATTATGATGGCAATTTTTGCATATTCTCTTATATCATTTGATTCATAGTTAGTCCTCCTGCTAATATATTACTGTTCTACTCATTCATAACTGGGCTAGCCATATGCTCATGGAATGAGTCATGCAGAGGCTTGAACCCAGATGTGAGTTTGGATCAACACAACTTGGTTGGAGCCATAACTGGATCCAATATATAAAAGGAAGATAGATTTGAGGACAAGAGCAATTGAATGACTTCAGCTGGAAGGGGCACAAGCCCTGCAATGGAGAAACTTGTAGTCTGGTTGCATTTTGAGACCTCAGTTACTTATTAAAAACTGGTAAGAAACAGAGGATGGTGAAAAGACTTCCAGGAAAAAGCAGTGGGCTGAATGCCGTCACACTCAATTGTCCTTTCAATAATGTAATGTTTTGCTATGTAAATATTTATGTTATTTTAAAATTTTACCTAACTAATGTGTGGTTTTGAATGTGTGTTTACTGTGGTCAGAGCTGTTCTGGGGGAAAGAGGAAGAAAGGATGAAGAGCTGTAACCCAAAGGAAACTTCTGTTTTCTTTTCTTTATGGAAAATATTAGCCCAAGTGGCAAACTGGGGGACAATAAGTCTTAAAGTATAAAATGAAGGGGCCGGGTGGGGGGGAGGGGGGGCTGAGTCTGTTTATAAATGTTTGAAGACCTGTATCTATCTTGAAACCATTACGCTTATGATCTACTATATGCGTATGAACTACTATGAAACCAGTACACATATTTTTATTTTTTGTTTAAAGTAAAACATCTAGTATAAATGATCTCCTTGAGGATCACAATGATCCTCACACAATAAATATTCTGTCATTCTACCCAAAGCCTTCCTATACTACAAGTCAAACTAAGGGAACCAAGGTGAGAGCTGCTGGTGGCAATGAAAACCTTTTGGGAACATTAGTCAGGGAGGCAGCAACATACAGGTCTCATAAAGGGGGTAAACCCCACAGATAACAATACACTTTCTTCCAGAAACTTGCACCCACACATGTGGATGTAATTAAAAAACACTCCTGTCTTTCTTCATCTGCTTTTAATAATATAGAACACAATACCTGGAAGAACTAGCTTCAGAGCTAGCATTCCCTATTACTAGCCTCATATTTAAAAGTAACTCTAAGCTTTACGCTTGATGGAATTCTTGATCAAAGGATTCCAACAAAATCCATCTTCCAAAAAGAATTCTTCTGAAACATTTATCCCAGAAGACGGTATCAGAAGTCAGCCTTCAGGGCAAAATGCTGTCCGTCATAGCCCTGAAGTTGCAAGAATAATGCAAGAAGATTCTTAGCCTAAGTAGTTTTCAAAGTATTAAGTAACAGTTCAGCAAACTATCATTACTGCAGTTTCAGAGTAACTTTATTTTTGTCTTTTGGTTTCTTTTCTAAACAGCATGTATTATGCTTTTCTCTGTGTTAATCTTTAAAATACCTTTATGCTGTAAACTGGTGAGTTCTGCATACCTAGAGGCTCAAGAAACTTTACTGATATGCAGAAGGGTGTGTGTGAGGTTCAAAACCCACATATGCGGATACTGGGGGTCGTGGGCACAGGTAGGCACTACTTTGGAGGAGGAATATACAGAACAGAGGTCAGGGAACAGCACACAATGACAGAAATACTCAGCAGAGGAAATTTTAGTGAGAGTACGTGGAGAACACGTGAAATTCGTCACGTCTGTTTCGGCTCTAAGAAGATTTTAGCTTGGATCCTATGTTTTCCAGCAATATTAAGCCCCCCTCCTGCAGATCCTCACTTTCTCCCATAAAGTAAGTAAAGGGAACTGTTCAGTCATAACCGACTTATGGCAACCCATCATAGGGTTTTCAAGACAAGAGATGAGCAGAGGTGGTTTGTCATTGCCTTCCTCTGCGCAGCAACTGTGGTCTTCTTTGGTGGTCTCCCATCCAAGTACTGACCAGGACTGACCCTGCTTAACTTCTGAGTTCTGACTAGATCAGGACAGTCCAGGCTATGTAAGCTGCTCCCCCCAAAACCTTTGTCAAATGCCCACCAGCCCAGTTATACATAAATACAGTTGGGGTTTCATAGGGTGAGACTTTGATGACAGGAGTCAAGCCATATAAAAAATCTGTATTTAAATCTTCAAATGTTTATCTTCTGTATCTAAAAGAACAGCTGCATGGGCCTCTGAATTTGACTGAAACTGCAGCAATGGGGAAGACCAAATTTAACTCTTTACCCCACACACCAATCTAAATCATCCCCCAAAACTGTTGCATGCAGGTAAAGAGGAGACAGTATGATTCATATTGGGGAAATAGTGCAGGATGAAGGATTAAATACTATTCTCCTCCACATCTGCTACTTCAAACAAATTTAGAACTCTCTACAGCTGCTTTGAAGTAAAATAACAATTGGAGGAGGGATTTAATTATGGATCTCCTATGCAGAATCTAGCTTGGTCCTAAATGGATATGGGCACAAATCGAAATATGAATCAAATTTCGTAACGAATCAGGCTGATTTGTGTTTTGTGAAACGTGTTTCGTGGGGCCGTGGTTTTCATGAAATTCATGACTTTTGGGGCCGATTCATGAATGATTTATGATGCCAGACAGGCTGGCGCCGATCTATTGATTCCCTAGGCAACATAGGCCGAGAATGTCTGCAGATCTTTTGTTGCCATTGGAAACCCCAATATTAGCCCACATAACCTTGATAGGCAGCTCTCCCTGTCAACTGGAGAGCTTCCATTCTGCCCTATACAGCAAGGAGCAGAAGGGTAAATCTCCTAGGCAACTGAGGAGATGGGCCTTCTGTAGCCATGGGAATACCAATCTCATCCGTCTAAATCCTGTTAGGCAGGTCTGTCTGCCAACCAGAGACCTCCTGTTCTGCTCTATGTGAACATTTCTTATATAAGGCACAGCTCTCTGCCTCGTGCTTTTCAGTTCCAGTAGACAGAGGGAGAGGGAGGACCTGTTTCTGGGATTTGGAGTGACAGAGTGGAATTGGGACCTTTGGGCTGGATTTGTGGCTGCTTTAAAAGAGACTGAAAAGCCTCTTTCTTATTTTCAACTCTTGGCCTTGCTGGGAAGGTCATTGGGTGAGGGTGCCTTCTTTCCTCCACCCCATCCAACCCCAGTCTCAGGGCATTGCCTGGCTCTGGGGCCTAGCTTGACTGAGGACTACACCGTTTTTTCTTTAATTTTCGTTGCTTATATTCTTATTTAGAGCATTTGTTCTTGCTGGCTTATTGGGTGAGGGTGGGTGGAGGAGAGCCTGCTGAAGTCTCCCTGAGAGTTTGGCATCTCTGGGTATGAGGGGGGCCACTGAAGCGCCCTGGGTCCTGATCAATCACGGAACTAACGAATTGTTTCACGAAACGGGACAATTTCATGAAAGTTCGTGATTTGTGGAATGCGACGAAATATGAAACACTCATTTTGTTTTTCCCCATTTCATACCCATCTCTAGTCCTAAACCAGGTTCAGTTCATGCAATGCAGCTGATCTTCTTCAATATGTTAAACAGGGTTGCACTTACATATATCTGTTGTTCATTGAGTGGCTTTCCATGCAGGCACACATTGGGATCCTGCACACACAAACTTTCCAGAAGACTATGAGCACCCTCCTCTTCTTAACACTTCCCTGGCAAAACCATCACATGACCAGGAGGAGGTGTGCTATTTCCTCTGTTCTCTCCATGCCACCGCCGGAGACCCCTCAGAAACTAAGGTTCCAGCGAGTTCACAGTGGGGTGAGAGGGAGGGATGTATGCCTGCACAGAAGACCACTTGATGAACAACAGTTACAGGGAAGTGCAACTCGTTTTTCATCTTTGTGGATTCTGTGTACTCTCCCACATTGGGAAAGTAGCAAGCTCACGGAAGGAGGCCAGTGTGAGCTCTCCAAGTAAGAGACTATGGAGGACTGCCTTCCCAACAGGTGATTAGTGTCTCACTGACATTCACCCAGAGGTGCTTCTAAAGAAGCAGGGAACTCTGTACAAGTGTCCCTACCGAACTATATGCAGGAATGTGGCAAGGAAAAACAGTGCTCTGGTGGAGTCATGCTAGGTAAAGGGCACTGGATAGTCATGCACTCAAGACAGAGTGTGATAGTCTCTACCAAGCCACAAAGGGGTGGTGTGAGGATACTGCCAGGTCCCTTTTGGAGCCTGAATGACTAATACAAGTGATAGTGTTGTGAGACATGAAGACTGAAAACTAACGCCAGTAGGGAATCCTGATCAGGGCACTGAATATTAATGCTGTGAAACTTTATGAACAGGGGAGCCCCAATCATTACACTGATGGTTCTGAGGCAGCTATGCCACTGCATAAGCTCTATCAAGCCTTGCCTCCAGGGACCTCACCTTGGAACTGAGGATAGCCTTGGAGGAAGGGGTGGGATTCCTTCAGTCAGGCAGGCACCTATCAAAAGTCTTTAGAAAACTGCCTCTCAGCCTCAGATCTGAGGGCTCTGTCAGGCCACACCTCCAGGTTTCTGCCCTTGGCCAAACAGACAGCAAGTACCTTTAACGAGGCTGGCACACAGCTCTAGCCTTTGAGCAAAAGCTGTTGTGAGGAGGCTTTGTCAGATCATGCCTTCAGGGTAAATTGTTGACACACAGAACAGGCAGTTCTATCTTGTGATCACCAGGAAGATAAGGCAGGCAGAACTGAAGCTTTTCAGGATCATTTTAAAGGCACAGGTGGCACAATCTTGAAGAGGCTACTCTTGAGCCATAAAGACAAAGGGAAAAATAGAAACTTTTCTTCTTTAAGTGTAGTTTTATTCTTCACCAGAATGACTATTGATGATAAAACATTTAAGAGAAATAAGTCTCCTCAGCCTCAAGAATGAGGTAAGGAAAAAATGGAGAAGAGCAAGGGACAGTCTCTCTCCATGGAGGTAAAAAAAGAACTAAGGGAATAGTGCCCCTCTTCTTGATCATGTGATGGTTTTGGCAGAAAGCATCGGGGTGGGGCACTCCTAGCCTTCTGGAAAACTCTAGAAATCTTTTCCTCTGCTGGCCTGTGTGTGCGCAGTCCCAATCTGTGCCCTACACAGAACCCACAAAGATGAACACTGGGTTTCACATAATATGTGAACTGATACATCTGCATTTTGCTACATAAGAGACAGTAGCTAAAAGTTTCCAAATACTGCAAGTAAAATTAACTGAACAAACTTGCAAAAATGTAGTACTTCTTTCCTGATGCCACTAGTAAAATCTGCTTATATATAAAGTTTTATATTGCTTGGCAGAGACTCTAGAATGGAAACAAACTGTAAATGGGATTCTGATGAGGAGACACATACTACGCAAGTGGGAAAGAACTGGAAATGAAATAAATGCTGTATTTTCCAGCTTCTGCCTTCAGTGGGTCAGGTTCTTCCACATTTACGAACACTAGAACTTTGAGAGTTTTGTTCTTAATAAAATGAGGAAATTCTGATTTTTCAAGATTCTGCATTTGTCACAGGCTGTGGCCATATGGAATTCTAGTTCCTAGATTTAAAAAGCTGCATCAAGAGATGCAGAGTCAAGCAGTTTATAGGACACAAAATTTTGCTGTGGTTTGCTGCACAAGTCATACCATCATTGTTCGTGTCCATCTGTCTGAAGATTTTGTCTGTTCGTTTCTCTGGAGTAGATTCATCCTCTGGCATTTTCATTACAGAAGACACCATTTTGTAGATGGCCTGTAGGGATAGCAATATAAGAGGAAATCTATTTTACAACATTATGAGAACTGCAGGTCAAATGTTAATAAGGCTGACGTAGTGGAAGCTTATATAGCAAATTATGTAAAGTAAAATATCTACAAGCTTATCCCACACTTCTATCAGCCATTTAAATTTCTAACAAGACAACAAAAGCCAAGACCTAGTACTTATGAAACTGTCTTATAATTGAGTATATGACCGTACTCTTTCTTAAAACTTGTATTTGCTCAAGTGTAAAAAGATCATTTATCTGCATCATCTGTTATCTTGTATATGTTTATATTTCTTGTGGATAGTGCACCTAGCCTTCATTAAAACTCCTCGGCAATTTTACTCTGGTGTAATTTACCTTTTATTATTCCATAGCATCGCGCTTTCTAGCATTACATATTCCAGATATGGTTTGCCATTATTCTGTCTTTCGTAAGAACTAGTTTTGGCCCTGCTTTTGCTGCCTTGTCTCTTGAAGACTTCCCCCCTTTTCTTTGGCTCAACTTTTAACAAGCCACCTTCAACCATCAAGAGAGGCACTGCGATTTGCACAGGATGCATTCCTAACATACTGCTTGCACTTGTTTGTATTGGTTATACTTAATGATACAAACTGGGCTACATTATGAAGTCTGTTGTGGGGTGTGCTGGATTTCTGAGTGTTCAAGACACAGAAGCATATCCATATATTAACATACAAAATAGCTTCATACAGAGTCACACCACAAGTCCACAAGTCCATCTATCTCAGCATGGTCTACTTAGGACTGGCAGTGGCTTTCCAAGATCTTAAACAAATACAGGTTTTGTTCTTGCTTGTCCACAAGCTTCCACATTTGCTTCCTTCTCCCAAAGCAATGGCAGGCAGCTCCATGGAGCCAGTGGAAAGGGGGAATCTAAAAAAGCTGACACCGGCTCCAGAGAGTTCTTGGGAAGGGTAGTAACCTGTTTGTTGAAGAGCATTAAAAGGAATTGTACTGGGCTAGATGATCTTCCCTGATCTTCACACTGAAATTCACTTACCTGCACTATCTCAAGCATTTCTGCACGGCTGATGTAGCCGTTGCCATCGAGGTCATACATGCTAAATGCCCATTTCAGCTTCTGTTCAAGCTTTCCCCGTGAAGTGACACTCAGAGCTATTATAAATTCCCGAAAGTCAATCGTCCCATCTCCGTTGGTATCAAAAGTGCGGAACACGTGCTCTGCAAATTTTGAGGCATCACCATAGGGGAAGAAGTTAGCATATATCTTTTTGAACTCATCAACAGTCAAATGGCCAGTTGGGCAGTCTTTTAGGAAGCCTTTGTACCACTCTTGGAGCTCGTGATCTGTGAATTCAGTATTTTCTCGAAGATCCTGGAGTACTTCGGGTCTCAGCTTACTGTTCTGCTTTCCCATTCTGTCCTTGATTAACCTTTAAGGCTGCAACAACAGAAGCCATATTAGTTTTAAAGCCACTGCTGCATTCAAAACCCAGTCATAGAAGGGTTCCCAAATGAGTATGACGCATGAAGAGTTACACTGGGGGGGGGGGGGAGATTGGAATATTAAATAATTAGACCATGTCATTTCACAGATTAATATGCCTTTGAAGAAGTGAGTGGACGAAACGGGGCGGAGATTCTATGTTGGCAAAACCCGTAGGCGTGGCTTGACGTGGCTTGTCTTACTACAAGGCTACACGTTGATTTCTGTAGGCGTACGCTACAAAGACTACCATCCATAGTACTATTGATAATAGTGGTGCATTCTAGAGATTGTGGGATATTGATATTACACTGTGGCATGTTTATTTGAATGTGAACTTAAACGCGGATTGTTGCAAGCATATGCTGCGGAGACTGATACCTAAAATTCTCTGGATATATCACTGAATGCCTGCGTGCATTCTGGAAAGTATATTAAACTGTCTTTGTACTTTTCCACCAGTTGGACATGTTAACAATTGGATTAATTTCATGTTATTGACTGTTAGCACTGAAGCACTTTTTTTGCACTTTATATGAATTATTAAAAGCTTGATATTTTGTATATATTGTTTACTCCGGATAGTTGGTTTGTATGTGAGTTAACAGGATCATTACAGGTTACAGGGTGGGAGGATTTAAGAAGGGCAATTTGGATCATATGCAAGTAATTTTCTCCCTTTCTTTGTGCACCTATATATACATAATTCATAACCATTTTTCTCATTATGTTCTTGTGTTTCATTTAAAGCATAAGGTTTCTCATATCTACAGGACCACCTCTCTCCCTATTCCCAACATGTCAGCTGGGTCTTCGGCAGGCACCACACTACGTATCGGCATCACCCTGCATATGGGCATCAACAGCTGCCCACACGTGTACAATTATCTGTTATGGCTCCCACCGTGCAGAATGGCCTGCCTCACGAGGCTTTCTACAAACTATGCAAAACTGAATTATTCCGGAGGGCTTTTTTACACAGGTGGGAGGACTGTACTGTATCAAAATGGTATGGAAAGATACTTTGGAAAAGGGATGGGGACTGCAGACTATACTACTGACTGTTGCTGTGAACTATTGCATTATTTGTGGGATGTTCCAGGGTTGACAGGGGCCGAACTAGGTGTGCAGGGGGCTGGGGGGGTACCTCTCTCATGCAAGCACGCTCCTGCATCATGCCAGAAAATAGTATCATTTTCTGGTGCGACTGAGGAGCAGCATGGCATGTTGAAGCTGAGCTCAGAAGAAATCACTTTAGCTTGGCTTCAGCGTATCCACTGGCTCCTCCACTGCCAGCATGATGGGGGGGGGGCGTGCATGGAAACACGTGCATGTGATTCTCCCCTGTGCCAGTCAGGTGAGGGTGGAATTCCCGCCCCCCTCCCCGGGTGGGTGGATGGCAAGCCCAGATCCAGCTGTAGTTCATATTGACTTACACTGTGTAACCTGCCTTGAGTCTCACTGAGATAGGCAAACAATCAAACAGGGTTCAAGAGTTATTCCCAACATCCAAGGTATACCTTTGCCTAAGTGTACTTCCTACTTTAGGTTTATCCTAAACCTACAGTACATTACAGTACATTAGACATTAAATGTGGTGCTGTCTCCTATAATCTTTTTGCAAAGCAATTTACTAAAATGGTCACTCACACACAAAGACCCACACTCAAGAACTCAGAAATCATATTTTCTTGCTACATACATGCGTATGCACACAAACAAACAGTGGTACCTATCTATGTGGACAGTAATAAAAATATTTTGAAAGACGATTCAAGAGTTTCAAACAGAATAAGTATGATGCAAGGACAGCAAAGAAAACAAAAGTGAATCCTGGGCCAAAAGCCACCCCCACACTTAACAGAGTCACCCCGGAGGACTTTTTTACTCCCACTCCCCTGGCGTAGGCTATAGGTATGTTACCTAAGGCACAGAAGTAAGCACAAAAGTAATTCAACTAATTTAATATTCACTTCAAAATAAAAACAAATCAAAACAAGCCACTGCTTGCCATTATGCAATTAGGAAAGTACGGGGTGGAGGGGGGGGGAAGCAAAAATATTGTCCAAGACATGCTAAGTGACAGATAAGTACACGTATTCAACAATCTTATACTCCCAGCACAAGCTGGGAAGTCTGTGACTATGTTCTCTCTCGAGGCGCTGCAGCTTTAAGAATTTTTTTTTTTAAAAAACCCAGCAGCCCCCAGTTTTAGCAGTGAACTCGGCAGTGAAGCTCAATTAAGCAAAAGAACGAATGGCCACAGTCCAGGGATTTCCCAGCTGTACCTTTTACAGCCAGCTCACACAGGCTCTCGCCAAGCCAGAAATCTAGTACACAAAGTGGGGAAGGGCGAAGCACTTGTGCCTGCTCCTTCGCAGAGCGTGTGATGCTGGAATTTGAAATATGCCATAATTGCCTAAGCACCAGATCCCGTCTATTCAGTTTTTGAGGATCACTGGGGATATATGTAGACATCTTGCTCCAGAGGTTAAACTGTATGCTCACTTGTCACACGGCGATCCTAACTGCATGCTTGAGATCATGTTAGTAGGCTTTCAGTGACCCTAGCTAGCCTTCAAAATACCTGTCCATTTCCACAAAAAACAGACGGTGTATTACATCAATGCAGGGGGGACAAACATCAGCTCTCTGGGCCAGGTACAAACCTGCAACATCCCTACCCACAACCTATCCCATTCATTCACCTTTCGAGTCATGAAATGTACATGGAAAGCATCTGAAATGAGACTGTATCATGGTGACAAGACTTACAGACTCTATCCCCTGGTAAAGCACACCCATGCACCCCACACCCCCATTTGTAGTGCAGAAATGTAAAATATACAAAAATTATAAGTGCACACTGTAATAAAGAGTGAAACAACTACAAACTGCTGTACCCCAAGCAGTTTGTATCTTAGTTTTGGACAACTAAGAAGAGGGGAAAAAAACTCAAAATGGAATGTGAATTTTGTAGTAAACAAAAGAACTTGTATGATTTGGACAGAACCAGTCTCCTACAGTCACCGTAAGACTAGCCAGACCAATCTTTATAGCACTGTAAACAATGAACTCTTAATCTCTGAAAATATGTTAAATATATCTATAGTATACACAGGAAGTATCATCTAGTAATGTTGTCAATTGCTTTACAAGAAAAAAACCTCCAGACAACACATTAAAACCTTGTCCTTATTTCATTAACCCCCAAAGGGAAAGCATTTCATTGTTTTTCAGCGCTCCCCAAAGATTCCAGTTTTTCTATTGGAAAACTTGAAAGAAAAATCTCAAGTTTTTAACATTCTCACTCCTCACAAGTTTACACATACCTAGTTGGGTCCTGTCTAAAACAGGGATATCATATTAGAAGGGAATGAGCAAGGCTTCCAAATCAGGGATGCGATCAGAGTTTGAAAGCTAATTCCAAATATCCTCATTTTGACCTCTTTTCTACCTTGTGAAGAACAAATCGATGAGTCTCCATTTCTGCACATTTTTCTTTCTTCAAACTGATTTTTCCAGTTCAAATTAGGGCAGCTAGATGAAGCACAGCGTTTTGTGTTTAACCAAACTACTATGGTTTCTGACTGTGGTTCTAGGCTCAAGCCATTCTATCCTGCAAAAACTACTCCAGATCTGTGCAACACACTACCCTTTTGAAAGGAAAGAGAAATAACACCAGCACATTCCCAGAAGAGCTTGGTCATTCTGCACATGGATCACAATTTTGATAGGTACTACCAGAACAGCCAAATAGTTCAGAATGCTAGCTAGCACGTTTCTCTCCAATAGCATTTTCAACTTATGCTAACTGTATCTTTTGAAGTTAGTCTATATACATGTGAACAAGAAATTGAGATAATATGCAAAGAAAAAAGTTCATGGAAACTTGCATATGTGCAGAAACAGTATCTTTTGAAGTAAGTCTATATACGTGTGAACAAGAAATTGAGATAATATGCAAAGAAAAAAGTTCATGGAAACTTGCATATGTGCAGAAACAGTTTTACTCTCACCACTGCAATAAGAAATCAAACTTTAATTCTCAAATGGAATGTTCCCCTATGGGCCAATGCATCCAACAAGTAGAATATTTAAGTTACACAAATAGGGCTATTTCTATACTATGGCAAAAGATTTGGAATGCAACAGGTGTTAAAAGAAATTAGATGAATATAAGGATAAAACAAAATGTCCATGTGATAAGGGACAGCTTGATTCAAATTTGGGATTCGGTTAAAATGAGAGTAAGCCCTATGACATCTCCAATATTTTCACCATTCGACGCTTTCTGTGATAAGAATCAGAGAAAGGATAATGACTTCATAACTTATCAAGATATGATAAATTTGCAAGGAAAGATAAAATCATGGCAAGAAATTTGTGATGAAGGAAAGAAAATACAATGGTTGATATGAGAGATGGGCACGAACAGAAAAAAAAACACCGAACATGATGTTCGTTGTTCATTGCCATCCACGAATAGGGACTCACGAACAACCACGAACAAGGCCCTGTTCACGAACATGTTCGTGGTTGGCTGTTCATGGGGGCCAGCAGTTTCTCCTCCAGCCATCATCCAAGTTAAGATCCCTACTGCACCACTCCGAGAAACCTGACCTGAGCAGGCAGCAGGAAAGGCATCAATAATAAATAATAGCTTGGCCCAGAGCCTGGCAGCAGCCCTGGAATTTGAAGGAGTAGATTCCTATCCCACCACACACAAAGAAAATTCAAGCTCCAATGCACTCTCTATCAAAATGCCAACAGCAACTGTCTCTCCACTGTCTGTAAAGTCAGAGCTGGGAGCCCCCCTCTCCCCGGTCTTTGCTCCCTTGTTGTAACAAATTTGGAGCTCCACACTTGAAAGGAAGACCTGCCTATCAAGCTGAATGGGGCTTAGATTGGGGTTTCCAGGGCAACAGCAGAAGTTCAGACAGAGTTCAGACAATCCTTGCCTAAGTTGCCGAGGGAATTGCTTGCAGGTGCCAGCCTGTCTGGCTTGACAAACAGCAACGAACCAGGCTTGCAATGGCCACCTGTTCGTTTAGAATGGGGCCTCACAAACAGCTTGTTCGCAAACAGCAGATTGGGCTGTTCGTGGCTTTTTTTTGTTTGTATTGCTGTTCGTGCCCATCTCTAGCTGATATACCTTCAGGCAGCTTCCAGATTAAAAGAAATCCTTAAGGATTACAGAGGCCAATTGTGGGATCTCACCAATTTTGAGAAGATAATTACGCAGAAAAAGAACCATATGCTAGGTTAAATTTACAAACTCTTACTTCAACATGATACAGAAACAGAACAAGTTAAAAATTGTATGATAAAATGGATACAGAATTTTGGAGAAAGCATAACATTTCAACAATGGGAAAATCTATGGTCTAAAGGTATAAAATTTACTGCATGCCAATCACTCAGGGAAAATTGGTATGTTTTTCATATGGTATATTACAACAGAAGACATTGAAAAAATGGACAAGAAATATATAGGATCGCGCTGGAAATGTAAAGAAGCAGATGGCTCCTTCTTTCATACGTGGTGCACATGCAAAAAATTAAAAAATTCTGGAAAGATATACATGCTGAGATTCAGAAGATTTTAAAGAATTTTGCCATGAAATGATACCAGATAATATTGATAGAACACTACATGAACTATTTCAGTATTTGTTGACGGCAGCAAGAGTAGTAAGGGCAAGAAAATGGAAAGGAGAAGAATGCCCTACTAGAGAAATTTGGAAGGATAAAATGTGGTGATGGCAAAATTGACAAACTATATCAATAGAAGTTCCATTAACAAATTTGAAGAGAAATGGGGAAGATATTTTGTTTATAGTGAATAAAATTCTATGAGGCCTTAACTTCGGAAACCGGAAAGCAATTGTATATTGATGTATTTTATAAATTGATCTTAAGATGGTCAATTATTTAAAGATAATTGGCCATTTAGGTAAACAGTTGGTAAAACAGATTGTACAATTCAGAAATATTGGTATAAAGGTAACATGTTTATTGAAAAGTAAAGTATTATCACAAGGTAAAGAACTGCAGAAGGGATATGAGAATTCCCTTCTGTACAAGATAAGGAATAGAAATAGGTTAACATTTCTTATAGTAACCCGTATTTATATTAAAGGTTATGGTAATCAGTTGCATTAAGAAATAAGTAGTGATTCTGTTAATAATTGTTATTGTTAAAAGGAAACGATAGTATGGAATAATAATGAAATATAGGTCTTTTTATTATTATCATTATCAGTATTAAATAATAAGCAAGGATAGGCTCAAATTATGCTCGTGTAGTATAGCTGGAAAATATATACGAGTTAAAAATTTCTATTTTAATATTGGTAAAGCTTTTAGTTTTTGAACT
This sequence comes from Eublepharis macularius, assembly GCF_028583425.1. Taxonomy (NCBI): domain Eukaryota; kingdom Metazoa; phylum Chordata; class Lepidosauria; order Squamata; family Eublepharidae; genus Eublepharis; species Eublepharis macularius. The sequence continues at coordinate 49,747,351 of NC_072790.1, forward strand.
CTGTATTTTTGTAATCTTTGTAGCACATAGTTATATATTTGTCTTAATTTTTGAATCCCAGGATCCCCAGTGCTGCCCCCCCCACTCACCTGGCCGGTGTGTGTGTGGGGGGGGGGAAGGAAGGGGAATGGGCCTCCCGGGCATGCTCCTGGGGTGGTGCAGCAATGTCACCCCCCGGCAGTGACACCATCACATCACCCGAGAGCATGCATGTGCTTTTCAACAGGCCAGAAGTGACATCAATGCGCAGGTGTGGGGAATGTGCAGGCACAAGGAACACATGAGGAGTACGGAGAAGTTAAACGCTAGGTCCCCCCCTCCTGCTGGGTGGCTAAGGGGACCTGGCAACCCTACAAGAGAATCTATATTTTCTTTAGGAAAACTGACAGAATCACCATTTACTCTAGGCTCTAAACTGGTCATTACAAATACCTGTGGTTACCTCTAACAATGACTTATCATTTAAAACAGGACTGTGGTATTCATGTATGGGGAATTCAAAATGTTGTCTTCCACTAGCTGACAGAACCTGCCAGTTACAGCTGCAACTTGTGATTTAAGTTAAGTTCTCTTGGTTACACATATATTTAGAAATATATGGATTGCATGTTCAAGATGCAAATAGGAGTGCAGTATTGAAGTGGTGCCACGTCTGTTCCTGGTCTGTTATCTGTCCATTACTTTCTGTCACCATACTGTTACTGGCAAAGAAAAACACAAAATATGCCAACATCTATGGACAGTAAAGTGCAAGGCTGGAGCAAATGTCCTAAACATCTACGTATGCAGATTTTAAATTAATTAATGTTAATTTATTATGTGTGCAGAGTTTGAGCTGAGTTGATGGACTGCATAATTCGTTAACATAAAGAAGTATTTAAAAAGTCTGCAATAGAGCTCCATCATCCAAGTCTATGCTTCCATAAAAATCTCTCCAGCTAAATGAAAGGTTTATTGCAATACCAAGCCCCAGAAAGATTTGCAGCTTCTCTTGTTTGTATATAGTGTTTGCATATATAAACTGATAGTGAACTTTGGCTGTTTTTAAAAGGAGGTAAGCAATTATAAAAAGGCAACAATTTGCATGACTTTGTCCTCATATAAACATCCTAATATAACAACGGGTATGTGAACTTTAAGAGTTACATAAAATTGTCGTCATCTGACTAACCAGAGCTTTACAGAAGTTAGTCATTTTGCAGCCTAAGAATGAAAGAGACCAAATATAGGGATATGTATGCTGATGCACTCAATAATTTGGACCTGTCTGCAAATCATTTCATACTCTCAAGGGTACATTCCCAAGTATGTGATGTACTCATGCTAGGAAGCAAGTGGCAAAGGCAGAAGTGCTTTAATGCACATCCTATGAGAGGGGAGGATTAATTTAGAACAGGGTTCCCCAACCTGGTGCCTACAGGCAGGCATCCACTAGGTACTTCAGAAAAGTAGACAGGGCCACTCATTTATTTATGTTATTTATAGTCCACCTTTCTCACTGAGACTCAAGGCTGAATACAAAGTATAAGTCAATAAGATCAACAGCTTGGGCATTCAATAAACAGTACCACAGGGTACGGATTGCAGAAATTTGAAAACAAGAAGAATTGCTTATAAAACAAAATATAAGCAATTTAACATGATGTACTACTCAGAAACTACCCAGTAGGAGCATACTTGCAGCAACAGACAGTACATAGTCCCTCTCCACTGATACTGTCCCATCCAAAACCAGTGGGAGAACGTTTTAATCTTCCTGGACACTCAATTGTTGACCTCAAAGTGCCAGTCCTCAAACAGAAAAACTTTGAAAAGAGATTGTAATGGGAGACTGCTGAAACTGAGTTCATTCACAGACTGAGAACAATAACTCCCCTAGGGCTTAACAGGGACGAAGGATTCTTATCTCACTACAGATGCTAATTATCTGAATTTCTTTCCCTGTTCTAAACAAGCTGATTTCAGTTTGCATTGTATCTTTATATCTGGACTCTCTTCTTTGCAACATCCCTCACACCTTCTGACTGAGATATAAGGGCTCATGGATCTCTGTTTCTACTTGTATCTGACAAAGGCAGCTTGACTCTCAAAAGCTGATACCCTGGAAAATCTCATTGGTCATTAAGGTGTTACTGGACTTGATTCTTGCTGAGTCCCTCTCCCTTGACCAAAGCATCTCTTCGAACCATTTCCTTACAGGAAAAAGCCCTCTTGAATAATTCAGTTTTGCATAACTTGTAGAAAGCCAGGAGAGTGGGAGCCTTCTTAACCTCATCAGACAGGCCATTTCATAAGGTGGGGGCCACAATAGAAAATGCACAGGCACAGGCAGCTGCTGGTTTTGTCCATTTGCAGGGTGGCACATGTAGAAGCTCCTTTTCAGATGAGCAAAGCTGCTGTGGTGGAGCATAGGGAGAGAGGTGGTCCCATTAGGGTTGTCAGATCCCCTTACCCTCCCAGGAGGAGGGCAGGTACCTGCTGGCACTCACCTTCTCTGCATCCCTTCTGTGCCTGTGTGATGATGTCACTTCTGGGCGATGTCACTGGACTACCCTGGGAGTGCCCGGGAGTCCCATTCCCACATCTTTCCTTCCTACTGGGCCAGGTGAGTGGTGGTTAAGGCCATGAAAGGCCTTATGTATATGATAGTTGAAACCTTGAATTGAGCCTGGCAACAGACGGGGAGCCAATGGAATGACTACAAATGGGAGCTATATTCATACTCTATCTAGCTCCTGATAATAACTGAGATTCAGTATTCTTCACCTACTGGAGTTGACTTTGAGGGGAGACTGTAAAATACAATACAGTAGTCTAGGCTCAATTAGAGATGGGCACGAACCAAAATACGAACCAAAATTCATGCTGAAACAGGTCGGTTTGTGGTTTGCGAACCAGCGGGTTCATCAGATCCCATTTCTGATGAACCACTATGAACTTCAGGCTGGTTCGTTTGGTTCATTTTTTGGTTTGTCACTGCTGATCAATCAGTTTCCTAGGCAACAGGGGATGGACTTCCTGCAGTCCTGCTGACCCAGAAGTGACCTTCTGTTGGCCCGGAAGTGACCTTCCACTGACCCAGAAGTGATGGTTTTCTGACCTGGGTGAGACGTTTTCATGAACCAAATGAACCGTTCGTGAACTGGGGGCAGATTAGTGAAAGTTTGTGGTTTGTGAAATTTGATGAACCACAAACTATATGGTTCATTTATTTTCCAGTTCATGTCCATCTCTAATCTCAATGTTATCATGGCGTGAGGGCCAGATCAGCAACCGCAAAGGCCGAACCAATGACCTTAGTGCAAATAAAGGGGCTTTTCACCTGGATCTTCCTCATCCTCAATGGAAACATATCCGGGAATTTATAAATAGGTCTCAAGGCTCAGCTGTGAGATGATGGGGGCCAGGGAGCACCAGAGCAGGAATGACACTCCAATAAGCTGCCTGAAAGCAGGAGGAGGAAGACAAGCACTTCTCCTTAAAGGTGGGATAAGGAGTAAAGCAGAGATGTGCTTGACTTCCTGTTGCTCCCAGTTGGCTGCTATGTAGGACTGCCATTTGCCCACTTTTGGCAAGTAAAATGTCATGCCAAAACACCCTAACTCCCTGCCAGCATTCGATGGACCGGCAGAAGAAAATGGGGGAGGGGAAAAAGGAAATGATATCCAGTGACACTACAATGTCCTTTCTGGCTGCATAACTTGAAACAACATCACCATTACATATGGTAGATGGGTATAATTTTACTGCCTCTAATTTCCTTGAGGGTCCTTCCATTATGTAGCAATTCATTCTTAGCTTTTCCCCATTCCACCCCACCCTCAGGCCTTCCACACACAGGTCACGACTTTACAAAGAGGGTACTTGTTGAAGTACTCCGGCCAAACAACTGTGATAAATGATACCTACCATCACACCAACAGACAACACAGTTAATGAAAGCCAAGCACTTTCCAGGCCCAATTTGCTAATCATCTGATCATTGGGGGGGGGGGCGGTTAGAGGATGTCACTAGAGAGGGTTATCAAAACCTGAACTCCGCGCAGTGTTAACTGTACTCCTTTAATTTCTATGCCGCCTTAGCAATATGAAATCTCATCTTGCTCAGAGACAAAAAAAAGCAACCAGCTGCTCATTAATAAAACACATCAGGTTTAAAACAGAAACCTGTGTTTATATCATTAGCTACTTCTGTGTTTCAGGAAACCATAAACATTCCAACCTCCTAGCTTCATTTCTATTCACTGTTTGCTCTAATGGAGCCCTGCTTGCTTCCAAAATGTTGAAATGTTTAAGCTAAGCTCCCAGCTGGCAGAGCTGTAAGCCTTGTAAAGAGCACAGAGGAACTCTACAGCTAATTGTACACACTGACAGCTAGGCAAATAACTTCCTTTCCATCTTTATTTCAAAATGTTATTCAAGGTATGTTGTTCATACAAGGGCTGGGGGAGGAGAAGAAAAGAGAGGAAAAGGAAAGAAACCAAGCACTTTCCATTCTGAAATACTTTAAAAAGCCATTGGAATTTCCAGCCTCAATACAGAAACAAGGGCAACCAAGGGCATGACTGGTGTCATACACTAGTTTTTAGGTCTCCCACTGAACTCAACCAGGATGGAGAATTTCCCACCCCCAAGGAACTGAAGAGGGGGAGAATAAAAGGTCGCATACAGTGATACTCTAGGAATTTCCCTTAGTTTCTATGTTAAAAACCACAGAGACAAGAGAAGGCAGCCTAGAGTGTTAGGGGGAAGGGACATCACATCCTCCCCAAACTCCATTTTCCCCAGGCATGCTCCCCCCAAATATCCCAGCATTTGTTGAAGCAATGTTGGAATTCTAGTTTTTAAAAGGATTAACCACTAAACGAATGTATTTCATCTATCTATACAGTTTATTTTTATCCTAATCCATGAACGAAAACCAGGATAACAATGACTAGATAGATAAAACATATGGGTCCACAAAGGACCCATTTGCCATTTTCCTAAGTTAGTCTTTGCCATTGTTTTTTAATCTATTGTAACAGTTGCACTATGTGCATTTACATAATTGCAAAATAATACAATTACACAAAAGACAAGATTATGTTTTAGGAATGTAGAATACTATTCCTTCCCCTCACCCAATTTCTCTCACTCCATCTTGCAATTTAGAAGACTCCACATACCGGAAAAGATAGCCATAACATTTCATTGTTATCAACAATGTTAGCATACTTTGCCAAAAATTTCATCAGTTAACGTAGGGAAAGCTGGATCATTTAAATCAAATAGCTGGGTAGGTAAGTGCTACACCTAAATATAAAATAACTGCTTCTAATGTTAGATGACAAATCAGTCAGATTCACATGGTCATTAGTATAAGAAAAAGGCATCTGTGTCTCTTGGCAAAGCAACTTTACACTCTTTGCGGAGTTAGGGCATCTTCAACAAATGCCTTCTGTCTTTTTCCTGCCTTCTTCAGGCACCCTACAGTAATTCCTGTCTTGACTGGGTACTGGCAGCCCATTAATTCTACCAATATTTCCCTATTGGGGGGCAAAGAAAAAAAATTCTGCCCACTGAAGAAACAATCATTTTAAAAATTGTTGCCCAATTAAGCTAACAAAACTCTTCTAAAAAGCAGCAAGCAACCTCAGGCTTTACTTTGCATTGTTAAGATATTTTTGAATACAAAATATTAAGTCCCAGCTATTCTGTTTCAGAGGGATTTTAAAAAAGGGATCTCAATATGAATATAAATCTCACGTGGCCTAAACCAATTTATTAAGAGCAATTAAATAACTGACATTTACCTCAATTTACTAAGGCTTCTGATAGGACAGCCCTTAGACATGATTTGTGCTTCAGGTAGCTTCTACAAAGTTAAACACTTAAATAGCTCATTAATCATGACAAAGCCTTGCTGGGAGCAACCAAATAACATTTCATTCAATTGTTCTAAAAAGGTTTTTTATCAAAACACTCTCTAGAGGCTTATCCTCTGACTTTGCCATGGAAATTCCTGGAAGGGCAGTAAGGGGGGGGGCATCCAAGCTCAATTCATATGCGTAATTTAGCTTGCAGTGTTTATATATTTGCATTGCTTATACACCTTACCCAGAGCATTCTGCTATTTTGCATGAATAGCAGCCCAATTTAAATAAGATGCTATGCAGGTAGGGTTGCCAGCCTACAGGTGGTGGCTGGAGATCTTCTGGAATTACAACTGATCTCCAGATGAGAGAGATTAGTTCCCCTGGAGAAAATGGCGGCTTTGGAGGGTGGACTCTATGGGATTATGCTATTCTTAGGCCCCTCCCCTTCCCAAATCCCACCCTCTTCAGGCTCCACCCCCACATCTCCAGGAATTTCCCAACCTGGACCTGGCAACCCTATATGCAAGTATTAAGTCCCACAGGTAACTTCCTTCTGCCTCAGTCAGCTTCACATTTAAATCAGGCTTAATTTAAGTTGGGAAGGGAAAACCAAGGAAGTGTGTAAATGGAGAAATTAAGATACATGATAATTTCCTTTGGATCATAAGCTTAAGGGCTAACTGGCTGAAATCCCTAAAACAGAAATGCAACACAGTGTAACCCTGGTATCAGCAACCAGCAGTGTTTTGCTCTGAGGGATGGAATGGTAGCTGTTCCTGAGATTCAAGTTTCTGAGGAGAAACTGAGGAAGTGCTTCTGAAGCAGATACTCGGGAGCTCTTAGAATATTTTACAGGGTCTGTGTAGACCTTCACACAGGATTTTTATGTTGGGCCTAGAAGGAAGAAGGATCCTAATCCCAAGGTAGAGTTGTGCCTCAATTAAGGAGGCAGTCTCAGCAAGCAACACAGATTGTAGACCACAAGAAGAAAGATGAACTTGGAGTGTTATAATTGTAATATAATTCATAGCTTTGTGTGTATAAATTTACTTTTTATGTTTCTGTGATTGCCTCCTGTTTTCTTTGACAGAAGTCCCTGAGAGTACCCTGCAGAGAACACACATCAGTAGAGAATAAAACAAGGAGTCCAGTGGCGCTTTTAAGACTGACAAAAATTACTCTAGCATAAGCATTAGTAGAGGTTACACATGCAGATACAGAAAAACGATAACCTGGAATGACACTAAAACTGGCTTGATGACTGCTGAAAGCAAAACCACTCTGAATACAAATGGACCTCAAAGGCCAGGAGACTCTTAGCTTCTCAGTATATATGCCACTAAGTGCCCTGTGGCATTTTTTATTAGTGAATCAGCTTAAAAGCAGGCAAAGAACACACCTTAGAGAAATACACCGCCTTAAGAAAGTTCCCTTAAGTATTAACAGAGCATTAAGAGAAAGAAAAAAAATGTGAAATAATAGGTCACATAATAGGTTTATGATGATCTATAAATAGAAGGCCTATATACACAGTGTAATTGTCACAGCCCAGGGCACTCTACCCCTGAGGAAGAAGCGGCAGAGCAGGAGCATAGCCCAATGAAGGCAGCAGCCCAGTCGCAGATGTGAGCCATCCAGGAAGGAGAACGCAGGGGGAAGGCCAACCAATACTAGCTCTCTATGGAGCAAAATGGTCCTCTGGGGTAAAGGCCTCCTTGAGAGGAAGGGAGCAGGGAAGCAGGAAGGTGGAGTGGCCAAAGGAAGAGGGATAAAAGGCTGAAGGAGATGGGGAGTCAGCTGGGGAAGGAGCAGTAGACAGTCTCAGAACCTGCACAAGCTGCAGAGTACCAAGCCTCCTGGAAGCTTGAAAGGTGGCATTCCTGGCCCACAGGGAAGCCAGAACTTTTCTCATTTAACCCAGGTGGACTGGTTCCTCCCTGGTTTAACCTGCAGAAAGGGTGCAGCAGCCAGTACAGGAGCTTACGGAGCTGGGAAAAGAACTCACACTTGAAGAGCAACCCAAGCACCTGCGTGTGAGCAGGTGAAGGTGATGAAAGGGGGACTGGCTGGACTACAGGGGGGTGGTCAACCACTGCAACTGGTATTGTTGCAGGATAACAATGACTAGATAGGACCCATTTGCCACTTTCCTAAGTTAGCCTTTGCAATTATTTTTTAATTTATTGTAACAGTTGCACTATGTGCAGTGGTGTAATTAAAGGGCAACCTATACCTTTTTGGTGTGCCTGTGGCACTGTGGAAAGATGCCCCCATTCCAGGGTGATGAGGCCCCCGTCACAGTAATAGAAAACAACTTCTATCTATGTATTACATATCAAGAAATTAAGATATACTAGACATTTGTGATGCACTAGAATGTATTACTATGAACACTTTATCATAGGTTGCAGAGAATTTTTAATGCAGAGCCTGTTGGCTTGCCATCCGAGGAACTGGACATACCATGAAGAATTCAAAGGAGCAAAGTCTGACTTTCCTTCTTCCTCAGAATAGGTTTTTTTTTTAGTGTTGAGGGCTGCTGAATTTGGACGTTTTTCTCTTGCATCAATCTTTTCTTGCCAGCCTTCTCTTTCAGTGACACCAGGCTAGTTTGGCTGAGGATCAGTGCCTTCAAGAGGTCCAGTTTCCCTCACCTTTAGTGCTGGAAAATTCAAGCAGCTCTGAAAGGTCTAGGTGAGTAGATGATGTCAGAAAACAATATTCCATTGTGGGTCTCTTTGGCAAGTTGCACGGGAATGTCTTATTTTACTCCAGGTGCACTTATGTTTCCCAAGGTGACCTCTACTGTAAAGGTTGTTCCTACAGTCAATAAACGTTACAGAGGCTTCTAGGAGGAGGAAAGAAAACCTAACACCACACCACTGCAGTGCTGAGTCATAAAAATCAAAAGCTCCTCTAAAATCCATTAAGGTCTTAAAAAAATGTTCCTCTGAGACTATGGCTGTCCAAAGCAAATGGAGAACTCAAGCATAAAATACTAACGCAGAGATTTGAGGCGGGCAGGTGGGAAAAGCTTTCTTCCCCAGTTTTGCAATTTTTTTTTTTTACACATTGTAATGGATTCCTGTAGGGGTTCAGGGGAGCTTGTTTTGCACCTCCCTGACAGGTAATATAGGAAACCCAGCAGATAAGGTGTTAAAAGACGCAACAGGGCCAAGCAGTTGAAACAAAAGTTTTGCAATCTATGTATAACAATTTTTGGCCTTTCTGTAATCCGAAATGCAGCTGCAAGATTTGAATTTATTAGAATACACACCAGATTAAACATACACATACAGACACACACTGCACACTTTCTCTGCTGCTTTAACAGCAACATTCATGTCATAAAAGAAAACAGCAGGAAAGATCAAAGGTTCACTTAGAAAGTGAACCGAAGGACCCGTCCACAAAATAGATAACATGTACTGGATTACGGATAGTAAATCCTATCTTTTTTTAAAAGTGCAGTCTGATGAAGAGGAAATAATAGCACCGGGGATAATGTCTGGTTGGGGCACACAACAGCTATGCAACAGCAGCCAATGCACGCCCCCCCCCCCCGGTGCATTGTGGTTGTTGGTATTCTGCAAAATTTCTACTCCAGTTCGTAGGAAAGAGATACACAAGGCATTTGCTGTGAGTGAGGGGGACAGCTACCACTGGCACAGAAAAATGAGGTGGCTGCTACAGGGAGAACAGCTCATGCTATACATCATCCCAGAGACTACTGATGAGTCACTGGGAATTTGTGTGCTAATCCGATTAAAGGGAGCAGTTAAGTGCTCTGCTAGCTCATGGTATTGTGGAGGAGACCTTAGTAGCCCGCTTTGTAAAACTGTTCGCTATCGGGTATGCTGTGACTAGCAGTAAGTCCAAATAGACCAGGCTATTTTCCTGGTCTATAATAGAACCTTTAAAGGTTCTACTGTAATTTTTTAATCATAATTTTCACTGTATGAAAGACTTTTAAGAAAGTGACAGATTCATAACACAGAGCAGTGTTTAATCCTAACAATTTGTTTGCTTTTGACATTATTCAAAGGGTAACAGCGAGAAGGCCAAAAATCAATGTACAACAGAAACAGACTCAGAATCATGGTTCTGCTGTCTGCTTTTTGGAAAGATGCCGTTTGTTTAGATCATGACAGCCGTCTATACCCTTTCCATGCCACATGTCCTTTAACAGTCAGCATCAAAGCCTCTTTAGGGCTTAGCATTCTTGTGTACAGGGTCAATGGAAGAATCCTGCTGATTGTGTAAACCGTATCGAGGATGTATTTTGCTATCAAGTCAAAATACATTGTGCATCATTAAGGGATTTTTATGCTATGCTGAACTATACAGTATTACAGAGAACTGAAGGAAAGTTCCTCTCCTTGCTTTGGTCCAAGAGGCATAGTTTTTTTATTTAAAAGACTCCCCAGTGCATATACTCTGATAAAATATCTGTGCTCCATTCTCCCCAGATCTCATTGTATATCGGCACAGACTTCTATCAGACTTTAGAGACTAATATTTTGCCTGCTTTTCATGCTCTTCACAGTCTTACAGAATCTTCACAGCTAAGGGACTTAAGTGGTACCCTGTTCTGTTTTGCATTTTCAGACTTGTTTTGGAAAATGGAATACATTGTGCAAAGAAAATGGTAAGTGTACTTGTGGGAAAGTGTACCTTCCCCACAACATGGAGTAGATCCAGGGCTTTTTTTCAGGGGGAAAGCGGGGGAACAGAGTTCCGGAACCTCTTGAAAACGGTCACATGGCTGGTGGCCCCGCCCCCTGATCTCCAGACAGAGGGGAGTTTAGATTGCCCTCCGCGCCAGTGGCGACAGACCACTGTTATGAATCAGAGAAGCTAGTGGCTAAAGCAGAAACTCTACAGCAGTAAGCTTAGACATTCTACTAAGCTTTCTGCAATGGTAATTTAACAAGAACCTCAATATTTTGACACGGATGTTGACACTGAGTTTTTTGGGTTGCAGAAGTACAAAGATGAAAGCAGAAAACTGATCCAGATGAAAGTAATAAGCCTCAAGGACACAGATAGTCTCTTCTCAGATTTGAGTATGGAAGCAAGTGAATAAGGACTAGAGAAAGAACGAACCAAGGCTGAAGCCAAAGGCTAAGTGGAGGGGGGGCTCACTTGTGTTGCTCAGTTAAGAAGAAAACAGTTTTAAGAATCACAATGCTGAGCTCAGGAGCCTTTGCATGGACTGGGGAGATGAAGACATGTAGGGGGATAAGGGCCCTTGTGGTGCTGGAATATATGTTAAGCAGTTGGAACAATAAAAATTAGAGACAGCATAAAACTTTGTTTAAAGCCCCAGGCTCCAACAATTTCCAAAGTCCGGAGGGGCATGAGTGGACAAGTCAGACAAATCTTTAAGGAAGGAACAAAGTCTGGGAGAAGGATGGGTTGGTATCAACTGGGAACAATCATGAGCCAGTTTGGTATAGTGGTTAAGAGCGATGGGACTCTAATCTGGAGAACCAGGTTTGATTCCCTACTCTTCCACTTGTAGCCAGCTGGGTGACCTTGGGTCAGTCACAGCTTCTAGGAACTCTCTCAGCCCCACCCACCTCACAGAGTGATTGTTGTTGTGGGGATAATAACATACTTTGTAAACTGCTCTGAGTGGGAGTTAAATCGTCCTGAAGGGCGGTATATAAATCAAATGTTATTATTATTATTATGAATCCTGTTCTACTGATCGAACAATCACATACAAAAGCCTTGATGTTTAATGAAATGAAGCAAAATTAAAGAGGCTCAGCATCCATAAGTATGGGACTGGCATAGATATGGGGCACATAAGTAGAGTCCGATGTAAATCCTGTCAAAATCTCAGGCAATCAATTCTGGACATTTTATCAATGTATAACTGCTGGATTGTTGCAAAAATATTTACATTTCACATTTTCTTTAGTGACTAAATATTTGTTCTCGAGTGAAGTATTCAAGATGGTGAAAACCAAGGCCAATTGTGAAGATCTCCAAGAGATCTACAAACAGCTTGCATGAGTGGGCAACAATGTGGCAAACAAAGTTCAATGTAGGTAGGTGTGAGGTAATACACATGGAGAAAACACACACCAAACTTCAAATATATGTTAAAAGGGTCTGAGCTTGCTGAGACCCTGAGGGAAAGAATCTTTGGGGTCATAGTAGGTAAGGTAAAGGTGGTCCCCTGTGCAAGCACCGAGTCATTACTGACCCATGGGGGGACGTTGCATCATGACGTTTTCTTGGCAGACTTTTTTTTTTTTTAAACGGGGTGGTTTGCCATTGCCTTCCCCAGTCATCTACACTTTACCCCCAGGAAACTGGGTACTCGTTTTACCGACCTCGGAAGGATGGAAGGCTGAGTCAACCTTGAGCTGGTTATTTGAACCCAGCTTCCGCCAGGATTGAACTCAGGTCATGAGCAGAGCTTGGACTGCAGTACTGCAGCTTACCACTCTGCGCCACGGGGCTCTATGGGGTCATAGTAGATACCTTGAAAGTGCCACTTTAGTGAGCCTCAGCAATGAAAAAGGCAAACTCGATGCTGGGAATTATTAAGAGAGGGACTGAAAATAGAACAGCCAATATTATAATGCCACTGTAGAAATCTATGGTGCAGCCTCATTTGGAATACTTATGTGCCGTTCTGGCCACCGTATCTGAAAAAAAATACATTGCAGAGCTGGAAAATGTACTGAGGAGGGCAACCAAGATAATTAAGGAGTTGAGGCACCTGAAGAGACTGGGACTTTGCAGTTTAGAAAGAGACAACTGGGAGAGGGAAGCTATGATAGAGGGTTATAAAATTATGCAGAGTAGACAGAGAACTTTTTCAAGGGCATCCAATGAAGCTGATAGGCAGTAGATTAAGGACAGGCAAAAGGAAATACTTCTTTATACAACAAGTGATCAAAATGTGGAATTAGCTGCCAGAGGATGTAGTGATGGCCGTAGCCAGGGGGATTAGACAGATTCAGGGAGAAGAGGTCTATTGGTGGCTACTAGCCATGGTGACTACAGGGAAGCGCCACATTCAGAGGCTCTGAATACGAGTGCCAGGCAGCAACATCAAGGGAAGGCTTCGGCTTCTATTGGACCTCCAGAACAACAGTTTGGCCACTATGCGAGACAGGATGCTGCACTGGATAGGGCTCTTATATTTTTAGCTGTGCATTTAAAAAAAAATTATGATAGTAATGCTTTTTTCTGTAAACTTCACTGGCCTTACATAGCGATATTTAGTGTGAAAGCCAGAGCATTACTACTTTAAAATAGAAAAAAAACAGTACTGCTCTTTTTTGCCTTTGAACCAACATGTGGGGAGCTGGTTTCAATTCATGAAACTGAGCATGGGTTGAAATGTTGACCCCTCTTTCCTCCCTAAGTGGCCCTGACCCAAATCAGGCCAGTATGCACTTGCAATTTGCTTTTTACAGATGAATGGAAATTCATGATCTTTGTCACATCCGTTTTGGCCATTAACCTTGCCCTGTTTATTTTCATACTGACATCAAAGCAAAAACAGTTTCTGCTCCAAGTTATTTTGTGGAATGATATACAGCAAACTATACAGTTCTGAATCAGCTGTGGCACCATAAATTTGGAATTTCAACACACAAAACAAAAACCTGAGATTGGCAATAAACAGTAGGATACAACTATGTACCATATATCATCAAGACGAATCCACTTTTAGGGAGAAGTAGCCCTTCTCCCTTTATGGCAGAAGAATATGTGCCTAAACTATGGGAGAGACACGTATCCATTAGTTATACATTCAAAATCAAGAACAAAAAAACCTGAATACACCAGTCCTTATTTCAAGACAGTGTTCATAGGGAATAAACCAGGAGTTGGATCCAGCAGCTTTTTGGCTGGTGGAAAAGAGGAAGGATCACCTTTAACCCCCCCCCCCAAGGTTGTGCTGGGGATTATGGGACTGGCATGTACAAAAGCCATGTGGGATGCAGGCTGTAGTAAGGAGGAGAACTGAATGGAATGAGTGGGAAAGCTGACTGGATCCAACCCCAGATATTTCTCTAGGAGAGCCAACAGCCATACAGGAGCATCCCCTGCAGAGATGTACATGCTGACATTAACCAGTAAGAGACCATACAAACGCAGCATTGGCTACCACTTATGTCACCTGTATGCTTCACTTATGAGAATGACAATCACGACAGATTTATCAACAAAATTTCAACGAAAACAATTTTCTTGAATCATTCAAACATATCCGGAGGCTCAGAAGGAAGATTCATACAGGTTCTTCCTCTTCCCCCTTCCATTTCACATCACCATGAAGAGGTTTTCCATCTGGAATCTCTGACATCTGTGTGTGGTATCATCCTGCCACATTGAGCTTTGTGAGGCTTAGAACACATGGAAAAACAGATAAAGCCATTCATCGGGTGAAATTCTATATGGAATTTGAAAGGCAGGCAATGATACATTATTTCAGTGCTCCAAACAACACAGGCATAGGTAAGATGGTTGTGTGTGAGAGAGAGGGTGTTTAGAATCTGTGTTGCTTACCAGCAATTTTACAAGCACTATCCAATAGAAGCTTGCATCACTCTCACCATCAGAAACACAATACTATGCTTGCTAGCATGATAAAAGCACAAGCAAGGTGGGAGCACTGCAGTTTTTCAATAGCATCACACTGAGCATTATGAAAATTCAAGCGTCCCGCAAGTTTCCCACACAATTCCCAATTCATCACAGCACATCCAGGGCTCATTTCGAGGGGGAACGCAGTTCTAGCAGTTCCCCAAAGAGATCACATGTCAGGTGGCCCCAGCCACCTGACTCTCGGCCATTTTGGGCCCATTTCAGCCTAGATTGGGGCCGAAACGGCCTGGATCAGGCCTCTGATGGGTGGTGGATCACTCTCCTGCTCATCAGCGGCCCAATCCTGACCATTTTGTGCCCCCTTTCAGCCATTTTCAGCCCCTTTTTGCCATTTTTGGCCCTGAACGGCCAGGATTGGGTCCAAAACAGCCAGGATAGGTGATGTCAGGGGGTGTGGCATATGCAAATCAGTTATGCCAATGACACACTTCTGGTGATGTCGAGGGGCATGGCATATGCTAATGTGTTATGCTAATGAGTTCCTCCAGCTCTTTTTCTACGAAATGACCCCTGAGCACATCTATCATTTGCAGTGGGGAAAGCTTGTATGGAAAGCCTCCGAGGAAGCCAACAGCCTATAACATCTTGATGGTTTTCTGTTCTTAATTTGAGCACAAAATGAATACAAGATCAGAGGGGGGGGGAGGCATCCATCTATCATGGATCCTCTATGTAATTGCCCTGCATTATCTTGTCATTCCTTCTGCTGGATGCTGAGCTTAATGTAGTCCATAATAATGCCTGAGTCACACCCTGACTCAAAGTTGGAGCATATATAGGAGCATATATATCAAACACAAGCCAAAAATTCTGCCATTACAAAATTGTTTCTGCAATTAAAAGTTTCTAGACATTTCTAATACATATTCAATGTAACAAACACACAAAATACCCATTTCCCTCTCATTCAATTAATAGCTCTTTTTTCTCTATATAGTTTCTAATATTTAAAATTCTTTTGCAATTGCCTTCTCATAGTGCATATACATTTCATATTAATTGCCTCTTCACCACCTTCTAAAGCCTCAACAACAAGAATCCACACAATGTTACTATGCTGCTTTCATCTGCCACTTGCTTAATGAACCATAATGTGCGATGTACTGCAGGTTTAGCTCTTCCTTGGGGATTGTCAATGCCTTGGATGGAGTAATACCGGCTTCTTATGTGTGCTCTTATTTCACAAACATTTGCATTTAATGATGGTGCAACATGGCTGCTAAATTATGCCCTACTAGGAGCTGCCTCTATTCCACCTTTCCTAGAGATCTTCCCTTCAGAATACAGTTTTAATTTGTGCCTTATTTTTATTTGTTACTGGGCTCTTATGCTTTTGTGTCCTAGCAACATGTCAGCTGCCTTGAGTCTAAGGAAATAAGGCAAGATATAAATATTTCAAATAAATGAGTAAAATACATTCAGTTTTACACTTTTCAGAAAGTGGGCAGTCACTGTAAGGTAGGGCTTGTTATTGGCTGCCCTCATTCAAATGAGAGGGTTTTGCATGACTGCAATAGAAGCCACAGCCATTGAAGGATTCAGGATTGTTAAGTACCAATGCTTTCCTTAGTCAGTGTGTGGTTCCATTCCCTTTCTGGCTTTCGTTGTTTTTATTTCCCAATCTATTTGTCCCTTTCTCCCACCTTAGGCACTCCTTCATTTGTTTTTATACCCCCTTCACTTTCTTCTTTCCTCCATCTTAAGCCCCTTCTATGATTCTTCTGCAAAGCAAGGAGGAAGGTATTGTATTTGGCTCTTCCTGTTTGAAGGGAGCTCTGACTCTCAAAAGCTTACAAGTCTGAAAATCTTGTTGGTATATAAGGTGTCACTGGATGAAAATCCTGCTTTTCCTCTTGTGGCAGCCATTTTGCAGTGGTGCTCACTGCCCCCTCTCAAAATTCCAAAGGTGCCCACAGGCTCAAAAGGTTGAGGACTCCTTGTGTAAGCCAACGAAGACTCTTGTGACACCTTGTGATATAAGTGCTGTGGGCAATAGTGAATTCTTAGGAAGCAAGATTTATATTCATAGAAGGTCATACCGAATGGTTGATTTCTGCTAGCAGAAAAGCACTTCTCACCCATTTCTCTCCCCCTGCCCCCCGCCTTCCACTGCAGATATCCACTAGGGATGTGCACACATACACACACAAGTTTAATCAGGATCCAAATATCAGGGATGCCATGAAAATTTGGTATCCCTGAAAGCAGGGTCAGATTCTTTGATCATGTTTGGTAAGATTAAAAATCCTGAATTTACCCAGTCACTATTCCCTTTAGGGTAAACTATTCCAGGGGCGGGGGGCATTTTTCAAGCAAACTCCACCAAATTTGTGGAGAACCTACTGCTTCCTATCCACAACCCCCCCCCCCCACAAGTTTCAGTAAGAATGGGACCTCAGGGTCCAATTCTATGGGCCCCTGGTGCCCCTAGTCACTCTCCATGCCACAAAGTCCTATGAGAAAACTACATTTGTGTGAGTGCCTTGGAGACAGTCTTGTCAAGGATTTACAAGAAGCATTCTTGAAAGTACAATACCTACCCAAACCAATCAAGTGAAAAGATAGGACCAGGCTGGTACCTGGGACAGACCGCTACATAACAGGCTAAAGTGACTCATAGATGCCATGTCTTGTCACCAACAGCTCCCAACAAAAGCCACTGAATCAGTTATCTGTATTCTACATGGGACAATGAGGATTTTCCTCTCATGGGCTTTAGTTGGAAAGCCTTTATATGTTTACAGACAGCCCTCTAGACAGTTACTTACCAACAACGCATCATCTGGCAGAGACAACAGCTCCATGTTAGAAGGTACATTTTTATATGAAACATAAACATATAATAGTTGCTGCCACTGTCTTCAACACTACTGTTAATTCTCCCTTTGGGATGGTGTCATGTTATTTTCACAGCTCACAAAAATATAGCATTTTGAAAAAACAGGGCTGAAATGTTAAGAAATCTACCCTTTGTGTAAAGATGGTGTCAGACACTCCATTATGAGTCACATGGCCCCTAAAAACTAGGGGCCAGCAAGCACTGATGTTTTCAACTGTAGAAAAAAAAATGGGATTTCCAAGAGACTTATTTTTTCCCCTTCATATAAAACTCTGAATATAGACAGTCTGTTCTGCAGGAAATACCAGCAGACATCATAGCTTACTTGGGCTTTCTCAAGTGGGGTAAATAATGAGATATTCTCAAGTTAAGATTTCAGTATATATAAAAAATCATGACTTGAATGATCACTATGGCTCCCAGAAGAATTCCACAAGTAGTTTGGAAAAGGGATTCTTAATATCAAGCACCAATCCAACATGACGACATTTACCAGTTAATCATTACATGTTGTTTCAAAGACTTAATGGATATTATTTTTACAGAAACATGCAGTGAAAACAAAGAACCAAAAATAGTGTTTCAGCAGAAGCTTA
The DNA here is from genome assembly GCF_028583425.1 of Eublepharis macularius. Taxonomy (NCBI): domain Eukaryota; kingdom Metazoa; phylum Chordata; class Lepidosauria; order Squamata; family Eublepharidae; genus Eublepharis; species Eublepharis macularius. The sequence goes on from NC_072790.1 coordinate 49,765,284, forward strand.
GGTCTCAGCGCTTCCCTTCAAGAATGGCAATACTCCAAGGTATACAAGCAATGTACAATAGTTCCCAAAGAGTAAAGATCCCTTAATTTGGAAGGGGAAGGGAGAAGAGAAGAAGGGAATAATCAGACAGTTGTTGAAAATAACTTTAAACAGAGTTTGGAAGGATCTGTTTTTAGAAAGGAAAAAGGCATACATTTTAGGTCAAGCCACTGACAAAGCAAAGCTGTAGGACAGACAGAGAGGGCTGAAGAAATTCCATCCAGGGTGGAGGAGGCAGGAAAACTGAGAAAAACATCAATGGAATTTGGGCAGAAAATCTACTGGGAGGAAACAGTTCATACTTCCTTTGCTGCTTCAGTGGAAAAAGATTTAAATAAAACTTTTCCTTCCTTGTCAAGAGAAAGGCTGATTGTTCTACCCAAGCCGTAGCTCTGCACCATCAGGCCTTCATCCAATTTCCTTGCCTTCAGAGAACTGTCACTGCTGCATGGACGGAAAATAGAAATGCTTCATGCTGAATGGCTTATAGCTTGACATCACTTTTCCTGAATTCCATCCCATTGGCACAATAGCCTGACCACACATGCTTGGCTCTCAGAGGTTTCCCACAGAGCAAGTGGACCATAAATTATCATTCCAGATGCATACAAGGAAAATCAGAGAAAGGAAAATAATCTACTTAGACATCTATGATGAATGATGCCCACACACCTGTAGATATCAACGGGGGGAAAAAGAATCAATACATCTACTTTTTTCAAAACTATAAATGCCTACATGCAGTCTTCTGTTAGTGAAACTTTCAAAACCCATAGCACTTGCACTCTATGTGCAAAACCCACTGGAGGAATTTTTTTGTACAAGCTAGCTTTCTGATTTTGAATTCTGGGATTCTATGGACAATTTACCTTACAATTAAAATCCCACTTTATTTAACATTGCCAATTCCCCTCTTAAAATAAAAGGGCTCTGATATTTTTCACACATATTTCCTCATGCCCTCACTGTATCATGGATTTTGTAGTATCATGTGAATTCTTCTTCTTCTCACATGAGAGTTAATACAGTTTGCTATGAAAGAAAATAAATGAACACGTGGTTTTGAACATGTATGGTGTACCAAGCAGTATTGCTGGCATTTGGATGGGGAAATCCAGATTAAAATCCCTACTCGGTTTCAAATCCACTGGTTTATTTTATGCTGATCACTACCACCTTACAAGGTTAGTGCAGAGACAGACTGGGATAAACCTACAAATGTCATGCTGGGTCCTTGGCAGAAGAGTTGGAAATAAAGAATAACTTCCAGGATGCAAACGAGAAATGAACATAGCCATTTAAAGCACGAGGAATTCTGGAATGGTCGTTTGTGTTTTTGAACTAAGATTAAGAAGTGCCAAAACTACAACATCCAACCCAAGTCAAACTTTTACTAAGTAAATCTACATCGATGTATTGTCGAAGGCTTTCACGGCCGGAGAACGATGGTTGTTGTGGGTTTTCCGGGCTGTATTGCCGTGGTCTTGGCATTGTAGTTCCTGACGTTTCACCAGCAGCTGTGGCTGGCATCTTCAGAGGTGTAGCACCAAAAGACAGAGATCTCCCAGTGTCACAGTCTGAGCCTGTGACACGGAAAACCCACAACAACCATAAATCTACATCTATTCTGATGCCTACTCAGACTGGCTGACAGATACTCTACCACTCTACTCCCCCCGCTTGAGATCACACAGCAGCTACAGGATTGCTTAAAAGTAAAGTAGAGCCCAGCTGAGCTTGGAACTGTGACGTGGTGGGAAGGAGGGATACTCTAGTCTATGGCACTGGGGGCTGAGTTATTTCCCCCACTCTGTGCATGTGGAACAGTCAGAAGGGGGAAATAACTCTCCCAGTCACTGAACTGGGATCAGACTCTAAGAAAAAAAAATAGCATTTATTTTGGCCCTAAGCCACACCCCCACTTTGTGAAAGAGAATAGATTCTCAGAAGAGGTTCTGCCAATGCATTTTGTCATATTTTGGCCTATTTTTTGCATGAATATTTTGTTTAATCTAAAAATGAGAGTGAGGGAGATGGAGCAGACAACATACATGAAGCACGGGCCGTGTGGCCTGGTTTTGAGTTACCTTCCTATGCATATCCCAGGACAAAACCATAAGCTTTTGAACAGCCCTTCCATTCATATATGGATAGATTTACGAGAGTTTTGCCTCAATTTAGGCTAGCGGACATAAAACCAGATCCATGTTTTCTTCAATATTTTTATTGTCAAGTATTCCTAATTAACTGCCGCTTCCAGGATCAGGATTTAAAAAAAAAACCATTAAGAATTCTAATTTCTCTTAGTGTTTCCCCACCCAATACTGTAGGGAGACTCTTAAAAGCAGAGTGTAAGCAAAGATAACATTTAAAAACAAGAGAGAGAAATAAAGTTTATGAAAGACATTTTTCTACTGGGAACAGGAGGCAACTTTCCCTGCAGCAAGTCAAAGAATTCAAGACAGAACCATGCAGCAGAAACTGTCATATTTCACACAGCTAATCCATCATTTCATCTACCCACAGCCCTAACTTTTATTACACGTACATATACGTTTAATCGTTTATCATTCCTACATCTTCAATGAAGGGTAAGGTATCAGCGAGCTAGAGGAATAAATGCCATTGAAAAAGAGCCAAGGAATATAGGGGAAAAATAATACCCACAGTAATAACTATCTACAACTTCTGCTTAGTACACAGCCCTCGCTTTACTCCAACAGCACCTAGATAACAAAGATGATGTGTCCATCTGAACCACTCACTGCACACAAGGGTGTGCAATCATTTAGTGACTAATGAAAAAGAGCAAGAGTCCAGTAGCACCAGGGCTTTTTTTCTGGGAACAGAGGTGGTAGAACTCAGTGGGTTGCCAGCACAGGGGGAAACTCCTGGTGAGAGGTGGTGCCCCTGGTACCACACGCACACACGCAAAGTGCACGCATGCTCCCAGGAAAGCACAATGACGGCACTTAGGATCAGCTGGAACAAGGGGCGTTTAAAGTTTAAATCGCCCTCGGCAAAAATGGTCACATGGCTGGTGGCCCCGCCCCCCGATCTCCAGACAGAGGGGAGTTTAGATTGCCCTCCATCTGAACTCCCCTCTGGTCTGGAGATCAGGGGGTGGGGCCACCAGCTATGTGACCATTTTCAACAGGTGCCAGAACTCCATTCCACTGCATTCCAAATGAAAAAAAGCCATGAGTAGCACCTATAAAACTAACAAAATTTATGGTAGGGCATGAGCTTTTGTGAATCATAGCTCACTTCTTCGGATACCAGAGATTCTTCTGCCAATGTCTTTTCTGCTCCATTTGGTTGCAAGTTGCTCCTTCCAATGCATCTCAGTCATGTCCCTTGGCATCCAGGAAAATGTAGTCCTCAGGTATTCTTAGACATGGCGTATTGACAAGGATGTCCAAGGGAGCAAGTCACTGCTTCATATCCCCTAATTTTGAATTCTCTCTTGAAGAGGCAGGAATTTATCCAGTTGGGTTGGGCAAAGAGAAAGAAAAATAACCTAACAGGATCATTTGTTTTGAGACGATTTTTACATGTATTAGAACATTAACTGGAGAATGTCTGACAGGATTGTGTAGTATTTAATTCTGATAGGGGTTAAGTACACTCTGAACCACAGAGTCAGGCGAGTTCTACTTGTGTATACAAATTTTCATGAAGATCAGATTACAGTTACAGCAAATTAAGATTAATGTTTTGTAGCATAGTTAAGGTCACTCTGCTGACTTCCCTGAAGGGAGGAAGAGATTGATAGAAAAATGCAGTATTAGAGTTATAGCTCAACATTAAATGAACCACCACCACCATCACCAACAACAACACCTGGCAGCCAGTTTTTTAAAAACTTAACTTCCCAAAGCTTAATAAAGAGAAAGAAAGATTATGAAAAGCATCACTAGAAAAGCGAGGGAGTATTTAAAATGTCCACAACAACCTTACAGCAACAACAGACTCCTAAACACAGGATTCAGTGCAATAGCTTTCATCAGGGCTTTTTTTCTGGGAAAAGAGGTGGTAGAACTCAGTGGTGGAACTCAGGACCACACAATGATATCACTTTGGGTCAGCTGGAACAAGGGGGGAGTTTTTTAAAGTTTAAATTGCCCTTGGCGAAAATGGTCAGATGGCCAGTGGCCCCGATCCCTGATCTCCAGACTGAGGGGAGTTTAGATTGCCCTCTGTCTGGAGATTAGGGGGCAGGGCCACCGGGCATGTGACCATTTTCAAGAGGTGCTGGAAACTCTGTTCCAGCTGAAAAAAAGCGCTGGCTTTCATACCTTATTTGCAAGATGAGAGACAGGGGATTATGAAAGGTGTCTTTCAGAGGACAGGGGTGTATTTACGTATCACTCATCTCAGTCTTCAGTGGTATTGTTAACTCAGGCCCAGCAAATCTGCTGACTCCTCCACTGAGCCACACTGAACTGAGCATCTTTCATTAGGCAACCATCCCAAGTTAAGCCAACCTGAAGCGCATTATGGTTTCAAGCTGCAACTCACAATAATTATTTTTTAATAATTAGATGAGAATGAAAGAAAAAGAACTGAGGATTTAAGTACACAGCAACTTTGAACATATACTGCTGTTTATGGTTCTATCTATCTCATCTTTGTCTATCAGCAGATCTCAAAGTCTTAACCACAGACTCAGCCCTGGTATCCCAAAATCTTCTTTACATGAGATACCAACATCTGAACTGGGAGATTTTCTAAAAGCAAAGCACTTATTTTACCAATAAGCTGCGGCCTTTGCCCTTACCTTTAAAACCTGTATCTGCCAAATAGACTCTCTTTTTGTACTGTGGCACTAAGCAATGCCTCATCCAAAATCTACAGCCCTTGATAATTTGTGAAGTGGGAGAAAAGGAGAGGGGCAATGGTGTCAATGGTGATACTTGTTCCCGTAGGACTTTCCCCTGTTCTCTATGATACTTATCATAGAGATATGCGAAAATCCTAGAGCATCGCCTGGAAGTGACATCATATCCTCCTTAAACTCTACACTCTCCAAGCACCATTGCAAAGGTCTCCCAGCATTTGCTGGCACAGGGCTGGGAACTTTATTGACAAACGGTCTCTTGGTCTACAAACCCTTGTCACTCAAAATGCATTAGTCTTTAAGTTATACCATTGTTCTCAGGGTAGTTTGACAATCCTTTATTTAAACGATCTTCAGCAGGAGACAAACATATTATACAGTACTGCATATAATACTGAATCCAAACTCTTATTTACAAAAAGCAGAGGAAGAAGTTTAATTGTGCTCCTTTAACTGGAACTTCCATTAACTTAAAAAAGCCTATGAATTATATTGTTGTTCCCAGGGCTTTTTTTCTGGGAAAAGAGGTGGTGGAAATCAAGACCACACAACGACGTCACTTTGGGTCAGCTGGAACGGGGGGGGGGTGTTTTTAAAAGTTTAAATTGCCCTTGGTGAAAATGGTCACATGGCCGGTGCCCCCATCCCCTAATCTCCAGACAGAGGGGAGTTTAGATTGCCATTCACGCCGCTTGGCAGCATGGAGGGCAATCTAAACTCCCCTCTGTCTGGAGATCAGGGGGCGGGGGCACCGGCCATGTGACCATTTTTAAGAGGTGCCGGAACTCCATTCCATCGTGTTTCCACTGAAAAAAAGCCCTGGTTGTTCCTAGTAATATTTTGGTAGGGTTGGATTTTGCAGCTGGCTAAGAGAAAATAATGGCTGTCTACCAAGGCAAGCTTCAGTTGATCGAGGTATGTTTCATTTTTAAAAATAATATGAGGATATGATATGAGACATATGAGACAATATGATATCGCCTCTCTTCCTGTTATTCTATATTTTTTATTACAAAATAAAAATCTACTTCAGGTACAAAAGAAGCCATAAAAGTGTGTGGGTGGTTTGTTTTTTATTTTTGCTTCAAGCAGGGCCGTTTCCACATGGCTTACCTTATTCTGCAAAATAGCAGCGGCTTCTCGCGCGATATCACTATTTTGCAGAATAAGGTAAGCTGTGTGGAAATGGCCCAGGTCTATTCAGAAGTAAACTCCATTTCATTCATGGGGTGCTTACTCCCAAGAAAATGTTTTTAGGACAGCAGCCTAGCAGTGCAATGTGATGCTGTGTTATTCTTTGTCTTCTAGAATGTATCCTTTTTCTTCCTTAAAGGCTTAATTTTGCTCTAATCAAACAATGCATTAAAGTCACATTCACACACAGAGATTCAATAAAAACAAAAAGAGATCAAATACAAAAATGTCACGCACTGTTTAAGCCACTTATGTAACTAAGGACCTATAGGGTGAAAGCGAGGCAAACCAGCACAGCACACATCTGAGCAACAACTGAAGTGAGAGCTCATCTAAAGCTTTTACTGGAACCAGAGTCATCTTGCAGGAATAAGCCTAAAGTAAAGCCATGCTGCCAGTGAGAACCTTGCTGTAATCATCATGGGCGGTGGGGGAGAGATTGGGTTACTGACAAATGCACAAACACCAGGCCAGCATCCTAAATAATGGAATATCAAAATCAGGCTGTGGCTTACCTTCTCACACAGTGAGTGCTCAATTCAGAGCCACCATTTGAAAATTTGATGCTCTTTTCAAATGCTTGAGGGTGTATTCCACCTGCCATCTGGGCTATAATAGCTTTTTGCACTTGCTGTGAAATTCATTATTTTAGGTCCTGCTCCATTATTTCAATGAAATTGAAGGGAATGTCTGTACAGCACTGCTGGCTTTCCATGTTTTTGGTTTCATTTGAATGTTTCTGCCTACTCTCAAACTCTACAGCAATTCTCCGCTTCCAACATAGCAGTACAGTCCGCACATACAAATGTACTCTCCATCACTTGCACAAAAATATCCAGCCCAAATGCAATATTCATGTACCTATTTTAATAATATTGAAAGCTTAAAACTAATTGAATTCTCAAGTCCAGTTCACTTTTGCTTTAGAATATCAATCCATGCATTATTTTCTCTATCATTCTTATAGGATCACAGTAAAGTTTCTTTGCCTGGATACCCAAATGAGGTTATTAGAACCTCAAATAGCTTCACTGGTATGAACTTCAGGAGGGAAGGCAGCATAGTATGACTTTATCTCATCAGATCTCGTAAGCTAAGCAGGGTCAGTACTTGGAGGGGCAACCACCAAGGAAGACTCCGCAGAGGAAGGCAATGGCAAACCACCTCTGCTTCTCACTTGCCTTGAAAGCCCCATGTTGGTGTAACCATAAGTCGGTTGCAACTTGACAGCATAAATGAATGCACTATGAATTTCAAAGCCTGTTTTAGAGACTTGTTGTACATGGATTAGCGATAAGGAAATTCTTAAATTTTACCAACTCACTCATCTGCCCACCATTTCCCACAATATTTACACAGGGAGATCACATGCAAGATTGATCAGTGACTGGAAAAGTATCACATGTAAAACTGTCTTAGGTTTATTATGCTTTATAATCCACCTTGAGTCTCAGTGAGAAAGGGGGACGATAAAGGACATAAATTACACTGATACCATTAGAATCTTGTTTCCATTTTCAAACTGCAATAATGACTAAAAAAGCAAACTGGCCATACTGAAATATTCTTGGTCAGGTAAGGGAAGATAAAACAGCTGCTGGCGATTCTTCAACCACCGTCTAATTAGAGAAAGATTTTTTTTTTGCTAATTCTGTAATTCATATAAATTGTGGCTTATGAACTGTATTTCATATTGAAGCCAATTAAGAAACTATGACACACAACATTTACACAGAGATCATTGTGTTCCTTAAGAGATAAATAAGCTACCTTTAAATACCCCAGCAGACATTTTTTTATGTTAGAGAAAACAAGAGAGATTAAATAGCCTACCTTTAACGATATTATGCTTTCAACATTCTAGCCAGGGAGAGAGAGGGAAGGTAAGAACTATTTCTGAAATCACCACCTTCAATCAAGGATTGTACCACACTATCATTTACTGTCCAAGAGTCATTTAAATATTCCCCTAGATGGCGAGGAGGTCGTTTGTATATTTCAGCCAAGAAGCAAGATAAACATTTCCACTCTTCTCAGTTTACAGAATATTTTTATTGATTATGGAAGCACAATACATTAATTCAACTCATCATTTAGTTAATCATATTTTTCTCTTGCTTTTCAGTCAAACTTGTTGCTCAAAAACCCATACAAGTTACAAAGACAATTTAGTACAATTTTTCCTGGGGAAGGACTGCAAGCAAGAATTTTAAATTGCTTATAAACGATGTTTTCTCCTATCCCCCTGAAATTTGGCAGGGAGGATCTTGTGGGTAAGAGTATCACCCCAGACAACTTCACCCCAATGGAAATGGTGAGTTTTATTTATCTGTTTACTTTATTTATACCCCACCTTTGTCTCCAATGGGGACCCTAAGATATTTTCATCCTTCTCCTCACTTCCATTTTATCCTCAAGACAACCCTGAGAGGTAGGTTCAGTCTGAGAGAGCGTGACTTGCATCAAAGATCACCCAGCAAGCTTCCATGGAAGAGAGGGGATTCAAACCTGGGTCTCCCAAGTTCCAACACTCTAACCACTACACCACACTGACTGGTTCCAGTTACAGCTGGAAATTCACTTCACATTCAAACCAATGTAATAAAGAAACCAATACATGCAATGGTGATGGGGGTGGGTGGAATCTAGAAACTGTAGAAAAATGTATAGATCCCGAGTTCCACTCTCCTCTTCTTCTGGGCTGTTTCATCTTCATGGTTTGCTGTGGTGGGTTGCTGCCTTGAAGCAACAGTCTTCCATCCCATCAACCACACAGCCAGCCCTTGAAGGTGGTTGCAGGTAGAAACCTAGACAACCCCCCCGAATGATTAAACCTCTTCCAGGTATTAGTCATATTTACCCACAATCCAGTATTTTTAGAAAAAGCCTACTTTTGAACTTGTAAACTGCATTAATTTAGAAGGTCTTTCTGCTTGGGTTCTACAGAAACTTTTAAACACTTCTATTTTAGTGGAAGCAGAGCCGTCCCCTTGTAACTCCAGTGTGCCTGGGCAAATGGCAAGCTTATAGCCAAGAGCAAGATAAAGAACAGCCACGTATCAGTATCTTTAATACAGATCTCTTAAAAGCATCCTACAAAAGAGAGACAGGAATGCAGTAAAGCCACAGCTTTCTGTACAGCAGTTGTTCTGGATGACTGTCAGCCAGAAATGTCTAGTTAGCTTTCCTGTATCAAATTATTTAACTCCCAGCAAGAGATACACCACAAATGAAGTTTTAGGTTCATTACTAGGTATTGTACGCAAGTAATACAATTACAGAATCTCTGCTTCCATTCTAAGCCTTTATTATTAAAACATGATTATTCAGCCTTCTTAATATTAGCTCAATCAATAGAAAATATTACCATCCATTATAACAACATAGATAATTAAAGGAGAGCAATTACATGAGTCCAAGAAAGTATTTTACCCAAAGATAAACAGTCCTTTCAAAAACAAGCTCCTGATCAATTCAGCTTCTCATATTTATAGAGTTTCAAAAATCATATCTTAACAATAACTATCTGTATGGTTGCCAGGTGTCCAGTTTTCAGCCAGACAGTCCGGTATTTTTGTGGACTGTCTACGGGAAATGCAGTTAAAACAATGGACATCTGGCACTGCCTCCTCCCTCTTGCTTCCAGGCAGCTCTGTGACTTGCCCGCCTGAGTCCCACTCTTGCTTACCCAGCCCAGCCACCCAAGGGAAGTGGCCAGCCAGCCTACCTGTCCGGAAGTGGGGGAAATGCAATGACATCACTTCCAGTAGGGGTGTCATCATCATGCCAGGCTAGGAGTGTGTGGCCGTATCAATAAAAAAGTAAGTCCAGCAACACCCCCCCCCCCCCCCCGCAAGGGTCTGGTATTCTTCCAGACTCCATCTGGCAACTAGGGTTGCCAGTTCCCTGCCAGGAGCAGGGGATCCCTCACTCCCATCCTCCACCCCCCCACCTTCGCTTACCTGGCAGGGAGGGGGGAAAGGCAGGGGAATGCTCCTCCTGGGGTCTGTTCCCTGGTGGCCTGGTATGCTCCAATGCGCCACAGTAGGCAAAATTTGGGGCTGAATTGGGCCTCTGTGGAGCCTGGGAGCACCCCCGCATTCTGCAGCAGCCGAATCCAGTCCTATCAGGGCCCAATTCTCCGGTGCATGGGAGTGCTCCCCAGGCACCATGTGGTTCGCATGATGATGTCACTTCTTGAAAGTGACATCATCGCATAGCCCAGGAGCACACGCATGCAGACTGTCGAAAGGTAAGTGCCAGATCTCCCGCCCAGAGGTTGAGGGGACCTGATAACCCCACTAACCCTAACTATCCCACCTGATAAGGACTTACATTCTTGGCAAACTAATTATCTTAATACGTCAAACACCAGGCAACGTTATCTATATTTGAAATGTCTTCTTAAAGCATATAATAATTGTTAATTAATTCTTGCTGCATTTTTTTCTTAACGAAGCCTAAGTAAAATTTGTGATTACAGGTTTCTCATACATATGAATATCTTTTGGCCCTCAACCAATACACCCATCCTTGAATTATATCTTCACTTCTTTGAGGGACATTCCTGTCACTCTCAGACATTCTCTGCACCTAGGCCTCAAAACATTGTATCTACTGATAAGGGTTAGACGGTTCTTCTGATCTACACAAGGCCATACGATTGTGTTACTCCTCTGTTTCATGCTCCTCTCCAAAGTTCTATTCTAGGCTTCTAAATTCCCTTTGTGGCATGTTTAGTAATGGGGCAGGCTAGCCCAGTTTCTATGCACAAAGACATCTTCTATGATTTTATTTGTCAAATCCAGCAATAGTTATCCTATATTTCTAGCTATAGCCATGACACAATGTTCTTCAATCTTTCCTAGAGCAGAGCCTCACCTTTAATGGGTGAATGGCTGCCTGGTACTCAATGAGCAGCAACCATGTGAACAAGAGTCACAGGACAGGAAAAGGAGAGATAGAGTTATGAACTCATTGGTAGGAAGCTCCAAACTGCTGATAAGTACAGAGCATTATTTTTTATTTTATTTGACTTTACAAAACCTATATCCCACTTTTCTTCTCTCATAAAGGCCACAAAACTTACATAATAAAACCACATCTTAAAAACCATCAAAATAACATTAAAGCAATTAAAACAAGAATTAAAATACATACAATAATATAAAAACAATTAAAACTTTGGACTGGGAGGAGGGACCACTGAGGGAATACCAAACCAAACAAAGAAGTCTTCAGCCACTAGCAGAAGAAGGCAAAAGAAGGGGACAGATTTCCAGAGTTTTTGTGCATTAGATGAATGACTGGTAGGAGCTAGCCAGGCCAGGTAAAGAGAAAAGAAAGGGCTACCCTCGCCAAAAGCCAATACAATAAAGGGGGGGGGAGGGAATCCCGCGAGGGGTTGAAACGAGCAATGCTCCAAGACAACAAAGCTTATGAAATTAACTCACATGGAATGAACCTCAAGCTCTTGAACCAATATCAATAAAGTCTACAACTTTCAAAGCTCCAAAAAATTTTTAAAGTAAGCAAAATAAACTTACAATAGGCAACGCCTTACTTTTCAATGCTCCAAAAGTTTTTTAAAAAAGCATAAACTTACAATAGGCAACGCCTTACAGCATATTCTTCAAAGGGGAATACAAACACAAGTACCAATAGGCGACGCCTCACAGCATACAGGCTAAGTGGTTTAGCACCGTTAAAACAAACAGGCAACCCTATTATGCAGTATGTAATACAGGCTAACTATATACAATTGCAATCCATATAAACTACGTGACAGTCCATTGAGTGACAATAATAATGCGTTGGAGAGAGGAGGGGGCTAGGCCACCCTAGCGTCGTTGAACATCTAGACACGCCCAATCTGGGGCCGGCCGAAGCACAGATTTCGTCCCTCGCCTCGTCAGGAGCGTGTGCGTTGTGTCAAGACAACACAACGCACACGCTCCTGACGAGGCGAGGGACGAAATCTGTGCTTCGGCCGGCCCCAGATTGGGCGTGTCTAGATGTTCAACGACGCTAGGGTGGCCTAGCCCCCTCCTCTCTCCAACGCATTATTATTGTCACTCAATGGACTGTCACGTAGTTTATATGGATTGCAATTGTATATAGTTAGCCTGTATTACATACTGCATAATAGGGTTGCCTGTTTGTTATAACGGTGCTAAACCACTTAGCCTGTATGCTGTGAGGCGTCGCCTATTGGTACTTGTGTTTGTATTCCCCTTTGAAGAATATGCTGTAAGGCGTTGCCTATTGTAAGTTTATGCTTTTTTAAAAAACTTTTGGAGCATTGAAAAGTAAGGCGTTGCCTATTGTAAGTTTATTTTGCTTACTTTAAAAATTTTTTGGAGCTTTGAAAGTTGTAGACTTTATTGATATTGGTTCAAGAGCTTGAGGTTCATTCCATGTGAGTTAATTTCATAAGCTTTGTTGTCTTGGAGCATTGCTCGTTTCAACCCCTCGCGGGATTCCCTCCCCCCCCCCTTTATTGTATAGGCCAGGTAAAGAGACAGAAGACAAAGGAGAGCTTTTGTGGGGATACACAGCTCAGAATCTGGCTCTACAAAAGAGGAGTCTTCTCCATCACTAAGCGCCCTGCTGCTTCTCCAAGTACGCATGTAAAGAGGCCAACATTGCAGCACTCTTCTTTTCTATACATATGCATTAGGGGCCAGATCTTCAAAAAAAGCACCAAAAAGCACCAGCACACATTAGCAATATAAGGTTTGTGAGTGACCCGGCACATGGGCCTCTGCAACCCACCTGAAGGACCCGAGCCATGGTTTGAAGACCACTGCTGTAACGTATCAAGGAACCACTTCTGGGCTTCTATCTAGTTAGTACAAGTACAAGAATCGGAAAGAGGAGTTCTTGCCCGTTTCCAGCTGCAGCAGAAGCAATCCCCTCTTTCACAGCATGAGCTACCTAATGCATTTAGGCCTAAGACACAAAGAGAATGAGATACATGGGTGTAGATGTGCAGAAGAGATACTGTAGGAATCAGCTTGCAGGGTTTCAGGCTCAAATTTCTCCTCTACTTCAGATATGGGGAAAACAGCATTGAACACAAACATTTTACCAAAAGAAGCAACCTCAAGAAAATGTTTGGATATGAAGAGTTATATTGCGACACTAAGGCCATGTGCAATCTTGTGAAGGGCTACAGATATTTTAAGTCCTCCATCTGAATACAGACAAAGGCCATGCTTCTTTGTTCCTCCTCCTAGATCTATCTGCAGCCTTTGACACAGCAGGTCATACCATCCTGATGACGTTTTTAGCAGTGGGTATTAGGAGATGATCATTGAACTGGTTTAAATCATTCCTTATGGAATGGGCTCAAGGGATTGCTGTTGAAGACCAGCTATCGTCCTGGTGGGAGTTATCTTGCAGGGTTCCAGAGAGTGCAATCTTATCCCCCGTGTTATTCAACCTTTAGAAGAAATTATTCATACCTATAGAACTGAATGTCATCAATATGCGGATGACAACCAGCTTTTTATCTCTCTATCCAAATATCCTGATGATGCAGTACAGGTTTTAAATCGCGGCCTGATACCTGTAATCAGTTTGCTAAAACCTAACAAATTGCAACTGAACCCAGAAAAGATGGAAGTGATGCTAACTGGGAAGGAGGGAACCGTGTTGAAGGACATGGTGTTCCTCGATGGGGTACAGCTGACCCTTGCTGAAGTAGTTAAGAGCCGAGGTATTCTACTAGACCCAGCACTGCTGCTAGAGAAGCATGTTAAACGCAATAGCAAAAAATACCTTCTACAAACTCAGTCTACCCCAAAACACGGCCTCCTACCTTGATCTAGCTACCTGGAACCACAGCATGGTAACACTGAGACCTGACCGTTGTAATGCACTCTACATAGGTCTCCCTCCAATTCAACTTCAAGACTAGTTGGTACAGAACACTGCGGCTCGATTATTATCAGGAGCTAGGCAGAGCATGCATATTAATCCCATTCTGCTGTCACTCTACTGGCCCGCCTTCAGTTACTGGGCTCAATTCAAGGTTTTGTCTATCACAACCAAAGCCCTTCATGGTCTTGGTTCCTTGTATCTATGGGACTGCCTCCCCCCCCCCTTATGCTCCACCACAGCAATTTTGCTCATAGACTTCTGCATGTGTCACCCTGCAAATGGGCAAAATCAACAGCTACCCATGCATGGACATTCTCTGTAGCACCCCCCCACACACACACACTTTATGGAACCACCTACCTGAAAAGGTCAGGAAAGCTCCCATTTTCCTGGCTTTCCACAAACTATGCATAACCAAATTATTCAGGAGAGCTTTTCGATACAGGTAATAGGACTGTGCTGTAAGGAAATGGTTCAGAGAGATATGATAAAAGGATAGAGGCTGTAGATTATGCTACTGTGCACAGTCTGTTATTGTTGTTAATTATGCTATATTAAATTGCTTACATTTTGTTCAACATTGTTTCAGCTGTGTATCAGATTTCTGCAATCTATACTCTACTGTTTACTGAATGCCCCAGCTGTTATATATATTGAATTACACTATGCATTTCTTTATTTATTGTTCGCCTTTCTCACTGAGATGTAAGGTGGATTCCACAGTGCAAGTCCATGTGATCAACAACTGGGACATTCCATAAACTATACAATAGGGTATGTGTGGCAAAAATTCGAAAAGAAGCATACCATTCAAGTACAAAATAGAGTGATGAAACATTGCTGAAACAATTAAGTAATTTGATGTGACCTATGTGATTTGATGTGAAACAATAAGCAATTTGATGTGACCTATTAAATGGCGTGGAAACTACCCAGTAGGATCGTATCTACATCCACAGAGAGTATCCAGTAGTATAGTCTACAGTTCCCGTCCCTTTACTAAAGCACCTCTCTGAACCATTTCCTTACAGCACAGCCTTGTAGTCTGGCTTGAGTTTCTGTGAGAAAGGTGGACTATAAATAACATAAATAAAAGTAACATAAAGTCCCCCTACAAGGGTCAGGAAACTTGGTAATACCACCTTCCCAACATATCTAGACTCAGGCATACACAGGCATGATCATTTTGGCATTTACACAACGTATGCTTTATCTTAGTCTTAAGGAACAGATAAAGAGCCAGGAAGATATCCAACACAAAACAGAATCTTCATTCTTGCTCATTCTTTTCAGGTACGAGCATAAGAAATTAACCACAAATTCTAATACTATATACTCTTTCCATTCCATTCATCTTATATACTAATAGCCAAGTGGCTTTGATCTTAGGATACTTAAATCTGGAGATGGGAAACATAAACCAGACCAGACAGATCTCCCTACATACCTGAAAAACACCCCAGGTTTGCAGAAAAATATAAAACTGGGGGGGGGGATGGGGTGTTAAAAATCCCCAAAATGATCAAAGGAGAGCCTGTGGCTTTAACCAGATGTCCCCAACGGCTGTTGCTAAGGTTGTTGCGAGGATAATATGGAGGCAAGGAAAATTATATAAGCTTCTTTGGGTCCCCGTCGTGGAAAAAGGCAATATATAAATAAAGTTAGTTTAGAAATATAGATGAAGGGGGGGTCATATATAAGGCAAGTTGTTTAGGGGGTTTGAAGGCGAGAATGAAATAGAGAAAGGCGAGCATATGGAGACTGCCAGGAGGAGGGAAAGAAGGAAGAGTGTGGGGAAGGGGATACCCGGTACAGTGAAGTACCTCCCCACCCTGCAAGTCCTTGCTGCAAGTTCACTACCATGCAACGGAACCATAAAGGAAGGGAGGAATGGTGAAGACTTGAGGAGGGCAGTCAAAGGTATGTGGGAAGGAGGGAAGGAAGCAGGAACGGGTGAGAGGCTATTGAGGGCAGGGAAGGGAAAGAGGTCATGGTAGGGGAGCGGACAATGAGATGCCGGCTGATTCCGCACACGTTGGACAATGCACTGTCAATGCACTTTATCAATCGTTTGAGACGGATTTTTTGTTCCGCACACACAAAAATCTGTTCCAAATGATCTATAAAGAGGATTGGAAGTGCATTATTCAACGTGTGCGGAATCACTCGCCCTCTGCAAGTCCTTGCAGGTCCCCCCTTGTAATGTTATATACTTCGCTTATATCCACCTTTTGTTGTCTTTCACCCCTTAAGCTAAAAATCCACAGGAGTTTTAGCTTTCTCTCACAAGGAAGGAGTTCCAACACCTGATCACTTTAGTGGTACCATTTCTATACCATCTGCAACGCTGCTGGCATCTGATGCAGGTCAGAACTGGGTGTATGCAGCATTCCAAATATAGCTGCGTAGCATTCCAACCGCAGATTACGTAAGGGCATTACGAATGATGTAACTGCCCCTCTTTCCTACTAATTCCAACATTAAATTTAAATTTCACTGCCACTGAACAGCAAATTAATATTTTTAGTGAACCATCTATCACTATCTTTCCATGGTAGTCGTAGCAAGAAATAGATTTTCTTCTTCTTCTCCCAGGGTGCAATCTTAGCTATAATGCCAAGAAAGGCTTTGTAGATCTTAGTCAGCAGCACCAACCGGAATGTATGGACTTGGAACCTTCCCTAAACCTATTCTTACATTTTTCTGCTGCCTCTCATTCTTCTTCAGGGACACTTAAAGTGGTTTACAAAGGTAATAAGAAACATTTAGTAATAGTAGCACAACAAAACAATACAGATGTCCTACGAAGAAAACAGCGAGATCCAGAGGCCTTCTGAAATAAACATGTTTTTGTTTATTCCAGAAGACTGGTAGAGGCAGAAACAAACTCACCTGCTGAGGAAGGAATTCCATAGCATGCCTGGGGGAGCAGAACAGACCAAAAAAGAAGTCCCTGCTTCTCAGACAAGGTAGTAATGCCTCATTCTTAAATCATCTGTGCCACAAGGTGTTGGGTCACTCTAAGGTGATCTTAAGAGTGCTGTAAAGCCTTCAGCTGATCCAAAGGTGGACCAAATTTTAAACTCGCCACCTTGCACTGGGCCAGGAATCAAACTGGAAGCAACAAGACTGAAGTTAAGTGCAGCAAGACAGGTTTTATATGTTAATTCCAGTGAGTTCCAGTTGGGGACCAAGGTAAGCTGGCAGATTTTGCACAGAATAGAAGCTTTCATCTTCAAGGGCAGCCCCACGTAAACTGTGCCACAACGTAGGCTAGTTTAGCTGTTAAGCTATGTGCGACTAAGACAATGTCAAGAAAAAGGAGTATCACAAAAGGCAAAGAATGAATGTGAACACCACTACTGAAATTAGATAAAACTTATCTTGATGGGACTTTACTTCTAATTTGGGATGAGACAGAGAAAACCACAAGAGGCATCCAGTTCACTAACAAGTTGAATGGGACATGCATTTTTTTGGCCTTGATATGTTCTAGGGGAAACTGTGGACTAGTCACTTCATTTTATTTTTTAAAAAGGTGCATTTCTCTATTCACTGAAAGGTTGTTTTCACGGGATGTAAACCTGCCTGACAGACAACACATTGGCCCCACAAGTATGTGTGCTCATTACTGCACTAAACACAAGGGGAAATCTTAACTTTGTTAACCAAACCAATGTGTTTCTGCTGTAGATCATCAAATACCTGGCAGTTGTCATTGTTAAAACGTATTTGAACCGTTCCAAGGCTAATTAGAGAGAAGCCCAGCAGCACCTTGAAGACTAACAAAATTTATTCTGGCATGAGCTCCGTTTGATGAAAGCTTAATTCACAACAGATGCAGGCAGTGTTTACACTTCATATTGGCTTCTGTTAGTATCACTGACCATGCTTGCCTTTCTGTTTGTTGTATGAATATATCTGCTATGGTTGGACATATCAGACATCAGATAAAGAGAGTTTTTGACTCGCCTACTTTTATGTTAGAATAAACTTTTGTTAGTCTTTAAGGTCCCATGGACTTCTGTTTCGTTTTTCTGCACCAGACTAACACAGCTACCTCTCTGGAATTATTTCCTAGGTCAAAAAAGCCCTTCAAATGCACAGTGCCACTGAATATTTTTGCAAACTGCTTCAAGTTATCAATATTACCTGTATGCCCCTTCCATGGGGCTCCATGTGCCTTGGAACGGTTACATGGAAACCAAAGAGGCGGCAAACACGGCTGCTCCTGCAACTGTTTACACTGGTGAAAATGGCACAGCAGGGAAACTGGAAGCCCCTCCTTCTCCCTTGCAGTGTTTGGAGCCATGGAGAGATGAGGAGGTTTTGAAGAGAGTGTGCATGAATGTGTGACTGAGATCCGGGGCCAGATACTTGTATATTTTGGCCCTCAGTCAAATCAGGTTTTCAACAAGAAGCTGGAAGGACAATGGGTTCATGAAATTTTCCTTTCTGTCAGGTGATGACTTTCTATAATTACACCTCCACTAGATAGAGCCATAAGTAAAATTAAGATTGTATTTTTCACAAAGCCAGTATTACACGCGCTTTTCCAGTTTTGGTAGCATAAGTTCACATTAGCTATTGTTTTATTTGTACCCTGTTTTTCTCTTGATCAGCAACACTCAAAGAGGCTTACCTAATTTACACGCTAATACATATATTTAAACACTAAACACTAATTACTTTACAAAGCCTCTGAAACCTGCACAAGGCTAGGGATGCGCACTCCAGCCCAGGAAACTCCTGGAGATTTAGGGGCACAGCCTGAGGAGGGGGGAGCTTAGGGAGGAGAGGGGGCTCAACGAAGATGTTATGAGGTGGAGACCACCTCCAAAGCTGTCATTGCCTCCAGGGGAACTGATCTCTGTAGTCTGGAGATAAGTTGCAATTCTGAGAGATCTCCATGAGCCACCTGGAGGTTGGTAACCCTATGCAAGATTGGGGCCTTCTTTACCTCTTCTGGAAGCCCATCCTACAACATGGGGTTTGCACTTTTGCATACTTCAGATGGTTTAATTCAGGAACTCAAAATAATTAAACCGGTTTTGCTTTGCTTTTTTATTCATTTCTTCCTCTGCTATTCCACCCCAGGTGCATTTTCAATATAGAAGCTGGATTCCACTGTTATATTAGGAAGTGTGTGCCTGGGTAGAGACTCTTTCCGTCAAGGGCAGAGCTCTTACCACCCGGTCTGACCCCCTTCCCACCCTGTGGATTAGTCTGTTGATGGCAAGTCAATTAGTTGTTACATAACTTGGGTTTAAATGTTTGTGGGGGAGGGGGTTTGATACTCTGAGTTTGCATTTATCGGAGAAGTAAACACACACCATTTGACTTTACCAAAACTAGACACTACTTTTAAAGAATGAAATCCATGATGCTTTAAGTTACAAAGGAAGACCCATGTCAAAACTGGAAAAGTTACCAAAGCTGATTTCAGGAAGTCTGCATAATTCGAAGCCACAATATGTACTTTGCTATTCTGTTCATTTTCTTTAAACCATATTTCTGCCTGCACGACATACAAATGTTGAACATAATGCTCAAAAAAAGCTTGGTGAACATTCTAAGGGAGAAAAATAGTTTACATACTTGAATGCTGGGGCCACAGTTTACTAGGACCTCAAAACATCCTATGCGGCTGGATGGGTTAGAAATAGAAATAAGATTAAGGAAGGAATCCCACCAAGTCCAAGAGAGTGTTTTTAAAATAGGAAACTGTAGTTGACTTTTACCAGATGCGAGGCAGGAGAAGAGCAGATCAGCTTATGTATCTATTTATGCTATGTGGGCGTGGGAAGATACAGCGGGCTTCTAGCACCGCTCACTTCAAGCCAACAGTATGCGTCAGCTAACCAGGTTTCTGTGTGCAAAGTTACTGCATAACAAATGACATCTAGTACAACTCTTCAAAGGAGAGCACTTCTATTTTTAGATAAATGCATTGTCAATTAAAAACACTGCCCAGAAATCAAACCTTGTAATGGAAGACACTATTCTAGAGCTCATAATGAACACAGCAAGCACCATAAAATTCCACAGAACAGGCTAAAATCTGTTCTGTCCCCATCCCATAGCCACACATACCCTTTTTTCTCTCTTTGTGACCTTCTTATCTACCCCCTTCCAACTCCCCCCAAAAGAGGCACGTGTGCGCACACACATACGCAGATATGCTTTAAAGCATAAGACAAAAACCCGAGTAAGAAAAGGCACTCGTAGCCCAGTCCTAATTACGTTCACTCAGAAGTGCGTCCCAGTTAGCTCAAGAAGCTTGGCTTCCTGATGAGCACACTTAGGGTTGCAACCCTAATTATACTTGGATGAATCCACAGAGAAGAGTAATCATATCAACACAAAGACTTCAGTCAAATTGGAAACCTACTGCAGAGAATCTAAAAATAGTGTTTAAAGTAAAAGCAATACTTCCACAACCAAATACTGCTCCTTCCAGTCCCCCCCTGCCCCAAACCCACCACAAACTTACGGATCTTTATACTGATGCAAAGGACCAGACAAAAGAAAGAAAGAGCAGTGTACAAAGTCACTCAAGACAAAAATCAACAAGGCATTTTCGAACACAGAAAGGGTGAAATGCAACTGCAAGTCGATTCCTGCATAACCATCCATCAAATCAGAAAACCAGCTCAAGTGCATGTATGACCATTCTTCTTTCAAAAGTCACCCTCACTTTTAGGACGTCTGTTTTGCACCAACAGCAGAAGTGCCACTAAAAAGCATTCTACAGTCCATGTAATTTCAGCCACAATAAGTAGAATAACTCTTAATATTTGCCATCTACCTGTATTTTACCTGAAAGGAAGACTCGGTGGGGGTTGGGTGGGCGTATGCTTAAAAAAACCATCTAGTTAGTTATCTAGAGTAATTTGTGCGTGTGTTTAATCACAGACAAGTGAAGAAACCAAGATTTTCTACAAAGAAGCCTTCAGGTTAAGTATCTTAACCAGAGTGGAGCATGTAGCCAGTTCTTTCAGTATAGCAACTAACTCCAGAGAAGCCTGAATAGTTAAAATCACTTATGTTGTCAATGAATCTCTCCTGGCCCGTCTCCTCAGAAAGAACTGATTTCTTCATCTCTGTATAACCATTAATACAATCCACAAGTGCATTTCTGTTTTGAAATTTCGATATGCCATGGCTACTAGCAGTCCAGCACTTTCAGAAGATGGAGAGCTCGGGATAATGCAGCAATTTTTGAAGAAGTTGCCACAAGAAACTCTTCCATCACAATGAAGTGGCAGGAACAGAATGAAATTAGTACCTCTTTTCATCTGCAACAGTCACAGCAGCAATCCCTCAGCTTTCCAGTAGCACACCAGTAGTCAACTATTACTACAGAAGCCCACAAACCCAGACTCACAAAGAGGCCTCCTTCCTCAAGAGCAGATTCCCTCCGGCACCAAGCAATTTATAGAAAAAGCCTCTCTTCTCTCAGGCACTCCTGCTATGCTATTGTCCTAAGAATGAACTCTTCAAGAGGAAGATAATTGCTATAGCAGATGGCAACACATAGTGACCTAAAGGCATGACTTTCAAAATTCAGATCAGGGGTGTCAGGAAATGGATTTGTGCTATCTGAATGTTGCAGATTATGAGGGAGCAGGAAGTTTACACAAGTCTTGCTCTTATTTTACACTTGGGGCAGGAAAAAGAATGCAGTAACACAGGGTAGTATCCTTCTTGCATATTTTTTGGACACGTACCCAAAATATGGTTATCCTTTTTATTACTCCTAGAACCAGAAATCCACCAGTTGCATCACAGGGATGTCTTGACGCATTGTTCTGCCCCAGCTGTTGCAACAGAAAAAAGACAACCGAGGAACATGCTTGGGGTATATTTATTGCATCCATTACAAAGGAATGGCCTGCTTCCCTCTGATGTTTGTGTGAGTAGGTTTAGACTCACTGGGTGGGGTCCCTGCTTGGTTATTACTGTTTGCTATCTAGAAGTCAAGATTGCATGAGCTGACTTGTTCTGAAAAGACTTTGTCCCATCCTTGATTCTCCTTGTTAATAACATGGATGTTGTTTTGAGAGCACCAGTCTCCACTGTATGAACCTGACAGCAGGATCCCAACTGAGTACCCTGATCTATAAGTAACAGGGAATATTACAGTGCTATAGGTCTTGGACAGAGATCACGAAGCCAAGTTAGATCTAGAGAGTCAAGAGGCATTGCACCTTTGGGAAAGACAACAGGGATTTAAATTCTCCAAAGTAGCCCATTAGCAGAAGGGCTTCAGCAGGATGCCAAGGAATGGTGCAAGGACGTGATAAACAAATAATCCCAGCTGGAAGAGGAACAGGAACAAATTTCCCTTCATCTCTCACCGGCAGAACAACTCTGCGCTGTGTGCAATAAGCATACCAGTTAACTGAGCAAGCCACTGACTAGGGCGGTTTCCGCATGTCCAGGGTGGATTTGATTTAAATCAAACTGATTTAAATCACGATTTAAATCACTAGTCAGTAAGGCTTGATTTAAATCATAGTTTTCTACATAAAGACTAATTCTTGCTGGTATAACTTTAATATGCAAGTAGATGCCTGCCTTACCGATAGGTAAAGGAACTTCATTAAAGTATTCCCAAACTGGGTCTCTTTTATGGCCTGCTGCCATTATTGGTTTTTTCCTCCAATGAAAGAATGTGATAAACCTCAGGTCATACACACAAAAGACCCAAAGACTTGTGCAGTATTGTGCTCAAAAAGTTTCACTTTCATTTTGTACTGCTTGCCCCTCCCTCCTCACACTTAGTTTCTTCTTGTGCAGATCTATTCCACTCCAAACAATCAGAAAAATATTGTTTCTATTCACTGAACTTCTTGAAACTTAGCACTGGAGGGGTTGATTCTGTCTTCATAGGTTTGTGGAACAATAGGATTAAGGTCTTTTTCTCAACTCTGTTCATGTTATAACATTTTTGCTGTGAAGAAGAGGCATGTGATCTCTGCTGAGCTGACACAAATTCAGTTTTGAGAACTGCAAAACCAAGCATCTGTGATAATATCTTGTAGGCAGAGAAACTGCCCAATAATCTTACAAAAACCTCTGGAAGAGCATGACATTGTGAATGGATTAATGGAATTTATTTACCAAAAAAATTAAACATATACAGCCTTATTCTACATAATTAAAAACTAATCTTTATTTCATGATGGAATAACCTTTGGATGGTAATATATTTTACTCAAAAAGCATTTTATTTAAAAAAATCCGATTTAAATAAAAAAAATCTGATTTTTTAATTTTTTTTAAAAAAATCATTTATTTTTATCCACCCTGCGCATGTCCAAAAAAGAGCGCCCCACTCACCTAATGTTAGTGGCTTATTCACGAGATTTCTGATGTCTCTGTTTCTAAGACAGATGCAGGCAGTTTTCGGGACACAGCGAAAATGGAAGCAAAACTGCCTGCATCCACTTTGGAAATGGAGATGTCAGACATCTTGCATAAAAGCCACAAGCGTTTAAGTGAGTGGGGCGCTTTTTAAAAGATGTATGGAAAAGGCCTAGATCTACTTTAACAAGAGAAGTGTCTAAGGAACAACAAAAAGTCTCCCCACAAGGAGTATGCCCCTGCTATAAAAACATTTTTTCTAGGCCACAGTACTGCGGTAGAGGCCTCCAGAAAATATGAAGTTGTAGACAGTATCAACAAACCCTGCCGCACATTCACAAGCATCCATCTTAGTTTTCTGAAGATGCCCTATGAGAGAGGCTGCACTTCAAACTTTATCTCAAGATGACAAAAGACACACTTATTTATGGCTTGTTTTTAAAAAGCCCATCTAGAAATTAGATACAGTCAGAGATATGAATAATCATGACATCTGCCATGCGAGAATGTATTTTGGGAGAAAAGGGTCATCATTTCTCTCATAGCAAAATTGCCAGCCATCCTGGAGGTCGAATTTGGGAAATATTTGAGTAATGTTTATTGAAATTTCAAAAGTTGGAGGAAGGCTGGTCAAGGATTCAAGGGGCTAGATAAAATGGTATCCATACTACCTATGTTTAACAGCCATTTCATTAACTCTCTTCCAATCCAAATTTCTCCTTTCCTTTTAATGCCCCCCAAATCTTCTCCCTAGTATTATACATTAATTAAAAACCTGAGCCTGCAGTAGGATAAAAATACTTAAGAGTGTACTCCTTGGTGCTAATTTTGGACTTGAACTTTTCCACCATTTTTTTTTTTGCACAGAACCCACACATCCTTCACAGACTATGCACAATATATCTACTGAGCTGAGGTGCCGAAAGAGACAAACCAGGCATGTATGAGGAGAACAGCCACGGGTCCTCAATACTATTTAAAGGCAGGGGTACAGACCTATTTGTGTAAAGGGTTATTATACCCATGTCAACGATACTTGAAATGTAACATTTTCTAGATAGCTGAAACCAGCAGTAAGCTTCAAGTTGGTCTTTCTTCGAGGAAGAAAACCAAGATACAGGCCAAAATGGCACACTGTTTACATAACTGGTCTTTCCTACTTGATTGCACTTTATTGTAAGAATCTGTGCTCAGGAAAAGTGAACTAGACAAATGACAAAAATGAGGCAAGGAAACACAACACACGTACAGAGTAGCAAATGAACTCCAGGCCAAGGACATTCTTGTCTCCCATCTAATGAGCTTAGTCCATCAGGGAATCATGCAGAGATTCCTTACACAGGATAAAATGATAGGATTATCATGGTTGTGTGTTAATTATCTCACATACATTTTTTAAAAAAGACACCTATTGGAATGGCATATAAACCAACTGATTTAATTTGTAAGAAAATATCACTAAAATATTCTTCATCTTTCCCCACCTCCTTCTACTATGTAGCAACTTGGTTGCTTACAAAAAAAGGATCACAATTTTCTTAACATTTGGTCTCCAAAATATGAATGAATTATTCAGATGTGCCAGACAACAGTTCTTTAATTAAAATACTCTTTTTGGTATATCAAAACACCAAAATCCACACACTGTATAATGAGTCTCAACCATTACATTACACAGTATACTTAAATCAGCAAGGCAAGAAAAGTGTGAAACACACACACATTATGGAATGGACTTGTATAAGTGAACACATCACCAGCAAAAACACATCAGTCAGCTCTAAGCATTTTAATTAACAGCTGGTTTCCTGTCTCTGAATCCAGCACAAAGGGTTAATGTGTGATGGGCATATCCATATGTATTTATTCACAAGACATCCTTGGAAAGAAGTGTAAAATTTTTAGAACACAAGAGAAAACAGACTGCACAGATGAATGGCATTAAATCTAGGGATGTATGACTCGGCTTTCTGACCCAGCTTTAATACTCAAGATGTATGCCAGTTTGGCAACATGTGGCTATGCCAGATCAGATCAGAGAACCCGAGATCAGACACAGGAAACTGTATCAAGATAGCTGAATAAATCCGGGTTAATCTGGTAAACACAGTTTCAGCCTGTTGGGTGGCTCCTTCTTGGGCTTTCTGAGACCTCCTGGGCTTTCCAGTAGCAGTGAGGGAAGAGGGAAGGGGAGTGGTCATCAGTGCAGGAGCTCTCCTTGTCTGGCCAATGGGATTCTTGAATAGGAGAGAACCTTTTTAAAACTACCTGCAAGGAGTTAAAAAAGAGGCTTGCTTCAGAGCGGCCTCCATTTTGTATGGATTTGAGACTGTTCTTGCTTGCTCTGGCCTGCTCTCTTTGCATTGGATTACTGGATTTACCTGCCTGTTTTACTGCCTGGTCTTGCTGCTGCTCTACTGCCTGCCTGAGGAGGGCCACCTGACTTCACCTGATTTTTTGAGTCCCTTAAGACTCTTTCTTCCTCCCCATCTTGGGGGGGGGAAGGCATTTGGCTGGCCTTATGTTGGCTTTGAGAGGGGTTAGACAAAGGAGGGAAGTTTTCTAAGCTTCAAGCTTTGTTATGAATTGCTTTTAATCAATTGGTGTTCGGGGGGGGGGCTTTGCTTTACTGTGTTAACTTGTTAAGAGTTTCTTGTTTGCTATCTGTTCTTGTTTTGAATGTTAACTTTCTTCATTTCAGGTGTGGGAGGGAACAGGATGGCCAGTGATGAAGGGCCGCTGCCATTCAGTCTCAAGGCTCTTCTAAACCAGTGGGAGTACAGAGTAGCAGACTGCAGACACTGGAGAAGAGAAATTGGGTTTCCCAAAATGATCACTCCCTCTCTCTTTCTGAGGCCAAGAGGGAGCCATCTTATACTAAGTATTTACTGGACAGGCAGAAGTAGATTTCCTGAAAATTTGGTGTTTGAAAAATGATTCCCCAACCTCCCAGATAATTTTCCTCATAAGGAATAATGGCCAAATAGATTCTCTCATCTGGCCAAACTGGAGTAGAGAATCTGACCCAGATTTCATGGATACGAAATTGGGAGGGGGCCTTGAAACTCAGATTCAGATCAACCAATTTTTTTGGGGGGGGGGTTGCACACCCCTAATTAAATTTGCTGTTTGAAACAGTGCATTGGATCCAATGGAACATTTCTTCTCATAGAATTGCAGCGAGAGAAAATTTCTGGAAATTGTGAAGCATAGAAAACCCTCACATTTTCCTGGTATTTTTTTAAAAATGGAAATATATGCAATATATACTTTCCTATCAAACTAAAACCTGTTTTGGTGTTGTAACAACATAAAATGCATCATTTTAACACAGTTAACACAAAATTGTATCAAGTGTCATAATCATGGAACTTACAATATTAACACTTTAGTCTTACACAAGCAAAAGTGCAAACATGCCCAATACTCGAGAGAGCACAGCAAATTACTGTAACCTGTATTATTGCACATTCAATAAGAAGAAAAAAATCAGTGTTCTCCAAATGTTTCCATTGTTTCTGATGGAAAAATTAGACAGGCCTTCTTCCATGCCATACATTAAATGAATGAGTCTCCTTTTTTTAAAAAATCACTCATTTCAATGAAAAAAATATTTCATAGGAATAAACTCTGAAGTCAAAATTAAAGAGTGGAGAAACTACGTATATATATTTATGAACCCTTCCTGTGTTTTTTTAACCTTTAATAAAAGTTTATAGCTGATCCCTACTGTCTAGAGGTGGTCTGTATTAGTAGAAATAAACACATATACACACACCTATAATACTTCAGTTGTTCTACAAATACAGAACTGTGAAAATGGGTGGCAGTGGAAAAGTAAAGCAGTGTGGAGTTTCTTGATACCAATAGCCCTGGGATATAGACGGATGTGGGGTGTCAATATAGGGAACTGGCTGTCCAATGTGGTTATGTCTCAGACAGTCTCCGTACATGAGATTGCTTTCATGAGGACGCTCAAGTGAAGCGAGATGCAATGTTATCTTGGAAGTGTAGTTTCAATTCCACCTCTCTACAGGAAGGTAGTTGAAAAAGACAGAGCCTGCAGAGCTCGCTCCTAAGAGTGTTTATTTATTTCATCTTCGCCTCCCCTAAGGGGAGGTGAAATTGCCAGAGCCTTTGAGAAGGCAAAGATGAAATAAACAAACCCTCTGAGGAGTGATCTCTACTGGCTCTGTCTTTTAAAATCATGCTTCCTGGCTAACATTGCATCTTCCTTCACTTGAGTGTCCTTGGGTAAGAAGTCTTGTGTAGAGAGACTCTGAGAGAAAGGGACCCTGTGTGTGTGAAAGGGGCAAGGATCTCTGCTTAATAAAGACCCAAAACAGACGTGACGAGTTACCTCAATTCAACCTGGGTTTCCTTGCCTCAAGGTTTGACAGGAAGTGTAGGCGTCCTTGCAGGTGCATCGCTGCATTTCTCCTTCCCCTGCTTGCGTGGCCCGGAGCTACATAGCCGCACGTGCTCTGCCTCCCCCCCCCCCCCGTCGCACTGAGCGTCACTTCATCTCCCCCCCTCCCTCATCTGGCCCAGTCCCCGCAGAGCGACACCGGGCTGCACCGGGAGAGTGGGAGGAAAGGCTCCCGGAGCATGCTGCATCTCCCCCTCACTCGCCCGGCCCCCACCAGAAGCTGCGCAGCCCAGAACTGCAGGGACTGGGCCAGACAAGGGAGGGGGGGGGAGATGAAGTGACGCTCAGTGCGACGGGGGGCGGGGGGAGGCAGAGCACGTGCGGCTATGTAGCTTCGGGCCACGCAAGCAGGGGAAGGAGAAATGCAGCGATGCACCTGCAAGGATGCCTACACTTCCCGTCAAACCTTGAGGCAAGGAAAGCCAGGTTGAATTGAGGTAACTCGTCATGTCTGTTTCGGCTCAAAGACAGACAAGACAGGTGGCGAATTGTGACTGTCTTGGCTGGCCTGTTTCCCTTAACCTGCAAAAAAAATGGGTTCTTAAATGGGAGGCAGTGTGAAGAGGTCACAACAGAGCTACATTATGGAATGGTTGTGGGTTTGGGCAAGGAAAGGAGCTTAGGGTACCAGGCACACATGTTTAAGGGGTGGGGCAGCGACATTGACAAAGAATTACTTTCTGGGCAAGCAGCAAAACATGAACATGGGGCAGCAATTAATTGGGAGATGCAGAGGTGTGCTCAGACCAGGGGAGGGAAGAGACTGTGGTGCTAGTAAATGGATTTGGGCTAGTAAGATGTGGAAATAATCATGTTGGAGTTAGAGGACAGGTATTTTCTTTCATTTATCAAATACCTGGTCCTGCGATGGACCCCCTTCCACCACCAAAACAAGTGACTTAACAGCCAGAGTTGTTTCCGTGTTGAGGAATCCAGTCTTCCTGTGTCCCTCCCCCTTTTTTGTTTGCTGCAGCTGGCCAAAATAATCAAGAATCTGCCATTCACGGGGTTACTTCCTGTAAGTTTACTCAAAGCCCCGAGATGATTTATTAGCTGCCTTGAGCCAAAAGAAAAAGTGGGGTGTAATTATTTTAATAATAATCCATCCATTTACAATCTGCATTTTTATCCTACCTTCGCTGCAAGCAGCTCAAGTCAGCATATATGGTGCTCTCCTCCCACTTACACTCAACTTACCTTACAAGGTTGTTGTGAGGTATAACTGGGCCAAAGTCACCCCGTGTCCCTGCTCAGGACACAGCAGGAATTTGAACCTCAATCTCCCCCAGAGAACATGATCTGGAGGCTTTATAAGTAACTGATATAGAAGTCCACACATAGAATAAATCTTCTAATTTCAAGAAAAGGTGATGCATATATATATGGCATGTTACAGTTTTTAAAATATATATATTTGTACCCTTCTGTTAAAAATTCCTGAAGTAGCAATTAACTCCACGCACTTAACATTTCAGACATTAAAGGATATGGAAGCCCTGCTAAAAACAAGGTGACAAACCTATTTAGAGCAGAGGCTAATACATTATCTGAAGATATCTTTGGGCCAATTCATGCATTATTCACCATCTGCTACATCATCAAACAGTTACTTGCAAATATGAAAGAGATGTTACTGATCAAATGCAACAAGCAGAGCTTCAATATCCTTATCTTTCAAAAACATAAAAAAGCACTGCTGCATTCCGCAAATGATCTATCTAGTCCAACATCCTGTTTCCCGCAGTATTTGATCTCTGGAAAGCCTTCCTGTCTTGCTTGCTTCCCGTACTGCTGCACCAGTCACTGGACGGCAAAGGCATCCCACCTACAAGCATGGAGGTGTTATCCAGCCATCCTGGCTAATAGCCATTAACTCTTCATCAATGTATCTAATTCTTAACATGGCCCCATCTGCAGAAAATTAAATCCACAGATCAGGCAATTTAGAGAGAGAGAAGGGAGATTTTCTTACACATTTGGGGAACCTCCAGGTTTGCAGAAAAATCTTCAAAAAAAATATGGAGAGCATGCTAAAGCCATCAGAAAGCAGGAACATTGTGCATAAAATGCTCCTCCACTGGCTTGCCATGGGAGACAGAGGAAGAGGGGCAGCCATTGGGTGAACCAGACAGGTCATTGCAGATGGACTGGAGAAGGGGAGAAAGCAGGAGCCACTGCTGCCCCTTGCAGAGAAGGGAGGCAGAGCGGCAAAAGGAGGGGAACAAGAGGGCAAACTGCAACTCCATGTGAGACACAGAGAGGTGGAAATGGGGGTGGGTGGGGTGCCTACTTTATCACCTTGATCCAAAAGCTTAACAGCCTTACAGAACTCTAAAAAGGTAGGATGTCCCCTTGCAGAAATCATTCTGATTCTTCCTCAATGCGGTATATTCGTTCTGCTTAAGAATGCTTTCCTCCAAATTTGCCTGGAACAAACATCTGACTGACTAGCATGTACTCTTTTAGCTCCATTAAAAAGCAAACAGGGCATCATTATGTTTGCATATTCTCATCTCTAGTAAGGAGAGTTGATTCCACATAGTTTTATTCGGGGATCAGTAGGGATCCTATTCCCAGCTGGGGCGGGGGAGAGGCCAACGCCACCACCCCTGGAGCGCGCTTCTGCACACTCTGGAAAACGTTCATGTTGTGCCGGGAATGATGTCATTCCTGACACAAAGCGGAAGCGTTCTGGAACACCACAACTCCCCCAGTTTGAGCCCTGGGAGACCTAGCAACTCTAGGGATCAACAATTTTACATTTGAGCTTTGTAATAGATGTTGGGTATATTTTATGTGGACCCATTCACCTGCAAAATAAAAGTCAAAGGTTTAATGGGATTAAAGTAGCATCTCTCATCATTACTGAAACAATCAAAAGGCTTTTCAGTGGCGCTTGTTCACATTCAGCTGAGAGTATATTGAGAGAAGTAAATGCATGCATTTGCCCTTAGGTTCCAAGCCACAACTTAATGCATTTTAAAAAATTAAAATGTTCACCTTGCACTTGGCTTCAAATATGTAATGTTTACCATCTATCTCAGTCAAGAAATAAAATACAAAAACTATTTGAATGAAGGTACTTTGTAACTATCAGGTCTGCCAGTACGATTGTGTGAAACTAAACTCCAAACATTATATTATTAGCCATCAACTGTCAATACAGTCGTATCATTTTGAAAATTAAACTACTATGTCTAAAATCTTATTTAAATGCTATTTAGTAACATTTATTTATTTTATTTATTTATAGTCCGCCTTTCTCACTGAGACTCAAGGCAGATTATATAGTGTAAATCAAAAGGATGTGACATATAACAAACAATGTAATCAGACTAGGATTACAAAAGATTGAATCAAATAAATATTAGACATAGTATGTTAAACAATGCAGAAAATGGTATTACATAAATAGAAGACAATGTAGCAGGAGCAGAATATTTACAGCAATCAGATGACACATACTATACGAAATGGTCTAGTCCACAGTCTCATGCTTTTCAAAAAGCACTTTCCCAAACTATTCCATTGTAATATTGCCCTATTACATTTAAAGAAATTTACATAGTTTGTTAAATAGGCCTACCATATGCAGGTATTCTCCCAGTGATTTGGTTTGTTCCCCACCACGGCACCAAGCAGCAGTGGAAGAAAAAGAAAAAAGGCTCTGGCCTAGCCACTGGCATGTCACTTTCAGGCACAACTCAGAAGTGACAACAGGTAGCTCTAGGAATTGCTGGAAACTCTATGGCAAAACCTGGAAGTGACATTGTGGTATCACATGCCTCCTTACATCCTTGCCCCACAACCCTCCCATTGGTTGCCAGGCTGAACCTGGTAATCCTATTGTGGAAAGGGAAGTGTGGGATTTTTCTAGACCATCACGGAAGACCACTCCAGAAGGTGAAGGTCACAACAGAGAATGCATGTGTACCAATTTCTATGACTTATGCTGCACAGGCAGATGAGGGGAGGAGGATGAAATGTCATAACATTTGAAATCCATCAATAAAAGTACAGAAACACTTTTTCATACTAGAGGAATCCAAATACATGCATGCACTCAATATGGTAAAGATGAGCTTACAAGTCCACAGATATATTTATTTGGTCAGATTTGGAAATATTTGCGACCATTTGGCTAACAAATTCATTGTTATCCTCAATATATGGCACATACAAAAAAATACTGTACACACAGCCTCAACTGTATCTGTGACTCCATTCCACTAATGGTTTTCCTCCATGTACAGAGACTTATGCCAGGAGAAGGCTTCTGCTCCAG
Organism: Eublepharis macularius; assembly: GCF_028583425.1. Lineage (NCBI taxonomy): Eukaryota > Metazoa > Chordata > Lepidosauria > Squamata > Eublepharidae > Eublepharis > Eublepharis macularius. Next base: position 49,797,324 of record NC_072790.1, read on the forward strand.
GAGAAATGCTTCTTACACACCACAGGAAAGCAACACTGGTAGGAAAATGAAGTCATAGGAGCCAACCCATGACGTTTTTTTGCAGAGGGTAAAAACAATGGTGTAACTTCAAAATTTTTACTCTCAAAACCTAGTGTCAGGTATTGCTTCAAATAAGGTCTAATCAGCTAGATGAAGAGAGTTTTCTAAAATGCTTAAGTAGTGTTGCAAAGAGCTGATAAACCCTCAGGAACCTTGTGCAACAGAAAGCCATGGCTTTCCATCTACACTGTTTAACAATGAGCTTTAAACATTTGTTTCAATTGCTGTTCCCAGAAATTCAGCACAGCTGTGCCAAAAGAAGGAAACTGTATCATAAATGTCCCCACTGTAGCTCTAACTGGGAACCTAAACTTTGACTTGTCAGTTTGTAATATACATTTAGCCTTCATGCCATCCATCAAACCATCCCTTTGACACAGCCAAGGCATTCAAAATTAATAATTCAAGTCTCTTTTTAAAGACAAGCTGTAAGTGCTCAGCCCCAGCAAGGCCAAAAGTAACTTGGAGGCAGCATTTTTTCCCCAGTGGGAATTGTAATTAGGGGAAAGGCAGCCCTGAGCTTGTCTCTTTCATTAAGAGGCAGCTGTGTTACCCAATGAAGATGTCTCCTTGTGAGTTTGAGAATTAGCATGCAAGGAGAGGCTGCAAGAGGGGATAATTTTGGGATCTCCACCTGTGCATACAATTATACCGGCTAGAGAACTCTTTCAATGACCAGACAGATGTTTCAATCAAAAAGGGTTTTTTAATTGAAAATAAAAAAGATCAACAGCATGCAAAACACACACAACGTACACTCAGAGCTAACTAGGAAGCATTGATGAAAACTGGATAGAGTTTGAGGGATTGGGGTGATAGTTATTCAGTAGAAGGAGTCCAAGAGAGAGAGAGTGTTAAGTGACAAGCTCATCAAGGCAGAAGAGCTTTTCGAGATGAATGCTGGATCCGGGAGCATGCACACAACTATGGCGAAGGGGTAGTCCAATTATACAGTGGAACATACCCAGGGGCAAGATTGCATCTTCTGCCCCAAAACAAAGACAACGGTTGTTCCCAGGGCAGGACAACGGATTTGGAAGCTGTCTCCGAGGCGAGACAATGAAGTGATGAACTGTCTCTGGGGTGAGACAATAAACTGGTAAGATATGATAAGGTCTTCCTGAGTGGAACTAAAGTTATCAACGATGATTGACAACCTGCAAAGTATACGTGGGTAAGGCTATCAAAGCCCTGAGTCGCCTAATAGGAGAGTGGAAGATCAGGAGGGTGCGTTGCAGTGATTAATTCAGGAACTCTGGGAGGATCCTTTGTCTTAGGATCTAGGCACAACTCCAGGCCATGGGGGCTGAGAGCTGGCCTTGTCTGTCATCTAACAACGTTCTGTCTCTCAGCCGGGATCTGGCTTCCATATTTCTGCCTAATTGGGTAGTATTTTGTGTTTGAAACACATTCAGAGAAAGGGCTTGTAGTATAGTCTTATTCATATGCCTTCTTAATATTGTGAGTACTCACAGCCGCTCTGGCTGTATTTTGTATTAAAAAGAAACACAAACACCTGAACTGTTGGTAAAATGAACCATGGAACTATATACATTGGGTAGTTCCATTGTAAACAACAGTTTAGAACAATGTCTAGTTAAATAAGATTTTCATGTGTTTCATAAGAAGACACATGTACCCACACGTACTTTTCATTTTTAACATTTGCTTCATTCAGCTAACCAGAGTCACAACCAAGACAATGAGAGTCTGTTTCCAAAATACATTCTGAACAAAATTTGTAAAGCAAAGACACAAAGGCAGGTCCCTCAAAGAGCAGAATATTTACAGTAAATGAAACTGAGATCACATTCAACGCACCATCCAAAATTCCAAAATTAAACTTTTAGTTAACACAGAATATCAATTTTCCTGATGAAACATTCCTATCTGTGTCTCTATCAGCACCTAAGTGATTTCACAATAAAAGCAAAAGCTGCTTAGAGGTTATGGGGAATTCCCAGTACTTTTCCCTGAAGACATTACCACCACTTCCGGTGACATAACATTTTCCTAACTCTCAAACCACATTAGTGTGAGTGAGAGAGTGAGTGCGTGAGAGTTGTTTTGAGTAACATGCAGCATGGAGGTTCCATGAGTGCCACTGCTGTGATGTCATGCTTGCGATGTCACCAAAGAAAGACATCCTTTGTTCCAGTACCACTTGTGCCATTTCAGGAAGGGATTTTTCTTTTCTTTAGAGGCCACCCGAGACCTTACATGTATCTCACACTTTATGCAACTGCAACCATCTCAAATTATGAAATACAGGAAGGCAACTCTACAGCAATGCTTCAGTAATTTGATTTTTAGAAAGTCTACTTTTAGGTGTTAAAGAGAAAGTATCTTTTTAAAGAATCATAAATAAGGTATTTGCCTTCCATCAAGGATACACCTTGCATCCAAATACATATTAAGAATTGAGCTACTAGACCTGGGTAGCTGACAGTACTCGTATGATGCCAAAATGAAAAAAATTGTTTGGAAGGGTCTTCATTCAACAGCAGCAATACAACACAGGCCTTTCCCCAAATACTGTCAGTTCTGCCCACTGTCGTACAAGCACAGTGGCATGGGACAGCTAGTGTTGTGTAGTAGTAGCTAATAGTTGTATAGTAGTCTATGGACTATACAAGCACAGTGGCATGGGACAGCTAGTGTTGTGTAGTAGTAGCTAATAGTTGTATAGTAGTCTATGGACTATACAAGCACAGTGGCATGGGACAACTAGTGTTGTGTAGTCGTCTATGGACTCCTACACAACATCCCCGTTCAGCCACAAAACTGCCATGGACTTGTCAATGTATCTCCTACCTCCTCAGGCTTGTTATGAAAATGATGATGCATCACCTTGTTATGAGAATGATGATGGTACACCACCTTGATCTCAGTCTAGGAAAAGTGCACGTGCACGTAATACATTTAAAAAACACAACATTTTCTGCTGAGCGTAGAATTTAGTATGCAAAGAATGTCGGGCATTATTTCTGTAAAGTCACGCTTAAAATGCATGTGGAAGGAACCCAAGTGAAGCTTGAAGAGGATTTCTTGTGTTGAAAGACAGAATTTCACACTTGGAGATGACCTTGCCTTTTTCCACAGCTAGAAGCAGAATTGAGCAAAGTTTTCTTAATTTGTAGAAATACATTCCAAAAAGAGGATCCAAAAAGAGACCCTACATGCCTGAAGACACCTTTGGAGCCAAACCACAGGGTCCAACTTGCCTTGATGCAGACATCAAAAGCTGACACAGAATGTGATGTTTAAAGCAGCACAACATATTCTTTTCCTGGTATTCCCCAAGAGAACTAAGTTTGTAGGTGTTCCCTGGAGAATGCAGGAAAGCCACGAATGCAGATTCAAAGTCTGAAAGGAGTGCTGTGAAATATATCACCACCTTAATCATCTTGACATTTGAGGAGACAACGAAAACGTATCTATTATCAAGACTTTATGAATTTGATGAGCCAATCTAATGGGCTTTGAAGTGTGCACTCAAGGTCTCAAGCCACAAGACTTCAAACACTTCAAAGCAAACTCCCACAAGACCTGCTAGTTCAATAGCTCCAACTCCTACCTGTCCTGCTGAAGTGAAGTCTACTCAGCGAAGAAAAAGTAAACTTATTAATTTAGGTCTTTTGAAGCCATTTCTCTTGATATGTCAGGTTTACAATCCAGGCATTAACATGAACAACATCAATACTTTCTACAATACTTTCTAAATACATATTATCAACATATATTTTAAATAAGGTGGAATGCAAGAGGGAAATTCTTCTGGTATAGGCACAGGATTATCTTCATTCAAATACAATTTCTGTCTAGTGAATTCTGTGAGTGCCATTCTGTAATCTCTAGCACTGAAGCGGAAATTTGGAACATTATTTGTTACATATTGCAGCAGACACTCTTTAAAAATCAAAGTTAAGGCCTCATCAACAGGAGAACTGTTGAAAAGTACATTGAAAGGGTAAAGACAGCATTCTATAATTACTAGAGTGCTGGGTTAGGATTTGAAAGACCCAGATTCAAAACCTCACTCTGCCATGAAATTTCACTGAGTGACCTTGGGCCAGCCACACTCTCAGCCTACCCTACCTCACAGGGTTGTTGCTGTGAAGATAAACTGCTTCAGGACCCTATTGGAGAGAAAAGCAGAGTGTAAACATCTAAACAAATAGGTCTGATACTATCAAGAGTGCACACTCACATAAACGGTAGTGAAATGCCCAAGATTTTGTTCTATGTCGTAAACAAATACAAATCACTGACAGAAAGGAAAGAAATACATATACGAGCCCCTTCCATAACCCATCTTGCATTTTACTTTGGATGTGCAAGGGAATCAAGAGTACCAGAAAGTGATTGGGCTGTGAATCAGCAGGTTTGAATCCCACTACTGCCATGAGCTCAGAAGGTGGCCTTGGGTAAGCCGCTCCTCTCAGCCCCAGCTCCTGAGTTGTGTTGTGGGGATAACAACAACACTGAATTTATTCACTGCTCTGAGTGGGGCCCTAATCTGGCTAGAAGGGCAAGCACATATGTGCAGTTATTCTTATAAAGGTAACTTGGAAAAGTCTTGGCTGGATTCCTCTGCAATTCCAAAATTATTGAAGTAGCAGTTATTCAAGAATAAATGGATTTTTTAAAAGGTTTGAAGAACCTGGAAAGTGTATCTGTTTTGTAGAAAGGTATATATTTTCTTTGACCACTCTTAAGAAAGTTTTTTGTACATACCATGGATTGGAGCCAACCATCTTTTCCATTGGTGAAAAAGGAAGAGGGAGTCCCCTTTGACTACCCAAAAATGCTATGCTGGGGATCATGTGAACTTCTTGGACAAAAAGCAAGCAGGATGGGGCCATAACAGCAAAGAGAATTGGGTGAGATTGAGCAGAAAAGGTAATGGGATCCAGCCCAGTGAACAGTCCTATAAAAAAACTGGGATGGAGAGATGCAGGAGTGATCCATGAAGAAGAAAAAAAACTGAGCAGCACTGAGCTAGATTTTCAACAGATTTAATTTTCAGCATGAAAGCTGCTGCTCGGAAGAAGGAAAAATCTATAAAAACAGTTATAAAAAAACCCTCAACTTTTTCATTATTTTTGCAAAATCTTCTGCATTTTCCCCTGATATACTGTTGCTTTGACACTTTAATTTTTTTTAAAAAGCGCTTCTTCATTGCATGATCCCAGTCTTCCCAGCACTGAACATGACCATATCATGGCACCATAAAGCCCAATTTCCCTGCGTTTTCTTTGTTTCTGTAATTTCATGATATGGCAACATCATCAAAGGCAAGTTCAGTCTTTCCATTATTGTGCTCATTCTGAATGGGGAAAAGGAAGGGGATGCCTCGATGGCCAAGGGCAACCAAGATAATATCACTTTGGGGGTAATGCGGCAATTTCATTGTGTACAGCAAGACAGCTGCCCCAATCCAATTCTAACCTTGTAGAACTTTCACAGAGTCATAGGGTTGGAAGGGACCTCCAGGGTTATCTAGTCCAACCAGTGCAGGAAATTCACAACTTTGTGTGACCACGTGGGGCATTTCCCACCCGTGTCCTCCCAGGCAACTAGAGTCACGTGAGACAGCATCAGCCATGGTCTTTTCTCACCCACTGCCTGCGTTACAAAATACTGCTTGGAAACTTGTCATCCCATTTCAGTTCAACAGGGAACACCCTCCATTAAGGTAACTGACATTAGTATAAATGATTTAGCTTGAAAGTCTTCCTTCCAATTTCTTGAAAACATTGCCTTAGAAAACAGGGACTTTGAACCAAGTTCAGAAAAACTCTGTATGAACTGAAGTCATTTTAGCCACTGTAAAAAGTGACAACAACTCTTGTGTACTGGAAGAGTGATAGCCTAAGGGAATCCATTTTAGCTCAAAACAGTTTAGACAGATGCCATTAGTTTCAGAGGCCATTATTTCTTAATGACTACAGTTTCTTATTTCCCAAACGCTGTGCATCATAGCTGTCAACGTTGACTCTGAAATCAATAGCACATCCCAACAGCATCGTTTTACTGAGGGGTCAGCTAACTTTTATTAATATAATCTATTAGTTCCAACTTTCCATTAAATGCAAGTAGAAAGGTTTGCAGGTCTGTTGATCTAGAATGGCGGAAATATAAAAGTTGCATTCCTGGATCGACTTAATCCCGTTTGGGGAATGCAATTAATAATTAACCCTGTCCTACTTTTCTCTTCAGCCAGAGTGATGGCACCAGCACCATCTCTCAAAGGGCTGCCATGGAAATATCAATTCAGGAGTAGTTTAGCTGAGGATGGCAGGGGATCCCACCCTGTCTTAGTGAAGTCCAGCTGACTCAACGGGTCTCCAAGCAACCGAAACAACGGGTAGGAGATGGAATATTTTCCTTCTACAACAAGGTTCAACATAGGCCAACTATAAAGGACGTATAAATCTAGTGTTTGTTCCTAACGCCCAACAGTGATGGTTGCTCACTCATCGCCAATTGCAAATTTCCTAACTGAAGCAGCTGGACGTTATCTTGGTGTTCACATCCTCCAAATGATGGATTCTGAAAGGCCGCATATGGACACCTTTTTCTTGGTACTGAATTTTATCGCTACTATGGCTGTGAAATGGGACTGCCACAATACACTGGTGATCTTATGATAGCTGCAAGTCATGCACTTGACCTTGTGTTCTACTCAGAATGGGATAGGATTGGTCCAGGTAACATGCCTTTTTCATAGCCAGACTATCTGGGGAAGGTCAGGGTCCCTGAAGCTCCAAACCTCAACTGGGTAGGAATATTCATATGGTCTCCGCACCTCATGAATCTAGGTGGGTTGGTGATGTCCTCGGGTATTTTCTCTGTTGTTGCTATTAAATGTTCGATCACAGTCAGCATCTAGAATAGGGCAATAATCTGGACAAGACGGCTTCAAGACACCCTCTCCCACTTACTGGAACCCTTACTGCTCCCCAATATTGGGCAGCTTCAGATAATAAAGAGTACATACTCATGGGAGAAAAAATGATACACACTTACAAAATATCAACATTGTCTCCAAAGTGCAACGTGCTACAAATATGTGACAAATTTACATCCAACTTAAATATATATACACATTTTCACACATTTATATGAATTTAGAGGAATGACCAAACCGGGAAAAGCAACAGAGTCCAAAAATAAAGTCTCTCTCACAGACGTGTAAACGGCGTTGTGTCTTCTTTTATCTTTTTTCTCTCCTTTGAAGCGGTAGAAAACAGAACGGATGGCATTTCAGTTCCACGTCCTATCTGGGGCTGGCTCATAAGCTCAGATTTCGTCTCTTACTTACTCAGGGGCATTATTCTCCGCTGTAGTCCTTATGGAGATACCCATAAGTCATAAAACCCGGAATTTGGCGGCTGTGCATTCCCTTGCGCGCGACACAACACCGTTTACACGTCTGAGAGAGAGACTTTATTTTTGGATTCCATTGCTTTTCCCAGTTTGGTCATTCCTCTAAATTCATATAAATGTGTGAAAATGTGTATATATATTTAAGTTGGATGTAAATTTGTCACATATTTGTAGCACGTTGCACTTTGGAAACAATTTTGATATTTTGTAAGCGTGTATCATTTTTTCTCCGGTGAGTTTGTACTCTGTTAGTATTGGTGGCTTTATTACGGGAGAAGCCATTGTCGTTCACTTCCACTTCAGATAATAAAGAAGCAGGTACAAATGCTAGACTTCAGGTGTGCAGAAAATGCAGCATGGAATACAGCTTATTTTGCAGAGTTCTCCATGGTACAAGCATTCTTATTTCTCTACCTTTTATATTTTATATATGCCAATAAAAGCTTGCTTGACTGATTTCTCTACCACAAAAGTGTTTGTACACTTTCCCAGGTGGTTCATGGCTTTAGCACAGGAATATTCACTTTGTGTCTTGTTGTGGCATGTTCTGCAAAATGCTTTGCAAATGGAAAAACGTTAACATCTACTCTGCCTTAGATTGTTTGATTTGTGCAAATTAGTCAAAGGGGCCTCATCTTCTTTCAATTGCTTAGATGAGTTTCACCTCTTGCAGCCGTAGGTCTTGCAACCTGCAGTTTAGAGCCTTCAGCACTTGAGTAATTCTTGCATGCCAGGGAAAGGCCTCTTGAGTTAAGAGAGATCTTTGAAGAGACAGTTACAAAACCTGCTTCCACGGAACTCTCCTGGGATCCATCAGACTGAGAAAATTACATGTCAGTATCCAACATTCCATTTACTGGCGAGGTGGTGAGATGTGGCAGATCAGTTTCAAACAGCAGTGTTCTTGATCGTGGGGGAGAAGACAACTTGCACACAGTCTGTGCACAGGTAGGCATCATGACCAAGTTCCAGCTACTACATGTAGGCAAGGGTCCAGGGCAGCACATTCATCCTACTATCCCTGCATGCACATTCTGCCAGCAGGATGATTTGAGATTGCTAAAACAACGAGTGAGGAGTCCTAGATCTAAAGACCCTGCTCTGCTAGGAATCTCACTGGGTGACCTTGGGCCAGGTGCTCACTCTCAGCCTAGTTTATCTGACAGTATTATTATGAAGATAAAACAGGACATATTATGCCTCTCTTGAACCTGTTGGGAGGTGGGAGTAAATTATCCTTCACATAATAACTGGGCTTTCCCTCAGATTCTGTGTTCAGAAAGAGAGATGAAAGATACTGAGGATCAAGTGTTCCCAATCCTCCTTTTCACCGGCTTGCCTTAGGTCTGTGCCAGGAACAACAATGAGCGTTAGCAAACTAACTCTCCATCTTGTAGCTGCTCAGTTCGGTTATTCAGCTATTTATGACAAGGATCTTGACAGTTTATGGGCTTCTCTACTCTAGGGCTCTTTCAAAGATTAAGAAGACGTGATATATGAAAAGTTATACTGTAATTTATGGTTGGGGCTGATAGAGAACAGTTTGGCTGATCTTCGTAATAAATGAAAGTGAACTGACAGAACTATGACCACACATTCAGAAAAGACTGCACTGAGAGAACCAAAGTGCAATAAAGTACAGATCCATCAGTAGATTGAAGCTGATGGAAAAGAGAGATTCCCCCCCCCTTTCCCCCTCCTCAATGCAGCCTGACCTGTGTGCTAGTAGGAGGGGAACAATGAAAAGATCCACAATCATGGATCTCAGACCCAATCATTGACCTTTCTTATAATAATTCACGTCTTCTCAGCACACAGATGCTGCACGTCCTAGCAACAACCACACTATTAGAATTTGTTCAAATGCTCAATAAAAGAGGTATTACAGTACACATATGGCAGCTATAGGACCACCACGAAGCTCACAGCAGAAGTCAGCAAATAGTTAGATCGGGAGCAGGTCTTCAACAATGCTAGTCATCCAAATGGGTTTGAAAGCAATCATGAACAGAGGAAAGTGATACAAGTATTTGACTCAGGTTTTTAGATAGCCATTGGCCTGGGACATAAATCTTTTCCCAGCAACTAGGCAGGGAGGAAATGGTTTGTTCTCTTTTAGGTAGCCTGTTAACCATAAAATGTTTATATTAAGCCTTGACTACAAGAAGATTTTTGCGAGCTAGAAAAATTGGATCTCTACAAAGACAGAAAAGTAGTTTCTCTTTGATTACGCAAGGTAAGTACTAAAAGTACTTAATTGGGGGGTGGGGGTGGCGGCAGCGGCAATGGCTACCCAAAACATATCCATATAAAACATTCTTATCCACTATAAATTAATCTTTTTTCAGCCTGGAATCTCTAAATTATCCACCAATGTTTAAGCACTTTCATAATCCAGTTGGACCCAAACCTAAATGTGTAGAAAGGTCCTCCTGCCATTTTTCCTAATTGCAGCCATCTTCCTCATGTTAGAGGGAATCCTGACCCCCAGAAGTTCTTTTTTTCCCGGAGGTAGCAAAGATCTGCTTTGTGAGTAGAACTCCATCAGCAAACTTCACCAATTTCAAACAGGTTCCCATCCTGAGAATGTCACCTACCAACAGAAAGAGAGGTACAGGCTTTTTGGCATGGCTCTTTTGATTTTCTGCAAACTGTGCAAAACTGAATTATTCAGAACGGCTTTTTTACTCAGGTAATAGGGCTGTGTCCTGACCTGGGTTGCAGAGGTAGGCAACAGCAAAACTCCTCTGTTAGTCTCTTCCCTTGAAACCCCTAGCAGGGGTCACTGTAAGTCAGTTGTGACTTGACAGCACTTTCCACCAACAACAGGGCTATGCTGTGCTGTAAGAAATGGTTCAGAGAGATCCCTTGGTAAAGGAACAGAGACTATAGGTTATACTACTGGGTACTGTCTGTTGATATAGATATGCTCCTACATGGGTAGTTCATGCCTCATTAAAGATGTCATGTTTAATTACTTATGCTTTGTTTCTGCCATGTTTCATCTCTGAGTTTGGATTTATACTTGTTTTCAAATTTCCGCAACCCATACTCTAGTGTATTGTTCACTGACTGTCCTAGATATTGATTATATTGACTGGCATTGTATAATTCACCTTGAGTCTCAGTGAGAAAGGTGAACTATAAACAAACAAAAACTGTAGTTAAAGTCCCTCTCTCTAAGCAACATTTTTCCAAGGGTCTCTGTACACAAAATTTTCAAACCAAAAGGAAGGTAAGGTATAACAATTAACAACTGCCCTCTTCTAGACAGATTAGTGCCTCACCTAGAGCAGTGAATAAATTGTGTTGTTGTTATCCCCACAACACAGCTGAGGAGCTGGGGCTGAGAGGAGTGGCTTACCCATGGCCATCTAGTGAGCTCATGGCAGTAGTGGATTTCGAACCAGTAGAGTGCTGATTCGCAGCCAAACCACTTAACCATTGGTTAAGCTCTAAATATTTTGATGAATACATAAATGAAGAAACTTTGCACAGTTGAGTAGTAGGATCCATCCCCACTAGCTTCAGTGGCAGTAAGTATGCCTTTACTGCACCCAAAGTTCAGGCTATTGCACATGTGGATCTTTAATGACTAAACTCCCATTTCTGGATGGATCCCGAACATTATCATAAAAGCAAGCTCAACTAAAACCAAAATTAAACACATTTAGGATCAGATGAACATCCATGTAGCTGCATTCCTGTCTGAACTGATTTTTTTTCTTTCCAAATTTAATACAAGAAATGATAAAACTGTACAGTACAAACAAGAAAGGGATTAAAACTAAGCCATAAAAGACATTATCAAAACCACTCTTGGCAAATTGTTAAAAACCCAAGAATTACAATGAACAAGCATTTAAACTTTGTTGCATTGGGGGAATTACTTCTTTGGCATTTAAAACATCTAAAATTGGTTTCCATATTTCATCATATTTAAATAAAGGGACTGCCATATGCAAGTTCCCAAAAAACGGATTGTGCATAATCCTACCCATCAAATATTGCTCCCAGATTTTCTGATACCATTTTTTTTTAGCAATGGGCCTTTGAGGGATTTCCAATTCCCAGCAATGACCAGACGAGCAGAGGCAACTAACATCGAGACAAGAGATCTGGTATTCCTATCTAGCACAGAGCTGGGCCAAAAATCCAATAGGAAAAATTCAGGGGAGTATGGCAACGAAAGGCCCATCATGTTGAATATCTCTTTGTGAACCAATATCCAAAATTCCTGAACAAAATGGCATTCCCACCACATATGTAGGCTTGTGCCTTCCTGCTTGCAAGATCTCCAACACAGAGGGCTCAAAAACCTGTTCATCTGATCCTGATCCTGTCTGGACTGATAAGAAGCATCTGTCACCCTAAGAGCACACATTTGCAAAATACCAATTGAAGTTGAACTAAAGTAAGGTGTACAGAAGTGCCAGTCTCAAGGAAGCTCTGAATCTATGTTTCCCTAAAGAGCAGCACAAAGGATAATAAACGGCATATCTTTTTTGAAACCGAGGCAAGTTTCATAAGCAGTCTGTAACATTGTACAACAGCTGCTATTCAAACGAGTTCCACAAAGCTAAGTAAAATTCTTGGTTATACCAAAGAAGTGCTTAGGATCCTAACCTTGGGGGGAGAGGAGTTTATTTATTTATTATATCTTTAACCCGCCCTCCCCACAAGCTGGCTCAGGGCAAGGTACAACATTGACTAAAATACAACATAAAAACAATAAACAGCATAAAAACAGCAATAAAACCGTACCAAGACAGGTAGTCCTGCACTCCTGCCTGTCAGCATACAAAAAGGGGAGGTAGTAGCAGACAGATAGATTACTATACCCTTGTTGGGGACAGCCAGCAGTGGACCCTCCATAATCCCTCATAGAAGGAGACTGGTGGAAGGCTCGGCACTGATGGACTAAAATTAGCCTCCACCATATGTCTGGCGGAACATCTCTGTCTTACAGGCCCACCTAAATGATACAAGACCATGGCGGGCCAGAGTGTCCTCAGACAGAGAGTTCCACCAGGTTGGGGGGGGGGGCGCGCACACACACACAGAGGAAATCACAGCAACAACGGCCCAAAACAACTACCAAGTTTATCAAGCAAATTCAGATTTAGATTCCTTTTCCAAACTAATTCAGAGATTTTGCTGCAATACATAGAAATTTCAATTTCAAGATTAGGACATATGTTTTCTTCTACCCACAGTACTGAACTAGAACTAGAGTAGACATGCTACAAGCTTTCTTTTGGCTGAAAATGTCAACTTTTTCTAAAGATGAAACCCAAACATTTTCAAATATTTTTATGTATGGTAATGAGAAACTGATGCACTACGTGTTGGGAGAAGAGATTTGACTGTTTTGAGACTAACCACTGATGTTCAATTGTGAAGAAATCAAGAATACAGCTTTCCAACATGAAGAAAAGAGATCTTTTCAGTTCTTGGTAGTGACAGGATTTATTCAGCCATGTTTTAAAAAAATAAAAATAGCAAATCGCATTACCATTACACTGCAAGACCAGAGATGTACAATGATACCTTAATTCAGATTAAATAAAAATAGCTCTACCTGAGTCAATCTGAAGATGATAATACTGTGTAATCCCATGCTATTAAAGGATGAACATTGAAACGGCAGAGAAACAGCAGCAGAAGGCCTCTGCAGGAGGCCAGAGTTGATCTTTCTTTTCATTCTGATATGCTCAGATGTTGAAAAATTTTTTTTTACAAAGACAATGATCAGTATGTATCAAAATAGAACACTTTTTGTTCTATCTTAATCTTCACAGCTATCTATAGCAGCCAACATCCAACAGGTTATGCTCCTATAAATCTTCTGTTTGCAAAAAATGTTCACTGAAAATAGATGGGATATGCTTCCATGAAACATGTTTCAGGATTTTAACACTCCAAGAGCGGTATCATCACATATGCTGGTGAATCCAAGACCAGTATTATAACATATGTCAGTGAATCTTTCATGATAATTTTGATGCCGATATCATGATTTTAAAATCCAAGAAATTCAAAGCATAATTGGAAAAAGAACTGGGAGTAAACGATCATCTATGCATAATACTTAAAAAGGACATGAAATACATTATATGAAGCTTAGCACACAAACTGTACTGTTGCATCCTGACTCATTAAAAGGCCGTTAATAAAAATATCAAGAACTACACAATGGATTCTGCATGTCTAAGGGGATCTTGAACTTGTTTCATTCCCTATGACTTACAGCAAGCTACTTCTAAAGCCAAGGAAACTTTCTAAAATAAACTGTGAAATGGTGTTGGGAGGAGAGGTACTTTCCAAGAGAAAAATAATCCTGCTGGGCTTGTTCACGTCTCTGGAAATTCCATAAATAGCTCTGGTAACTGAATACAAATAAATTGGAATAGTAAATTGAAACTTCATAACATTGAATTCAGTATTATCTTGCACTGCAGTGTTATAGTAATTGCAGATGAAGTTAGCCATCTTGACTCATCTGATTGGCCTATCCTAATAAATATTATATCCTTAACTGCTAGCATAACTCAAGGTTTTTTTCTCCAATCAAAATTAGTCTGAAAAATCCCATAGCATTTTATACCGAACTTTCACTTCGTACTTCAGGAAAAAGGAAGCATTTAAACGGACTTGAAACAGGCTTTCGATACAGACGGAGAGAAAGAAAGAGTGACTGTAATAGAAGAATACAATACCTGCAATGCCTGGTTCTAATAGATGCTTTGTGAGCAGGAGGGATCTAGCAAGGCACATGGACACCAATGGAAGATTTTACACTCAGTTTTTTAAAATTCCTTTTTGGAATGATCACACTCTAAATTCCCATTTTAAATGACTGCTACTCTACAAGAAGGGGAATCGGCCGGTGGTCTAGCACAGCTTTCTGCTGCCTGTTAATCCCAGTATCTGAGATGAAGCAAACTGGAAACCATGCCAAGCACATGTTGCATCATGCAAGGGGACCCCTATTTCTGTTATGGGGCATCAGCAAAATCATTAAACTGTACTGCCATCACTAAGAGTCAACCACCTTTGTAGCTTGCTGCCATCTCCCAGGGAACAAACTCCTCCTAAAATCCAGAGCAGTGGAATGCCTTCTCTAACAGGGGACTGGCCGAGCATAAACATTTTTAACAAGCAGTATTGCACAATTTTCTCAGAAGTAAGTGCAAAGGAGGGTATTTCAGTCTCTAGTATATTTCTTTGCAGTCTGTATTTTAAGAAAGTCTATTTTAAGCAGCTTTGTTATCTGAAATTGGTAAGAACTATAAAATCAAAATGGATTTTAAAGACCAGACCACTGTGGATAAAGGAAACACAAGTTAGCACAGCAACAAGTATGACAACACAATGATGTAAAATCACAAATATGCCAATTTTGCCATACTGAATCAACCTTCTTCATATTTCATAGCATTAGAGTATGCTGGGTAAAGTCCAGAATACCAAAGTGACATACCCTTTGCTCAGATCAGTTATAATCTGTATTAGACAAATACAGCGGGGTGTGGTGACTATTAGGGACTGCTGACCAGTGAAGGATTAGTTTGAGGGAAATCTGCTGGAAGGGAAGGTGATTTGGGGCAAAGAGGATTCAAACGTTTGCAGTGGATAGGATGGATGAATAAGAGGGGAGCTGTTTCATAAACAACAACAAAATACAGCATGCAAGAACAGAAGATTTTGCATTTACATTTTTTCCCCATTCTTTCTCCAAAAAGGTCAGATGAGCAGACATGAAGTTATCTCATCCTCACAGCAAATCTCTGAGGTACTTTTGGCTGTGAGTGACTGGCCCTGTGGCTGAATATGACACTTGAATCCAGGCCCTCCTAACACAAACATAAGGGCCAAACTAGATGTTACATCTGCCAGACAGAAGTGACACCAGGGAGCTAATATCCCTAAGTGTTCAGGGACATTTGGCTTTGGAGCACGGGGGGGGGGGGGGAAGAGGCTTCAGCCTTCCCTTCCATGCTGTTTTCCCAAGCCAAAACAGCCACGATCAAAATCAGACCCCAGACGCATTAGTTTCTCGATGGTGTATCTGTCAGTAAAACTGGTTGGGGAATCTGGACTCGACTTGTGGCAGACATAACTTCTAGTTTTAGCTTTAACAGACTATTCACTACACAACAGTGCCTATGGTTGGTAGGAGATAAAAAAGGGGTTGAGTTTGAGGCTAGAAGCATGCTACCATCCTATTCACGTTTCCCAGTATACTGCCACAGCTATAAGGCATTATTAGATGAAGCAAGCTCAGAATTGGTGGGCCAACAATCTAACTTTCTGCCTACCAGCTACTTCTCCTCAGCAACCCTATTTTTCCTCTCAGCTACAGTTCTGGGAATCCTAAGTAGGCAACAGGGCAAAATAGACAAGTACCCTTTTTCTACCTGCTACTTTCCCCATACAAAACAAAATGTGATGTATTTAGAAATGCAAGTTGGTTAGTAATATGAAATTCTAGCCTGAGATGAGAGAGCAAATCAAAGTGGAAAAAATGTGGATTTTTTAAAATCCCTCAAGGAATACTCAAATGGATAACTGAGTCCATGTCCCAGACTGTCACCACCGATGACTATCATCACAGATGCAAGGACAAGGACAGGGCAGGAAAACTACCACAAGGGGACAAAAAGCTTTAAAAGACCTGAAGGAAAGATGGCACTCAAGCACAAATTTTGTGGAAAAGTGATCAATTGATGCCTATACAAAGCTGTTTTGCACTGAATGAGGAAACACAGCTAAATAAAGATATTCACTTGCTATGTGGAAGAGTTCAATCATTTTCTCAATAAGTTTTTACCTTCATCTGGGTACTGTGCACTGGGAGCGTAGCTGAAAATTTCCTGCATTGTGCAGCAGGTTGGATTAGATGACCCTTGGGGGTACCTTATTTATTTATTTATTTATTTATTTAAAATTTGTATTCCGCCTCCCCCCGCAAGCGGGCTCAGGGCGGATAACAACATATTAAAATACAATTAAAATTCATATTCATTAAAAACAACACATTTAAAACAAGATGGTGGACAGCCTTCATAGGGAGGGTTTTATACACCCCTTTTTTCCATATGCCTAGCGGAACAACTTTGTCTTGTAGGCCTGGCGAACAGATAGTAAGTCCTGCCGGGCCCTGATTTCAGCAGATAGAGCATTCCACCAGGTGGGAGCCAGGACCGAAAAGGTCCTGGCTCTAGCCTGCTTGGGGCCAGGGACCACCAACAGCTGTTTGTCCCCTGATCGCAGTATCCTCTGGGGAATATATGGGGAGAGACGGTCCTGTAGATGTGCTTGTTCCAGTCCGCACAGGGCCTTATAGGTCAATACCAGAACCTTGAATCTGATCCGGTACTCCACTGGCAATCAATGCAGCGCGCGTAAGAATGGTGTTATATGCGCCTTATTTGGCACTCTCGTAATAACACGCGCCGCTGCATTTTGTACCAGCTGTAATCTCCGGGTCAGGCTCAAAGGCAGCCCCGCATAGAGCAAGTTACAGTAATCTAGCCTAGAGACAGGGCTTTTTTCTAGGAAAAGAGGTGGTGGAACTCAGTGGATTGCCCTTGGAGAAAATGATCACATGGCTGGTGGCCCCGCCCCCTGATCTCCAGACAGAGGGGAGTTTAGATTGCCCTCTGCGCCTGGAGATCATGGGGCAGGGCCACCAGCCATGTGACCATTTTCAAGAGGTTCCGGAATTCCATTCCACCGCATTCCCACTGAAAAAAAGCCCTGCCTAGAGATGACCTTCCACCTCTATATTTCTTACTCCAGAGCTGTAACAGAACTGTAGTATTTTTCATCCATTTCCATTTTTGTAGTTTCATCCCTAGTTACTGACTTGTTGTTCTCTAAACATAACACATTTTTAAATTCATCCTCCATGCTCTGTCACAGATACAGGCTTGGCTTAGTAGTATGTGTGTGCATAAGTCCAAGTCCCCTTCAGAGAAAGAAAAAGACTTCTCTTATCTCTAGAGGCATAGAGGAAAAGTAAGAAGCAGAGTTAATCTCTCTTGCTGGCGCTTAACTCTCCAAACAGATAGACAGACTTCAGAGCAGGGTATGTGTGCTTCTGGACAGCCATATTGCAAGAGATCCATAGAGTACTTACCCCTGGGTAAGCAGATTTGTAGATACCTAGCTGCTTAGTTTCTGGCACCACATTCTGGATTACAGAACAACAACAACACATGGCTCATTGGGGCCCAAATCAGCCCACTGTGAAGCACAGGAGCGCCCCTGGGACGGGGGCATGATGTCACTTCCTGGAAGTGACATCATCATGCTGCCCCAGGAGCATGCCAGAGAGGCCTACTCCCCCACCTTCCCCCTCCAGCCAGATGTGTGATAGCAGGGACAGAGGGTAGGAGCAGGGATCCCTAACAACAGACAGCTGAAGTGGCTGCCTCCCACTCTTCCAAGTTCAACAGTAACTTGACACAGAACGAGGCCAAGGGGCGGCATGATTTAAGTTACCAAGAAAATGAGATAATTCAATCAAGTTGTCTGGTTTTAAAATTTATATATTTCCTGAACAAACATGCATAAATAACTGATTGCTGATGACTGGCAAAACCTGTTGGCTTGCAACTAAATAGAGTCATTGTTCAGATGGAATCTTTGGTCATGCAGGCCACATGCCTTTTAAATTATCAGAAATCTGCTTAGGGAGAAGAGAAAAACTTCTCCTTGGCTTTCTCTATACTCCTGCGAGAATTCTTAAGAAAGAGCATTTACTTGGTTAAGTGTTCAGAACATTCCAGAGACAAGAGTAGGAAGTCACTGGACAAAAATAGTGGTTTTCTGTGATAATGAAAAGTAACTATTTTGTCTGAGAGAGTCAATTATTGATACCGAAATCCAAAGCAAAACTGAAAGCTCAGGTACTTGAGAAGTCAAAGTAGGGATACAAGATAACTACATGAATCTAATGACTTGTTACGGACCAAGATAACACGGCATCTCCATCTCTCTGGCCGTTTCCACACTACTCACCTTCATCCGGAACGCTGCGGAACGTCGTGAAAAAAACGCGGAAGACAGCATCTCTCATAATGATTCTCTTTATGAACTGCTAAGCTCCATAGGCCCCCACCAAAACAATCTACATAATATGAGTTATACTATCACATTTGCAGTGCTTAATTTGAGAATATGTGCTCCCACCCCCACCCCCGTTTTCTTTTTTATGGAGAAAAATATCTTAATTAGTTTGATAGCTGGTTATAATTCAGTTAAGAAAATATGGGCACATTTAACCACATTTATTTAAAAGTCCTTTGCAGACAGCTGTTTTCAGAAGATATACAGACTACATTTGCTTGTCACTTCAAACAGACACTGCACTGTGCCTGGATGGCTCCCACACTTGTACGCCTCACTTCTTTTCTCTCCCTCATCACACATCTAAATACAGGCTCACACTGAAGTTCAAGGAAATTTTAAAAATAATTTTAAAAAATCGTTTGACCACTCTGAGACTGCATTACCAACTTCAAGCACTAAAAGTAAAGTAAAATAAAATAATATAATATCATGTGTTTTTGTGGCAAGGACATGACATGACTGAAAAAGAATGCCTCAATACAACAAGCTCCATTTTTGTTAAGGTTAATAGCAATAGTATTTTACCACATGGAAAGAGCTTTACCACATCTGAGCGCTAATAAACCAAACAAAAAATGCAGAAAACTATCTGTACTCATAAGGATATGATTGGCACACTAGAAGGCAGCTCATAAAGATGAAAAAAGACAAACATTTTAAGACAACAGAGTTTGTCTTATAAACTAGTGTGTCCAGCTAGTAAAAATATAAATCCCACAACCTGGATTTACTAGTCAATCCCACAGAATGTAACATGATGTTACAGATTCTCCTACCAGATCATGTGTCTACAAGCATTTTATATAGCAATGATCACTCACCACTAGCTCACTTCTCATTTCATAAAGCCAATATGAAGCCTTTAGTTATGCAGTAGCCATTATTCATTTTAACCAGGCCCTTTACTGGTAAGTATACCAGTAAAGTACCTGCCTGTACACCAGATCACTGGCATTGTAAATGCTCAGCCAGGTGAACGGATGTGATTTAACATTAAGTTGCTGGTTTTATGAATTCCCTAACAGGCCCTGCAGGAGTATGCAAAATATACATGAAAATTGCTGATATGGATTGTTACTGTGATTTTCTGGAATGGTTACACAAATCCAGAATTCTTAGACATTACAAAAAAAATAACCCCTGAAAAATCTATGTACTTTTTTGTATTTAGGTGCTCACCATTACCAGCAGGCATATTGTTTTTCTTTGATTCTCCAAATTTCCCAGCCAATGGCATTTCTCCCTTCCAATCAAATCCACTTTAGTGGACAGGCAGCACTAGGTCCCCAGCAATTTTAGTATCATTTGGTTGAAAAACAGCCACCCCAGCTGCCCCAAAAAAGCCCCTCCCAGGGAACCCAAATAATTCTGGAATTGTATTGTCGAAGGCTTTCACGGCCAGAGAACGATGGTTGTTGTGGGTTTTCCGGGCTGTATTGCCGTGGTCTTGGTATTGCAGTTCCTGACGTTTCGCCAACAGCTGTGGCTGGCATCTTCAGAGGTGTAGCACCAAAAGACAGAGATCTCTCAGTGTCACAGTGTGGAAAAGATGTAGGTCATTTGTATCTACTCAGGAGGGGTGGGGTTGAGCTGAGTCATCCTGTAAGAGTTTCCCAGGGTGTGGAATGCTAATGGCGGGAGGCTTCACTGTATCCTGAGGAGGTTCTTTTGCATATGGATTGGTACTTGATGTGCTAATCTTCTCTGCAGGGCTATTGTCGGGTGTGGAGTGTTTTGTTAGCCTGGTGTTTTTCAGAACTGGAAACCATGCTCGGTTCATTCTTAAGGTTTCTTCTTTCCTGTTGAAGTTTTGCTTATGCTTGTGAATTTCAATGGCTTCCCTGTGCAGTCTGACAAAGTAGTTGGAAGTGTTGTCCAGTATTTTGGTGTCCTGGAATAAGATACTGTGCCCTGTTTGAGTTAGGCTATGTTCAGCCACTGCTGATTTTTCAGGTTGTCCAAGTCTGCAGTGTCTTTCATGTTCTTTTATTCTTGTCTGGATGCTACGCTTTGTGGTCCCAATGTAAACTTGTCCACAGCTGCAGGGTATACGGTATACTCCTGCAGAGGTGAGGGGGTCTCTACTGTCTTTTGCTGATCGTAGCATCTGTTGTATTTTTCGGGTGGGTCTGAATACTGCTTGAAGGTTATGCTTTTTCATAAGCTTTCCCATCTGATCAGTAATTCCTTTGATATATGGCAAAAAAAATTCTGGAATTGCAGAAAAACCCAAACCCAAATCCCAAAACACTATTAGGGGACCGAAATACCCATCCTCTTTTCATAATCTGAATCTGAAAAATCTGCACAGTAAGGAAGTGATGAGAGACAGATCAGAGGCAGGGACTACAGTCTTTGCTATCTGTTGCTCGAAGTATGATTTGGATGGGTAATTCCATGTTTGTTTAATATATTAATATTAGATTTACACTCCGTTACAGCATTTCCTCAACTCTGTACTGGATTTCTGCTGGTTTTAAATCTTCGAAAACTTTCATTTGTATATCCCATTACATTGTTTATTTAAATGTTTCTGAAATTGACTGTACTAACTAGAGATGGGCACGATCGGAATCACGATGTGAACCCCCTCCCCCCGATAATGGCATTTGTGCCATCGGGACTCAGCTAATCGGTTCCGTCCACGGCAATCGTAATCGGAGAGCCAGACACTCAGGCGCCAATAATCTATTCCCCTAGCAACGGAGCCAGGGGAATGCCTGAGCTGTGTTTGCCCTCCTTCTGTCACTCTGGAAAACTGAATGGAAGCCCAGCTTTCCTTGATTAGCAGGCTTCCTTCCAACCACAGAGCAGCAACCCAGGGGAGGGAGGGGGAAGGGGGTGTTCTGAAGCCATGGGCACAAAGGTTTTTTGCTTTTTTTAAAAATGGGGCTTTATAGGAGGAATGGGTGTTTTTCTGTCTGTCACTCTCTGCAAAAGGCAGTGCAGGTGGCTGGGAGGCTGCCTGCGCCGTTCGTCTTTCCCCAGGACAAGGGGGCGCGGGCAAGCCAGCCATCCCTTGTCCTGAGGAAAGGCAAAAGGCAACGCAGGTGGCTGGGAGGCTGCCTGCGCCGTTGGACAAGGGGCGCGCGGGCAAGCCAGCCGCCCCTTGTCCTGGGGAAAGGCAAAAGGCAGCGCGAGAGGCTGGGAGGCCGCCCGTGCCGTTCGCCTTTCCCCAGGACAAGGGGCGTGCGGGCAAGCCGGCCGCCCCTTGTCCCGGGGAAAGGCAAAAGGTAGTGCGGGAGGCTGGGAGGCCGCCTGCACCGTTTGTCTTTCCCCAGGACAAGGGGCGCGCGGGCAAGCCGGCCGCTCCTTGTCTTGCGGGGCAGGTGAACGGCGCGAGCAGCCTCCGAGCCACTCGTGCTGCCGCCAGCTCCACAGCACACCGGAACAGCCGGCTTGCTGCGTGGGCGGGGGGGGGTGACCCATTAGCGCGCGCGCACAAGAGCCTGACTACGGTTGCCCTGGGTGCTGGCAACCGTAGATCCGGCCATGGTGTGAATGTCCCCTCCCTGAGTGGAGGCAGCTCGTTGCTGGGTTAAAAACTCCCCCCCTGCTCTGTGTGTGTGTGTGTGTGTGTGTGTGTGTGTGTGTGTGTGTGTGTGTGTGTGTGTGTGTGTGTGTGTGTGTGAGAGAGAGAGAGAGAGAGAGAGAGAGAGAGAGAGAGAGAGAGAGAGAGAGAGAGAGAGAGAGAGAGAACGTCCCCTCCCTCCCTGAGGGGAGGCGGCTCACTTGTTTCTTTGTATATCAATCCTAATAAAACATTCCTTTCTCTATATACAGAAACTACAATCCCCAAATATACAAATTCCTTAGCATTCTTTAATATACACTTCCAAGCCTCAACTCCAGTCACCTCGCATAATCTCTCATAACCCATTATCTCACGTTTTGTTTTTCAGTCTGCTCCTTCCATCCTGTTAAAAGGAATCTCAAATAGTTAATCGCAAAATTGTTTCAACAGCTAATTTACCCAAAAACTTTAGCAGTATTAAAATACATCTTTGATATCCCCTTTCTATTACAGTGACAGTGGAAACGATGGCTGATTTAACCCATATCAATGTTTTTCATTACTAGCTCATTTTGTTACTTATCCCTGAGTCTTCCAATTTTCTTCTTCTCCCAATTTATTCATAACATTTCACGTTATTTGCTAGTAGCAAAGTCTGCACATTAAGCACTACCTGTATGAATGACATTATAAGGCGCTTCTCTGAAACAAACTGCAAACACGCAAAGGCCACATTTTTATTACATTTCTTGTTCATACTCTTTTACCCAGAAGAACATTTTAAGCATTGTAAGCATTTTATCAGTAGAAATTCAATTACATGTTACTTCAAAAGGCAGTAACTTGGTCCACCACCAATTTCCAAGCCATGAATAGCAACAACACCAAATAATGAGTATTGCAAGAATTCCAAAAAATCACTACGTTAATTTAAAGCCAACTACTGGTTGATTTAATCTAAAACACAATTCACAAGCCATAAAACTGAAGACTGTTAACGCAACTTCATAGGAAACGCAAGTTCATACCCTACCACAAATTTTGTTTGTCTTATAGGTGCTACTGGAGGCCTTGCAGGTCCTCCATTTGTCTAGTATAGTATTTGTGGAATACAGTTTCTGAGTTGCAACACCTATACATCTCATCTGTTCTGCCGAATGTGTTATTCAGTTTCAAAACAGTTCAGTGTCTCCAAAAGCAGTAAATGGTGCCAGTGGCAACATTCAGAACCAGAATCACGTAAGAGGTGGAAACTAGACTATGTGAGAGCAAATCATTTTGCTAGATCTGTACAGCTACAGAGAAAGAACACAGAATTTTTTAGTCCCTAAGTTACTTATTATTGCTGCTAGGAAATGGCACACAAGCCAATCAGAACCAGTTAGACAATGTTACCACTGACTGCAAACAAAAGTAATTTTCCAAGGATTGGATAGATTATCTTCCATATTGTGCATTCTGGTGACCATATGAGTGACATATATCCTACCGCTGATGGCAGTATTTATTTTTGAGGAACAGAGGGCTACAATTAGATTTCCCCTTCCTACAGTAGAGCCCACTTTGCAGTTTCCAGGGGTTCACTGATCTGTAGGAATCAGACTAGGGGGGCTGTTTCAGAGGCCTGCAGCAGGAAGGAGAATTGGTAAAGTCCAGAACTCCATGGATGGTTGGATACCTTTCAGTCTATCTATTTAGACATTTCTGAAATATTTATATCCCACACTCTCTCTATAAAAATCCTGAGGAGGCCTACAGCAATTCTATTAATACACAACCACATTAAAAAAACCACACTTTACAACTACTCATTAGTTAAAACAGAGTCAAATAAAACCATGAACATAGCAGCAAGTAAAAACAGATAAAAACTCAACAAGAAATGTAAAAACGACGACGACATCTAAAACTCTGCACTAGGTCATAGAAGGGAAAACAAATCAATGAAATGCACAGCAGGGGAGATGAATAAAAAATAAATAAAGGTTTGGGTGAATAAAAATGTCCTTGTCTGATATTAGAAAGATTACAGGTCCAGGGTCAGCTGAGCTTCTACAAGGAGGAAGGTCCAAAGCACGGGCTCCAAGCAACAAAGTCAGCTCCAGCTTGTGAAGAGTCACTGCCTCATTTAACTTTCACACAATACGTTATCATACAGCTTGTACAGACATTTGTTGGTCAGTAAAAATTCCATTCAATCTGGGGACAATTGATATATATGGCATCTTTGGAACTAGCTTGGTTAGCTTTCAACATAAAATTGGTAACTATCTGACTGCCGCTGCCTAAAAAAAAATCAAACCACTAGACTATGGACCTCATTCATTTTTCTTAACTCTTATTTGAAATTTGTATTTTTTATTATTTGACATTGTGGTATTCAATTTACTGTCTCAGCATATGCCATTTGGATGTGGGTGAAAAGACCTGGAGCTGATTTTAATCTCTTTCACAGACTTGAAGTGACCTTACACTAACCATTTAATCTATGCTTCAGTTCACCATAACAACAGGAAAACAAATACTCTAAGTATTTGTGAGGCAGTCCCAGGCAATCCTACAGGATAATCAGATCAGACTCTTCACAGTTTTAAAAATGTATTTATTTATTTCTGCTGACAGCATTCAAGAGTCCTATCTACAGGGTATTTAAAAAATGGATCCATGATCCAATCCTGTAAATAACAAACATCGTGCAGAGATGAATGGCGTACTCTGGACTGCTACTATTTTATTATGTCAACACTGATGATTTGAGAATCCAAGGTATCCAGTTACCTCCCTCCCCCACACAATATTTCAGAATATTGGGTCAAATTCTATTCTGATGGAGATGGAATCGTTCGAGGTACACAATGGAAAGAAAAGGCATCACACAGGTGTTAACATTCCTCATACAAGCAGCTAGACGCCAACCATATAGTTCAGTGAGTGGGAACTGCTGGAACATAGGAAAATAGCATATAATCTGCCTGAATTTTATTTCCCCCAAAGCCCATTTTGGAAACAAGGGGCTAAGACCTATTAAACCTATTTTAAAAGAAGTTAGCATATTTTGCATTTAAGCAATGGCAGAAGGATATATTGAGATTTATATGGCAAGACAAAAAACCAAGGGTTAAATTTAAGGTTCTACAGGATGCAAAGGAAAGAGGAGGTTTGGGTCTACCAGATTTGAGATTATATTTTGCTGATAACTGTCTGGTTTGGATGAAGGAATGGATACTGTTAAAAAATAGACTATTGGACCTTGAAGAGAACAAAGTATTACTTGTTGTTTTCAATCAGTTCTAAATTCCATCATCACTACATATTAGGAACATAGGAATATATGATAGATCAGATCCATGGCCCATCTAATATAATGTTGCACCCACTTCCAAGAAAGGCCAGTCAGATGACACAGGAAAGCAGAGCCTGAAGATAACAGCCCTTGCTGATTGACCACTTCCAAGCATATGATAATCTGAAGCATCCTACCTCTGAACTTGGAACCTCTATTTGGCTATCATGGCTAAAAGCCAACTATGTACCCATCATTCCATAAAACTGTCCTTTTCAAATCCATCTAGGTCACTGGCCAGTCACCGCATCTCATGACAAACAGCTGCACATAGGGATGCCAACACCACGTTGGGAAATTCCTGAAGATTTGAGGGTGGAAGCTAGGAACAGCAGAGTCTGGGGAGGGGAGGGATCTCAGGAGGGTACAATGCTGGAATCCACCCTTCAAAGTAGCCATTTTCTCCAGCGGGACTGATCTCTGTAGTCTGGAGTTCAGCTGCAATTCTAGGAGATCTCCAGGTCCCCCCTGGAGGATGGCAACCCTAAAGCACAAGTCATCTACTCATTGTGTGAAGTTAGGATTGCTGGTCCCCTGGTGGGGGCGGGGGATCTCCTGCTCCCAGTCTCCGCTCCTCACCACCACTTACCTAGCCGGCAGGTGGGGAAAGGCGAGGGAAACAGGCCTCCCAGGCATGCTCCTGGCACAGTGCAACATTGTCACTCCCAGGAGTGATATCACCGCACAGGCCTCAGGAGGGCTCCTGCGTGTCACATCAGGCCAATTCTTGAAGCATCGGCCCATTTGGGGCCATGATCGGCTTGGTGCAAAGCGCAGGAGCACTCTCAGGGACTGAGCAACAATGTCACTCTCAGAAGTGATGTAATCGTTCCCCCTTCCCCCGCACACTCTCTTTAGCCCTTTTAGACTTTATTGCTGGTTTTAAAGAGTGGCAGCAAGTTGCAGTATTGTGGAAAAGAGAACAAAGTTTCTCTATCACCCCTTGGTTGCTTTTTTCCTAAATTCAAAAAGCACCCAGATGCTTTGGCCTTGCAGGTACTCAAACTCCATGATCATTTTGGTTGCCATCTTCCGATTTTTTTCCAGATCTTCAACAGATAAGGAGACACAGAGACCAGTACTGTACACAGTATTCCAAATGAAGCATCATCAGGGTTTTTATATAAGGGCATTACTATATTTGCCCTAGAATGAAATCTGTCTTTGTAATTGCTGCACAGTTGACATTTTCAGCAAGTTACAAACGACAACCTGCAATTCTTTTTCTTCCCATCACTCCCATCAACATATACGTGAAGATGGTGGGCGCTGCCTTTTTGTGTGTCCCCTGGTGTGTCACATTGTACACTGAATTTTTCCTCTTATTTTATGACCATCTGATCTGGGGAGGTATTTTTGGAGACCCTCACAATCACTTTGTGCTTTCACCCCCTTGGACTTTCTGCTCTCATCTAGGGCAATGCCAGCCTGCCCCGCCCCCATTTTTGGCCCCTGGCCTCACTCACCAGGCTGGCGGGTAGGAAAGGAGGAGAGAGGCAGGCCAACAGCCACCAGAGCATGCAGTGCACATATGACACACTTCCAGTTCAAAACTGAAAAGCTACGGGGTCTCAGCAGGGCCAAATCAGCCCTAAACATAGAAAAATGCGATTTTACCCCTGCTGAGACCTTGTCACTTCTGTTTTTCCAAGAGAAAGTGACACAGTGCAGAAGTGAGTGAGGAAGATGGATTGGGCCCCCATGCCTGCAACACAACCACCTATTCCCCACTTTAAAGGTAAGGGGGCTGGCACCCCAAGTCATCCACAAACTTCACTACCACACTGCTCATCCTCAAGTTCAAGGTCATTTATGATTCTATTAAATATCACTAGTCCCAACATAGATTCCCTAAGTGATCACTCTGGTTCCCTTAATTTTATCCCCACTCCCTGCTTCTTTTTTAACCAGTTATCAACCCATGGAATGACTCATACTTATCCTGTGACTGTTGTTTACTCTTAAACCCACAATGTATACCAGTTAATTCCTGTCTATATGCTTGTTGACACACTCAAAGAATTCTAAAAGGTTGTTGAAGTAGGACTTCCCTTTACAGATTCCATGCTGATCATCTTCCACAACCATGCCAACCACTACTCAATATTTTTCTACATTTCCTAGTCAGTGGCATACATTCTAGGTGACCTACCACGTATCACTTTACTTTGCTCTGGTTAGACTTCATTTAGAGTACTGTGTTCAGTTTTGGGCACACGAGTTTAAGAAAGATGTTGACATGGTGGAATGTGTCTAAAGGAAGGCTACAAAGATGGTGAGGGATCTGGAGACCAAGTTCTATGAGGACATGTTGAAGGGGTGGGGTATGTTTAGCCTGGAGAGGAAGTGACTAAGAGGTGATATGACAGCCATCTTCAAATATTTGAAGGGCCGTCCCATGGAGGATGGAGTGGAGTTGGTTTCTGTTGCTCCAGAGAGTTGAACCACAACCAATGGGTTACAATTGAACTAAAAGAGTTTTCAACGAAACATTAGGAAGAACTTCCTGACAGAGCAGTTCCTCAGTAGAAAAGGCTTCTTCAGGAGGTGGTGGACTCTCCTCTTTTGGAGGCTTTTTAGCAGAGGCTAGATGGCCATCTGTCAGCAATGCTGATTTTATGACTCAGTATGAACTTCGGCAGATCATGAGAGGGATGGCAGGAAGGGGTGAGCCAGTGTTTGTGTCTCATGGCCCTTTATTATATGCCCAGGGTAATGCCAATTGTCACTTTGAGGTCAGGAAGGAATTTTCCTCCAGACCAGATTGGCCAGGGATCCTGGAAGTTTTTTGCCTTCCTCTGGGCATTGAGGAAGGGTCACTGGGGGAGGTAGCTGTGAATTTCCTGCATTGTTCAGGGGGTTGGACTAGATGACCAATGGTGTCCCTTCCTGCTCTATGATTCAACGATTCTATTACTGCATTTTAAAATAATACTATCAAGCATCCTGAAGAAGTTTGAAACTCTTGACTACTGCTTTCAGTTTCCAACCTCCCCCCCTCCTTCATCTTTGAGAAATGGCCCTTATAAACTGTGGCTATGTTGGACTTTCTAGGCAACTTACAGCTCATATGTATGTTCAATTTGTCAGCTTGGAAGTATTTGCTCCAAAATCACTAACAGCATAATTTCTAGTCTATATATGGTTAGAGAATAGTTTTGGAAGTTACAGATTAAAGAGCTGGAGATGCACAAGCTGCCTTGAGTACTAAATACAGTAGAAAAAGACAAGAGAGGATAGAAGTTCATCTAGACATACCCATTGGGAAGTCAATCATTTGTCAAAGTCACTGGCACCAGCTAGGATTTTTTAAATGCTCTAAATCTTAGCTCCCAACCTGAACTGTACTTTCACGTTCCCAGTGGGGTACGGGAAAGGAATTTGTGGATGGGTTTCTTCTTTCACTTCCAACAGACTGAATTAATGCTCAGTTTTTCAGGACCAGTGCAGGACCATTTATCTAAGAGAAATTTAATGGTGCTTTCTGCAATGCCCACCACCTTAAGATATTAGAACCAATCCTCCTTGCTCTTTTATACAAAAAGGACCCACATACAAATCTATGATGGCCCTGCAATTATTTATTTAATTTTAGCCTTCTGGGTGCATCTGAATGCTGTTACTTAGCTCATGGGTCCCCAATGTGGTTCCCACAGGCACAATGTGGTTCCCACAGGCACAATGGTACCCACCAATATTTTTTCTGGTGCCCACCAAGTGTTTTTAGAAAGTGGAGTTTTTGTTCAGCATGGCTTCTGATTGAACAATGAAGATCTGGTTGACTGTGCAGATTTTTAAAAAGTTGCCACCACAGCAAAGATACCTACAGAGTGTTTGAAGATAAATTGTGTGTGCATGCAAGAAAATATTTTTAAACAAATTCATTTTAAAAGACATCCAGTTATACAGAGCTTCTGCCTGAAATGTTTAGTTATACATGACCTCACTTCCTTACATTTTGTGGGAGGCTCCACCTCCTGTGATAGCCATTTTGTGGTTGCATCATCACCCTGTGTCAGAATTCCAAAGCTACCTACAGGCTCAAAAAGTTTGGGGACCCCTGACTTAGGTTGTATATATTCATCGGTCATCCAGCTCTCCCTCCTCAACCACTCTTAAGCACACACACCCCACCAGAGATTAACCTCCATGCACAGAAAGGACCCTCAAAATTGCTTGAAAATAATTTATCCTTCAGATATACACTGAAAGAAATCTATATTCATATTAGGATTTTTGCACAGTATCATCTTCATTGAATAAAACATTCAAACCCGAGTTGTCTCTAAGAAATAGAACCCCAAAACCTGATATTACCAATTGAACCAACCTTCCTATTTGCTTTTAAGAGATTACAGAGATGTAAACATCCTCTTTCTACCAACTTGGGTTGCTAACTAGTATTACACTTGACTACTCAACAGCTATTTCAAAATTTAACTGAATTTCCTGACAGTTAAACAGGCCTTTCACTTGGGCTTTGTACACTAGAAGCAGATTTTCAAGAATAAAACCAGATATTGCTCCTTGTGATTAAGCAGGAAGCTCTTGCATAACAGTATTTGACTGACAGGGTAGGGCTAAGCAATATGATTCAAGAAAGTCCTTGATGGCTCTGAAATAGTCTTATATTCAGATTTCTGAACTTGCTTCCCACTTCCCACTGTCTCTTCATATTCTTTTACAAAAGATAACAGCAGAACAATGCAACAGAAGCAAGAAGATAGCAGACATGGACGTCAGACTAGAGCTGGAACAAGGAAGCAGCGCAGAGATATGCCTAGTCCCTTGAACACAAATTCTGCGTTTATGTAAATTTATATCAGGCTTTTTTGAGCCAAAAAAGACATATTAGAGCATTTAAAGCTGTAACTATGCAGACAAATAGTTGTGCCACACCAAAAAAAAAAAAAAACCCAACAAGCCTACTTACCCAAAATTGCTTTAACTTGCTTAGGAGACAATTCAGTGAGGGGCTCTGTTTCGGTTATTGGAGAACAATAAAATCCTCTTTCAGTTGCCTGCAAATCTTAATTTTAATTTCTAACTTAAATGGAAAAGGGCTCCACCGGATCATTTGGAGAAGTTTGTAAGAAAAACTATACTCCGTAATTTTGTATAAGCAGAACACTTGATATCTCATGATATTTTGTGCCCACACACATCAAGAGGAATACATTTAACAGGTAAGGCAAGAAGTTATTTTGTATCTGGATGCTAAAGGAAATCTATCAACATCTATTATGTATAACAAGCAGTGAACCAGGAAGGACTCACGCAAGGAGAATCATGTCTCTCTCCGCTGCCCCAAGTCCCTGTCTCCATCCTATACCTACTTTTCCTCCCAGCCTTCCTTCCCTCCTCCTTGCAGCCCCCATGGCCTCTTCCCTTTCCTCTGCTTCCTTCCCTTGCTCCCACCTTCCCTTTTCAGTTCCCTCCCCATCACATGACGCTTTCCTTCCTGAACAACCACAACATCCTCCCCACCCCACTCCCAATTATCTACCCCATCACATCCTGTATACCTATCTCCCACCATGGAACACTGTGCAACATTTTGTATTATTCCAGCAACCCAAAATGCCACCCAAATATCACAGAGAAAAAACTGATGTCTGCAGAGACTTCTTTTACACTTGCGGGGGTGGTGGTGGTTAACCTCCAGATAAACTCCTACCTGGTTTGCAGAAACTTCTTCCCTATCTCTGAGTGGCCCTATTGAGAGGATCTTTTGATCTGCACAGTGGAGCCGATATATAATAATGAATATGTACATTATCTTGGATACCCGGAGTGGCATAATGTTTGGAGTGTCAGACTAGGTTCTTGAAGAACCAGGTTTTAATCGCTAGCCTGCCATGGAAGATTGCTGGGTGACCGTGGGTTAATCACACACTTCCAGCCTAACCCACCTCACAGGGATGTTCTAAGGATAAAACAGAGAAAAGGAGAATGATGTAAGGTGTTTGGGGTTGCTATTGGGGAAAAGACAGGTAATACACCATTTGATGTGAACAAACTGGACCATGCTAACTCCCAGCCAAAACAGTGAAGACACTGCTCTACAGAAACTAGAGTGCTATATACTACATCTCACATTTCATCTCTAGGCAATAAGTCAAGGCTTACTCAAAACACTGATAGAAGAGTTACACATGGGCTTGATCTTTGTTCTAAATACTGCTTTTTTCACCATCTTCAACAAACCCACAGAATATCAAAGAACAGGGAGAAGAAGAGTGATACGAAAGAGAACCACTAGCATGAATTCTCGCTTCAATAAGGATCCAATTCAAGTAGGCTGCAAAAAATAGAAATGGACATACTGATTGCCCAAATAAGTATCAACTTACACGAACTCTCAGAGAAACCATTAAAACAAAGATAGAAGGACTGGTTCATTAAGCCACAGTTCGATAATTATAGCAAGAGGCAGGTTGGTGTAGTGGCTAAGAGTGGCAGGACTCTAGTCTGAAGAACCAGGTTTGATTCCCCACTCCTCCACTTAAAGCCAGCCAGGTGATCTTGGGTCCATCACAGCTCTCTCAGAGATCTCTCAGCCTCATCTACCTCATGGAGTGATTGTTGCAGGGATAATAATGATGTACTTTGAAAACTGCTCTGAGTGTGGCATTAAGTTGTCCTGAAGGGCAGTATATAAATCAAATATTATTATTAGATTTTTTTCATGAGAGGGCATAAGATCATTCCATTGAGGTCCAATGCACTATAACTACCTAATCCATTGTTGCAGGAATTTCTTCCCAATTTAACTTTAAATGACATAGAATTGCAGTATATCAATCCATTTGTTTAAACAAACATGTCTGTTAAATATACACAGATAACTAAACCCCCACATGAGAAAGCACATTTATTCGTAAGAATGTCCCATAGATTTTTATGAGATCTCTCCTATGTAGACGGACACAGGATTAAAAATAAGCCACTGCCACAACTCACAGTAAAAGCAGCGGCCTTCAAGTCTTAAGACAGCCTTGTAAATTTAGGAAAGTTTGAGAAAAATTATTTCTTCAGCAAATAGTACATAGCTCCAAATGAAAATCAACCTTGAACACAAACATGTTTAATAGACAGGCCAAGGCAGTAAAAGTTGTGGTTACAGTTCTTGTATGCTTAAAAAAGATAACAACAGTACTTCACTGACTACTTGATCCTACCCAGCAAGCAGTAAAATTCTACATAAAGTTGCTTTATGCTGTCTCAAACCATTGGTCCTATCAGGGTCATTACTGTTTACTCTGACTAGTAGCTATCCAGAGTCTTGGGTAGAAATCTTCCCCATCAACTATTATCTGATCCTTGTAACTGGAGATGCTGGGGGTTGAACTTCTATACGCAAAGCAGATACTCTACCACCGAGCCACGGCCATGGCCCAAATAAACTTCTATAGCAAGATATCAAGAGATCTAGAATAATTCATAACCTTCATATTCAGGCGCTGGAGTGTTACGCAGTTTGAAGCATCTTCGTAAGCATGGAGACTATTTTAGTTATCCTTTTTTGTCAAATTTGCTTTTTATTTTATGGCATCTGGTGAGAAAACGTTGCATCAAAGATTAAGTATTTCAGCTTCCCAGGCAACAGCTGTTTGTTTTGGTAACCAGGTGGTTGGGATTCTTGCAGCTTTTGGGAAGCCTTATGGGGTCCAAAGCTCAGTGACAAAGCACATATTATGAATTCTGCCCAAAGCTTAGGGCAGCCACTATTGGAGTAGCCAGTAGGTGTTGCCAATGTCCAGGTGGGGTCTGGAGTTCTCCTGGAATTACAGGTGATATCAAGAATACAGAGATCAGTTCCTCGAAAGAAAATGGCAGATTTGGAGACTAGACTCTGTGGCAATACATCCCTGCTGTGCTCCTTCCTCTCCCAAAACTCTGCCCTCCCCAGCTTCCACCCTCAAACCTCTGGAAATTTTCCAACCTGAAGTTAGCAACCCTAGTAGCCAGCACTGGGCTAGATGAACCTATGTTCCAAGGCAGCTTCATATATCCATGTGTGATGCTCCAGCCACAAAAGGTGTTACTACCACACTAACAGAAACACTCTCTATTAACAATCCTTGGTCGAATCCACATTCACCCATTACCCGCATATTTATCGGATATCTTCCGTTTGCCTCCAATCCGTTATTTTTTCCTTTTCGTTCACATTCCTGCTTCCAATCCGTCTTTCTCGCGCGTCCCTCCAGTCACACAGCCGCTCGAAAACCGCTTTTTTGGGCAGGACCTTTTTTTCCCCGCCCATTTTTTTTAATTTTTTTGAGCACACTTTTCTGTTATTTCAATCTTGCCTTATAAAGAAACATCATTGAAGATAATGATGCCTCCCTTTCCCCCACTGACAGCACTGATGGCTCTCTCCCGTTTCTTTTTTGGAAATTTGGAAGCATGTGGGAAGCTTTCGTGGGCATTTCCTATGCAGGACAGTTCAGTGCCTGAATTTTACTGAAGTTTCACTTCCTTGGAGTGTCATTATTTTGATATTTCGTAATTTTGATATTACAGTAATATAAAATTAAAAAAAATAAAAAACAGTTAAAAAGGAAGTTTCGCGAGTCCGTTCTGAGGATGGATTCACCCCAAAATGATTTTTCAAACTACCAGATTTGATTCAGAAACAGCATAATCAATAAATCCAATGCTATGAAGTAAAAAACAGTCTTTTGCAGACTACGGAGCACTTGCAAGTTGAATCAGCCAATAGGAACTCTCGGAACGGCCGGAGAGACAGGAAGGGGGGTGGTTTTTAAAAAAACCGCGTAAATTGCGCATTGGCCCGTTCACGGCCACCGTGAAACTCCCGTTGAAAACCTGTGACCACATATTCGGGAGAAATGCGAATGAAATGCGTCTGTTTAATGAGGTAATGTGACCGGCACTCGGGATTGCGTGGGGAATGCGGGGAACATGCGACTTAGAATGAGTAATGTGGATTTGACCCTTCTGTTATGAGCCTGGGCCTAGAGAGGCCTAGTGGCTCTGGGGAAGCCTGCAGTAAAGTTACTGCAAATCCTACATTTCCTAGGTTCCCTTTGGCCCCTGTGATTGGGTAAGAGGGGATTTGGAGGCAAAATTTGCACCATTAGGAAAATAGGGGGGATGGTGCCTGAGGGAAGAGATGAAAGGCCTCATCACAGTGTGAAGGTGTTCACTTCTAGGGAGCAGAGCTGAGGAAAGGTTGCTGCAGATGGAGTGATCCCTCATCCAGAAGGGGTGAGACAGTTGGAAGACAGTCACCAGGAGACAGTTAAGAGCAGTCTAGTTAGACATGTTAGGGTATTTTGTTTTGTTTGTTCACCAACCTTTACTATTCTCTTTAATCTACAAAGTTTGAGAACCAGTTATTAATAAACCTTTTAAATAAAGTTCTTTATCATTCTGCCTGGGTCCTCATGCCTCACTTGGTCATGTAATAAATCAAACCTACTGGGAAAGCGTCAACAAAAGGTGTTGGTTGGGTGCTCCGGGCCCTTCTTTAGGAAACCTGTACCAGAGTGGTGGCAGCCTACAGACAGCTTCCGTGGGCCCCAGCAGCTGTGACACCTTCCAATTAGTACCTAAGTATGTGACCGGAACTACCAAGATTCTAATACCATTCCCTGTTTTGATTTCATGACATCGATTAAAAAAATGCTATGGTGGTCATCAGGGCTTTTTTTCAGCAGGAACGTGGTGGAACGGAGTTCCGGCACCTCCTGAAAATGATCACATGGCCGGTGGTCCCACCCCCGGATCTCCAGACAGAGGGGAGTTTAGATTGCCCTCCGCGCCATGTGGCACAGACAGCAATCTAAACTCCCCTCTGTCTGGCCATGTGACCATTTTCACTGAGGGCGATTTAAACTTTTAAAAACTCCCCCTTTGTTCCAGCTGACCCAAAGTGATGTCATTGTGCACTCCTGAGTTCCACCACCTCTTTTCCCAGAAAAAAAGCCCTGGTGGTCATATTCCACATGAAGTAAGCCATATTCTACATGATCTACGTACACACATCCTCCATGCACAGAACAAATTGAAACTGAAGCTTCCCCAAACCATTTGTTTTACAAGTAGTCCCTTGACACATAAAAAAGGTTAGGAAAAGAAGTCAGAATCAAGAGAAATGTAATATCATATTAGATCTCATTTAATTAAATCTTGCAACCTTTGAAAGGCAATTCATGGTTTTATTATTTTTCCCTTCTTCCTGTATTTGGTTTATGGTACATTTTTTACCTGACAAATGTTGCACACAACATGGCGCACTTGATCATAAAGTGCTGAGAATCGAAGAGAAGAAATAAGTAAAAAAAAAAAATGAGGACACAGACAGTATAGAATTGTGCCCATTACTTTAGTTCATTTCCTCTTAATGCTAAACTGTTTCCAGTAAGGTTAACATAATTATATCTATACACATTAACTGCTCAGGAAATTTTATCACTTTCAACTCACTACCAATCCCAATTGCACAGGAAGCTAACTGCTACAGTTATTACATTTTGTGTGCAGAAGAACTAACCACTTTGTGAGGAAGCTGAAGGAGGAAAATGGAGACCAGGAAATTAATCTGTTGCTGTAAAATTTTCTAAGTAGATTTTCGGTTAAAAAAAAAATGGTAAAAGTACACTGAATGGTACAAATGAATTTGGGGTAATATGAATCGGAAAGTAATCAAAGCCAAGCAAGTTTATAGCCTTGAACATCCAGAAAGAAGAAATTAAAAATCACAGAAATAATTGAATTGGAAATACTGAACAGAAGCATGTTTTAGGAAACCGTGTATGTGGCATGCTATTTACCTGTCACAGAACAGCATGTATGTGCTTATCTTGCTATCTCTTATTATCTTACTATGCTCCAAAATACTACTGCCATAATTTTGCAGTACCATTGTGCTCTATCTTGACATGTTTTGTTTGTCTTTTTAAATTTTATGGCTTACAACAAGAAAACCATGATCTACAATGGTTCCCTACCAGGGCACCCATGGGTACAGAGGCACTCACAGGCACTTCCCCAGTCCCCCCTTGAGTTTCAGGAAAGAAGGAAGCACCATTTGGCAGGACCGGTTACTGATTGCCTTGATGCAAGTAAAGGGGTGTTTCACCCTGGCCATTGTCTTATTTGTTTGTGTGTGTGTGTGTGTATTGTCTCCGTCCCTAAGCCTCCTTTGAGTAGGTTTATATTCCACATCCCTCAGCCATTTGTATGTGTATGTGCTCAGCTCTGACTCCTGTGGCAGCCATTTTACAGAGGTCCCACTCCCTACCATTCAAAATTCCAAAAGTGCGTGCAGGCTCAAAAAGATCGGAGACACAATGCAGAAGTTAACGTAGCCAAAGCTACAACAAGGCAGTATTAAACATAGCCAAGCCCTTCAGATCTATATTATTTTCAACAAGGAGTCCTTTATTAAAACTGGACAGTAGTAAAGAGAATGAAGGAAATATAATACAGAATAAAGAGAGGACAGCCACAGCCTTCTTCCATCCAATATAATGAAATACTCAAAGGCCCCATTCTGGTCTATTACCCCTCCTTTAATTTAGTCTCTGATTTTGCAATTTAGGGCGCGGATAGGAAAGTTCATAATTGATATTTTTAAGGTTATTAAAACAGCCATAGCAAAAGTAGAGGCCTCGCCGGGGGGGGGGGGGGGCAGGAGAGGACTGTCAGTCCGTCCGTCCGTCTATCTATCGGAGATGAGGTCGCCAAAGCTTTTCTCTATCCAGAGCAGACCTTTTGATAACAAACGCCACCAGCATTCATAATCCCAAACTGCAGCACCTTTCTGGCCAAGCCTAAAGACAAGGAGCCAGACACTTGATCATTTAGTTTAGACTAGTTAATTGAGATAAGCAGCCACCTTTATACCTGACATTATACAAATAGCCGACTACAGTCTTTGGACCTTCAGAATCTCGCCACATAAAACTTTCTGTGATCAGGCGACTGGACTTCCATTCATTCATGCACAGCATCTTACCAACATGCCATGTAAGCTCTTCCCATCACCACTTCCGTCTCATGTTTCAATTTGCTTTGGCCTTCACTATCCCTGTTTCAGCCTACATATCTTGAATCCTGTGAAAATTCAAGTATTCATAATTTATTCCAAGTCTCAAGGAATATAAATGTCAAAACTTGCTTTAAAAAAACCCACAGATTTGGCTTTAAACGACTTCCTATACTGAACACTGTTTTAAATCCATCATAGCATCACCTACCCTGTAGACATCCAGACCATCTGGAAAGAGAGAAGTTACATCAAAGATCTGTATGAGATTTTAACTATGTGTAACCTATTAATGACAGGAAATTTAATAAGCTACTTAAACAGCTATTAAGCCCAAACTATTTTTAAACAATTATTTAGGATCAATCATATCAAATGATTTATGGCAGTCAACTACAATCACAGTTCTAACAGGTTGAACAATAAAATGCATACAAAACAACGGCTGTAGAAGATGACAGTCCTAATTATATTGACACAATAGTGTAACAGTTAATTACTGCCCAATAAATAATTTTAAAAGTGTTTCTGGAGATGTCTTCTGGAAAACAAATTCATTGGACTGAATCAAGTAAACAGGAGGTACAAGAATCACAGATCTTTCCCTTGTTCTCCTCCCTGAGAAATCCTTTCCAATCCCAGGAAAGATAATTTTCAGGGTTGTGGGATCTGTATGGACTAATAGTCAGTTGGGTTCAACATTGCACTGAGAAGTGGGCAGGAGACCATGACATCCTGCCTGCCTCTACTATGAGCAGAGCAGCACTGACAAAGGTGACAAAACTGCTCCCTTCCCCCTCCTCAGCACAGACTTTGACTCATAAGACTATTAATCCACATGAATCTTGCAACCCCTGAGAATCAACTTTCATGAAATTAGAAAAGACTGCTGTGGAGTGGGAACAAGGGAATGATCTGAAACCATCAGCACCTTCTGCTGACCAATTTCTGATTGATGAATGGTGAACAGAAAATAGTGACTGAATGTCCTGGAATAAAAGTGAACAAGCAGGCTTAGCACAGTGTCTACTGAGGCAGTTTTTGACCAGAATGAGAAAACAACTC
The DNA here is from genome assembly GCF_028583425.1 of Eublepharis macularius. Lineage (NCBI taxonomy): Eukaryota > Metazoa > Chordata > Lepidosauria > Squamata > Eublepharidae > Eublepharis > Eublepharis macularius. The sequence goes on from NC_072790.1 coordinate 49,835,880, forward strand.
ATTTTGCCCCAAGCTGGAAGAAGACAATTAGTCCCAGTTCAAAAAATTAGTACTTTCCTCAATCATCTTCTGTTACCACAACTTTCCTGTTTTACAGCAGCCAAAAAAATTCTGCCTCCTCAAAGTCTGGTTGGATTAGCAATTTACCAGGATATGTATTACCTTCCTCAGAGTCTAACGTTAATATACACTCCAGCTCTTCCTCTTTGCAAAATGTTTCCACGTTCACAGTTTTCCACCAGCCTCACTCCCTCTCCCCGCCAGAGTTTTTCTTTGTAGTAATTGCACAAGGGCTCTTTAACAGAAGTATTATTTCATGGAGATTATTTTAATTAAGTTAGGAGGTAAGATTGTCATCTCCAAGAACTTGCCAAAACAGACATGGATTGGGTCAAATAGTCCTCCTTGGTTTCTTACGCTGAAATGTTTACATAAATTGCTTCCCTTCACAGGCCTGGGTGGGTCAGACACAATGATAAACCAAGGCAAAATCACGTAGCAGCTAACCACAAAGGAGCTTCCGACTCAGTCATGCAATCCCTGCTTCTCCTTCCCCTCCACACATAGCAAGATAATTAATTGCTTCTGCAGCAAACAACAGTTTGTCATTACATGCAAAATGGCAAACTATGGCTTCAACTGAAAGCCAAGCGTCCAATCAGTCACTGTCCACTGGATTGAAAGGAAAACACAAGGAATCTTACATCGCTCTTAGCGGTGCACCCTCTCTACCAAGGCAGAATCTAATTTGGCTGACTACCAGATTCACCACCATGAAACCTATGTGCCCTCAGAAACAGCATTTTGGAGAGTTCAATGGGCTAGAATGTGTAAGGTATGGTAAAGGTAGTCCCCAGTGCAAACACTGAGTCATTACTGACCCATGGGGGACGTCACATCACGACGTTTTCTTGGCAGACTTTTGTGACGGGGTGGTTTGCCATTGCCTTCCCCAGTCATCTACACTTTACCCCCAGGAAACTGGGTACTCATTTTACCGACCTCGGAAGGATGGAAGGCTGAATCAACCTTGAGCCGGCTACCTGAACCTAGCTTTCACCAGGATCAAACTCAGGTCGTAAGCAGAGCTTGGGCTGCAGTGCTGCCGCTTACCACTCTGCGCCACAGGGCTACCTGTAAGGAAAGGTGGGTAAATTCCATTAGTGGAGATCCAATTATGATAATCTGGAACCAACTCACAGTGAATCTTTGTCTTTTAACTACGAAAGGCCAGTGTTGTATTTTATTTATAAAAGAATGTATAATTGAAGAGAAATGAGAAAAAGGAATGTTGACTTATGCTTCCTACTTACCTTTTAAGTAGTGCCCCCCCCTGGAATCTCTTATTTTCCCATTTCGGTGGCTCTTACACTGTATTCCAGGTCCCCACTAGAGGTGGGCACGATCCAAAAAAAAAATACCGATCAAGCTGATTGTGGTTCGGCGCCTGCGACGATCCCGAATTAATGATCCACACCGATCATCTCCTGTTTCCGATCCGTGGATCGTGGAGGCAAAAGCAGAGGGGCACCCCGCTGTTCCCAGCGATACAGGAATGGTGGCTGATGCTGGCGGCATCTGTGTTTGTGTTTGGCTGTCTGTGTTTGACCGTCAGAGCTGCCTATCAGGGTTTGCAGGGATGAGATTGGAGTGCCCATGACTACAGAACACCCCCTTCCCCCTCCCTCGAGTGTCTTCTCCCAGCTGGTGATTGCTTTGTTGCTCCGTGGTTGGAAGGAAGCCCTACTGATCAAGGCAAGCTGGGCTTCCATTCAGGTTTCCAGGGCGACAGAAGGAGGGCAAACACAGCTCAGGCATTCCCCTGGCTCCACTGCCAGGGGAACACATTGCTGGTGTCTGAGTGTCTGGCTTCCTGATCCGAGCACGATCGCCCCGATCCAGCCCCCCCCCCCCACCGCTGGATTGCTGGCCATGCCCGAGCATGATCCACCGGGTCCCGATCGCGCGATCGCCATTATCGTGGGGTTTTTTCAATCGTAATGCGGATTGTGCCCATCTCTAGTCCCCACATGCCTATCATTTGGTAAAATGTGCAAAAAAAATGGTTCAGGAGGGGTTTCTTGTAGAGGGAGTAAAGTTGCAGCGTAATGGTTCAGCTGAGGAAGTGACTTTTATTAGGAATGAAGTTTCTCCTACATTGATTGTCTTGTTGCTTTAAAGATATGCTTGCATGTGCTATTTGGGTTTTCCCCACTGTTTGACAATCCCAGCCCAACTGCTTTATTTTGTTTTACTAGGAATCTTTACAGTTAGATCCAGATGGCTGAATGGAAAGTTTATCATACTTGGAATCTGCCTTGAGTCCCAGTGAGAAAGGCAGATTATAAATGAAACATAATAAGAGTATACTCTCAGACTCATGTGAAGGTATCCTAATGCGAAGGAATCCTTTGTAGAAAAATGACTTTCATTCATATACCTGAAGCATACGGGAGTGTTTTGAAATCGGTACATTAATCAGCTCACCGCCCACTTCATTCTGGACTGCACAATGTGCTTTAAACATACTCCAGGAACGCTGGGGATGGGTTGCTAATCTGGTCTCCGTTATATTGACAAGCAATGAGAACATACTGAATTTAGCCGTGGTGAATACAGCTTAAATTGTAGGGCAGGACAGCAGATTTATCTACAAAGATGACAGTGGCTTGAAACTTCAAAGAAAGGAAGCATGCTAAAAAAAAAACCCAGCAGTAACCCCCTCCTCTTTATAATGCATCAATACAAAATGCAAGGCCACAGCAGAGTGTTAATTACTGGAAAGCCGCTTAATGTACACAGAGCTAGTGATGGGCAGCTGAGCAAAATTAAGACGGATTGCAGTTATTAGAGCACCTGCAAGCTACCAGGCTTCTTTCCCACTGGCAGACGAGACTTTAGTCATAAGGTCAAGAACCCTGTTTAACATATTTTTATTAAATGGGAGAGGATCATGCAGTTGTAATTCAAAGGCATCTGGAAGCAAGGCAACACAGTCAGCGAATCATAGAAAGCCCAGATTCCTTTAGACCCATACATATTCCTAATTTAGGGATCCCATCCCCCTGGCTTCTGCCTCCTGCCACTGCTTACCTGGCTGGTGGGAGAAGGCATGGGGAATGGGCCTGAGAGGCAAGGAACCTCCCGAACAAGCATACAGTGGGCATGCTCCTGGCTGGCACAATGACATCACGTCCTCAAGTGATGCCACTGCGCAAGCAGCAGGCATGCTCCTGTGCTTCACCAGGGCCAGTTTTGAACTGCAATGGGTTGAACTGGCCCCGTGCAAAGTGTGGGAGCAAGTCCCTTGCCGGCATGATGACATCACTTCTCAGAAGGGACATCATCATGTTGACACCTGGAGTGCGCACACAAAGCATGTGGGATTTAGCTTCCACGTAAATGCCAGGGTCCTCCCCCCTACCCTGGCATAGAGACCTGGCAACTGTATCCCAATTCATAGTTCAAGAGGATCTTCTCTCCCTGGACCATTCCCTAACCATTTTAAACTGAGCTTGCTTAAAGTGGTTTACAATAAAGCAAATAGATGGGTGAGCTCTCCTTTGAATATTCCACTACGACACGTGCCAAAATGTATTATGTAATCATAGCCAGTCTTCACTAGAAAGCAAGGGTATACATATATTGATCAAGCCCTACCAGTCTTCATGAAAACACACTAAAATATTTTCCAAAAAGGATTTTTGTTTAAAGGCAGTCTGCATGAAAACACGCTAAAATATTTTCCAAAAAGGATTTTTGTTTAAAGGCAGCAGAGGGCATATATTAACTCATCTACCTGCAGTGTTTTACACGATTTAATAACAACATTCAATTTATATAACACCCTTCAGGGCAACTTAACACCCACTCAGAGCGGTTTACAAAGTATGTTATTACTCCCCACAACAATCACCCTGTAAGGTGGGTGGGGCTGAGAGAGCTCCGGAGAGGTATGACTGACCCAAGGTCACCCAGCTGGTTTCAAGTGGAGGAGCGCAGAATCAAACCTGGTTCTCCAGATTAGAATCCTGTCACTCTTAACCACAACACCAAACTGGCTCTCTTAGACAAGCAAATGACTACACACATGCATAACCCTGCAAGGTGCACTGAACCCTCCCCCTCCCTTATCACAAGAGGTAGCACCTGTCTCCTCCTCATGCTAAAACATTCACTTAGCAACAGGGACCAAGCAGGGCCGGCGCGACCATTGAGGCCAGGTAGGCAGTTGCCTCAGGGTGCGGGGCGCCGGAGAGGGCGCCGAAGGAGGCGCTGGGGGAGGGAGCGCATGCCACGGAGCTGCAGCCTCCCAGCCCTCCCGCCCCACCCACGCTGCCGCCACCGCAAGCACATGCCCCCGGCTGGGCACAGCAGCTGCGGGCAGGCGTCTGGGGTGGCACAGGGCAACCGAGCAGGAGAGCTGGGAGGCCACCTGCGCACCGTCCCAGCTGCCCGCTGCAGCAATCAGGCTGGCTTGCACACACGCCCGTGATGGCAACCCCTCCAGATGCCTTCAACTTGGCTCTGAACCAGTAGCTAAGGCAGAACAAGCAGAATCTGGTCAAGATAAAGAAGATGCTAGTAAGGAAGGCAGATATTTTAAAGTTGTCTTGGATAGAGCAGGGTTGGCAGTTGCAGGGCAGGTTAAGAGGTTGGGGGTGCTCATGGATCCAGACTTGCTGTTTCCAAAGGAAGTTGTCACAGTGGCCAAGAACACCTTGTGTCAGCTGCATCTTATTGACCAACTTTCTCCTTTCTTAGAGTCAGCCAATGTAGTCATGCTGATCCATGCTTTTGTAACCTGCTGCCCTTGATGTCCACCCAGAAACTGCAGCTGGTTTAACCCTAGCCAACGGGAACAATATATCTTGCTCATCTTAACATGGAAAAAACTGTCAGCCAATGCAGCTGAGTCCAGTTCAAAGAGCCGGTTATGATCTTCGAAGCTCTTCACAGCTTAGGATCTACATATCTAAAGGGCCATCTCTTTCCATATGTCCCCACGAGCCCACTATGTTATTCAGCAGGTCTTTTAATGTTTGAATTATTAATTTCAAATTATTAAAATTGTAACATTTTTACTGTGACATGTAAGCTACCTTGAGCCATAGAGAAAGGCAAGATAAACAAAAAATATATCAATAGTACAGGTGGCTCAACCTACACTAAAAAATTAGTGCAACATCTTTTTACAGGCATTGCTTCCCACGGCTCAAGTTTAGCAATGAAGAAAAGAAGCAGAAATACAGGAAGTTCCTGTAGTCACATGACTAATGTGGTCTTGTGTTTCACTGGGGGGGGGGGTAGACATATCAACACAAATGCAGAACCACTACAATCTGAGCGGAAAGAAAAACAATGTACAGGACTATGCTCTCTAATGCATACTAACAGATAACAACCGCCCATAGATTTATCACTCTCCTAGCACAGTTCAGATTCATCAACTCTCTTTATCTAAGAGTGGTTTAGCAGTTTTTCCCCTGTAGTACAAAATACAAAAGTTTTGCAAGCAAAACCAACAAAAATCAAATGCTCAAGCTATCTTTAGTATTTCAGGCAGCAGCTTCTTACATGTGGTACAATTAGGGTTGCTAGGACTGCACCTGAATGAAGCGGCATCAACTCTGGAAGTGACATCACTTCTGATGTACCCTCTAGGAATCCCCCCATCACTATGGTAAAAACCACAGAGATTGGAGGAGTATTGCAAGAGTGTCACCCAAATGCGACATAACTTCTGAGGTCACACCTCACTCCCTTTCACCTTTTCTCCCACCACTGCAGGAGCAGGCAAAAACCTTCTGAGAACAAGTAGTTAGAGAGCATAGGCATACTGCCTCATAAGCGCCTATGCAAGTAATGTGACCACCCTGACAAGTTCTGCTTGAGTTTTCACCATGCAACCACCACTTTATTGATAAAAAGGATGTTGTTTGGGTGCAAGAGACTCACATGGTCACTATTATTTATTTAAATACTTATACCCCAGTTTTCTTCCCAACGGTGCCCAAATGATACCATTCTCTCCTCCACCTGTCTTACTCACCAACAACTCCATAATGTGAGTAGGCTGAGAGTATGTGACTGGTTCCCGGTCATCCTGCAAGCTTTCATGGCAGAATGGGGGTTCAAATCTGGGTCTCTAAGATCCTCCTAGCTCATCATTCTAATCACTATATATACTGTCTCTCCGTGCTATTTATAGCAGGCTGGATTTGAATCAAGCCCATTTAGAAGCAAGGTCCCCAATGGTACTCAAATATTTGGGAAATAATTATTCTGTTACTTAATTTTTAAAACAACTATGTTACAACAAAGCAGCGTATATCCCCTACATGAATATTCTTGTCTCTGCTGCTGTTTCTCTTCTGCTCTTTTTGCTATATTGCACAACCCTCCTGACTTGCTACAATCCCATTCCAGAAACAGCATTCCAAAACTTTTGCTCATTACAACCCAAGTCATTATTGTCTACTTAGTCACAATAAAACTCCAGAATTTCCCATAACTAAGATCTCGTACTGGGGAGAACTCCTTTTTAATGTTAGGGTGTGTGGGGGGGGGGGGGAGCCAGTAATGTTCATAGAGAGTAGATCTTCATTAACTGATAAACTAAGAAAGTTGTGGGGAACAACTTTTAAGAAAATAAATGCAGTGACCACAAAATATGACTCAACAACATTCGATTTATATACCACCCTTCAGAACAACTTAACACCCACTCAGAGCAGTTTACAAAGTATGTTATTATTATCCCCACAACAATAATCATCCTGTGAGGTGGGTGGGGCTGAGAGAGCTCCTAGAAGGTGTGACTGACCCAAGGTCACCCAGCTGGCTACAAGTGGAGGAGTGAGGAATCAAACCTGGTTCTACAGGTTAGAGTCCTGCCGCTCTTAACCACTATACCACTCTTAACCACTACACCAAACTGGGTCTCTAGATGCTATACTAGATAGCATCTTCTGGAGCTTATGATACCCTGCCACTCCTTAGCACCCAATATCATACTTATAACAATGACCCATTGTGCCAGGCTTATAGCACTTTATCACTAAATATATATTTTCATGGATCTTTATTCACACAGACTTATTTTTCTAACTTGATTTGACAGAAGGCCAGTAATTCAGCTGTAACATATTGTAACTTAAAATGCTTGTATTTTGATTTTTTTAAAAAACAGAATAGCATGATTTACTTTTTAAAAAAATTTAACAATTTTCTTTTTTAAAAGTATCCACCCCAATTCATATGCACAGTCATGCAACATCAAACTGTATTATTCAGAAGAGACTCCCATGCCGATGAATGCAAATATGATGGACATCCCCTCCATCATATTAAATTGGTAACTCCTTTGTTCTGCACACATTCAGCTCACAAAATTTGTTTCAATAAAGGCCATAGAAGGCTAATGTGAGTCAGAGGTGGGGCTGTGGCTCAGTGGCTGAGCGTTTCCATGCAGAATTCCCAGTAGCTCCCATTAAAAGGATCAAGGAGTGGGTGATGTGGAAGACCTTGACCTGAAACCCCAGAGTCCTGCTGCCAGTCACAGTAGACAACACTGACCTTGGAATACTAGGATAAAGGAGCTTCACATGTTTAGTACTCACAACTGCACCCCAGTACAATCTCTCAGGCCAAAAAACAAGCGAGCAGGCTCTTTCATTTTTGTGATAAGTTCATGATTAAGATTACTTTTGCATTTAAGAAAGTATTTCCTTGCATTTTTAATTGCTTTAAAAAGCTTTACCAAACATCACTACAATGTACCGATTATAACTTCTTTCCAGTATCACAGGGAAAATGGTGTATAAAGATCACTCAGGTAGCTTTATTTAGATTGAATCAAAGAATGGAAATTGCTTCTGTTTTAACAGATTAAAAAATATTTCTGAATTAACCAGAATACATTATGAGGAATACTATGAGGGATATTCAAAAAGACTAATAATTATACACATAGTAAGTTGACATTTTGCTAGTCTAGGTAAATTCTTAAGCACTACCAAAGATGTTATCTCCCCTACTCGTAGGCTACTTTATTTATTTATTGTCCATCTTTCTCACTGAGACTTAATGCTTATTACATAGCATAAGTCAATATAAACATTGGCTGGGACATTCAATAAACTGACAGACACCTGCATTTTGTCCTGTGTATGGACTGGCTAGCTCACTGCTGGTTACCATTATGCTATTGACCAAGAAGTATATTTGGACTATCAAATGCATGATGTCTCATTTTCAGCTTAACTTACATCACAGGGTTGTTGTGAGGATAAAAATGGAGGAGAGGCAGATTATCTGGGTCCTTATTGGGAAGAAATGTGGGCAATAAATGAAGTAAGGCAAGGCAGAAATGAAGTAAATATCTAAATTCCAAACTTTTATGGTAAAAAGAGGTGTTGGAACACACAAATGTCAGCTGCTATAGAAGTACCCAATCAACTTACACTCAATTTAATCCATCCTATATTAGAAGACTGTGGCCATCTTGAATCCAAATTATTGGGGGGCGGGGTGCATTTAGTCAACAGGTTGTAAAAGTCTAAACTAACTCAGTCTAGATATCATGCGTTCTGAAGTGAGCATATGACTTTCTATAATCTTTCTCTCCCCTCCTCCTCTTGCTAGTTAGCTCCATCTTCCTTTTGCCTTCATCAGCTACAGTGCAGGTATGTTACGCTGGCAATTTATAAAGATGTGTGTGCAACACTGGAAAGTTGACTTGGAAGTTTACAGGAAAAAACTGTTGCATTTGTTTAAGAAGATTGTTTACCTTGATAAATCTATTTTATAAATCAAATGCTAAGGGCTGAATCTTTCAAAGGCAGCTCATCCCCCACCTTCTCTTCCCCCATCGGCTTTCAAAAAGGCAACTGTCTCTTAAATCCCCAGGAAGCCATTTTACCTAGCTTCCCCAAATGGGTAGTAGTAGTGAATGTAAGACAAGTCTTGCTAGCCTACTTGCATTCTTGGGTGTTAAAAGGCACACAGAGTAATTCTATAACTGGCAAGATTATTGGTTCTCCAGAACTGTCTGATACCATGACAACTGTTTAACGTTACAACGGAACAACAAATTCTCTTTGCCTCTGTTTGATTACATTGCAAGGACGGTTGAAATCAGACAAGGATACTTAAAAAGTGTGACATTTGTAGCCAACAGCCACAGGACATTTAGATGGTAAACAGCAAATCAGATATGTTGCCCTGTGCATTTTTTCTTGTATAGTTTATTCTATCATATAATCCATTCTCTTCTATATCACTGACTAATAGAAATAAACTTCTCTTCAGAACAGACTGTAACACCCACAATAGTTGAAAAAGTGATACTTTAACTAGTCTGACAATTCATGGGGGGGAAAGTATTTGGTTACTTCCATATGGTGACAGTTTTCCATGGGCTCTCATTTGCCACTGAAGAGGCATTCACAGTGACAACGGAGCATCCGCGTTTTACTCACACTTTCTTTAAGACAGTTGCTGGCATCTCCCATCCCCCCACATCCTGGGCCCACCACTAGAGAGCTTTTTCTAGCTTTTTAAACAAATCAGCAAGTGCTTTATCACTAGAACAATACAGCAATTGCCATCTGTTTTTAAAAGGCCAAAGAAAGCATCCTGGTGATACAGGGGGCTGGTGAGTACTGGGCGGGGGGGGGGGGTTAAGGCAAAGAAAATGGCACCGATGTGGATGCAAAAAAGATCACCCTTCACACAGAACAGAAACATGGTATGACTGAAATTTCTTTCAAAGGTCATATCAAATCAGCTAAAGGAAAGATAGAAAAAGCAGGAGGAAACCTTGATAGTACACAAATAGGGAGCAGCGTTGTATGGATGTTGCAGAACAAAAACACATGAGTTTGGATGTCAACGCAAAGTCTCCATGTGGAAGCAACCTTATAGGAAGCTTTTACAAACAGCATGGTTGAATCCTTCTTGCCTTCCCTTAAAAAGGCATCTATCCCCCCACCCCCACCCCAAAGCCTTTAGAGGCCACCCTTGCTAACAGAATCTGTGAGGAATTCACAGAATCATTCCCTTTACAAGATAAATGGACATAAACAGACCCATTCTTGTCTAGACAAGAGAAGCACTGTGTTCATTAGGAGCCAAAGATCAGACCTTGTGGTAGACAGTTCAGTCGCCTGTTAAAATAGGCCTTGCAATTCTATTTATGAGTTATAAATAACACTGTAGTAGAATTACACACCCTAGATAGAGTACACTGGGGAAATCACTGTATTACTCAGATTAAAAAGCTACTTTGCTTCCAAATTTGAATCCTGAGGTGCTAATGAATTCAACAATTATGAAGTAATACATTCTAGCAAAATTGTTGCCTATCTGCACCTACAGGTTCCACAGTCTGTATGTCACCTCCCCACACACACTGTTTTAAATTAGAGTAACAGTTATCCCAAACTGGGATTTTAAAAGTTTACTTTTCCTCTCAAGCAATTCATCCTCCCCTACCCTCCCCACCCACCAAGTTCTTTCATTTTTGTTCTACGGCCTGGCACATGACAACCAAAGCAAGACTATTAATCAGTCAAGCACATGGTTGTCAATAAGCTAAGGCAAACTGTTCATCAGCAATATACTGGCAAAGTTCAGACAATTAATCTTAGGAATTTGTTATGTTTATGTTTCTGAATGGCAACATATTGATTTTCAAATGTAAGAAGAAATGTATGTTTTACTGTTGGCTTCTGCAGATGGGAAGCCTGTCTCCATAGCTGAAGAATATATAGCACAGACTTCAGAAGGTAGCCAATGTTACCTTACTAATACGGTTGACCTGAGCAAGAAATAAATTACTCCTTGCCAGCAGAAATTAACTCCACTGAGAGCTAAGCTCTCTCGCTTTTCATTATGTCATGTGTCCCAAATTCATATATAGTTTTCTAATGTGAAAAAAGAGATTGAGAAGATGCAGTCTATTATGCATGAGAAACCTGAATTTGAAAACTTACAATTTATTTTTTTAAGACAAGAATTGATTTTTCAGCTCTAACTGCAAAACCAATCACAACTACTACCAAATCATAACTAAATAAATCATATGCAGAAACAGAGCCAAAAGATGACAACATAAAACAGCCTTTTTCTTTAAGGAACTTAGTACATTCTGTAATGATTGGATTCCATAATTCATTCTATAATTGGATTATAGCTAGAATTCTGTATTCAGTTAAAGGCCATAAAAACTATTGAGCTCAGTGGGACCAAGTATGTACAGCTGGATTCATTTATAATCTTCAGAAGGTTTTTTTTAAATATATAAAGCTTGACTATAGAAAAGTACATTAAAAGGAAGCTGAAACGACAAACATTTATTGAATTTAATAAAGTAAAATCAACTCCTGAAATTAATCTTTTCCAAATAAGTTGGGCTGTAACAGTAAGTGTTTCTCTGGTTGAAAGTAGAAATAATGCATCAGTTTCCCCTGCAGATGAGAATGGCTTAATGGAATGGCTCAACGTAACTCTAGGGAAGATGAACAGAGCCTATGTGGTGACGTACCCAAGCAAGTGGGACAAGCACTTATAACACCTGCTGTTTGCCTACAGAGAAGTCCCACAGAAGAGCACAGGGTTCAGCACCTTTGAATTTTTGCATGTTTGGTGTGTGCAAGGACCCCTCAATACCAGAGAGGTATGGGAAGGAGAAGACATTCCTGAACCAGAGACCATTGTGCAATATGTGGAGGACTTGCAGAACACCCTATGAGAGCAAAGCTACAAGAGACAAATTACATCACAGCTCCATTGTCCAATCTGACCAAACACTACTACTACTACTATTACTACTACTAACAACAACAATTTATATACCATCCTTCAGGACAACTTAATGTCCACTCAGAGTGGTTTACAAAGTACGTCATTATCCCCACAACAATAATCACCCTGTGAGGTGGTGGGACTGAAAGAGCTCCTAGAAGCTGTGACTATCCCAAGGTCACCCAGCTGTCTTCAAGCAGAGGAGTAGGGAGTCAAACCCGGCTCTCCAGATTAGAGTCCTACTCTCTTAACCACTACACCAACCCTCTACCAGACACGGTAAACCAGATGCCAGAATGCCAAACCGCTTTCCAAAGATTACAGAAGCTGACCTCATCTGAAGTTGTGGTACGGGCACCTGACTTTGAAAAACCACCCACCATAACCACAGATGCTTCCAATGTGCATCTGTGGGCAGTGTTGTGTCAGTGTGGGTTTGATGGACAGGCACACCCAGTGTTATTTCTGAGCAGGAAGCTCTTGGCCAGGGAACAACACCTTTCAGCCATGGAGGATGAGTGTTTGGCTATTGTGTGGGCTCTAAGGACACCAAGGCCTTATGTACAGGGGCAAAATTTACCGTGCATATAGATCATTCTCCACTGCGCTGGCTTCACAACACTAAAGGCAATAATGGCAAATTGCCAATCTTTTTTCTTATTCAGTTCTATAAACCAATGTTTATATTGCTTGTTAATATTACTGAGTTGCAATAAAGAGTAAGTGTGCCTCATCATCAACCAGGTAGAGACCTGAAAAAGGTCTCACTTGTGTTTCTGAGTTTCCAAAAAGGGGTCATGTGATGAACAGGAGGCTGTCCTGCACAGCCACTCAGCTGTTCTATCACTGAGCCTATGGGAGTGTTGCCCCATCTACCAATCACCTTTCAGAGGAGGTTTGGAATTTTGGAGGGAAGCACAGCAGTGGTCAGTTGGTGTATGCCTCCACAAAAGAGCTGACAGTATCAAGGGTAGCTCTGCCTGGTAGGGTGGCAGAGTAGTTTAGCTCTACCTCTGGGGGAGGTCAGAGTACCTAGTGGTGAAGCCTGTCTCTGGCGATGAGCAAACCTGGAACCATTTAGACTGGCACTTGGGGAAGGGCAGGCTGGTGTGAGTGGAATCTTGTGGCGGAGAGGATCTAACTTAGTGGTTAGGCAGTGAAGGCCTGTTCGTAACCACAAGCGTTAAGAGGAATTTAAAATCACAACCTGAAGCCATAACTAGCTTAAGGGCCTCAGCCAAGCTTCTCCTGTGATTATCCAGAAACCTGGGCTGCTGTTTTGTTCTTTAAAAATCACCTATACATAAATAAATCTTCTCTGTTGTTTTGCTGAACCTCCTGCTTCAGTGATCTTTGTACTCTTTAGGCACAATTCCATAGGCACGATATCAAAATCACCTCACAACAGCAAACCCAAAGCCTTTATACTTACTACCATAAGAATGTTTAGCAGCTGAGGGGAAGGTTTATATTTCAAAGCAAACCTAGTCCCCAAAATTATAGCAGGCTCTGTGGGTTCCCTCAGTTAGAAGAAAAGGCTTGCCACAGCGACTCAAAAGGATTTTTAACAATTGCCTTAAGATAAACCATTTCTCTTAATTCAAGATGACTAGAAAAAGCCCTAAGTAAAATGTGTGAAAACTTCAGTTTCATTAAGCTCTGCAGTTTGCAAAGCAAAATAAGAATGTGGGAAGAATAATCAGTAATAAATATAGTTCTGGTAGAGTTCTGTTTGACTCCATGAAGCATTATAGATGTGAATTTGTTTGTTACAGATATCAATTCCACATCCATAGTGGGTTGGATTCAAAAGTGCCCTTGTGTCTTTCCCCAGGTGGGGTAGGTCTAATTTTCATGCATTCCTGACTCAAGTTGCCGCCGTCTGTGCTGCACTCCATGGTATTATGGAGGGGCAGGAAAGATTCTTTCCATAAGCAGAACATCACTTAGAAGTGTTTGGGGGCAACCCATTTGTTGCCAAAAGGCACATTCTACCTCAGTAGGAAAGGCTTCAGTTACTCAAGTCTGAACATACCGATAGGTACCTCAAGTAACTTCAAGCCACCTGACTATACAACTGAAACCCCCTTAAGATAATCAGGGACACAATCTTGGTCATGCCATTGTGACACACTACTAACAACGAGAAAGTGCTATAATCTGTTCTGGTTAGACAAGACTGGATTGGACAATGGTCAGGTAATTACAATGAGAGGTAGGAACAGTCAGAGCAGCATTGATGGAAGGGTGGATAAAGGGAGGCTAAACGGGGGTTCAAGGAAGGCTTTTATGCGCACACAAGGACAGTTCCAAGTATGCAAGAGAAGAAGCACTGGATAGCTGTACAATCCAACATCCACCAGGGAAAACAAACCTCAGAGACCAATAGGCAGGGCAATTCAAAGTCACAGCAGATTAACCATTGTCACAGCTTTCCTTTCTAGTGACAGCAGGAAGCAATGAGGGGATATTGGCAAGAAGAGAGGCAAGGCAAGCTTTATCACAACAGTTTACTAAAGATTCTCACAAACACACGGTTCTCACTGTAGTTTAAGGTTTTCTTTTCAGGATGGCTCTTTAACTCAAACAGTACAATAGCTCTAACCATTCTTCTCTTCTGTCGCTCCCAGTCGCAATCATCGCAAGAAGCATTTACTCCAACCTTCATAGTTTTGCAGCTAAAATTTCTAGATTAAGTCAGATTTTAAAAGGTCTCATAGACATGCTCTTGGGAGCAAGCCCTATGGCTCTCACAAGGGCTTACTTTGAAGTAAACATGCACAGGGTCAGTCCAAGGGCTCAGAGTTATATTTACTTGGAAGTAAGCGTCTCTGAAATCCATGCTTACAGCTAAGTAAATTTTTAGACTAGAACTGTAACCTATCTAGCACAATCGTGAAAAATAGAAAATATTTAACTCAAATACACACAGGAAGCTGAATGTCCTATTTCAGGTACTGACAAGTGAAGTTTGTCACTTACTCTGAAGCAGATCCTGTTTGTATAGAAAGCCCTTTTAAAAGGAGAGGGTGCAAACTGGTTATTTTATGTGTTATTTCCCCACAATTTCAAAATGTCAGAATACTTTCAGAAACTAAAAATACACCCTCACAATAAAGCTACTGAACCAACTCAGACATACCCTCTCCTCAAAACACACATTTGCCGGGAAAGAGGCAACTCAAATCTCCCCCACAAATCCTCACATACATCTAAACAGACAGATTTTGTTCTTATACCAAGAGAAATGCAACTACTGAAAGACACAGAAAGCTATGCAAACATTTTGCATGAGTGTCCAATAGGGGAATCTAGTGAATATTAGCTAGGAAGCGTCCTTTATAATTAGCTAACAGCTTAATATTTTGTATGTTTGTCCAGTCAAATATTAACTACACTTAACACAAGCCTCGTGAGCCCCAGATAACAGTCGTCATAATATTATTCTGCTGCTTTGGCCAGTTTGCATTTTCACAAGCACCCGGGGGGGGATGTATACTAGACAGAGATGAACAGAAAGGAAAAACTTGCTTATATGCCCTATAGCCAAATGCAAAAGGTGCGTAATCTCGCATACATGACTAACTTCTTGTTTGGGGAGGCGAAAGAGCTTCATCTCTAGCATTTTCGACGGAATTGGAGACACGTTTGCGGCTAGCCAGACAGACTTCCGGCATGCAAGGAAGTTACAACTTAAAAACAACTACGGACGGGCGAAGTAGTAGCGAAAGCACCACCGCGATGCAAATGAATGGAACTCGGGCTGGCACGAGTCGTGCGGGGAAGAGGCGGCGGCTGTGCCGGCTGGAAGGCTCGAGGGCAGCCCAGGGGAAGCGCAAGCCTGCCCCTGTCCGACTCAGGCAGCCTCTCAAGGCGCCCTCCTTGATCTACACAGCAGGGGATCGTCCCGCGGGTCTCTTTTTAAGGCTGGAGTAGGAAGAGGGGGGAAAGAAAAACCTTCCCCTAAATCAGCGTCCACACTTGAACTGCATAAAATGTGGCTGGGAGGGAGGATAGTCGCTGTCAAGTTATCACCCGAGTAGTCACTGAAGCAACTCCCTTCTTGGCGAGCGATGCCGGGACGCCGAGGGGAATCTCAACCCAGCCCAGCCGTGTGTGGGGTCCTGAGCACCTGCGACCCCGCTCCCGCGCCCAAGCCCCTTTACCGGGCTCCCAGCTGCGCGCTCTTCCTCCTCTCCGGAGTTGCTGCTTCCACAGGGCGCCGCGCGGGGACTGAGAGGGCGAAGGTTCGTGGCCGCCGGCGGGGGCAGCAGCTCAGCGTTTCGTCGCTGCCGCTCCTACTTCCCCTCGTAGCGGCACGCTGGCGAAGTGGAGCGGGAAGGGCACGGCGCCAGCCCGAGAGGAAGCGAGCCGGAGAGTCGCGCAGCCAAGGGGAGAGAACCCGAGTCAGAAGTTTGCAGGCGGCCAGGGCGAGAAGGGCTGCGCTTAGGCTCGCTGACCCATCACGTGAGCGACACCGAGCCCTCAGGAGCCGCTCGCAGCGCCCGCGCCTCGCCTCTGCTTTAAAGCAGAAGCAGCCTTCGAGCCGGAGGGGAGCGCAGCTTAGACTAGAGAGCGGACCAACCCCGTCCCCCCCCCGGGGGGGGCGCCAGAAAAAGAGCTTCTCCTCTCCCGCGTCGCTGCTCCTCTTTCCCCGCTTGCACTCACCTGCCTGCCTGTTGTCCCTCAGGGGAAAGCAGCGACCTTTACGCCGGTGGTGGGGCGCCCTTCAAAGCGCCAGATTAGGTTTCAAGAGACTTGGCGCCTCCCGCCGCAGTGTGCAGCAATTGGTATCGCCTTCCACACCCCACCCAGCCAGACGCACACCGCCTAGCCTAGGGCGAGCGGGAAGTTACGAGGGTGGCCTCGACGCGCTGGGAAACGGCCGCGAACGTTGGGGTTGGTCGCCTTAAGGGAGGCAGTTCAAGCGCCCAGGAGCGGCTACCCTGCCTGGCCGCTTTATCAGAGATGGTGGAGGGATTGTCTCTGAACAACTCTTTAGGACGGTCCTCCCAGGTAGGTACGGATGCCAGATGTCCCGTACTGCGACCCAATGAGAGAATGGTTAGCTATAAAGGTGATGCTGGACTCTCGTTTAATTTTACTGTTGCCTCCTCTGGAATTATTTCCATGGAGTTTGTCCTGTCAAAGAAATATCAAACCAAAGTATTAAAAGATTATATGTTGGCTCCTTTGTGTACGTACAATAGCTGCAAATGGCCGTTTTCCATGACAAAATATGGACAAGTTCCATTACAAGATTTGCCATTCCACTGTATTATAGAAAAGGGCAATTTTTCTATAAATTTACCAGATTGGAAATATATGTACAGGAGTCTTGTGGCACCTGAATCAGTTTTCCTGGACACTCTCAAACTTCTATGCCCATAGATTTTAAAAATTGAAATTAATTTATTTTTCAAATATTTTTCTAAAATCTTTTTTTCAAACTGAAATAGATGGGAGCGTTTTTCTGTTTCCAATAAACTGTGATACATAATTTTACTACAAGCAGACTTACTACCTGTTGGTGTCAACAACAACACCGCTTTTTCAAAAACAGAGTAACTATTTGACCTCAAAGGATCTGACATCCAGCTATATTGAAAAATTAAGTCTTAACTGTCTCCAAAAGGTTTGAATCTGACATTTAAAAAAAACTGCTGTGGAACAGTAGTCTTCAATCGCTGTAGATCCAGGATCTACCTATAACTCCCAGTCTGGAATATCGGACCCACTTTTGATATTTACAGTATGTACTCACCTTTCTCTTCTCTGTGTCTCTATTCCTTTTCCATCTTCTCTTAAAAATCCCCAGTGGTTAAAGGAGGAAAATACTGTGGCCACTGATGCAAATTGTTCTTAACACATCTGCTAGTGTAGCCAGAAGTATTACAGTGCAATTCTAAACAGAATTACTCCAGTGTAAGCTTGGACAAATCACTCATTTTCAGATAAATGTACCTCATGGTGAAGATAAAATGTGATAATCCCATGTGATTTGCACAAAACAAAACAATCCACGGCAATCCATTTTGAATGTCTCACACAACACTCACGGATCTGCAAAGAACTCTCATTTTATTTACCCACTCTCAACAACCCTGTGAGTTAGGCCACTACTATTCTCATTTTACAGATGAGGAGTTTGTGGCTAAGAGATTTTGCCCAAGACTGCCTGGTGGAATCCTTTGCAAAAGTGAACATTGTACCTTGTCCTCACAGCTCCCAAAATGCATTAGCAATTAACTCTCTTGTCCCTTTATGCAATCCAAACAGCCCTGTACACATGACATGTGCGAGCCAATGTGCATGTGGAAATGAGCATGCTGAGCTGAGCCCAGTGGCCTTGCCCCCATCTCCATGTATCTCTCTTGTGAGAACAGTACCTACACGCATACACATCAGAAATGTTTTTAAAACAGCATTTTTGATCTCAGGAATCTGCACTGTACCCACATGAGACAAATGCGTGTAGGTTGGTGTGATCGTTACGCTCATTCCTTCTCTCTATGTTCTGGCTGTCTGTATACATCATGTGTACAAGGCCTGCGGCTTTTCATTTACCTAACTCAAACATTTCCCCCCTCTCTCATTTTCTAAAAATTAAAGGAGCTATCTAAATTAGCAACGAGGTTGATGTGCACAATCAAAATTAAGCCAGAGCTTTTAATATTCATATTGTGATTATTCATTACAAACACTAAGGGTTGATCAAAGGAATTATGCTGATGCCAGTCACGAAACGGAAAAAAACACTTAGCTATTAAGACACCATCAGAAATGAGGTGGAAAGGCTAAGTACAAACAAGCAACCAGCAATGAAAAGAAAATCCAGTACAACTTCAGGGCTGGTCCAGAATCCAACTGGGCCAACTCACTCAAGGCCACAAGCTGTGAGCCAAAAGCCCTTTGACTCTTACCAAAAGACTTACACCTCTGACTGTGCTCTAGTTTGAATACCTGAAACAGGAAAGGAAACAGTAGCTGAGCCTTGCTCGATCTTCCTCAACTGACAGATATTTTTCCCTTTTTTAAATTGTACTGATGTATGCATTAATATTGCCCCCACATACAATCTATACTTCATGTACATATACATATAGAATAAATTTAGCTATCCATACATCCGATACAAGCTTGTTTTCCCCCTTTTCTCTCCCCTGCCCCCAAGAGGAACGACCATAAGAATCATCTGCTTTATATCTTTAACCATGAGCACACTCTGGAGTTTCGTTAATATAATTTGGTTGGTCTCTCCTCCTCTTACCCATCTTATATATCTAGACCATTTCTTCCTTATTGTTAATATCTTATTTTCCCATGTCTTATCCTGGATTAGTATCAATAAAATATCTGATTGGATCCATTCATATAGATACCAATGCCATCTTTCCAAAGTTCATTTAGAAGCATCTTTCCATCCATACGCTATTACAGCATGGGCAGCTATAATGATGATTATAGCATGATTATACTTCAACTGACAGATATGTTCCTAAGTTTCCCTTCCCTGAATGAGATTCCCTATCTCAATTTGACATTACATTGTGATACTCTCCTCAAGTAATATAAATATTTTTTAACCACACTAAATACAGCCTACCACCGGGATAGTTTAGTGGCAAATCACATGCTTCATTATGTGGAGAAGGCCTCAGCTCAATCCCTGGCATTTTTAGTTAAAATAACCTTAGAATCAGAGAGAAGAAAGTGTCCGGGGTCAGCAGCCCAGCCCCTGGACTTGCTGACAGGCAGCGGCAGGGGGCAGCCGGGAGACAGCAGTTCAACCACTCCGACTGGCAAACAGAGCCAGAACCGGCCTACCCCTGGGGGAAGGGGCAAAAGGCCAAAGCCTCAGAAGGCTGGAGGGAGCAGGGAGAGACCAGCTAGTCCCACCCTCCAGGGGGAAGAGAGGGGGCTAAGCAGGACAGAGGAAAAGGGCCAAGGCAGGGGGAATAGGGACTCAGCAACAGCCCAAACAGAGCCCTTACCAGCCAAGGAGAAGCAGCCACTACAGCTCAGAGCCACACCCTGGCTAGAGGACAGCAGCCTGGCTCAGGAGTTGCTAGGAGCCAAGCCCCTCCAGGTGGAGCTGCCACAGGCATTCTGGGGGAGGAGATGGGCAGCCCCGCCCAGCATCAAGGAGCAGGCAGCCCAGAAGCTGGCCAGGGCAATTCCTCGCAAGGCCAGGGAAGCTCAGCAGCACAGAAGCCGGCTGGGGCAGTTCCTCGTGAGCAAGCTCAGCAGTTCAAAGGCCTACTGGGGCAGCTCCTCGTGAGCAAGGCCAAGGAGACCTCAGCTGGGGATGTCTCGCATTCAACCCCACCCTGCCAGCAAGGCAAGGAAGCCAAGAAGGGATTAGTGGTAGGAGGGAAACACCTGAGGGACGGCACAGCTGGGCCAAGTCAGGAGAGGGAACAAGCCTAGAAGGAGGGCGGGGCGGGGAAAGGAAACCCTATATAAGGTGGCTAGGAAGAGCTCTGAGGTGGTGGGTGTGAGTAAGGAGAGATGGTGTAGAGTGAGAGCAGAGCAGTGTGAGAGTGGAGGCTTGGAGGAGAGTTCTGGGAGGAGGAGATGATGGAGGACGCAGAGGGTAAGCAGGCCAGGTTGAGCAGGCCAGCGAGTGGATTGAGAGGGAGTCAGGGTGATATATACTGCTCCTCCTTCAACAGAGCGGGGTCCTGCAGCATCCCTGGTGCCCCTCTGATGTCAGGGCTGGCCCAGCTGGTGCCCCGCCCAGAAAGATCTCTTCCCGAGATCAAAACAGCCTCTAACAGAAAGGGTGGACAATACACAGAGTATATGGACTTAGTAGAACTCTGAATTCATACGTTCATATCCTAAAGCAGTATATATGGCTAATTCCCATTATATGTTTTATTTATTCATTCAATTTATAGCCCACCCGCAAGCAGGCTCAGGGTGCATTACAACAATTATAGAATATAAAATAGATACAATAAATTTAAAGAGTTATAGCACTTAGAACACACAAGCAACAATTACAGAGGGCATTGGACACATGATACTGGAGTCCTCCATGTTTTATCTTTATCTCTGACCTTGGCTTTTAAATTTTTAACTTTAAAATTTATATATTTTTTATATTTTTATAAATATTTTATATTTATACTTGTAAATCCACTTGAGTTGATTCACCGCAGCATGAAACCAAAGATTTTCACATCATATGTCCTTTATGTTCATTTTAAACTCTCTGATACTGATACCGTTCTTTTATGTACTTTGTAGATCCCTTTAGGTTGTTATTGTACTGGTTACGTACCACAATAAACATTTGATTGATTGATTGATTGATTGATTGAAACTTATCTAAAAATCTAAAACACTGATTAAATAGTACAAACAAATTGATGGCATCCACGAAACATATTTAAAATGCTATAACTGTAGTTGTTAGTGCATTCAGTGGACATAGATTTATACTCTAAATACGTGAGTGGTATGTGTCTGGCACCTGTACAATTAAATGTCCAGTTATCCAGGCTGAGAACCAGTGAGATGTAGTGATTCAAATGTTGGACTAGGATCTGGGAGACTCATGTTTGAATCCTCACTCTGCCATGGAATATCACTAGGTGACCTTGGGCCAGTCATGCACTTTCAGCCTAACCAATGTCACAGGGTTGTTGTGCAGATAAAATGAAGAAAGGAGAATGTAAGCTACAGTAGGTCTCCACTGGGGAGAAAAGTAGGGCATAAGTGAAATAAAGTAATAATAAGAATAAAATATAATCCCTCAGTATGCACTGAAGTACAGAATGGAAATGAATTGGGGACTATTATCATAAATCCTTAAGGGAGATTATTTGCTCTCCAAAAACTAAGTAAAGCTACCCTGTGTGGCTTTTACTGTCACCTCCCTACTGCATCACCTAAAATCTCCAGTTTTGTCCTTTGTTAAAGACTGTCACATTTGTTTATTTTGTTGTCTTCTTCGGGGGACCCAATATCCTCTTGTACATGTGAAGTTAGATTTTTTTTACTCAGAAGTTTTTCCAACTGAGTTCAACAGGGCTACTTCCAAGTAAGTTCACATAGCACTGCAGCCTTAAATGTACGTATGTCCAGGGCTCATTTCGAGGGGGAACGCACAGGAACGCAGTTCCGGCAGTTCCCCAAAGAGGTCACATGTCAGGTGGCCCACCCACCTGACTCTTGGCCATTTTGGGCCCGTTTCGGCCTGGATTGGGGCTGAAATGGCCCGGATTGGGCCTTTGACAGGTGGTAGATCACTCTCCCGCACATCAGTGGCCCGATCCTGACCATTTGGGGGCCCTTTTCAGCCATTTTGGAGCCCTTTTTGCCATTTTGGGCCCAATTTTGGCCCTGAATAACCAGGATAGATGATGTCAGGGGGTGTGGCATATGCAAATGAGTTATGCTAATGAGTTCCTCTAGCTCTTTTTCTACTAAATGACCCCTGCATATGTCATTCAAAATTGCAGATGCATTGAGATATCTGTACCGAAGTACAAAAAGTTAAGTATAAATTGGCCCTTTCTGGCAGATTAGTCCTGCTGAAACAGATGTAACTTCCAAGTAAATATGAATGGGAAAAGGGTCCAGATGGCTTATGCCAGTTAGATTCATAATTTCCTATTAATAATAGAATTATCTATTAATGTTAAGGCCTTTGGTTAATAATTGCTATCTTATAGCATTGTGAAGATTATCTGACCAAAGACATTAAAAGGATTAGTTTTCTTAACCATTCACATGATTTTCTATTTATTATTACCCTGCTTTAAGGAATGTTTGAATTTCCGTTTTTTGAGTATCTCATTGTTACTGAACTGCACCCTCCTAAACATCTGCAATTTCTCACTTTAATTTAATAAGATATAATGATAATGTAATTCCCTCTGTTTACTTAGCTTTTTGTAAATCTTGTTTATGTGATTGTTTAACATACGCCCGATAATGTAATTGTTTAAACAAATTTTATAGTCCTTACTGTAATTTATACTCTCTATTTTATAATTATCTTTAGTATTGTTGTACTGTTATTGTTGAAATGAATAATTTTTTTTTTAAAAAGGAATGTTTGAAATGTCAGCTGCAATTTCATTCTCCCCCCCCCCCCCCGCCCCAGAATGCAAGGTTTAAACAACTGCTAATTAAAAAAAATATATGATAGCCTCTTTCAGACCAATATTTCCCTATTTTTTTAACAAGATTTTTTAAAATCTTGGGGTAAAAGAGAGGAAGATGACATTCCTGGCAATGCAAGCCCCGCTCTGATAAATTAGATTCCAGGGCCCTCTCTGTGGACGGCTCTTTGCCCTGGTGTTTTCCCACACCAGCAACATTAGTAGAAGTTTATTCTTATTGGAACAAAGGAGGTAGGAGTTAACAGCCAAGGGCTCATGCCTTTAGGCAAAACACTGTTGCATCTCTTGAGTTCTTAGCATAGCCAGTCATCCAAGGAGCATATCTTTTGGCCTTTGCTTCGTAATCTAATGCTGCTAGCCTAAGAAGAGTTGCATCCTTCTAAGTATATTGAGGTAAATTTCTGATCTGGCAAGTTCTTTCCTAAGCAAAAGTTTCATAGAAATGGCTTTGGATTTGTGTGTGTGTCTAAACAGAGGATTCTGGCATAATTCCAGAAATGTATTCTCCACAGTCAGAATTACAGCCAGGGTAGAACAAGGACTCGGGATCCCCAAGTGGAGCTGAGTTTTCAAACAGCTAGACACCAGGTTTTTTTAAAAACAACAACAACAACATAGGAGTCCAGTTTAACTTTAAAGACTAAAAAAAAAAACTATTCCAGCATAAGTATTCTAGAGTCAGCATTCTGACTGCAAGTCGGAGCTCACTTTGCTGCAAGAGACTAACACCAGCTACCGCTCTGGTTTAAAACAACAAAAAATAATTTCCTGCTCAGGAAGGCTGTCTTACTTCCACCTGAAGCACTGAACATATTGCTTAAGTTACAGAAAGAATAAGCACATTGAAACAATTCTCAGTCAAGAAATGGTCAAATATGTTTTGTTAATATCATGGTTGTATACATTATTTGCCCTGACCTGGATAGCCCAGGTGAGCCTGATCTCGACAGATCTCAGAAGCTAAGCAGGGTCGGCCTTGGTAAGTAATTGGACGGGAAACCTCCAACGAAGACCAGGGTTGCAGAGGCAGGCAAGGGCAATCCACCTCTGTTAGTCTCTTGCCATGAAAACCCCACCAGGGATTGCCATACATCAGCTATGACTTGAGGGCACTCTCTACACCACATATACAATATTTAGACTTGCTTACGTGCAAAATATGTGTTTCTGTACAAAACAATTGCTCTAGCATTTCAACCAGCTATATGTTCAAGTTTTTTTTTAGAAGGATATGAATATGACAATCACACTTGCGAACACATATATAACAACACTTGCCAAATGGCTGAAATTGGCTTCCTGTATACCAGGCAGCAAATTTGCCAGTGTTGAGATGTAGTGGCTAGAGTGTCAGACTAAGGGCTGGATCGCCATTAAGCCATGAAGCTCACTGGGTAATCTTGGGCCAGTCTCAGTCAGCCAACTTCACAAGGTCCTAGTGAGGATAACACCGAGAAGGGGAGAACCCTGTATGACCCCTTGAGCTCCTTGAAGGAAGTAGGGGATAAAAATGTGAAAGGCAAGTAGATAAAAACAAACCTGGATGTGCTGTTACTGAAATACATGCCTTAAAAGTAACATTACCACAAAACAAATACCAACTGCTTCCACACCAGGGTGATTTTCCATGGTCGTCTGGTTGATGATACGATTCGGTGTGAAATTGCCCTTGAGACGGAGTTTCCAAACAACTCAAGAGTTACCTGTTTTCTCTCCATTTTAGCAGTGGTTTCACTTTTCACACCTGATGCACATTGAACTCCTCCCCCCCACATTGTGTTCTCATGTGACTCTCAAGATCCTTCACCCACCCTGTTTTAATTTTTTATTTATTTTAAGGAAAATGACTAATGTAGTGCTGCATATAAATAATGCAATACCTTTTTAAAACTTCTAAATATCACCATTGACAACCCCCTCCCTCTTCTCTAAAAGGCGCAGGGAGCTGTAGGTGATACTCTTCTGTTTTTTTTTTTAAAAAAAAAACAAGCATGAGCAACTGAATAGGAAGAATCCAATGCTTTTATCAAATTTTTATAACCCCCCTTCTTTATTTGCAGGGAGCTGTAGGTGATACTCTTCTGTTTTTTTTTTAAAAAAAAAACAAGCATGAGCAACTGAATAGGAAGAATCCAATGCTTTTATCAAATTTTTATAACCCCCCTTCTTTATTTGCAGTCTTCCATGATCTCCTCCCCTCTGCCTAAATGGCAGGTGATTCTCTTCTGTTATGCTACTCGCTGCCAGGGACTGGCCCCTTGCCATCATCCGCAAATGAAAAGAATAACTGACTAGCAATTGTGCTGTTTCCTCTTTGTGCCATTAGCCTCCTGCCCAGGAAATACTGTTTGTCTACAGGTTTAAAATAAAGCAGATTTATTCGGTGGAAAGGATGGTATGTTAATGGTCTGTACACAAACAGAGGATGATGTCATGTGGAAACATGAACAAAACCCGCACCAGTCAGGCAGCCGAAACGTGGGAAATCCTTGGCATGGAAGCAGGTGGTGTCTTCTGTTCCCTAACAGAATCTTCTTAAGGGGGCTTTGACTCTTCAAAGTTCACACCCTGGAAATCTGGTGGGTCTGTAAGGTGCTACTGGACCTGAATCTTGCTGTTCTTCTACAGACCAACACAGCTACCCACCTGAAACTTTCTTAAGTTCTGCAGCTTTTGTTCCTCCTTAGTTTAAGGTTGGTCATACTAATTCCTTACTGAAAGACACTCTAGAGGATTTCAAATGCATAGCAACCATCACGACTGAATGAGGTCATCCGTTTATTTTGCAGAAATGGAGTCAGAGCAAGTGGATTTTTAATGGCTGTGTTTGGCGAAATCTCATGGAAATCTGTCCTAAAAGCACTTATATCTCCCACAAAAGAGATTGAAACAATAAACCAGATGAATTTTCACTATAAATTACTGAAAGGGCTGACATTTGTAGCTAACAGATGCCGATGCTTCAGATTTTGTCCGTTTTGTATTAGCTCTTCAGCATTTTCTCATTGCTTGGTTGAACCAAAGTTGTAAATAACAGCACAGTCCAAAGTAAAGGTAATGTACACCCTTCTGAGCTCATTGACTCCAATGGATTTAGAAAAGTGACACTCTGCTTAGGATTTCACTGAAAATCTTTGAGATGCTAGTTAGATTTGGTCTGCATCAGCTAAGGCAGACCGTATTGGTTTTATACAAGAAGAACAGGTATCTAGCTATAACTTGCCAATTAAGATAGCTGTGGTTCTATTTTTTCAGTGATTTCTATTATTAAAAAAACGGCAACTAAGATTTGAATTGTTCTTTCCCTTCAAATGAAAGGTAGTAAC
This sequence comes from Eublepharis macularius, assembly GCF_028583425.1. Lineage (NCBI taxonomy): Eukaryota > Metazoa > Chordata > Lepidosauria > Squamata > Eublepharidae > Eublepharis > Eublepharis macularius. The sequence continues at coordinate 49,862,152 of NC_072790.1, forward strand.
AAAGATTTTATTTGTTGTTTATTTATATAGTTTATAAAATTTATATCCCACCTTTCTGCCTTCATAAGGGCCACCAAAGTGGGTGACAAATTAAAAACGTACATAATAAAATCACATTTTAAAAACCAATAAAACCAACAAACGTACATCATTAAAAAATTAAAACCAGAGCTAAAACATATGAAAACATAAAAACAACAATTAAAACACTGGGCAGAAAGGAAGGATCACTGAGGGAATACCAAACCAAACAAAAACGTTTCACTGGAGGAAGATGGCAACAGACAGGAACAGAGAAGGCTCCCTGTGGAGAAAGTTCCAGAGTTTTGGTGCCATGAATGAGAAGACCCTCTCTGTGATTGCCACCCACCTGATCTCAGAAGGAAGAGCACCCGAATCAGGAACTCTGAAGATGACCTAAGTGGTTGGGTAGGTTCATAGGGGAGTAGGTGGTCTTCTGGTATATTGGTCCCAAAGCATCTAGGGCTTTAAGGGTCAATGACAGTACTTTGAATTGTGCCCAGAAACAGATTGGGAGCCAGAGTAGAAATGCCAAGGTTGAAGTGATATGGTCCCTATATCTCACTCCTGTTAACATCCTGGCTACAGTATTCTGCACCATGTTAAGTTTCCAAACACTTTTCAAGTGCAGACTCAGATAGAGCACATTGTAATAAACTAATCTAGATGTAATCAGTACGTGCACCACAGTGGCCAGGAAAAGCCACAGCTGGCTAACCAGTCAAAGCTGGTAAAAGGCATGCCTGGCCACAGCAGCCACCTTCTTATCCCGCAGTAAGTTTGATGAGCTTGTCATGGGGAAGGTGAGCTTGTCATAGGGAAGTAAATTCCTGGGAAGGGAATGGGACTTAGTAACAGCAATTGCAATTAGGATGGGGGTGTAAATGTGCTTGCTTTTATATTTTTTCATAGACATACTGTTGCTTCTCATAGAAGCTTACAATGAGATCTTGAGCAGTCTTATACCCTTCTAAGTCCATTGAAGTCAATAGGGTTAGTAGGGTGTAACTCTGCTTAATATTGCATTGCAACATGCATGCTACTAAGATAGCTATCAGGAAGATCTCCATGGTTGTTTCCGTACTGCATGACTCAGTATAAGGCATCTTCTACACGCAGGAACACTATATTCACTATAGAACTCTGGCAATGCCCATCTCTGTGAAAAAGATGCATTATATAAGTACTTAGGATTAAATTCCACTCTACAAAAGTGAAATTTTGAGGCAGCTTGAGAGTCCAAACTCTACACAAGAATGAAAAAAGTGGGCTCTCCTTCTTTGGACCTTTTTAAGCACAGACTAGATGGCCATCTGTCAGCATTGCTGATTCTATGACTTAGTATGAACTTAGGCAGCTCTTGGGAGGGAGGAAGGATGAACCTGTGCTAGGCTCTCGTGGCCCTTTCCTATATGCCTCTGGGTAACGCTGATCCTCACTGGGGCCAGGAAGGAATTTTCCTCCAGGCCAGATTGTCCGGGGATCCTGTTTTTGTTTTTTGCCTTCCCCTGAGGCAACGGTCACTGGAGGAAGCGGGGAGTCGCTGTGAATTTCCTGCATTATGCAGAAGATTGGACTAGATGACCCTTGGTGTCCCTTCCAGCTCTAGGTTTCTATGTCAATATTCTTAGCTGACAGCATAACAGTTTTTAAGATTCTGGGTGACCAGGCGCCGCCATCACTTTTCTAGTTGAGCTGTAAGTCACCAGTTTTTGCTAACAGGCATTATGTGACAACTTACCTTTATATTTACAAACCTGGTTCAAGAAAAGAGGAAACGGCATTTGAGTGAGAAAATCTGTAAGGCTCAGAGATGAGAACCAGAGAGGTCTGTAAGGGCTATGGATTAGAGATTGAACCTGGAACCTTCTGTATGCAAAGATGCTCTACCACCGAGCCACACCACTTTCCAACACTTCTTCACCCTCATTGGTTTGGGTTACACCACTGTTTTAAAAAGATCCGTAGTGGTGGTCTATGTGATCTTATTTATGAGCATCCATGACATCATTTTGTCATTATGTAGCATCGTTACATCATCAGCAAAATCACGTGGATGGCCACAGCAGATGATAGGATTAAATGCCAGATGGTAAAGGATGGGGGTCGTGATAGGGAAAACACAATTCAAACAGTGAATGCCCAAAGCTGGAGAGGTATTTTGATAATGCACAAAAATGAACACAAAACAAGGTAAGTCATTTAGACTTGGTGTTAATGGGTTGTCTTTCATATAGTTGGGGATATGGAATGCCTGATAGCCTCATTTTTAAAGGAAGGTTGAAGTGGAGAGAGAAATCTTCCAAACTGAAAAATAATGAGGCATGTCTGTTACTGGAACAGTTTTACGTTTCCATGGCTTCCCTTAACAATATTCCTTTCTTACAAAACTACAATTATCTGTAGTATTACTCTGTATTGCCACGCTGCCCAGTCTCTATTTTATCTTATTTTTTAAAAAATTAAACTAAATGTTTCTCTCTCTTCCTCTTCTATGCAAAGAAAGCTACTATTTGTCCAGTTTTATATTTCTTGTTCTCTGAAACGCTGCATTAACTGCACCGGTAGAAAAGTCTTACATTGCAACCCTCAGCAGTTATGCCCTTCTAAATCCAGTGAAGTCAGTGTGCATAGGAAGGTGTGACTCTGGCCGTTTCCACATGGCTTACCTTCCCTCGGAACGACCCGGAACATCGCTCAAAAAACACAGAAGATCGCATTTTCTTGCACAACATCGCACAAATCTCGTGCAAGAAAACACGATCTTCTGCGTTTTTGCGCGATGTTCCGGGTCGTTCCGAGGGAAGGTAAGCCGTGTGGAAACGGCCACTGTTTAGGATGGCACAGTCGAAGTCCTTTTTGTATGTCTTCCTAGTTTGTAGTTGAGCCCCATATGATTGGTTATCAATATGCAGACGCTGCTTTCATGAACTATTTCTTTACTCAAGTAATTTAACTGTGGGATGGATGTACTACCAGTGGATGTAGTGATGATGGCAACTAGCATAGATTATTTTGAAAGGGATTTTGACAGGTTGCTGAAGGACAGATCCATCAATGGCTACTAGCCATAATGGTTAAATGAGACCTCCATATTCACAGGCCATATACCTCTGAGTGACAGCTGCTAGATGGCAGCAGCAGGTGGATGTTTTGACCTCTGCCCTTGCTATGTGCCTTCTGGGGCATCTAGTTGGCTGCTGTGAAGAACGGGCTACTCGTCTGGATGGAGCACTGGTCCAATCCCCGCAAGGCGTCTCATTTTCTTGCGAAGGAATGTTTGTGTTCTTCCTATAGCAACAAAGATGGTTTTCATTTTAATTCTTAACTGAACACTGCTTGCAGGCACGCACCCATTTACATAAACTGATGGATTAAGTAATTAAAGTTAAAAGGCCCCAGATTAAAAAGAAGTGACAGAATCTTTGACAAAAACATAGCACTGCCCTCTGTTCCAGCTGGCACCCTCACAAAATTCCTAGCTTAAGCAGGCAGAAGCTTCATTCGCAGCTGGCTGACCTTGCAGTGTATCGTACAAATATTAAAAATATCAGCAAATTTAGCTGCCCCTTAACCTATCATGGCTTATATTCAATTACGTTGACAGATCTCATCATATCTCGTATAATGTCAAGTATCGTATATCTTTAACACAACCCACACTGCCTAGAATGTCTTTCATTTCTCGTAACATTGTCTGATTTAGGACTAAGCTTCTTTCACACATGGGTTTTAGATTCTTCTCTGTTTGTGTTGGCTAAAAGAAGACTAAAAGACTCACAAAAAGTCAACAGATGGATATCTCACAAATGCTCGCCTGGTTTACTTTTTCATAAGTGCTGGGTAACCCTCGCTCTGTATGATTGAATGAATTTCAGTTATCTTTGAAAATTATGCCAAAGTCTTAAAATATAAGGTGGACAGTTCTTATCTTTTCCATTTAACCATATCATCGCACCAAAATACCTTTGCCGGGATTTGGCAAGCACTCAACAAAAAAGGGTAAGAAAATAAACTCTAAAGGAAATAATGTTCTCTCAAAAGTAACACAAAAACAAAAGTTGTTCCATAAATTTATTTGTTTGTTTGTAGTATTTATAGTCTGCCTTTCTCACTGAGAGTCAAGGCAGATTGTCCAGGGTAGGACAATACAATCAATGGCTGGGACATTCAGTAAACAATACAATAGAATAAGGATTGCAGAAATTTGATAACAAGTAGAAATCTATGGTTGTTGTGGGTTTTCCGGGCTGTATTGCCGTGGTCTTGGCATTGTAGTTCCTGACGTTTCGCCAGCAGCTGTGGCTGGCATCTTCAGAGGTGTAGCACCAAAAGACAGAGATCTCTGTCTTTTGGTGCTACACCTCTGAAGATGCCAGCCACAGCTGCTGGCGAAACGTCAGGAACTACAATGCCAAGACCACGGCAATACAGCCCGGAAAACCCACAACAACCATCGTTCTCCGGCCGTGAAAGCCTTCGACAATACAAGTAGAAATCTGATACTAGGCTGAAAACAATGCTGAAAACAAAATATAATCAAGTTGACACGACATACTACGCTGCATCTTATCAACAGACAGTACGCAGTACTATAGTCTACAGTCCCTATGCCATTCCAGTGTATTTCTCTGAAACATTTCTTTTCAGCACAATCCTATTCACCTGGGTAAAAAAAGTCCTCTGGAACAATTCAGTTTTGCACAGTTTGCAGAAACCTGGGAGAATGGGCATTTTCCTGACCTCATCAGGCAGCCATTCCATAATGTGGGGGGCACCACAGAGAAGTATGGACAGGCAGCTGTTGATTTTGCCTGTCCATGCAGAAGGCTGTGTTCAGATGAGCAAAGCTGCTATGGTAGAGCATATGGAGAGAGGTGGTCCTGTAGATATGAGGGACCCATGGCATGTATGTGATAGGCAAAACCGTGAACTGAGCCTGGTAACTGATGCACATTATTTCATGTATTATTTCATCATCATCATCATCATCATTATTATGCCACTCATTCACACTGGCAGAGTGCATCATTACCTGATCTTGCCACGTTGCTCCTGCTTTAGACTACCCTAGTACATTACACATGGTCACAAACTGACCAGGACTCTGGTCAGCAAAGAGGGTCACTTTAAGGGAAGGTGGCAGATCACCCTCCTCTTCATCTTCAAGGAAATGCCAGAAAGTCCCACTGCTTCTATTGGGTTTTAGTTAAGGCACGTTACTTAAACAAACCATGCAGAAAGCTCTCATCCAAGTTAGAGAACCAATAACTGTTTATTTATCTAAGGAAATATATTTACATAAATTCAGTGGAAAGAACTAGTAACTGATCTAACTAGCTAGGATGGCTTTAGATTGAAAGTAGGCCATCTCTCTCAGGAGGAGACGCCATGTTACCTCTCCTGGTGCATGCAGGAAAAAAGAGAGAGAGGAGGGGGAGAGAAGAGAAGGAAGGAAGTTCCCCTGGCAGGAAGGAGACTGATAGCATATCTGTCTAACTGACTCTATGGTTGTTGCCTTTCTTCTTCTCTGCTGGCAGTCCTAAAGGCCTGAGCAAGAGACATTGCCAGTCCCTTCTTCTAACAGCTTCAGCCTCAATCCATCTGCTCCTTTTGCTTTTGGGCTGGACAACTAGGAGACCAGTTGGTCTCCCCTAAGAGAACAGATGGTAGCCCCAGGATTTCCAGTTGCAGCCCCAGAGCTTCTAATTGCTAATTAGAAGCTAATTGCTAATTAGAGAGTCAGTTTGGTGTAGTGGTTAACTTAAGAGTGCGGGACTGTAATCTGGAGAGCCGGGTTTGATTCCCCACTCCTCCTCTTGAAGCCAGCTGGGTGACCTTGGGCTAGTCACAGCTCTCTGGAGCTCTCTCAGCCCCACCCCCCTCACAGGGTGTTTTGTTGTGGCGATAATAATGACATACTTTGTAAACCGCTCTGAGTGGGCATTAAGTTGTCCTGAAGGGCGGTATATAAATCGATTATTATTATTATTATTATTATTAATAATAATAATAATAATAATAATAATAATTTCTGTGCTAGGGTCCTGGGAGGATATTTCAGAGACAGAGAGTTCAGATGGTGAGAGAACCTATCTGTAGCAATAAACAAAGCTACATTCTGATTACTAAGAGCGTCAAAACATTATTTCCTCCCTCCCATTAATAATATCCTTTTGCTCTAGCATCAGCATCCTTTGTCTTCAGAAATCGGTGTCTTTATTATCTTGCTCTTATGGAATAATGGAATCCAGAAAACAGTTAACTTTTAGCTATGACAGAGCTCTCTGTTGCCTGAAAGAGCTTCCCTGATAATAAGATTCATTTCCTATTTATTATCAATTTTAAAAAAAAACAGAGACGGTTCCAAGAAGCAATGCGCCTGGCAGATGGAATATTTTGCCCCTTATTTTCACATCGATCCTGTTGGTGCAGTCATCCAAACAAATGTAAGCTTCATGTATATTTTAACCTTGGGTAGCTGGGTAAATGCCACAACAACTTGCAACATGCAGAATGGGTCAGCTTTGTTGCATACCATGGTAAGAATCTCATTAGAAAGAGGGAAAATTCGTAGCTCACATTGACCACATCAAATGTCCACTCTCACGTATCAGTTCTCTTCAGTTCAGAGCTTCAGCCATGCTCCAATTCTGGAACTAACTCCGTCCTCAGAGTAAAATCCCCTTTCATGCTTGCATTTGTCATTCATGAGCTAACAGGAGTGAAGAGACAAGAATCTAAGAAATTCAAAATAAATACTGCAGGGATTGTACAAAAAACAGATGAGATGTAAGATAGTCAGTGAAAAGTTCAGTAGGTGACTGATGTTTTTTGGTGTTCACCCAGACATTGTACATATCAGATGCTTTGCTATTACCCATGCTGCTTTCATCCTAAACATCTCAGCTGCTTCCATATTATCCATATTATTTTCATCCTGAACTCTCTTCACTCCTATTAGCTCACATCAGCCACTTTCCCCCTGACCCTTATGCTTTCAGGGTTTTCTCCATAGCTTCATGACTTGGATACTTAGGGGAGAGGCCATGGCTCTCCCCTAAGGAGCATCTGATTGGCATACAGAAGGTCCTAGGTTCAGTCCTCGGCATCTCCAGTCTAAAGATCTGGCAGCAGATGATGTGAAAGATCTCTGCCTGAGACCCTGGGGAGCCAATGCCAGTCTGAATAGACAAGACTGACTTTTGATGGAGTTACTCCAGTCTAAGCTGATCAATGGGTTTGTGACAGGATTTCACTGTGTGGGTCTGATTGAGTATAAAGATTTCACTGTGTGGGTCTGATTCAGTATAAGGGAGTTTCATACGTTCGTACTTAAAGTCTTTTAGGCCCTAACTCTCTCAGCTGAATTTTGAGGCAATCTGTTTTGTCTTCCAGATACAGAAGCCATGCCACAGGGTAGTTGGGTAAATGCCACAACAACTTGCAACATGCAGAATGGGTCAGCTTTGTTGCATACCATGGTAAGAATAACTGAGGGCCTGCAGAGGGTCTATAATCACTGGACCTCACTAAATGCTGCACATGGGCCATTTCCACACAGTTTACCTTCCCTCAGAATGACCCGGAACATCGCGCAAATCTCGCACGAGAAAACACGATCTTCTGCGTTTTATGCGCGATGGTCTGGGTCGTTCCGAGGGAAGGCAAGCTGTGTGGAAACGGCCATGGTCTCAGCCTTCACAGAGTTACCTCAGCACATGGCAACTGTAGATGGATGTCATTACAGAGTGACTCAAAACTTGCTGTCACACAGTGAGTTGGTTGTGAGAATATATCACTTAAATAAGAAAACAAAGGCTAAGGTGGTTTTGCCTTTGCTTTAGAAAGAAACAGAGCAAGAAGAACATTTAGAAAGCAGCTTTCATGTTGGAAGGGTCAGCTTTTGTATTCCTGGGACTCACTCCAGACTCTAAAAAGTTACTGAGGCCTGCAAGTATGTTTTGCCACATATAATGAGATTTTCACGTGTGGTCAGACTCCATCACGATTTTGTCCCCTGTAGCAGTGTTGTGTATAGTGGTTAGAGTGTCAGACTAGGAGATGGGAGATTTGAATCCTCCATCTGACATGAAAGCTTGTTGGGTGGCCTTGGGCCAGTCACACACTCACCCTAACCTACCTCACAGGTAGGGTTCCTAGGTGCCTGCCAGTGGTGGGCAAACTCCCAGGGGTTTGCCTCCTTGTCCACCACTCCACCAATGATCAGCAGGAGAGGGCAAGCTCTCAGAGGTTGTCTGCCACTGGCAGGCACTCCAAGAACGTGCATGCAGTGACATCACTCCTGGAAGAAACGTTGTCACACCTGCCACGAGAGTGCTCCTGCTCTTCATTTGGGGCTGATTTGGGCCCCAAATGGGCAGAATCAGCCCCGCATGGAGCGTGGAACTGCTCATGCGGCCGGTGCAATGACCTCACTTCCAGGAGTGACATCATCATGCAGGCACTGGGGCACCACGCTGCTGGCATTAGGTAAATGCCCAGTCCCTCCCTCTCCCGGCAGGAGGGTATAGGGACCTGGCAACTCTACTCACAGGATTGTTGTGAGGATAAAATGGAGGAGAGGACACCAGTATCAGCACTTTGGTTCCCCATTGGAGAGAAGGTGAAAGATAAACAAAGTAAGTAAATAGCAACGACAGTTTCATAATAATAGAGCTTGGCTGTAGCATTTAATACAAGTATACAGTCATTTTTATTCATATTATACACAACAACTTAAAGTGAAATACCTCAATTTCTTATAACTTGGAAAAACTTATTTTCCTTCTGCATAACACTATGAGCAAACTTGATTATGATTTGATAAAATTTTGATAGGGACATCAGGGGCCAGATGAAATTGACATGGGACTTGCCCTGCAGATTAACTCTGGTGTAGCTACATAATTCCATCTAGAGTGCCAGTGGGAAAGGACCAACAAAGCTATATTTCCTAGATATTGCAAACAAAATAGGTCAGAGAGGGAAGAGGAGATTGACCTGAGTAACTTCTTATACTCGTTTTTCAGCTTGAAAGATGTTTCATGAAGCTGATGGCATTGAGGCAATTTGGACCGGCAGGCTTCAACAGCAAATGACATATAAATGCTCAGGAAAAAGAAGCATCATTCACCAATGTTGTTTTAGATGTAATGGTTTTTCAGCTTATTGACCAATGAAAATGTTACATGTTTGAGATGCACACAGTAACGGTGTATTGTTGCTTAAGATAAAGAGCTAGCACATGACAAACTCACTGTATCAAATAAGATTCAACCTACGTTTATAAGCATTTTGTATGTCTTTTTGTTTTCCTTAATCTAAAAATACATCCAAGCCTTCAACCATTAAAGTATCGAGTAGCAAGTATTAAATTTTCTACATGTTCTGTCACATTGTGCGGTACATTTTGTGATCCATTACTTTTACCCATTTCAAATTTTCTTTGCCTTGGCATTGCGAAATGCCCAGGCATCTGTAATAGATCAGGAAGCAGACAATATGCTGGAGAGCCAATGACAGTCACAGTAGACAACACTGACCTTGAGAACACTGGTCCGGATCCGTATAAGAAAATGTCATGTGTGAATATGTGTTTCAAGCATAAAAATAACAGGCTCGGTGATGAAAATAGTTTCATCTGATCAATCTAAATCTCTATGGGGTAGATAACTCTTGTCTCTGCATAGCAGCATCTGAGAGCCAACCTACAAGTGATTCCTGACTCAGGTTGGACACTTGTCAGCTTCCCTCAAGTTTTGATGGGAATTGTAGGCATTCTGGTCTTGCAGCTTAGCTCTCCGACTGCTGTCCAATGGACTTTTCTGCTGTCACTTGTCCAACATTCCGCCAAGCTGCCTACATTTCCCATCAAAACTTGAGGGAAGCTGACAAGCGTCCAACCTGTGTCAGGCGTCACTTGTAGTTTGGCTCTAACTGGAAATGGCCACCTGACAAAAAACGATTTCAGGTGCAGGAAATCTGTCAATAAAGTTAAGAAACCATGATACCCATTCACAGAAGAAAAGAGTCGGGAATACAAAGAAAATGACTATTTTTCTGATACTTCAATAACAGACTTCGTGTTTCACCTCTTGTTCCTTCACTAGACTGAATTAGTGCCAAATTAAACTGATCTAATCATTATTCCCTCTTGTAACAATAACTATTTTGAAAACTCTGTTTATCACTTACTTTTCTGTTGCAAGTTTTCCTTCAGGAAGCAGCATAAAAAGTGGGGCTCCTCCTTGACTTCTCCCAACAGCTTCCCCTCTGGAACCTAAGACTCTCCATTAGAGAGTTGGGTATCCAAATCAGGGTCAGGCTGCTTACTATGAGGCATTGTGTACAGGGTTTGATTATATTTTGCCCCACGAGCACTGTTCAGTGCTTTGCTTTTCCTTATATGAATGAATCATCCATTCATTTTCACAGTAGAAGGTAAAAAGGGAATGATATTATTGGCATGGAGGAATTAAACCTGTTCCCTGCTTCTGGTGACCCTCAGTCATTATGCATCAAACCAGCTCCTATTTGCATCGCCCCATTCTAGATTCTTTTTTTTTTGGTCACATGAGGGTGTGATGGAATGTTGGCAACTCAGATGGGATGTGGGCAACTCAGGTGGCTTTCAGAGAGAGAGAAAGAAGCATTTGTATAACACTTTACAGGGGCATTCCATCTGAAGTCTGTGATGGTCTGCAGGTTTTAAAGAAGTCTGGAAGAGCTGACTAAATATATATTTGCAAGATTGTTAAGAGTTAATCCCTCTCAGAATCAGAGAGGTGTGAGTGGTGGGCCGCTCCAGGGTAGCTGAGCTGAGAGAGGAGGATTTTGAGTTCTGGCAGAGAGGGAGATATTCTGTAAGGGTAGTTCAGAGACAGAGTCCTCAGGGAAAGCAGTTTCAACACAGGCAGGAGAACTGAGAAAGTTAGCAGGAAGTTTGGGTATTAAGTACAGAATCCCAAATGGGCCAAAAAGAAAGAAGCAAATCTTCTAAAGGAGAGGGGATTGTCCCTTCCCAGTTGAAAGAGGGAGACAGCTCTAGAAGGAGGAGAAATCCCCGGTGTGGTAGATAACTGCCTGATTCAGTTGAGGACTGAAGGAAAGCACTTTTGTGTGCACAGAGGGGGCTTGGGGTACTAAAAAAAGGTACCAACTTTCCTATCCCCAAAAGAGAAAGAGAATACTAAAAAAGAAAGTAAATTCAAGTACTTTGGGGGGAAACAAGGGAAACAAAGCCTAACAACAGAAGACTTAAAGAACAGTTAGACTAAAAACTGAAGTCTGTGCATGTTCTGAATGTTGCCTCTAGATGATCTAGATGCATATGTGTTGAAATATACCTCAAAAAGCTTCAGCTCCTAACTCTACCTAACCTTTCTCATTAATGTAAATAAACTCTTTAGTTGGTTGTCGTGGGTTTTCCGGGCTGTATTGCCGTGGTCTTGGCATTGTAGTTCCTGACGTTTCGCCAGCAGCTGTGGCTGGCATCTGCTGGCGAAACGTCAGGAACTACAATGCCAAGACCACGGCAATACAGCCCGGAAAACCCACAACAACCATCGTTCTCCGGCCGTGAAAGCCTTCGACAATACATCAAACTCTTTAGTTATTTTCGAGTTTTTAAAAATGTCTCTGGTGCCCTTTCTGTGGTTTAAGGACAAGGGAGCATCATAGAGGCACAAAACAGCACCCCCACTGTGGAAGCAGAGGTAAACAGGGTGGAGGCATGCCTCCCCACGAGCCACTTGCTATTCTCTCCAACCCCCTATCCATTGCGATTCGTTGCATCAGCAATAACAATAACAACAACATTTGTTTTATATACCACTCTTCAGGACAACTTAATGCCCCCTCAGAGCAGTTTACAAAGTGTGTTATTATTATCGTCTTGACAATTACTCTGAGGTGGGTAGGGCTGAGAGAGCTCCTAGAAGCTGTGACTGACCCAAGGTCACCCAGCTGGCTTCAAGTGAAGGAGTGGGGAATCAAACCCGGTTCTTCAGATTAGAGTTCCATGCTCTTAACCACTACACCAAACTAGAAAACAGGGCTGTAGTGAGGCTCGCCAGCTCCAGGGGCAGCTCCAGGGCTGTTGCCGGCCCTGTGACCACTACTGCACGTGCACTCGGACTGCGTGATGACATCACTGCACGTCACTGGTGATGTCACACAGCACACAGTGATATAAAGGCTGATTTGTTTTTAAAGGTTGAAAATGAACATACTGACAAGCATTACATGGGGAAGCCTAAAAGGGGAGCAGCTCTGCCACCCATACCTAAGCCCGCACACACACACACACACACACACACACCGTAGTTCAAACTGGAGGGACCCATCCGGGCTGACCCAGAGCCAGGAGTCGGAGCCCAGCAATGGTGGGGCAAACTGACCTCTATTGAGACAGAGCCTAGAGCAGCAGCAGTGATGTGCTTTTCAAGCCACACTGCTTTCTCTGGCGCCAGAAGTGACCTTCCTCCTGATCCACCAGGGCTTTGCAATTTTTTAAATTAAAATCATCAGTTTTACATTGTAATAATAGGTGCAACAGGTCCTCTGAATTCCCAGCTTTCATTTTTTTAAAAAATAAGTCTCTAGACCCTTCCCTTGCAGAGATATAAAGAAAAAGGCATCTCTCAACAGTGGAAGGGGCTAGAGACTTACTTCTTTTAACAGAATGTAAGCTGGGAATTCAGAGAACCTGCTGAACCTATTATTACAATGGTGGTTGATATATTGATACGAAACAGATTATTTTTTTAAAAGATCAAAAACAAAACCAGGAGGGGGGAAAGGAAGGCGGGGGAGAAATGATTTGATGATGATGAATGTCCAGTCATTTAAAAGTGGGTTGGAGGTGGGTGGGAATAGGTAGGACAAACAAATCAAAGAACATTATACATGAGGAAATAATTGACTCAAAATTGGCTTCCAGAAAAAGTTTTAATTAAAAGTGGTCTCAAAAGATCCAAGAAAAAACAGGAAACTCCCCTCCTCAAATGAAGCAAAAACTAAAGGTAAAAAAAAAAGTGTGTGGAAATCACTGGATAAACCAAAGTACTATGGGGCCAGAACTGATGAGGGGGTGGGGAGACCGTGCAGAAACCCCCCAAGTCAAAGTAAAGAACTTTTTCCTTTGCTCCCTCTTAGAGGAGAAAGCCCCAGGAACCCTGCAAGTCATGCTCAGAATCAGCACAGTGTTGTGGGGCAGTTCCTTCCCAAAGTAGTGGCAAAATCCCTGTGTTGGAGCCATCATAATATTCAAAGCACTTCAAACATAAGATTTCAGTAATCTTTACAACAGCCCTTTAAGGATTATTCCCTATAATGTTGACAGGGAACTATATAAAAATATTGACATTGGTCAGTGCTGGAGTAACAATTTCAGGGGAGCAACAACTATTTTTTTCAACATGCTGACAGCCTTGTGTAGTTTTCCTGTCGCTGCTGATACAGCACAGCAGCAACAAGTCTCCACATGGCTGCTTACCCTGCAATTTCCCTGCCCCAATCCCCCAGCAGCAGCAGCCACCACCACCACCCTGCGCCACCAGTTTTTTTTCTAGTTTTGGCAACTGAATATGGTTATACTAACATAACATATCTGATGAAGGGAGCTCTAACTCTCGAAAGCTCATACCTTGGAAAACTAGTTGGTCTTTAAGGTGTTACTGGGCCCAAATCTTGCTCTTTGACATAACATAGTAATAATCAGTGTGTCAAGTTCTCTGAATTCCCAGCTTTCGCTTTTGAAAAGTCTCTAGCCCCTTTCCTTATGGAGCTATGCCACTCCCCTCATCTCTCTTCAACACAGGGGGTTAAGGACTTTAAAAAATGAGACAGGAATTCAGAGAAACTGGTACACAGATTGTTACATTGTTATAACGGTACAATAATCCAGTTGCTGATTTTTAGTAAGCCCTCTAGTGGCAGGGGGGAAATGGCTGCTGCAGGGACAGGGTCAAGGGAAATGGGTGCCATGTGGGCAGGACTGGGACGGTCTAACTTTCCCGCCCATATGGCAGCCAACCAGACTTGCTGCAATCTTTCCCAAATCTTTGCAGCAAGGCAAGTTTGAGAAAGACTGGAGAAAGCTAGGGGAAACCCAGGAAGTACACAAATGGACCACAAAGCTGTGAGGAAGCAAGAAAAAAAACTCCTGCCTCGGATCCGTCAGCATTTATTTATTTTATTTATTTATTTCAAATTTATATTCCACCCTCCCCAGGGCAGATAACAACATTGAACCCAGGACAAACAGCTCATGTGAAAAGAGCAAACATGGTGCTATAAAAATGCTGGACATGAACCTGAAGAATGATAACGGCAGATTACTCTCCTGTCTGCAAAATCCAAGTCTGTGCACTCATCCATTCACATTGCTTAAGAATATTATAGTCCGTAAGAGCGAGTGGAAAAAAGCTGCAGAGCGCCTGCTTGTCTTGAATAATTTATTCCCAGACTTAAAAAAAAAAACTATCAGAGGATGGAGTTAGGAAAAAGTATAATCTGAGGATAATTATAGCATGTCAGAAGAACACTCAGATCCAAGGAAGATATATTAGCAATATAGAGAAGATATAATGGAAGATGTTAGCCTCTGGTGGATATAAGGAATTGCCTGAGGGCTGAATGAAGTTACATAGCACATGCATAAAACAGATTCTTGATGGGCAAAATGCAGGGAGCCTTGGGCATGAACATATCCTTGGGCAGTTGCCTTATGGAAGCAATTTGTCCCTGTGGCATCATTGGTAAGTTGCAATGGACTGGCATGTGCAAATATTGGGGTGTCATTCTGGGAAACAGTAGCCAGGGACCTCTGGGACCTCATGTCTGCTGTACATCTGAGCTATGGCTCTATGTAGGTATTTTCACTACTGGACTCCCAAAGGAAGGCCTTGCCTTGTAGAGGTCAGATTTACATCTCCCTTGAGTGGAATTTAATCTCCTCTCAGGTTTTCCATTGCATTGTTTCCCACTGCCTACCAGGCACTTTACAGCATTGCCTCCTGGAAGCTTATAGTTTCTATTCTCACAGCTTCTTTTGCAAAACTTTCCCTTGCAAAAACCTTATAACCCCTCATAGATACAATTTTTTTAAAATGTATTGCGTACACCGCTATCGGCATGGCCTTTGTGGAATCACCGTGGCAACCGACCAAGACTCATGGGACGCCACTGGTTTTTAAAACCCACTGCACTATCATGAGAGTGCCTTGTATGTGTTTGTGTCTCCTCCTGAATAGGGTGCCGTCATCATGACATTTCTGTTGTTGCAGTCTGTTGACTAGTACTTTCCATGCATGGATAATGCATGGACTCTGTTGACATGTGACACTGTGATTGGCGGATTACAGCGGAAGTAACAGGGTCAGGATGGGAGATAGTAGTTTTTATCTCTGGTGTTCTTCTTGTGCAGTCAGTTTTTCTGCTGCGGTTGCACAAAATAGTGAGTGTTGGCTTTGCAGCAGAAACTGCCTTACCTAGCAGGACCCATAGTATCACTCTCTCCGCCAGGTAAGAATGTCTGTAGTTACAATATTGTTTTGTAGCCGAGTGAGGATTCCAGGGTTTGCAACCTCTGGCCCTAAAGCCAAATGTGGCTTAGTGAGGAACCAAATATTCCTCTCCTAAAAAGGGGGGGGGGCTAAAGGGCTTCTTAGAGATGCTTTACAAAAAGGGAGATTACAATTGTACTAGGGGTTCCTATGTATATTTGTTACTTATTGAGAAACCACATGTGTACCCCTTCCCAATAAAGGACCCTCAACAATCAGTGTTTGGGCTGGAGAAACTTTTTAGAGCAACAGAGAGCCAGTTTGGTGTAGTGGTTAAGAGTGCGGGACTCTAATCCGGAGAACTGGGTTTAATGCCCCACTCCTCTGCTTGAAGCCAGCTGGGTGACCTTGGGTCAGTCACAGCTTCTAGGAGCTCTCTCAGCCCCATCCACCTCACAGGGTGTTTTGTTGTGGGGATAATGATAACATACTTTGTAAACCGCTCTGAGTGGGCATTAAGTTGTCCTGAAGGGCGGTATATAAATCAAATGTTATTATGTTATTATATCAAATATCAATAAGGGCAATTTGTATAGTTTTAGTTACTCAGATGGGCTTTCTTATACTTGGTCACTTGCTCTAACTTTTGACATCATTTGGCCTTTTGCTTATAAAAGGTTGCTGGTCACTGTAATAATCTGCCATCCTTGCCCCATCATGACAATTTGAAGAGTCTGATGATTTTGAGGAGGGGATGGAAATTATGCCTGCCATCTGTGTATTTAAATCACATCTTCCAAGAGAAAAAAAATGCTGTGTAAATTGTGTGTGTCCTACAAAGCCTTTCCATGGTTATATTTAGAAGCTTTTAAAGACCTAAAGACCACAGCTCTCTGCAAACTATATTTTAAGAAAACTTCGCTTACTACAAAAGGCAGCATCTGTTCCTTGGCACACAGTGGCCCTCTACAGAACATTAATACAGAGAATGAAGAATACTGCATCATATAATTGTAACTGTGGAGGATTTTGTTATAAACATTATCGGTACCAGAAAAGCACGTTGACATTCCACCTGCCAGAAAAAGGACTGTAGAACCTATTAAGCACCACAGAAAATCAAGAACTCTGGCTCAGAGCAACTTTTGTCTATTCATCTAAATAAATACTGTATGTGAGGATGTTTATATATGTGACTTAATGGCATTGTGCTAGTTTATCTTCGCTTAGGGTCAAACTAAGTTATAGTGGCCATAAGTTGAACCCATGACCACCAACACCATTTCACAGAAGAATTTAACCATTTAAAAAATGATTGGGCTATGTGAAGGGACCAAGCGATCTTGTTCCCCCCCACATTTTCAAATAATGAAACAGCACACATTTTCAGCCAGTTTGGTATAATGGTTAAGAGTGGTGGGACTCTAATCTGGAGAACCGGGTTTTATTCCCCACTCCTCCACTTGAAGCCAGCTGGGTGACCTTGGGTCAGTTGCAGCTTCTAGGAGCTCTCTCAGTCCTGCCATTTCACAGCATGGTGGTTGTTGTGGGGATAATAATGACATACTTTGTAAACTGCTCTGAGTGGGTGTTAACTGTTAAGTCATCCTGAAGGGCGATATATAAATTGAATGTTGTTGTTATCATTATTATACCAAAACACACACATTTTTCAGTGGGAGGACGTTGTTATAACTTGGTTTCCCAGATTCGGTTCACCGTTCTGGAAGCTCCTTTAATGAAACGAAACAGCGATTTCTATGTGTATTTCAAGCTCATTTGTTTTGTTCCGCACACACCTAATGAAGACACACCTACAATGCCATACCTTCTTGTCTTCTTTTAAAAAGCAGATAGAAAAAACAGCCTTGTCATCCAAATAAAACAGGGAAAGTCAATAGTTCCAAATCAGGTACAGCAGAAGAAACATTTGCCAGTTTTCCTACTACGCATTCTGCACCCTAATCGATATAATGGTGCTGTCACAAAACGCCCCATTGACCTGTGAGTGCTGTTTTGCTTTGGGTTCTCCAAGTGGTAGAGACACGTAGTGGCTGACCCGGGTCTTGGCCCTGTGATGCACAGCCCATCCAACTCCTGGAAAAGTTCTTCTCTTCTCTTTGGTATTTTCACTGCTGCCAACTGACTGTTTAGAATATTATCCACTAAGAAGACCAGCACTCCTAGCATTGCCAGCGACAGGCTCTACCTAGTGCTTGCATCTGCTTTCGCTTTGACTAGCCTTTGCAGGAACGGCTTGCCACACGTGCGCACTCCTGAGGATCTTTCAGTCTGTTAACCAACTGCCTCCCTTCTGGCATCCTTTGAGTTCACACGTTATGTTATTTATACCCTGCCTTTCTCCTCAATGGGGACCAAAGCAGCTTACATCATTTTTCTCTCCTCCAGTTTATCCTCACAACAACCCTGTGAGGTGGGTTAGGCTGGGAGTATAACCCAGGAAGCTTCCTTGGCAGTGGGGATTCGAACCTGGGTCTCTCTAGTCCAACACTCCAACTGCAACACCACACTGCCTCTTCTAGCATTCAAAATAATAAGTAATTTATTAAAAATAAAACATCTGGGAAGTGACATCTTCGTGCAGGGCGCAGCCACCCTCCAGGAGCATTCCCACAAGGGCGGGGGGAGTTTAAATTGCCCTCCACCACTCGCAATTTAAACTCCCTCCTTGTTCCAGATTGTGAGCGGTGTGGAGGGCAATCTAACCCACCCAATGCTCCAGCTGACTGATGCTAATCAGCTGAAGAAAGGGGGAGGTTAAAGTTTAAATCCTCCTCCGTGCATTCGTGAGTGGCACGGAGGATGATCTAAGCTCCCTCTTTGCTCCAGCTGATTGGCACCAGTCAGCTGGCACCAGTCATCTGGAGCAGGGGAGGGTTAAAGTTTAAATCACCCTCTGCACCACTCCCCCCCTTGCTGGAGCAAGGAGCTTCCTTCACCTAGTGCGAGAGGGGCGATGGGATACCCTTGTCCCTCTGGCACCGGGTAAAGTGAGCTTTTTTCAGGGAACTGATCTCTGTCTGGAGATCAGGGGGCTGGGCCACTGGCCATGTGACCATTTTCAAGAGGTGCTGGAACTCCATTCCACCGCGTTCCGGACAAAAAAAAGCCCTGAAATGATCCCTTATATTGAATGGGACGAGTGGGCAACTGCTAACAGACTTTAACAGTACTGTGATAAGAGTAGAGAACTCTGCTAAAGAGGCATTGTACCCACAGCATGGGTGTGTACAAGGCCAGTGCTCATGTACTGGCCCTGGCCCCTGCTCACAAGTGAGCTCTTCTATGCCTGCATGCATCCCCTTCATGAGGGCACATTGCTCATAAGTGTACACGGTGTACATGTAGATCATTGGAAAAGCAGTGTTCTCAGTCACGGGGATGAATCTTCTACACACACAATTTGTACACACACAGGCTCCTTGGCCATGTAAGACAAATGAGTGTAGGCAGAAGTCTGGGCAAGAGCATGTACACCTCTTCCATGTCCGAGTGTTGGCCCTGAATATGGCCCTACACAGGATTACTGAGAGGCTTTCGACTAGTCATATCATGAACACTGCAAAAATTGAGCAGCAGCAAAACTTGCCTACAACAGTTATCACAGAATTGTAAGCACAAAAATGAGTCCTATGAAAACAAACTTGATTTCCACCGATTAATCCAGTAACAAAAGCAACAAAGTCTGCTTTGCCTGCCTTACATTCCCACCCCATATACAACAGTGGGGATTTTCAGAATGAACACATTCTCACCCCGTGACCCAAGAGGATGCTTAAAAGTTTGGGTAGATTTTTGTGAATGGGTTATATTTAGTTTCTTCTCTGGCTACTGTAATAAAGCAGTTCTTTCCAAACTGGACAAAATATTTTCGACATGTGGAGTCCCTGGTGTTCTCAAGACTGACAATGGCTCACCTTTTCATGTATATATTCATGGTATATTCCCAACTGCCCAATTTAGCAAGGACATCCCCATTTGTAGAGCTCCATCACAGGGAAAAACCCACCCTCCAAATGTCCCAATATTAAAGTACCAATTCAGTTCATTCTCTCTCTCTGCTCTGTTCATGCATAAGATATGAAGTTCAGAAAAAGCATCACATAAAGGGTTTTTTTTATATAGATGTCTTTGTATTCTGTTGCTGCATCAGATAAGTTGGTGCCAAAAAACTAACTGTTGATCACACATAACGATGCAAGCTCTTGCTAAGGAAAAAGCAAAACAACGCTTGCATGAAATACATTCTTTTAAATAAATCACCTGATTTATCTATCATTATTTATGTATTCTTTCAGCTTAAGAAATCTGTGCCAGGGTTGCAATGACCGAGGCAGTGCTAGTTACTTGTTGCTGTGCCTAAGTGGTCTTCAGGTGTAAAATGGCACTAAATGGTATAAATGCAGTATAATGCATATCTGTATACTGTGTATATTTTACTTGCCTTACTGTTTTTGTCATCAGGACGAGCCACCTGCTTGCACAGAGTTTTAGCTATTGCTTTGCTCATGGTAAATTTGAATCTGCATGGTGTTGGCCTCTCCCTTGCCCAACAGATGGTGTTGCTAGGCGACCAGACTTTCTTCTCATAGGCCCACCCATTCACATGCAGGCGTGTCCCTATTTACACCTGTGGAAGGTTGGAGGATGCGGGAGTAGAATTTGTGCCATTTCCCAATTATGCAGGATTCACTCATGTGATTCTCTCTGCCCAAAACAAATACAGGAACTGAATATTCATGATGGCAACAGCAGATGAAAGGGGAAAAATAGAAGTAGTAAGTGTAGACCATTGTATGTTACTACAAAGCCGGACAACACTGTACAACTGGCAGTTCTCCAGCAGCTGTAATTTTCAACAGATTTATTCGTACCCAGGTACCAGCCACAGGGAGGGCATATGTCTCAATGGCAGAGTATTGGCTTTGCATGCATATCCAGTTCAATGGGTCAGGTAGTAGTAGGTGATGTGAAAGACCTCCACCTGAAACCCTGGAGAGCCACTGCCAGTTAGAGTAGATTGTGTCCGGGGTCTGAGTCCCAGCCCCCAGACTTGCCAGGAGGGAACAGCAGGAGGCAACAGGGAGGCAGCAACCCTGCCACCCCAGCCAGCAACCAGAGCCAGAACCTGCCTACTCCAGGGGAAGGGGCAAAAGGCCAAAGCCTCAGAGGACTGGAGGGAGCAGGGAGAGACCAGCTAGTCCCACCCTCCAGGGGGAGGAGAGGGGGCTAAGCAGGCCAGAGGAAAAGGGCCAAGGCAGGGGGAATAGAGGCCCAGTAGCAGCCCAAACAGAGCTCTTACCTGGCAGGGAGGAGAAGCAGCCACAGCAGCTCAGAGCCACGCCCCAGCCTCCACCTCAGCTTGAAGACAGCAGCCTGGCTCAGGAGATGTTCACAACCAACCCCCTTCAGGTGGAGCTGCTGAAAGCATTCTGTAGGAAGAGCTGGGCAGCCAGCCAAAGGGCCACAGCTGGACCTATCTTCAATAATCAGCTCAGCCAGAGAGGCCTGGCAGCCAGCCAACATAACGCAGCTGTTGCTGATCCTGGCAGCCTAGCCAGCTACCCCAGCTGCAGCAGCTGGAGACAGCCCAGGCCAATGCTAGGAGGCCAAGGAGGGGTGTGGCCTGGCAGGCAGGACCTGCAAGGTGGGCGGGGTGCTGAAAGAAGGCCCTATAAAAGCTGGGCCGTTTCCAGACGGCTTACCTGCAGCCATGCCATTCTGCAACGTTGCAGATCATGCCGGGGAAAATGCGAAATATTGCATTTTCTCGTGTGAGTTTTGCGCAACATCATGCAAAACTCACGCAAGAAAACGCGATATTTTGCATTTTCCTCGGCACAATCCACGACATTGCAGCATGGCGCGGCTGCAGGTAAGCCATCTGGAAACGGCCCTGGCTGGGAAGAGCTCTGAGGTGGTGGGTGTGAGTAAGGAGTGATGGTGTGCAGTGAGAGCAAAGCAGTGTGAGAGTGGAGGCTTGGAGGAGAGTTCTGGGAGAAGGAGATGATGGAGGACGCAGGGGGTAGGCAGGCCAGGTTGAGCAGGCCAGCGAGTGGACTGAGAGGGAGTCAGGGTGATGTATACTGCCCCTCCTTCCACAGAGCAGGGTCCTGCAGCATCCATGGTGCCCCTCTGATGTCAGGGCCGGCCCAGCCAGCGCCCTGCCCAGCAGCGGCAGCGACAGGCCCTGACAGATAATACTGTCTTGGTAAATTCACAGTGAAATCCTAAGCAGAGTTATTCCAGTCTAAGCCCTTTGGAATCAATGGGCTTAGACTGAAGTAACTTTGCTTAGGATTTTGCTGTTAGTCTCCTAACTTAGTAGAAGGTAGCTTCAGTTATGGAGGCACCATGGCTCAGTAACTTATCAACTGCTTTGCATGCAAAAAATTCTGAGTTCAATCCCAACATTTCCAGTTAAAAAGACCCCAGAGAGTCACTGCCAGTGGCAGCGGACAATACTGACTTTAAAAGACCAGGCATCCAATTCAGTCTAAGGCAACTTAATGTGTTCATATGTATCAGAAGAATTCTTTTCTATCTCACGCTGGTTTTGACTTCAAGCAAACAGAAGACAAGATAAATTTAAAAATTAGATTCCTATTTAGAGAGGAAATACAATGTCAAGGAGTCCATGATAAAATACCTGCAAAGTAAAAGAAGGAATGAAAGCTGTTCTCTTCCTTCAATGCAAATCCATGATAGAAACATAAAGTAAGAAGTGAAGAACTCTGTGGCTGAGCCCTGTTACAGGTGATGCACCTAGAAGGGCAACCAGCAACCTGGGCCCAGGTTAGGGACTGAGGGCGTACAGCGTTCAGGGGCAATGGGGGATAGGAGTCCCCTCTGAGCAACTGGTGGGCTGGGTCTTCCCAGGAACTCCAACATCCCACCCCAGTGTGGTTGATCTGTGTTTTGCAGACGCAGCTCTCACAGGAGAGGGTGTGCTGCTAGACACAACATGGAGGACAGGAGCCAGGTGTGGGGTTCCTGGCTGGGATGTGCATTATAGGCAGTCTGGTGATACAGTTGGAGCTGGCTAGGTGCAGAGGAGGAGAAATGTGACTAGGCAGTGACTTTGTCACTGGCCATTCTTATTTATTTATTTAATTACATTTTTAGACCGCCCTCCCCATCAGATGGGCTCAGGGCGGTTTGACAACAAATTAAAAACAGTAAAACATTATAAAAACATTAAAACATCGTATAAAAAACCATTAAAATTGGCGGGTATAAAATATTAAAAGACAGCATTGTCCTGCATGGGTGGTGGAAGGTCTTCAGTGGTATGGCCAGTGAGAGGACAGCCTCTCAAGATGCAATGAAGTTGTTGAGGAGCAGTCACCTGTCAACACCTCCTTGAAGGAATCATGCACTGATATGGATGGGTGTCCCTTGCCTAGCTTGCTGTGGACACCAATGCTCTTCTCACTTAGGAGTGCCGTGACAGCTGCCACCCTCACCCCACTTACTCGGTCTACAGACTCTATGATTACAGCACAAGTGAGATCATGGAAGTGTGTCTAATTTCAAGGTGATTCAGAAATCATTTATGAAGTAAGAATCTAAATATATAATAATCCAACTATTCAGAAAATAGAGAAAATGCTGCAATGGACAGAAAAGTTATAAAACCAGTGCAAAACGCCCTTGGGGAAAATGCACAAAAAATTATTCAGGCAGGAAAGGATGCAGTCCCTAAGGCAGGGCTGTTTTGTTTAATAATGTAATCTTAGGGTTTGTGGCGACGGGCAGCCCAATCCTAAGAAGGGCACGGAAAGTGAACAGGAACCGAACTAAGGCTTGCGAGGGCGCATCTAGCCCGTACGCCCGCGTAAGTGGCCTTCCGCTCGCGCTGGGACGCGGCGCTGGCCCGCCGGCGGGCCAGCACCGGTGCAAGCCACAGGCGCCCGGGCGGTGGCGCAGAAGTGGCGTAGAGCCCTACGCCGACGCAGGGGGGGGCGGGGAGCAAGGCGGGGTCGGAGTTAGTCCGCTCCCTAAGCTCCTCCAGAAGCGGGAACGCCCACAGCGGCGCAAAAAAGCTACGCCACGGAAAAAGAAGGCGTAGCCCATAGGCGTCCATGGAACGGCGAAAAATCAGCCCCCTCTCTGAGCGCCTCGCCCCGCCCCTATGGCCCGAAGGAGCATAGGATGAGAACTATCCCGGGGACCAATCAGCGTGCGCGCCCGGCATGGACGAGCCCCCCTCTCTGCACCCAATCACCTGCGACCGCGCCCTACAAAACATCCGGCCAGCGCCGCCCAAACCCCCAGGTAAGTGAGCACTCGGCCGGAGGCTCTGCCCGTCTGCTGAGTGGCATTGCCCCTTTGAAAACCGAAACGGGCTGAGGGCATTCACATTGGCAGGCGCAGAATGCACTCAGGGGACTTTGCGAAAAACTGGGGGAACTTCGCATAAAGGGGAAGAGGTGCCTAACTGCCTAACTCTCTTTCTACCGTGATAGAAAGAATGACTCCACAGCTAACTGATGCATGCTAGTTGCTTCTAACTAAGCACAAACAAACTAACCCTTCCGTGGCAGAAGGGAATGACACTTTGCAAATTAACCGCATGCTCTCCCGTTTCCTTGCAGGTGCCCTGACTCTTGCGCTCCCACCTGGTGATGACCGACAGAGCGCTGACAGGTAAGGAGGAGGTGGGGGGGCATTCCGCAGATTAGTGCAAACCGCCCATTCACCTGAACCCACCCGCTCACTTGCCGCTTTGGGTGAGGCCCAGCAGGGGTGGGGGGCAACCATGCCCGCCCCTGGCTGCCTCAGAGGCAGGCGCCTCGAAAACCACATGTGGCCAGGTGTTTGTTGTGACCAGCTCATTCTCTCCCTTAAAGGTAAAGGCTTGCCAAGGCCGAGTGCATCCTCACCAGACCGTCATGCATCAGCTGCTGCCCTCGACCATGTGCAACCCCCCCCCGGATGGCGGAGTGTGGGGCTTGCCTTGCCAGTGGAACGAGGCAAAGCCCACACGTGTCTTTTTCCCCCACAGGCACGTCCAGGGCATGGCTGCTCCCCCGCGCCCCGCCCTCCCCAAACATCTCTGACGGACGGTTGGCTGCAGCCCAGGAAGCACCGTCGCGCCGCGGCCTGCATCCCAGCCCCGCCCCTCCGAGCGGGAAGGAGGGCTGTGTGGAATGCTCCGGCTCCCTCGCCAGCCTAAACGCAAGCCCGCTCTTTCCAGTGCAATAAAACGAGATGTACAACAACTGTTTTCTGTGTCTGCGAGTCTGACTTCGTCCTCCGCCCCTCCCCCAACACTCCCGTCACATCTCCCCACCTGCACATTGCCACAAATGTATCCGACACACCCCGTCTTGCCTCCCCGCCCCCTCCCTCCCTCCTCCTCCCCCCCCTCCTCCTCTGTATTTGACCAGTGTCTGTACCACCCATCTGCCGAAGAGAACTTGATTCTCAGAAGCCTATGCCACAATAAAATTGGATAGTTTTAAAGGTGCTATGGGACCCTTTTTGAATTCGCTACCACAGGCTAACACGGCTAACCCCCCTGCATCTATGGCCAGGTAGAGGGTTGGGGCGGGGCATGTGAGCGGGGAGGGGGATCAATCCCCGGTGGGGAGAATAGCTGGCACCCGATAAGCAAGGGAGAGGGTGGTGCGAGCTGCCGCTGCAAGGGAGCGGGAGATGGCAGGGGAAACGGTCCGCTCGCTGGAATCCTAGCCCCCACCAATGGAGAATCCAGGGTGGTGGCAGGCGGATGCCATATCCCGGGCAGGAGGTCTTGCGCGCCTGGGGAGGGTCGCCCCCATCGCAGCCGCAGCCCCAGCAACACAGTCCCATGAGCGGCCGCCTCCCAGAGTGGGTCCAGCCCCTCGGGCGTCTGCAGCAGCCCCATTGGTCATTCCACCCCAGGGCGTCCTGCCTCGCATCCAATCCCGTGGAGCAGTTGCCAGCCTCCCACGCCAACAGGCCATGGTTGTTGGGAGGGGTGGGGTGTGTCCGAGGCTGCGCGTGGCTCCGCCCTGGCTCGGCGCCGTCTCCTGCGTTCAGCAATTGTGGCCACTCGCGTTGCCCTGCCGGGGGGGGAACCACTCCGAGGCTGCCAGCCCCGCCAATCCTGCAGGGAAGGCCGCTGGCCCCGCCCACAGGGGCAGTGGAAGAGCGCATCAGCTGCGCAAAGTGGCTAAAATGCGGGAGCCCGAGGCCTCCCGGCTGGCTGCCACAGCGTGCCCCTTCCCCGGCCGGGCCATGCAGGCTGGGTGGCCACCCCAGGCCCGGGAGGGCCCCCCGATGGCAGGTTGCGTGACTGCCCCAGCTCAGGGCGGCATGCCAGGCAGGGCAGGTGCGTTAGGGCAATATGGAAGACATGCCAGAGCGGCCCCTGGCCAGTCCTTGTGCATCCTAAGCCCCCCCCCCTTGGAAGGGATGCGCTGTCACCGCGGGCCTGGTCATGCGCTCATGGTGCCAGGGCAGGATATGGCTGGCAGTTCACCAAAGTATCGCAGGCAGACACGGGTCCATGTGTAGATGAGCTTTATTCCCAGTCCCACGGCGCAACGTACAGCCAGGCCCAAGGGTTCACGTCCCGCAAGGATGCACTTGAGCAGCACAGCATCCCCGCAAGGGAAGAGGGCCCTGGGGCCATAGGAAGCCAACCACCACGGCTCCCTCCCCTCCAACCCACAGGTCTGAGACGGGGGGGGGGGGCTGTGCTGAACCTATCCATGAACTATGCAGCTGCCAGACAGAAGATAGGGAATTGTTACATCTCAGACCCTCCAAGGTCATGCCGGCGGGCGGTGTAGTTTGGTGGGCAGCACAGAAACACTATACCCACAGCGGTCCCGGCTGCATGGAGGGCGACGGGTGGCGGGAGCAGTGGGCGGCCAGGCTCGGGGCCCAGCTCATTGCCAAGGCTGCCGGGAATGACCTCCTGGCAGATGAGGGTGCGATGACTGCGCGGCCAGTTTACCTGGAGGAGCTCTTCCCTGGCCGTGCGGAGGAGGCCCACCTCATACGAGCGTGGCTAGACACGGCGCTGTGCGAGGTGGAGCATGACCTCCTGGAAGAGGAGGTGGCTGCGGGCCCTGCGCGCAGTAAGTCAGGGTCCTCGGCGCCATCCAGGGAGCCTCCTCCGCTGCCACAGAGGGCAGGCCATAAGGGCCCGGAGGCGTCCCAGCCACTTCCGTCGAGGCGCAGGTTGCAGGTGCTTGCAGCAGATGCCGGGCTGCCACCAACGGGTGCCCCCCCTCCCTCTCTCCCCCCTCTGCAGGGACCATCAATGACAGGTGGATGGCTGCCATGGACCGGGTTCACGGGGCATTCCAGCAGGCGCGGGCAGCGGCACCATGTGAGTCTCGCCAACAGGAGGGGCACGGGCATGTGGGGTGGGGCGGCCTGCGGCCGCGACAACAATCCCAGAGCCCACAGGGGCCCTGACGCTCCCATCCCCCACCTCTTGCCCCCACAGCGGCGCCCGCCCGGAGCCCCTCACCAGATGAGGAGGAACTTGGGAGGGGCTTCACCGCCTGGTCTCCACCCCGCTACCCGCCACCCGCTGAAGACCCAGAGGGTGACCCAGTGGAGGGGCCTGGCAGGAAGCGGCCGAAGCTGGAGCCCGTCCCCGCAGACGGCCGGGCAGCTGCCGATATGCCATCCCAGGCACAGGCATCTTGGACCCCAGCCGGGCCCCTGCTCTGTAACGGGGATGCCGTGGCGGGGCCGCTGGCCTCCCCCTGCTCCGACGCGCTACCTAGCCCTCACCCTCCTGGCTGCTGAGGCCGGGGTTCTGGGTTGGCAAGCTGCTCTCTGGGCGCCTGATGCAGCCCTGGAATCGATTGGGAATAAAGCCAAGTTCATTAACCGCTTTTCCCGTGCAGCCCGTCCATGGGGGGCGGTGGCTGCTGGCCGGGGCGGCTTTCCCATGCTCTCTACATGCAGGGGTTGAGGGAGCGGGGACTCGGAGGGGCCACCTGGGACACCATAGGGGCGTAAAGGGCGAGTGTTTGGCCGGCCGAGGCCCCCATGGCCAGGCATGGCCCTCAGCGCGCAGCATGCCACAGGTGCTCCGCGACCCTGTCTCGCACAGCTCGGTCATGCTCCTGGGGCTCTGCAGGGGCGTCAGGAGAAAGGCGACCGGCGGGCGGCAGCCAGGGGTCCTCGCCTGGGCCCTCTGTGGCTGGCAAGGGGAACTGCTGGCGCACGGCAATATTGTGCAGCATGACACAGGCAGCCACGAGCTTGGCGACGGTGAACGGCTGCATGGCCAGGCGGCCGCCCGTGTGATGGAGGCATCTGAAGCGCATTTTTAGCTGACCGAAAGCACGTTCGATCACCATCCTCGTGCGCCGGTGGGCCTGGTTGTAGTTGGCTCTGTCGGCGGGCTCATCCGCAGGGTATGGCGTCAGGAGGTAAGGCAGCAATGGATAGCCACGGTCACCTGCAAGGGGAGGCGGAGTTAGGATCTCCCTTCCCATCCCCGTCCCCTCACAGCTCCCCCACCAACTCCTGACCTAGGAGCCAGCCTCTCCCCTCAGGCCATGATGACAGGAGCCTGTTCAGGCCGGAGGTGGTGAAGATCTGTGCGTCGTGGACGCTTCCCGGGAACTTGGCAACGAGGTCCGTGAAGATCCCCTGGTGGTCACAGGCTGCCTGGACGTTGATACTGTAGAACCGGTGCCGATTCCTGTAGACCTGCGGCTCCTCTCTGGGAGCGCATATGGCCACATGCGTGCAGTCGACTGCTCCAATCACATTGGGGAAGCCTGCAAAGGAGGAGAAGCCAGCCCGGATGGGTGCCAACTCTGCCTCCGAGGTGGGAAAGTGGATGTGCTCGCGGATCCGACCAACTAGGGCGTCCAGGAAGGCATGCAGGCAGCGGCTGGCGGATGACTCCAAGGCCTCAGCCATGACTCCCTGGAAGGAGCCGGTCGCAAGGTAGTGGAGGGACAGCAGGACCCTCTGGAGGACGGGGATGCCCCGGGGAGCCGCAGCTTGCCCCTGAAGGGCGGGCGCGAGCTCCTCGCACAGAGCCTGTATGGCTGCCCTGTCCAGGCGGAAGCGGTCCAGGCAAGTCATGTTGCCCAGGAGCAGGGATGGCACCCTGGCCTGGAACCGGCGGCGGCGTCTGAGGCGGCGCCGCCTGAGGGCCGCTCGGACAAACACGGCTGGCAGGAGGTGGCTGGTCCGGATGGCTGGGAGCCGCGGCGGCAGTGGCGGGCACCAGGCGGGGATGATCAAGGTCCTGCCTGGAAGGAATGCAGGTTGAGTTTCAGCACCCTGAACCCCCCCCCACGCACAGCAGCAGGCCTACCGGTCTCAGCGGCCCGTTGCAAGTGGTGCTCAGGAGCAGGTCCTCTGTTCGCTGCATGGGCCGTCCCAGCCACCCTTCCCGGTCCTGCACCCCCTGTGCCCTCCTCCATCTTGCCGAGGGGATGGGTGAGCACATGACTAGGTGGCTGGTTCCCACCACTTATCTCGGGGACCGGACATTCCAGCGGGCACTACCCCCATGTCTGCTGAGAGCACTAGTGGCGGCGGAAGCCAGCGCCAGGCAAACTGGACAGAGGCCGAGAGAGTGCTGCTTTTTGGGCTCGTGGTGGAGAATGTGGAGGTCGCCCTGAGCACGCACAGGGGCGCCTCGTCCCGGTCTCGACGACGGGCATTCTGGCAGATGGCAGCTGACAGGGTCTCGGCTGTGGGCAACGCGCCCCGCACTGCTCACTCGGCAATGAAGCGCTGGAATGATTCTTTCGGGCCCGCGCGCAAACGAGTGCGCCTCCTCATGTCTCAGGGGGTTCCTTATGAGCGGGCCCTTGACGAGGGGCTCCCAGGCCCAGAGGCGGTCATGCGAGCGGTCATCCCGGAGGCGGTGGTGGGCGGCCTGGGCGTTGAGGTCCTGCCCGGTTAGTATTTGTGGATTCAGGGAGGCGAGGGGGGGGACGTATGGATCGTGGCACATGTGTGACAGGGCCTCTCCCGTGAGTAGGCACGGCCCCTGAGGGTCCAGACCCAAGCCAGGCGGAGGCAGAGGCAGCAGAGTCTGTGCCCCCCCTGGCAGAGAGCGGGGCCCAGGAACAGGCAGCCCTTCCACCGCCACAGCAAGCCCCTGCTGCCAGCGACGAGGAGCCTCAACCGGGCCCGTCGGGGGGCATGGATCCGGAGCACGGTATGTATCTGTGGCCCTGCTGCTGGTGGGGCCAGGGACCGGCTCGGCCGCCGGCCTCGGCCACACATCCAAGGCCACTCATGGCGCCGACCGGTCTCAAGACGAGGGGCTGCGGCCGCAGTTGGAATGGGTGTGCTTGGCCCGGCTCGGTGGCCTGTGGCAGCCCATGTTGGGCCGCTGCTCTTCCCTCCCTGGGGCCTCTTCCCACCCATGTCTCGCTCCAGCAGGGACCATGCGCCTGGAGATAGGCGGGGAGGTGATTGCCCAGCTGCGCGAGTTGCCACCCTCCCGGAGGACCTCTGCTGCCGGAGCGGCTCTCCTGCAGTCGCTCGGCTTCCCTGTGTCGGTGGAGGGTGAAGGTGGCCCTGGGACTCCGCCGGTTCAGGACACCTCATCGACAGAGCCGCTCGAGGAGCTGTCCCAGCCTGCAGCACCATCCCCTCCAGCCCCCCCGCCCCCGGGTGCCATGGGCCGTGTGCGGGAAGGACCTGGCTCCGCCTCTGAGGGGGAGGGGCCCATGGAGGGGATCCTTCCAGGCGCACGGGCTCGCGGCCCCCGCCCTGCCCAGCGGCTTCCCCCGACACTAGCCGCAATGTGGGCGGCGATCGAGAGGGAGCGGCTAGAGGTGCACGCTGCATGGGAGGAGGCGAACAACCGCGGCCGGGAGTTCATGGCTGCGGTACTGGAAGTGGGGGAAGGGGTCCGTGCCTCTCAAGTCCGTGCCGAAGCCCTGCTCGGGCGGCTCGTCGCCATCCTCGACCCTCCGGCCCCACCCGCTGCAGCAGCTCCACCCGCCCCAGAGGCACCCCTCCCTCGGGCCCAGTTGCGTGCGAGAGGCCGGGCCCGTGGACGGCCAAGGGGGTCCGGCCGCCGGCCTCGCCGGTGACCGCCGCTGCCGCCTTGGGGGTGGGGTGGGGTGTTTTGCTGCACAGACGGCTCTCCTACACGCCTCCCCTTCCTCACGTCTGCTGGGGGAGGTGGGATGATATAATAATAAAGGCTGATTTCTGTGCAATGGGTGTCTGTGTTCTTTGCCTTGGGATGGGGACGAGGGGGCAGGCCCGCTGTGTCTGCCTCTTGGTGGCGGCCTCAGGCCAGCCCTCCCCTTCGGCGCCACTGGGGGGCTGTCCCCTGCTGCCAGAGACTGGCTGCTGCCCTGGATTCCTCATGGCAGGGCGCCTGCCAGTCCCATGCCAACCTCTCTGGACGCGGCCGCCAGGGACTTGGTGCTACATTGGGCAAACGGGGGAAAGGCTTCTCAGACTACGCCCACCCCTCTCCTTCCCGACTGCGAGCCCCGCCCGACACACGAGCCGAGGCAGTCTGCCAGCATGGGCGCGGTTTGCCTGCTGCTCTGGGGCCTGGCCGGGATCGCGTGCTGCCCATAGGCTGCGCCTTTCCTGGCCCCTCCCCCTGACGCTTGTCAGGAACAGCGCCCTTTGGCTGCGCCTGGCGGCGGCCGTGGATCAGACCCGCCCACAACACTTTCTGGTTCTCCAAAATTGCATCTCTGCGCCGCTGCGGGCGCCGCTGCGGCCACACTTTGCTGGCACAGGATCCGGCCCGGCGGCGCCGCCACACCACCAGTGCAGCCGCGTCGGCGTTGGGGCCGGCCATAGGATTGCGCTGTTAAAGTAGTTACTCAAAAGCAAGTGTGTGCTGCAGAAGGGAAATAAACTCTCTATAATTAATGTTTCTTTGGAACTCATTGCATTGACAAGTATTGTGAGAACTGGAGCACATAAACAGAAAATCAAATAATTTGACGAATGCTTCTAAAAAAATGTGCCCTTGTCATTCATTGTAGGCAACTGAGATGTCCTTAGGTAAGGAAGAAGGTCTGCTTCTGGGATACTGCATTTTTCTAGCACCCAAACAGCAGTATTTTATCATTCGGAAAATGGAATTTCAGCATTAAATGGTGTATCTTTTACTGTTTTGAGTGCTCTGTGGAACGGTATTGTGTAAAAGTGGCACAGGCACCAAATAGATAGCACTTGTAATGTAGGTTTATTTATTCATTTACTTATTTACTTCATTTAGATCCTGCCTTTCATCATCTTACATCGTTTCCCTCTCCTCCATTTCATCCTCATAACCAGGGCTTTTTTTCAGCTGGAACGCGGTGGAACGGAGTTCCGGAACCTCTTGAAAATGGTCACGTGGCTGGTGGCCCCACCCCCTGATCTCCAGACAGAGGGGAGTTTAGATTGCCCTCTGCATACTCCCCTCTGTCTGGAGATCAGGGGGCGGGGCCACCAGCCATGTGACCATTTTCTCCAAGGGCAACTCACCGAGTTCCATCACCTCTTTTCCCAGAAAAAAAGCCCTCCTCATAACAATTTTGTGAGGTAGATTAGATGAATGTGTGACTTGGCCAAGATCACCCTACAAGCTTCCGTAGTTGAGATTCAAGAGTTGAGATTCAAACCTGGGTCTCCCAGATCCCAGCAAGGCTCAGAAGTTTCACGGATGATTCCCTATTTATTTTATTTTAATTTTGGAAGAGCTGGTATTCCTCCTTTCCAGCACTAGCATACAGACCTCTCACATTTTAAAATGTAACAATATAGAGAATATATTCAGATCTTAAAAGGAAGTAGCCACTTGTCAGCATATGTATGCAATCAGCTACCCACTTTTGTCGCAAATGGTTTTGGAATTTTTTGTGACGATGGTGGTTTTATTTTCCCTCATTTCAATGATTCCAAGCTTTGATGTAGCTATTATTGGTACTAAATTCAATTTTCCCCCATACTGATGAGTATCTTAAACATTCCAAATAATTACACCACCTGCCTCTCGTATTGTACAATATTAAATTTCTTAAAATTGTATTTCTCTTTTGGAATTACAATAAGGTCTGATGCCACAACTTCTCTTGAGAGTATTAGATTTCTCAACATATATAAAATATAGAAGCAGTCAGGAGGCAGTAAATTTTATCTACTCCCCCGCCCCAAAGCGCAAAGAATATATGATAAAGAAATTGTAGAATTTTTTAAAAAAGGAATCTATAACTTATTCCAATATTCTCTACAAACTTTATTCCATAGTCACCTATGTTCATCAGTGTTATATTATTGTAAGAGAGGAATTCATGCAGTGCTCCAAGAATATGTCCTTTATATATACATACATCACTGAAAAGAGATCTATTGTCTCATAAAACTTCTATCTCAGCAGCAAATGACTCTTAATGCTATATTTCTATTTTGGTTAGATCTATATACCTAAAGTGCTGTCTGAATATGAAAGATAAATATAGCATCCATGGCTATGCACCATTTGCCAACCCCTGTCTTAAAGGCAAACCTGTGAGTTAGAGGTGACAAATTGAACCAACCACTATTTTAAACAGCAAAGTATTCATTAAAAAACCATGCAGGTGAGCATCAACTAAATGAATAAAATGGAATACTGTAAGCTCTGAACTAATGCCTTAGAGCAGGAGCACAAAAAAAAAAACATTATCTGCCAATGATACTTGAGCACTGTACAAATGCAATTGCTGTTAAAAGGAGCAGTGAAAATGCTATGCTTGGGGCCAGCTCCTAAAGAATCATCCCTAGTTGCAATGCCATCACTTCTAGGTTGTACTGGAAGTGACATCATCACCAGTGCTCCTAACCCTCCCCCTCCCCGCATCTACCCCAACACTTGCCAGTTGCCAAGGGGGACCTAGCAACCTTAGTTGGACTCAATAGTAAATTTCTGATAATGGAAAAAGGAGGAGGATTTTTGCTGATTCCCCCCTCCTGTTGGAGACCCGTATGTATACTGTTCCTGTGTGTATGTGCTGTCAAGTCGCCTCCAACCTATGGCAACCCTATGAATGAAAGACCTCCAAATCTCTTACCTTGAAAAACCTATGGTGCTGTTCCTAAGAGTCTCCTATCCCATCACAACAGGAGGGTTATTTCAGGCTGCAATGAGATGAGGGAGACAAGAAAGTTCTGTTCTATGGACTAGGGTTGCCAAGTCCTCCAACCCCCTGGGTGGGAGGTTGGATGCCCAGCATCCTTTTGGTGGCCCTCTCATGTGCTCCTGGCCTGCATGGTGATTTCATTTCCCAGAAGTGACATCATCGCACAGACTATGTGTTGCCCTGGGTGCGCTCCTGCACTCTGCAGGGGGGCTGAATTGGGCTGCTGTGAAGCATGAGAGTGCTGCTGCGCTCCACAGAGGCCCAATTCAGCCCGACTCGGCCCAAATCAGGCCACTGCAGGGCACGAGAGTGCGTTGCCCAGAAGCACACCCCAGGAGGCGTGTTCCCCTCTCCACTAGTAGGGTTGTTAGGTACTTCTCACCTCCCATCAGGAGGGGTGGAGTACCTGGCAGTAACCTTGTGCGTAGCATGAGGTCTTCTTTCGTGCATGCACAAAGCACGCATGCGCCCTGGAGCCAGTGTGATGATGTCACTTGTGGAAGTGACATCACCATGCCAGCCACTTGAGCGGAAGAGGGGGCAAATCCCCGGGAGTTTGCTCACCACTAGTGGGCATCTGGGAACCTATACCCACCAGCCAGGTAAGCGAGGGTGGGGGATGGAGGGTACAGTATAAACTACTGTATATTGTGACTGCCAGTGCTGGCTTCCACTGATTTTAATTTGTGGTGCCTGCCTGTGTGATGGGGAAAAGGTAAGAAGGGAGAACTGAGGAAGAGACCTCAGAGGTAAACTGGATCTTTAGATTGAATGCAATCTTATTACCCCTACACTCTGGCCTCTCCTTTCCTTCTGTATACCCCAGCTGCAACAATATCACTAAAAAGTAGATGGCACAAGATTTTATTTACTGGAAGGTAGTGCATAGCTTTATGTTCCCTTACGGGCTTACATTTGTGACTAGAGATGGGCACAAACCTAAATACGAACCAAAAAACCCCACGAACCAGCCCAATTCGGGGTTCGTGAACCAGGATTTGTGGAAGCTCGTTTCCACGAACTTCCACAAGCTGGACTACTGGTTCGTTTGGTTCGTATTAAAGGGCCAGTTTAAATGGCCATTTCCCCGGGGGGAAACCAGTACAAAATGGTTAAATTTTGGTGAGTACTTCAAAAAGGGTGCTTGTTTACTTCATTAAAAACAAGAATTCTACCTTACCCCAAAAATCCTAACAAAAAAGCCCAGAACAAAAGCCTAACTCAATTCATGCTCTTACCTAGCGCTAACAAAAGCCCTATACAAAGGGAAATGTATCAACGCTCCCCTTTTTAAGCGGAGGTGACTCATCCCCCTTTCCACCAATGAAGCTCTAGGGGTCCTGATTGAATTACCAGTCTCAAGAGCTTATTTTAGGCAGAACCCTCAGGACTGGAGCAGAACTGGACCTTATTTTCAATAAAGTCATCAACATTGCCTGCAGTAATTTCTGCAAGAAAAGCAGCATAATTAATAGGCAGTTTGCTGAAAAGTAATTTATTCTCTGATGGAATAGAGAGTGTACTCCTCAAACTTGCTGCGAAATTGAAAGTTGCAGGACAAAGCAGAAGAATTTATAAGCAGAGAAATGAGAATACTGGGTCAACAGCAGTACAGAGGCATTTGACAAACAAAAATGCTAACTGGGAAACATAATGTGCAAATTCCAAAACAAGAAATGCCTCCTAATGACCCATGTATGAGTCATTCATATGGTATTATTGCACAAAAATTGGCTGCATGTATATTATTGGTTTGGTTTTTATTTATGCGTCACTGTTCATATCCTGCCCTTTCTCCAGGGACCTTGGAGCAGTTTGCATGGGACTTCTGTCTAATACTCTAAACAATGAAGTAGGTAAGGCTGAGTGAGAGCAGTTCGAAGGATATCCTGAAAACCTCATGGCCAAGTGGAGCTTTTGAATTTCTTGTCCAAACAGAACACTATACTGCACTGGCTTTCAACTAGCTAGTAGTATAACAGCCAATTTTATTCTTATGATAAAGTTACAAAATTGTAGAGAGGGCAGATTGGGATCCTAGATGGTGTCGAACCAAGAAATGCCCGCAGAAACTGCTCAGCACAGATCATAGGTGCAGGGACTGCATGCCACAGGCTGGCTGAATCTAAACCGAACAGCCCCAAACCAAGCTAACAAATGGCATGAAAGGAAACGAGATGACGGGCACACCAAGCTGTCTGGACTGACCAATGGCAGTGTAGGAGAAGGTGCTGTAATTGGCTAGGTGTTACCCAAGCCAACTGCTGTGTAGGAAGAGGTGAGATAATAGGCAAGCTTATTACTTGTATCACTGTTGCCAGTTGGGTATAAACCAAGTGGCCAGGCTCTGTTTACAGGAGTATGGGAAGAGGCATTTCCAGCTGGTTAGGATGAACCCATACAGGCTCCTTGGGCAGTGGCCCACTGGAAAACTTTCCAAGAAGTTGCCATATACTAAGTCAGACTATTGGCCTATCAAGATCAGTACTGTCTACTCAGACTGGCAGTGGCTCTCCAAGGTCTTAGGTCTTTTGCATCATCCACTACCTGATTCCTTTAACTAGGGATGCATGAAATTGATCCAGGGATATTCTGTATACAAAGAAGTTGTGCTGTCTCAGAGCCACATGTCCTCCAGTGAGTTAAAGTGCCAGCCTGCTCCCGTATTATAGATAGGTATGCAAATAGCTTTACAGCTGCAGAAGAAGGACACTCAGGTGATTTAGGAATGTGTAGTAAACAGTTCAAAGAGTTGTTCACCATGTACTCATACAAATGTTAATTAAAAATTGGTTAACCTTGCTAACAAAAAATAATCCGCTGTGCCATTTGAATCTACTCTTGGAGACCTTTCACACTTGTACTTTACAGCGTTTCCATACCTGTTTCGAGTCCCATGTTTGCAGAGGTTTTACACTTGCAAGCTAGTCATAGGACGCAGTGCCGCTGTTTATTCGTGTTATCCCCAATTTCCCCTGATTTTTTCTCCTGTGGTCATACCGCAATTTAAATTTTGAAGCCACTGCCAACTCGCAGCTGACCCAATTAACGCTAATGTGATCACTTTTGTCCCCTTTTTGCTTCTCTTCCCCCCTCTCCTTTTCCTTGGGAGCTGATTGGTCTGTGTGGATCTAACCACACCTACACTTCGCAGCTCTCCAACCACTTTGTCCACCATTTTTTCCCTTTTTATGAAGGACAGTAATGTTTCAGCGTTATACTGCTGCGTTGCACAATTTAAAATTTAAGTTTTTAAGATTCTCCTCTATCTCCCCCTCTCCCTTCTCTTGTGGGCTCATCGTTCTGTGAGGATCTGATCACACCTTCCCCCCTCCACATCCCCAACCTCTATTCCCTGCTTTTTTCCCTTTTACTGTAGTGAAGTAACATTTTTACTGTAGCGTCAGTATAAGTTTTCGGCTTCTCTTCTACCCCCTCTCTCCCTTTCCCTGGCTCGTTGTCTGTGCGGACCTGATCACACACACCCCCACCTCAGCATCCCAAGTGATATTTCCCTTTTAAAAAATTTTCTTAATGACAGTAAAGTTTCTGCGTTGTGTGACAGTGCCCAAGTACATCGGTGTTGTAAAAAATCGGCTAGTTTCCACTCCAATGACCTTACATGTTATTTTCCCTATTTTATTGCTCAATAGATAAAGAAAATAAAATGACGTTCAGACAAGCATGTGGAGGCTTCATTTTTGCCAAAAGGATCATCATCCCCCACCCATGTGATTCAATGGGACCAATGCTGTGCTGCGATCGGCTGGGCGGGAAATTCTTGAGCTCTCTGTTGCCATTGCCAACTGCATAATGGTTGGGTGCAAAATGGCTGCACAGAAATCCATGGAGGGGAGAGGGGTCTCATGGAGGGAGAAAGAAACACTAGACCTTCTAGAATTTGGGGCAAAGAGAAGGTGCAAGAGATGCTTTCAATATGACACAGGAACACTGATGTGTTCAAGTGGATCACAGAGCAGATGGTAGTGAGAGATCGAGTTGAATTTCTTACAGTTGCTGTACTCTTGCCCTCGCCCTTTGTATTGGCTGATGGCAATGTGGGTGCCATCCACTGCACCAAGGCAGTGCAGAAACTCAAGTTTCTGGAAGCCAGACATGATCTGTTGGGAAGGTTTTGAAAAAAAGAATAATCAAAAATTTGAACAATCCCCCGTAACCCCCTAAAAAAATTGCTGTCATCTCATGGCAGCGCTGAAACATTGCATCATCTCTTAAGGAACCAAAAACTTGGACATCGGACCACTTTTTTTTTAATAAAGAAGAAAAAGATTTAATACAAGAAATTATAAAACCACAAAATACCAACAAGAAAAGAATTAAAATTAAACCATAAAAGAAATGATCAAAACAACTTTTGGCAAATTATTAAAAACCCAAGAATTACAATAAACATGCATTTAAACTTTGTTGCATTGGGGGGATTACTTTGGACCACTTGATGCACTTGTCATGTTAGCCTGAGTTCTGCTGCTGTGGGGAAACTTCGCTCTTAGGCTTGTGATTTGTGGTAGGGGTGCTTGGTAACTTCTATCGCAAAGCAGAAAGTTGTCAGCCAATCTTCATGGGAGCAATCATGGCGGGGTTCTTTGGAACCAATACAGTCATGATGGGCACAGGGAGGGGGAGGTTACTTGGGCTGAACAAGTAGTAACGTCTCAACATTACAATGCATGTGCAAATATGACTGCATTTGACAGCCCCTAAAGCCTGCAACAAAGTCGGGAGGGGGAGGTTACTTGGGCTGAACAAGTGGTAACATCACATTACAACACGTGCAAACTTTAAAAAAAAGGTGACGTGCATTCAACAGCCCCTAAAGCCCGCAACAAATTGGGGAGGGGGAGGTTACTTGGGCTGAACAAGTGGTAATATTACAACGTTACAACGCATATGCAAACTTGGGGAAAAAAGGTTATGTGCATTCAAAAGCCCCTAAAGCTTGCAACAAAACCGGGACTTCGAAGCAAGTGTGAAATAAAACACAGGACACCAATCTGAAATTTCTTAGTGTGAAACACATGGGTGCCGAGCCAAATCCATTGCAACTGTGGTGACTCCTTGGAAATGGTGTGTTAACCCATGAGTGAGGAAGGTACCCAAGGTACCTCTTCAGCAAGAGGGCGGTTTTCCCAGAGTTATTCTCTTATCCTGTCTACTAAATCCAGTCTGTCTCCTGTTCTTAACAAAATCAAAAAGAGTCCAGTAGCACCTTTAAGACTAACCAACTTTATTGTAGCATAAGCTTTCAAGAATCACAGTTCTCTTTGTCAGATGCATGGAGGGCAAGAAGAAACTGGTCAGATATATAGGTGGAGAGGGGAGGGAGGAGTAGATGCAAACAGTTGCTTCTGATATGGAGATCAGTTTGCTTCTGTTAAGGAAGTCAGTTACTTCTGATAATGAGATAACCATTCATAGTCTCTATTCAATCCCAGCTTGACTGAGTTCTTAACAATTACTGTTACCCGCTTTACACCCCTCTTCCCGCACTAGTCATTTAATTTGTGATGTTATACCAACGATACTTACAAAGAACCAGAAGAGTATCTCCCCCTCCCCTCACAATCAAGTATTTTGCATTTTAATTGAATCTTTGTCTGAGAGGGCTAGCCTGTTCACTTCATCAAAAAAGTGGGAAAGGTAATTTCACAGTTCTTGGGAGGGAAAACACCATTATCTACCTGAATAGTTATTAATTTCCTTTACTCTTGGGCTTATTAAAAAGAGAGAGGAGAAAAGAAAGAAGTCAGTGGGACAGAGTCTCAGTTGCTAAGCAGTGAAACTTCTCTGACTTAACACAGTGATGTGCCAATGGGCCCCAGCTGAGAAATCTGGCCCAGACTCTGGAAAGAGGCCTTTTTAATAAAAACAAAAGGTCATTCTGAGTTTTGATGTATTGTCTTCCCTATTCACACCTAACAAGATGAAAGGGATCTCTCACTGTGTATTCTTGAGAGCCATTAACACGTCATTCTCCATCCTGGGAAGCAGGACAAAACCTCCTTCCAGTCCTTGCTGGCCAGCATAATATAGCCTGACAATATAGAGTTGTTTTTAAAAAAGAACACTCCAAAGAAGCAATAAAACAATATTTTACGCTCCAACTATTCCAATTCTCACAGAAAAAATCTCAATCTGTGGCAGTAAACAAAAGAAAACAGTTTTGTGACACCTTAATGCTAAATTTATTTATTACTTTTTAACACTGCTGTTTACATTTTTCCCCCCTCTGGCCCTTTACAATCACTGTCCCTGTTTTTGCTGGTGGGTAATAGCTTGTTAGAGGTGACAAAACACTTTTTAACAACCGTAAGTTTGTTGTGACTCGATGGCAAAAAAAAAAAAAGACTTGTTAAAGATTTGTTAGTGCAAGTCGCTAGTGCTGGCATTCTTCAGGATACCCTTCCCAAGTATCTAGAAGTTAAA
The DNA here is from genome assembly GCF_028583425.1 of Eublepharis macularius. Lineage (NCBI taxonomy): Eukaryota > Metazoa > Chordata > Lepidosauria > Squamata > Eublepharidae > Eublepharis > Eublepharis macularius. The sequence continues at coordinate 49,902,221 of NC_072790.1, forward strand.
GCTATGAGTGAGGAGCAGGTGCATCTCATTTGTAAAGCACGTGGTGCATGTAAACACATACGTGTGAACACTAAATGAACATGAAGGTGCTGTGTAGTACACTATCTGCTATTTCACACACCAGTGAGGCCCATTTTGAACTTCTGAAAAGACGTGAGAGGATAATTACAATTTTCCAGTACATCCTTAAACAAAAGAACAAGCTCCTTTCTAACTTTTAAAACTGTGCTGGAGTAAATGAACACAGCATAGAGCAGGTGGAGGGGAGCTTTCAACGGACTGAAAGATAGATTCTAGATCATTAGTACAGGGATATTACAAGAACATCCCTGTTTTCATCCATGAAAAGATATGGTATTACACACTTCACAGCAATATCACAGAACATACCAAAGGCAAAATTGTTACCCTGTTGAAATCATTGGGAGAAAGGGATTGCCATGATGACCTCCATTTCGGCACATTCATTCAGCAGTCCTTTGCAAACTCTTGGTGTGTATGGAGAAGATTCAAATATACACACAGCTCTCCTGCCTATAAGTGATTTGTTTCAATGGCATCCTCTAGCGGCCTGTGTATTAAGAGGGCTTGCTGACTTTTTTTTTTAACTAAACCCCCCACCCCTGACCACACACACACAGGCTTGTGGTTATGTTTTTAATTTACAAAAGCATGCATGGATTCTCAGGATCTTCTCATTCCATTTTTATCTCTCCTTTCTTCCTAGAGCTCAAGATGGGGTACGTGTTTATCCCCTCCTTCATTTTACCTTCACAGCATCCCTGTGGACAGCTTTGTAAATAGGGCTGTCAGCTTCCAGGTGCGGCCTGGATTTCTCCCAGAATTACAATTAATCTCAAGACTACAGAGATCAGTTCTTCTTGAGGAAATGGCACCTCTGGAGGGCAGACTTTATGGCATCACATCCATCCCCAACCGTTGCCCCAAATCTCCAGGAATTTCCCACCCACACTTGGCAACCCAGATTATCAGTAAGCCACTTCAAGGGTCTCAACCATCTTTATACCAGCCTGGGAGTCTTGGGATTCTTGCAAATGGTTGCTATGGGAATAAAATGGAAGAACTGCTTTTTGCCAGTGGAAAAGAATAGTTAGGAGTCAAGCCAATGTGATGGAATTGGATCAGTATATGGATTCAGATGCCATGGTCTCGCTTCCCTTATGCATATTGATTCTTCTCCTTTAGAATGACTTAAAAGAGCTACTGTCTCTCCAGATGGATATTTAGCATAAGGAAAGCTAAATATCCATAAATTAAACTCTGAGTCTGAACTTTGCAGAAGATTGCTGTGGCAGAACAGCTCTACTGACCTGTGGGTGCCGGGCACTATCTCGTCTTGCCCTCCAAGGTATCTGGGCACCAGTGGTAGTCCAAGCCTCCACCTGGAACATGCCAACCACCTGGCTCTCCCAACCCTCAGAAGAGGCTTTTTGCTTCTTCACTACTATACCTGCTGCCACTACTTGGCCTTTGAAGGAATTGCCTGTGGGGAGAGTCAAGGCTCCCAGCTCCCCTGTAAGCTTGCTACTCTAAGGCCCCACCTTGTGAATAAATCTTCTGCTACCCAGCACCTGGTTACCACAAGTACTGCTTGCCACACTTGTGCACCAGTGGGCGATCAGCAATTTGCCTACAGACCACCCCTTCCTGTGACACCCAGTTTAAAATTGTGTGTCCAAGGACTGGAAAACTATGTTGTACAGAGAACGGCTATCAGCATTCAAGAATTTTAAAAAGCATTTATTAAAGGAAAAATGTCTACACTTAAACTTTTAAGCACAGCAACAGACTGAGCATGGTATCCCAAAATGAATGTGAAAAAATGCAATTCCTCTACCCTTTACTCCAGACATGCCCTAGTTAGATCTTATTCTAAGGTGGGCTCTTTAGCTTCAAAGGTTACAATTTACTGAGTCATTCCCATACTTTACAGTCTGACTCCTGGCTGCTCTCCTGGCTTAGTCCTCCAGCCCCCACGTAGCTAATGGCCACTGCCTGTAATGAGGCCAGGTGAGCTCCCCCAGCCTCCCCAAGGAATCAGCCAAAAGAAATACTGGAATCTGAAGAAATAAGCTTTCTCAAAAGCTCATACCTTGAAAATCTTGTTTGTCTCTAAGGTGCCATTGGATTCAAATCCTACTACTGCAGACCAACATGGCTATCTATATGAAGCCAAAAGATAGTTTCCCTTCCGTGCCAAGAGATTTTATCATCTCCCTTTGCCCACCTCCTAGGCAGGTTAAAGGGGTCAGTCAAAGAGGCTTTCCCTGAAGCTTACAAGAAGAATCCTCTCTTGCATTTGAGAGCTCCAAATCTCTGCCTCCCCCCTTCCACCATCTGGAAGGGCCAGTTTTTGGCAGAAAGTCTTAACTGGCAACTCCTTTCTCTAAAGCCCCAGGCTGGGTGTGACTTGGAAAGCATTTGGCTTCCTTCCCTCTCCTGTCAGCTAAGAGGGATGAACTGCTTTTTAAAACTATAGATTTGATTGAAGATTTGGAACAGTTCAAACTTCCAAAATAAAACTATTTCTCCACAAACTCACTACACACAAACATACTTACATGTTTAAATTTTATTTTTAAAAGGGTACCACAAAAAATTGGCATTTGCATCCATTAGGTGAGTATCTTTAGTGTTCAGTAAAAGGAGCCGTTCGCTTTAAGCGACAAAAAGGAAAAGTGAAATGCAGTCTTGTAGACAAAACAGACAGTAAAAAAAAAAAAACAGCAGCTACTAAATCAGCAATTATGCTGATGTGGAAAATATAACCAGTGTAATATTCCTGCCACTCCTGGAGATCTTGAAACCAAATGTGCTCCTATAAAATAGATTATTATACTTTTATGAGGCAGGCTAAAATGAGCTATCATGTCTGATACAGTAATTATAGCAACATCATCAAATCTGCATTCCCTGTTTTTAAAATAGCTCTCATGTCTAAATAAAGCACTGAGATGTTTATGGGCAAAAATTCTAATAAGAGACACATTTAAGGCTGCACTCAACTGAGTGGGTGTGCTTTACATAATAATCAAAGCATACATTTTTAAAAAGGGAAACTTCATTAATTTACTAAACTAGGACTTACTCTCATGGCTACCTTAGTGCATGATAGGTAAATGGGGGAAGCCTTCCTGTACTGGACATCCAGTTTATCAGGACCACATCAAGTGGATTCCATCTTTACACTTATATATGGAATTCACATTGATAATACTTCACACGCTCCCATCAGTGTGGTGTAGCAGTTACAGTGTCAGTCTGGTAACTGGGAGTTGTGAATTGCCACTCTGGCATAGAAGCTTCAGTCATTCTTTGCCCAACCTGCCTCAAAAGACTGTTGTTGTGAGGATAAAATGGAGGAGGGGAGAATGATATTGTAAGCTGCTTTAGATCCCCTACTGTGGAGAAGAGAGAGAAGGGGAGCAGGGCCGGATCAACGGGGGGGGGGGCAGGGGGGGTAGTCTGCCCCTGGCGCTGCCAAAGAGGGGCGCCAGGTGCAGCTTCCAGCCCTGGGAGCACATGGGCGGCAGGACAGGGGGTGCGCTTGCTGCACGCCCCCTGTCCTGCGGGGCAGGCGAAAGGCAGCACAAGTGGCTGGGAGGCCGCCTGCACCATTCGCCTGCCCCGCAGGACAGAGGGTGCATGGCAAGCCTGCCGCCCCCTGTCCTGCGGGGCAGGCGAATGGCGCGGGCGGCCTCCCAGCCACTTGTGCTGCTGCCGCCAGCTCTGCGGTGCACTGGGACAGCCAGCTTGCTGCGGGGCAGCACGCGCCGCCCTGCATGATGAAGTCATGGAAGTGATGTCATCACACAGCACTGGGAGTGCGCATGCGCGCAGAGTGGCCAGTCTTCGGTTGCCCTGGGCGCCAGCAACCATAGATCCAGTCCTGAAGGGGAGGTAGGTTAGTGGTGGAGGCATATCAACAGCTGAATCTTGCACATGGTTGTCAGCTCACATAGCTCAACACAGAGGGGGTTATAAATGATCACTTTACCACATATTTTACTACAAATTTGTGCAGGATGACTGGCTCTACTGAATAATTGTGTGAGCAATGTAGCAGGAATGTTATTTATCTGTGATTTATATCCCACCTTTACACGATGGAAGAAATTCAAGGCAGCTTATGTGAAATCCCATCCAGGCATTCAGAAGACCTGGCAGAAGACCTGTTCAGACCTGGCAAGGCTGCCATTTTTATCATCGTTCATATTGCAGACAGGACACTATTGTTGTGAGATAAGTAGCTTTTCTGAGGTTACCTACTGAAGGCATGACTGAAGAAGCATTTGAATGAGAGAAATCTCAATTCACTCTTTGTTTATTTTACTTTTATTTATGTAAAATGTTTCTGCACTACCTTTCCACCCAAATATGTCTCCAACATGATGAACATAAGAATGTTAAAAGCATTTTAACATTAAAAATATTTAAAATGAAATACATATACAATAATTCAATAAACACATATAAACAGACATAACACCAAAAAACAGGGAGGAGGCCAATGACAGTTATTGGGGGTACGCCAAACAGAACCAAAAAGTCTTCAACCACTGGCAGAAGACAACAAAAGAGGGAGACAAATGAAACTCCTTGTGGAGGGAGTTCCAAAGTTTCCGCTCCATGTCTGAGAAGGCCCTTTCTTGGGTTGCCACCCATCTAGTTGCAGATGGCTGGAACACCCATAGCAGGACCTTCAAAAGATGACTAGAGTGGATGAGTAGGTTCATATGGGAGATGGTGGTCCTTAAGGTATGCTGCTGGCCCCAAACCATATAGGGTTTGAAAGATCAATATCAGCACCTTGAATTGGGCCTGGAAACAAATTGGAAGCCGGTGTAGATGGAACAAGACTAGAGTGGTACGGTTCTCATGACTCACTCCAGTCAGTATTCTGCCCACAACATTCTGTACCAAGTGTAACTGCTGGACAGTCGTCAAGAGCAGCCCCGTGAATAGCACATTTCAGTAATCTAATCTAGATGTTACCAGAGACCGTAACTACTGTAGAACAATGCCACTCAGTCGCAATCCCAAAAGGCAGTCTATAAGAATACCGTGATTGATGGTATTGAAAGTGGCCAAGAAGTCAGCCATTTTAATTGCATAACTAAGATTGAAACCAGACTGAAATGGATCTGAACAATCTGCTTCATTCAGGATCTCCTGAAGTTGGCCAGCCACACTTAGCTGCCAATCTACACCAGCTCTTAGGCTGCTTCCACACACGTTGGATAATCCACTTTCAATATGCTTTAGTGAACATTTATAACTGATTTTTCATGTGTGGAACAAAAAATCCACTTCTAAAGGATAACTAAAGTGCATTGAAAGTGCATTATTCAACGTGTGTGGACACAGCCTTAATCCATTAGGTAAACCGGTATTCCTGACAAAACAATTGCAATGACTAAGGTGTGGCAATCATCCCCCAAAGTCACACCTCTCCTCCAGGACTCTGAACCAATCCTTGTAATTATAGCCTCAGGCAATTCCAAGTGATTGTCAGCCAAACAAAGCCCCTAGAACCCCACTGGAAGGCAGGGGATGAGCAGGTCTCAGGTTTAAGAGCGGGAGGAAAAAACCCCTCTCCTCAGATAGGGACTTCGATGCTCTGGTCAGATTAGCCAGGATTTTAATTTGTTTTTTGTTGTTTTAGGTAGGTTGGATAAGCTTAGGGTGGGAAGCTTATCTTTAGGTGATAAACAAATATCCAGGTAAAATCCAGAAGAAGTAACTAGAGCAGTTTCTGAGAGCTAGGGACTGAGAGGTGAAAGGGGAAACCTACATATTTGAGGGAACCTGAATTTTAGTAACTATATCAGATAAACCTTCTAAACTGAGGTAAAATTTCTGAGGAAAGGAAGCGAGAATCCCTCCATGGTGTTTATTTATTGTAGATGGGTCCAGTTAGAAAGTATTCAGTCTTGTGTGAGAGAGGTTATGCTGGGTTGCAGTGGGGAGTTATTTTACCCTTATAAGCTGAAACATTCTACACCTAACACTTAGGGTTGCAAGATGGTTTCAACCCAAAATTCCAGGCACACTCCATATGCACATATTGCACACATGCTCTAGAGGCCCTGATGAATCACTTCTGGTTGAAAACCAGAAGCTGTGGGGTCTCAATGGAGTCAAAATCGGCTCAAAACAGCATTTTTGCACACAACCTTACAGAACACAACCCTAACCCTACATATTCACAAGTAAAATCTCTTCAAGTTCAGTGGATCCTACAGCTTAGTTTAGGAAACTGCACATCTGATTAATATTCCAGGATGATATGGAAAATCTATCTATCTATATATCCCTAACAATATTTTTTAAATTAAAAAACCCTTTCATCCTTCTTGGGTTCCTTTTGCTGTAATCATAGAATATCAGTCTTGTCATTGAAACATTCAGTTCTGATCCTAAATCCTCATTACTTGACTGCTAAAAGTGTGGTTTAAAAGGTTCTTTATGTTCACTCTGCACTTTGTATTTCGATTTTAATTGAACCTTTCACCACCGCCTCCTTTTTGTAGCACTTCTCTACATTCAAGCTATTTACAATGTGAGAAATGGAAGGAATCCAAGTATGGAGTCCTGTGAGAATACGATTAAGGAAAAAAACACCATTTGAAAAACCAACTTTCAATTTGGCAGAGCTTACCTGGAAGCCTTCAGTTTTAACATTCCTGCTGCTTCTTATTGGCATATCATCAAACGCCTTGCAAATTGGAGGCATGGCATTGTGTTTTCACTGTATGTCCCAATTGTTTTTGCCACTAATAATTATAATAATTATTTGCATTATAGAACATGACTATAGATAATAGCTTAAGTTCTGGGGAGTATGTATGTGTGTCTGGAGTGATTTTCCATTTTTAGAAAATAAATCACATGTAAACTTTAAAAGGGCAAAAATAGTACATCATTTGAGAGAATCCATTACTGTTTCTTAGGAAGAAAGTTTACAGAGCCCAATCCATAAAGTTAGATTTTTTTTTTACTTTGCAGACTAGAACTAAACAATCAAAAGACAGTTGTGACTTTTGTTCTTAAACTCCATTTAGGATACTATTTGACCTTAGAATTGCTTACCGGGATTGCTAAACCACAACCTAGAGAATGGGGACCAAACTACATGGTATGTTTTCTTTGGCTGTGTGGTGGAGAGGTACATTCTGAAGTTTCATGCTTCCCAGAGGTACACAATGGGCCTTATTGAAATTGGGGCTGTAGTGCTGTTTTCCTGATCTGAAACAGAGCCAGGGAGGTACTATTTCAGTTTGGGAAAATAGTGTGGGAGAGGTTAAAGGCCCCTGTCTCTGCATGCCACAGTCCCAATCCAAATCAGGCCCACATGTACCTGGGAAGCATAGAACTTTAGATCATACCATTTCCCCTTATGCCATTCCATTGAGCAAGAGCAGTGGATGAAGAGCATCACTGGAAGGTCCCCCACAGAACCTGGAAAGTGGCAACCTTAGTTCCTGGGGGAAACATATGAGGCCATATTCATTTTTATATGCTAAGGTAATGGTCAGATACAACTATCAGGGCTCTGCCCTGGATGGCCCAGGCTAGCCCGATCTCATCAGATCTTGGAGGCTAAGTAGGGTCTGCTCTGGTTAGTAGTTGGATGGTGGATGGGAGACTACCAAGGAAGTCCAGGGTTGCTAGGCAGAAGCAGGCAATGGCAAACCACCTCTGAACATCTCTTGCCTTGAAAAACCTTTGAGGGGTCTCTATAAGTCGGATGCAATATGACAGCACTTTACCCACAGAGAGAGAGAGAACAATCTTGAGGAAAGGAAAGCTGGTATCTTCCATCTCTTACTTTACTGGGAATTTCATTCACTGGAAAGTTTTAAAATACACATACAGCCCGGAAAACCCACAACAACCATACACATACATTCTTTGGAACCTTGTAGATTTACTATTGATCTCGAAAAATTCTGTATTATTAAATCTAAAAATTTACAAAAATGGTATAAAGGGATTATATAAATAATAAGAGGATTATTTAGTCTTATACTATACTTTAATCTAGGCTACTTCCATCTTCCATTGATAGCATTGAAAGAGAGCTTCATTTACAAAAAGAGTGCACATACCCAGTGGCTAAGGTTCCAAGTATCATTAGATTAAGGTAAAAAATTCACCTTGTTTCTGCTGGAAGAGGAGGACTTTGGAATGTCCCTTTATACAGAGCGCATCAGTACTTCAGAGAGGCAGCAGAGCTAGCAAGGTTAGATGGGTAATTTCTTGTATCCTTCTTGTCTGCTTCGAGCCTATCTCTTTATCCAGAACGCTACTCTGAGGGGTTCCATCCTTCCAGCTAACTCCTACCCTTCCAGCTTCTCTTTCTAGTTTCCATGAGGGCAACATGTGCTCTCTGCACTATCCAGTTAAGGAATTCCTTCACAATAAAGGACTTTATTTCTTTCCTAAACTAACAAACCTCACATGGGATTAATTTCTAAAGCAACATCCCCCTTCTGCAGTGCAAACCAAGCTCTAAGCCAGGTGTTATGCCAGTAGTATTCCGTCTGCAGGTTCTGCTGGTGCATATTCAATCAGGCCTCCAAGCGCTAATAGGCCCTGCTCTTATAGCCAAACTAGATGTTATGTGTGAAATGAGTTGGAACATGGGTGCCCAAATCACTGTTGCACGTAAGGACCGGAGAAGTTAGCTTGAATGTGCACCATTGTTCTGTTCAGCTCCAGAGCGCTGCCAGTGGAGGGAAGGCACTTCAGGCTTCTCTCTTACACCATTTTCTGCTGGTGAGAATGGTGCAGGAGAGAAGCCTGAAACCCCTCCTTTCCTCTCACAGTAGAGCCAAACAGAACACTGGTACTCTTTCAAGGTAAGTGCCCCAGTTCTTCTCTCAAGGTAGCATTCAGGAGAGACGAAGGTTTATGGAAACTTCCTTTTATTTATGAACAGAACAGAAAGATAGAACCATTTAATTACAAGGCTGAAGGGCTCTCATAGCCTTCTTCAGACAAAAACATATTTCTTGAATAGAACAAAAATAAATAAGAAAAACTCTACTCATTAGAGGTTAACCATTTTGAAAAAATAAAAAACCTAAAAAAAAAAGGGGAGGGAACACAAAAAAATTAAGAAGCAGAAAGCACAGCGGGTAGCCATTTTGTTCCAAGTATCCCTCTTCCAGTCTCCGTTGGCCAGTTGATCAACTGGGCTCGGAGAAGATGGCGGTACTCAGGACTTGCTTTCTGCATCAAGCATCCCTCCTCCACTATGTAATGGGGGAACTGGCCCTGGAGTGGAAAGTATGCCAGATGTGCTGCCCTCTCCAAGCCCCCTGCCCCACCATCAGCTAACTGGCAGTGAAACGCTTTCTGCTCCATGCCTCCTTCCCAAGCCACCATTGACCAGCTGATAGGCAGGGGCTAGCTGAAGAAAGCTAGTCACAGCAGGGCCACAGTGGTAACTAGCAGGGGAGGCGGGAGGAACATTTCTTCCAAAATAAAAGTCTTTGCAGGTCTCCTTTTATATATATAAAATACTGGTGTTTCCCTTTTCTCTTTAACTGTCACAGACTCTAATGCCTTTTTATCCCACACTTTCATGAAGACACTCAGGGGGGATATATTATTCTCTCCTTTTCCATTATATCCCCACAATAACCCTGTGAGATAAATCGGGCTGCGAAAGCACAACAAGCGAAAGTCATCATTGGGGTAGAATTTGAACCATGATTTCTCCAATCCTAGTTCCCACATTGTAACTGTTACACAATACACATTCTCACTGTTTGGAATGAGGCCAACATGAAATCACTCTTAATCTGTGTATTAAGGAAAGGCATTGAATTAGTGCCATAACACCTTCTAGAGATTTATGTATTTGTTTTACAGCCTGAGGAATTCTTAATTAACAGAGATCCACATCATAAAACTAAGCTGGGTTTCAGCCACAGTGACCCCTCCCCCCACCACTTCTAAGCATTGTTGTTTCTCTGGTGATATTTAAAAAATTCAGAAATTTTAGTTCTTTTTCAGGTACTACAGTCCAGGGAGAATATTTTGTTTGGTTTACAAACTATGGGCTTGGATTTAGTAGCTTTTTACTTAATCTCACCCAGTTCCCTTCCTTACTATAGCCCCTATCCTACTGACTTTTATACATGGAAGTCCTCAGAGTCTCAACATACATCTTTTGATGGCCAAAGAGGACTTCACTGTCCATTTTTCACCAGCAGAAAAGCTGGTTGTACCCAACCCAGCTTGTAGATTTTGCCTAGGTAAAATACTCCAAATTGTCCAAAAAGTTTCAGGAAATGAGAGTTAATATTAGGACTGCCTCTGGCTTGGGAAATTCCTGGAGATTTGGGAGCAGATTTTGGGGATGGCAGAATTGAGGGAGTAGAAGGAGCTCAGCGGGAATTTGATTCCATATATTCTGTCCTCCAAAGCTGCCCTTTCCTCTAGGGGAATTGATCTCTGTAGCCTAGAGATCACTTGTAATTCTGGAGAATGCCCAAACCCAGAGGACGGCAAAGTTAATACGTTCCTGTGCATAAGACCATCAGAAAATAACAATGGTTATGGCTTTCAAGGGCCACCACACAGCAGACAATTTAAAAAAAAATTTCAGAAACCCTGAAATTCAGAGTTGACAACAGGTCTTTTTTTTAAAAAAAAAATGGCAGAACCATTTTTTCTCCCTTCTGGCCAGTTGCTAGATGAGGGTTTTTCTATATAATTGAAGAAGTAAGAGAAAGGCAGGTTTTAAAGTTCTCAGTTAATTATTTATTGTTTCATTTGTGATTGGAATGGATCACTAACAGTGCAATCCTATGGAGAGTTACTCCAGTCTAAGCCCATTGAAGTCAATGGGATTAGAGTGGAGTAACTCTCCATAGGATTGCACCGTAAGAGAAGAGTCCCTTCCAATAGCCACTTGAGCTGGTCTGATCAGAAGGAAAATGAGCAGGGACTGCTCAATTTCTCTTCCCACCCACTTGACTTAGTAAATGACAGACCCTCTTGGCCCCACCCCATGGTCAGTTCCTCTCTACCCCATGGTAAGAAGGCACAACCTCTTGCCAGAATGGAACCTTCCAAAAATTGGCCACCCTACTATAGGCACACAGCCAAAATACTGTCAAGTTGTCCCTCCCAGACTATCTTCCATCCTGTTTCTCCAACAGAAGACTGGAATGGACTAGCCTACTATTACTCAGGGATCACCAAGGATAAAAAAAACAGAGTCATCCTAAGCACTCTAAGAATAGAATACAACTCCCAAACTATATTCCAGTTTTTGGAATTCCAAATTTTCTACCCAGTAACATCAATCTAGCAGTCTCTTTTTAGCTCACACATGAGTTTGATGATGATGATGATATATATATATATATATATATATATATATATATATATATATATATATATATATATAAAAATAAATAATTTGAGGTACAGTACTAATAATAACTTACAGAAAATTATTATTTATTAAATAATAAAAAGGTTGTGGATTGGGCAACTGAAAAATTCTGATACTTTGATTGCATCAGTATGAAATTGTTTGACTTGGAAGGGATCCACACAGCCCTTTAAATGAACATAAGATACTTCTGATTGCACAAGGTGGGGGGCTCTCAGAGTCTCTCTACACAAGACATCTTACATGGGGACGCTCAAGTGGAGGGAGACACAATGTTAGCTGGGAAGCGTAGTTTAAAAAGACAGAGCCAGCAGAGATCGCTCCTTAGAGGGTTTGTTAATTTCATCTCCATCTCCCCGAAGGCTCTGTCAATTTCACCTCTCCTTCAGGGAGGCAATGATAAAATTAACAAAGCCCTCTAAGGAGTGATCTCCGCTGGCTCTGTCTTTTTAACCTACCCTCATGTAGAGAGGTGAAATTGACAGAGCCTTTGGGGAGTCAGAGATGAAATTAACAAATCCTCTGAGGAGTGATCTCTGCCAGTTCAGGGTCTTTTAAAACTATGCTTCCCAGCTAACTTTGCATCTCCCTATACTTGAACATCCCTGTGTAAGATGTCTCATGTAGAGAGACTCTCAGATTCTACTGATTCCCCATCCACTTGCACCCTTGGTTCTACATTCCATACCATCCAAAGTCCTCAGGAGAAGCTTTCCAGGTAGATGGAGCAATCCTAACCTGATCTATGCAGAAGCAAGACCCATGATATCTAATGAGGCTTTCTCCCAGGAAAGGGTCCTTAGGATTGCAGCCTGCTATAGTAGGAAGCGTCCTAACCTGGATAACCCAGGTGAGACTGATCTCTTCACATCTCAGAAGCTAAGCATGGTCAGCCTTGGTTAGTAAGTGGATGGGAGACCTCCAACAAATACCAGGGTTGCGGAGGCAGGCAATGGCAAACCACCTCTGTTAGTCTCTTGCCATGAAAACCCCACCAGGGGTCGCCATAAGTCAGCTATGATTTGATGGCACTCTCCACCACCACAGCAGGAAGGAAGAATCAGGAAAGCCCTGTTGTACAAATTCTGTAGGGATTCTATCTCCTTATCTTTCCTTTTTTAGTCTACTATGCATAATGGAACACCAAACTAAAACTGAAGTTCAAAATTCTTAAATAGATTTGAATTAATAAATGAAAATGCCTAATTATCTAGGAAACACAACTGATCCATTAAATTAATATGTGTTTTGTGTAATAGAAACTCCTCTGCTTCCCAATAATGTTTTTAAATACCATTTTCAGCAAAAACTATTTGTGTTACAGTCATGCATTTTAATTAAAACACCAAGAACTAAATTGGAGCATCGTATTTTAGTAAAAATACTCAGGAAGATGTAAATACATGTAGATAGAAACTGGATAAAACAAATGCTGTACAGAGAGGAAAGACTTACCAGGTTTCGGGCAATCTCCTATGCCATTCAGCAATCCCCTACTCAAAGCAGGGAGAAAACAGGGAAGATGACATTACAGACGTCAATTCTGGTTGCTGCATCCACAATGCTCTAGAAATTTCCCAAATCTCTATGGTCTTTGCGACAGAGATTGGGGAAATTCCTAGAGTGTTGCAGGGGGCACTGAGGTCAGGACTGGCAACCTTAACAGATAATTACGTTATCACAAAGATATATAAGCAAGAAAGGTTGTATGCAACTAAATTCATATGATAAATTGTGGTTTGTATCACTTCTCTTTCACCTCATCAGGATTTACACAGAAGAAATTCCAAGATGGTACTAAGGTCACTTTTGTAGTCATCTTAAAACAAGACTATTTTACATTAATAGTATGATCCTTTTGCATTCTTGCTACTTAGCCATATAGAGATACTTCAACATTTTCAAATTTTATTGGTTGTTTTTATTTCTATAGACAGATTATAATAGATAAATGATACCTATGATTCTGCCAGTTATAGTGTGAGAAGGAACAGTAGACACAATGAAAGAAGATCTGTACTTAACCCGGAAGCTTTGATTTATAAATAGTATCTAGAAGGCCCAGGGCCAAACAGCATAACCATTTTTTTAAAAGTATCTTTCCTATGCATATTTTTGGGCCTAGCTCATTCCTGAACTCTTTGGATGATGATTTACCTATTCCCTGAAAGCCAGGAGTATATTGCTACATCGATACTGGAAAGCTGCTTGCAATAAAGTTGGCATTCAGAATTATGCTATAAAGCACACTGCTGAAAAGTACAATAAAGACACTATGGCCTGGCCATTTCCAAGAAGATTATCTACCCTGGGTTTAGTGCTGTTGGACACAGGTCCAATGGTGTTGGGATGCATCATGGTGGATTTGTGCACCACTTGAGGTCTCCTTGGTTTTTCTCAGATTTTTCTCAAACCTGCTTTGCTGTGAAGTTTGGGAAAGATTGCAATAAAAGCTAGATGGTTGCTGTGTCAGTGGAAAAGTTTAGATTTTCCCATCTACATAGCAACCATTTCCCCTGACATTTCTATGGCTGCCACTACTTCCTCCTCTCAGTACCAGGTGCTTTTATTTTTTGAAAAAAATCATCCCTTAGAATATCGTTATATTGCTGCACTATTGTAACAATAAGTGTAACAGTTTCTTTGAATCCCACATTTAATTTTTTTAAAAAACTATGTCTCTAGCCTCTTCCTTTGTGGAGATATAAGGGGAAAGGTATATCTTCACAATGGAAGGGGTTAGAGGCTTACTTTTAAAAAAATGAAATCTGGGAATTCAGAGAAACTGTTACACTTATTGTTATAATGTTATATCAATATTATATTCTAGTGCTGACTTTTTAAAAAACTGCAAAAGCCCCAGTGGGCCATGGGATGAGGGTAGCTGGTTTTCCCCAGAAATGATGTCAGTCTGCTCTAGGAATTGTCAACCTGCTTTAGGAATTGTAGGATATGTATGTATGTATGTATGTATGTATGTATGTATGTATGTATGTATGTATGTATGTATGTATGTATGTATGGGATTTATAGTCCACTCTCCTCACAATGGGCTCAGAGCAAACTACAACATTTAATATACATAAAATATGACATAAGTAGCATATAAAATTCCAATTTCAATTTGTTAAAACATCTTAAAAGTATTACATGCATTGCACAATCCCAACTCTAATCATTGGGGCCCATGGGACAGGGCAGCCAACCATCACATGACAAATAGAACTGAGGGGTGCATAGTTTTCACATAGAGTTTCTGGTGATTCCTAGAGTGTACTGATATCATTCCAGTTCCCCCTAGGAAGTGACATAACACCATTGTTCCAACAATGATTTTTATTTTTTTCTCCCTTCTATCAGCCACTGGAACAGCAGCAGGAAATAGGAGCAAGAGGCAGGAGATCCCTTGCCCCCACGGGGAACCTGGCATCCCTGGTCCATTCCCATGTGGAAACCATCTACACTGCCCCTCCATAACAGAAGGGGGGTCTTTTCCCAAAATGTATAATGTTGCACAATTATTCTTGGTGCACAATAATCCACCAAGCCAGGCACAGTGATCTCAAGCCTCCACTCCTCTCCTTGGGACATCCAGTGGCCAACTCTTCCTCAGGTCCAGTACATTGGGTTTGATTCTGTGCCTGAAGTTGAGTGGCCCACACATACAGGCTCAGAAGGGATGGACTAAGGAATACCTCAAGGCAGGGAAGGCACAGACGGTGTCAGGTTGCTGTGTCTGTTCTGGCAAATGGCTGGTATTAGATGTAGAGTATTACCCTGCTTCATTGCTTTGAGAACCCTTTCTGCACCCTGTCCTTCACAAAGCTGTTATTTTATAGAAAGCTTGAGAGCTTTTTTTTTAAAACCTCCCATTTCTTTGTGTAAATAGAAAGCCACTTCAAAATTCTGAGTTCTTTGGCAGGCATTCTAAATGAGCTTAGCAATTAAGTCAATCCAAAACAAAACAAAGCAAAACAAAACAAAAAGTTCTTGGCTTGTGCAGGGTGAATTTAATCTCCTTCCCTTCCTCAGTTCTTCAACTGATCACCGCCCCCCCCCCAATTGTTTTTACTAAAGAGGGGCAATAAATGGCCAATAACTTTAAAATCAAGAGAGAGAGAAAATTATAATTGTTCTCTGCTTTTGTCAGTCAAGCACCTCCATAATTAGTAGGTTTTTAAATATGATGAGGAAAATGTACTCATGATCTAGCCAGTCTTGATGGAAGAGATTTTTTAAGGAAAAAAAATCAGTGACTATACATCATTTTGGTGTCTACTGCATTTGCTATTCTTCCACTTCCTTTCCCCCCCTGCAATTACTAAGCAGGTTTCTACAGACCATTCATCAATTGTAATTGGCTCAGATACTGCACTAGCTCTAGCCAGAAGACTAACCCATCATTTTGCACTCCCCCACTCCTGTACCACCCCTTTTATCCTCCTTCAAAACACAGCTCGGCTGATCAAGAAGAAAAACAGCTCTCTGTGCCAGCCTCCTCTTCATCTATTTTCCCCTTTGTGAAAATGACAAGAGAAAAAAATGAAAGAAAAGGGGTAAGATGGACAGGACTCAATCACATTGGTACATTATTTACATCACCCTCAGAACATTACCTCCAATCAGTGGTACAATGTGATAAAATGTCATTCAGGTTATTTTGGTGCTTTGTGTTTTCCTTCAAATGCAGAAGTTTGGCTCCATCAAAATCAAGCCCAGTTATTCCTTCGAGAGCTTCCGCTAGTCAGGAGGCAAAGCAATTGCCATCTCTTGCTTAGGATATACACTATGAAACGTTCATATCTCTGCTAAACACAAGAGACTTGAAAGAGAATAAAAGGTTCTGATTGGGAAGCTGGAGAAGAGTCCTCTATGAATCACTCTGCAGAAACAATTGCCTTCTGTTCCCAAAAGGGCTCTGTCCGGCAGCTGCTAACTCTCACTCTGAGATAAACCTTCCTTCTTTCTTCTGCACTGAACTGGATTTCACAGCCTGTCTGGCGCAAGCTGAGTTCTGAACATGGTTGTGTTTCATAGGTGTTCCTGATGTCATTAGATCAGGAATGTTCAGACTATGTTCCATGAGTCCATGCCAGCCCATAGACTTTCTTTCAGCTGTACTTGAAAGAGGTAGGGCTGCAGCTGCGTAAGAGGATGGGCTGACAGTTCTAACTCCACTTCTTAAGCAGCAGACCCTGCCCTCACCCTGGCTCAGCCCTTGAAAAGGTTATCTCAGTGTGGCCCTTGGACCAAAAAGTTTGGACAACCCATTGGTTAGATGACTCAGCAGTGGCCAGCCTTCTTACCAAACTTGCCACAAGTCAGTTTTAAAGTATTATGGCTTAAGTGGACATTATATGGGGATACATGGCTGCTGCAGTCTTGGAGGAATCCTCTTCACTGCTGAATGACCTTGCCTTGCCATCCTGCTGTTCATCTCAGCAAAGAGAGGCAGGAGATGTGGCACGCTTGCTATCTGCATGCGCACAATTGCAACAAGTAGCCAAAAATGGCCATTGTCCAGGAGGGTCCCAGTCAATGAGCTGAACACTACAACTTGTTTCCCTTGCCTGAGTCATCTGGAGACATGTGGTCTGTATGCATTGTACTTGGTGCATTGTGCTTGATATACAAGGTGCATTGTACTTGGTGTACAAGGTGCAAGATATACTTTGCTGTCCTACTCTCTGCTTTTCTGCTTCCATAATGGTTAGAAGATTGTCAAAGAGCTCCAGGGTACTTCTCAATGCACACCCTCCGATGTGATGTGATGCACTGGGATCTATGTGCTCCACATGCTCTCACTACACATCTCAGCTACAAGACAGACTCAAGAAACTGCAAGAGAGATGTAAACCACCGATTGGCTAATGAAAGCTTAAGTTCAAAGATGGATAGTCCAGTTCAGAGGTGGGAAGCCAACTGTCCAGTTTATGACTAAGTTTATATCCAATATGTTGAAATAGTATACCCAAAGGGAAATTTTTTAAAAGGGAAATGTCATCAGAAAATGCAGTGCCATTTGTAAGAGGAAAAGTGCTTCAGGAACAAGGAAAAAACAAATTAAGGGAAGCGCATGGAAGCTCCGTTGCCACCACTCTTCAGCAGGCACCATGGTGAGAATGGAGATATGTCACAACAGCATTGCCGTGTGGAAGCACCCTAAAAACTCTGAAGCACTGGCAGCCTTTCAGAGGTACTGCTGGAGGAACTTTGGAGTGGGGTTGTGGATGCCTACTGATAGAGGGTCTGCACAAAACCCTGGCGCTAGCTCTTCACCACTGAAGTGCTTTTGAATTTTTCTCTCTCGCCTGTCTTTTGTGCATCAGTCTGCAACTAGTGTTTGCCGGTGACTCCTTTGCATCCTATTAACACCCGAGAATCTATGCTATGTTAATTTCCATGTGTCTGAGTAGATAGATACTGACAGCTCACTGGGGAATGACATTGGCTCACGCTGGTTCAGTAACAGAGAAAAGAAAATCTGTTGTGAGCTTATTTCCTCTTTAAAATATCTATTTCTAGGGAGGAATCCTGTATGATTTTGAAATTACAGATCCGCAGCAAGTCTTGACCACATGGGAAAGAACCTCAGCTTGGAGGTACATGGCAGAATACAACATACGGCTGGTGCAATTGGGTGCAGTGAGTTGTGCACATTATATAGACTTCTTTTATGGTGTATATCTGTCTCCTATCCTGACCTGGATAGCCCAGGTGAGCCTGATCTCATCAGATCTCAGAAGCTAAGCAGGGTCAGACTTGGTTAGTAATTGGATGGGAGACCTCCAATGAAGACCAGGGTTGCAGAGGCAGGCAATGGCAAACCACCTCTGTTAGTCTCTTGACATGAAAACCCCACCAGGGGTTGCCGTAAGTCAACTATGACTTGATGGCACTCACCACTACTCCACATCTGTCTCCTGCATCTTTATCCCACCTGGATCAAAGAAGCTCGTGTCGATGTACATGGTTCTCCATTCCTTCACTTTTTGCTGTATCTTTTATGACTCATGTTTATGCTGTGACGTTTGTTGGGACTGTGTTTTATACTGTGATCAAATGATTTCATTGTACCATTTTTGGTGTGTGCTTTCTCAAGCAGGTGTCTGGAGAGGCAGCATATACATTTTTGAATAAATAATAAATGGTTACTCAGAGAGCTTCATAACCAATTCTGGATTTGAATCTGGGTCACCTCAGTCCTAGACATTCTTACCACTCCACCACTCATTTCATACTATAGCAATATGCTGCTTTACTGAATTGATGTAAGTTTAATGAGATATTTATGGGCAATGTGGGAGCCTTGAAAAGCCATGAATATGATGTCTGATTTGTTTTCATTAGATTTGTGGATTTGCACAGAAAGTAAGGAAACATTTGCAGGTCAACATGCCTTGCAATGAATATCCGTTTTCCTTTGCAAGTCTCATTTAAATTATCTCTAAACTAGTTTCCGATATTACCATGTGACTTTTGCTTGTGACATTCTTGTTCTTTTTGTTTTCCTTTAATTAAGGTTGTTTGGCTTCCTTCCAGTTGTTAGGGATTTTCCGCTAGCTTTCTCACAACGCAATCCTAAGCAGAGTTATACTCTTCTAAATCCATTGCAAGCCTTGAGCTTAGGCTGGTTTATCTCTGTTTAGGAGAAAGTTTCAGGCAAGTAGCTGTGTTGGTCTACAGTAGAAG
The DNA here is from genome assembly GCF_028583425.1 of Eublepharis macularius. Taxonomy (NCBI): domain Eukaryota; kingdom Metazoa; phylum Chordata; class Lepidosauria; order Squamata; family Eublepharidae; genus Eublepharis; species Eublepharis macularius. Next base: position 49,921,350 of record NC_072790.1, read on the forward strand.
AGCAACAAGTCCAGTAGCACCTTGAAGAGCCACAAGATTTGCCAGAATATAAGGTCTGAGAGTCAAAGCTCCCTTCAGGGGAGGGATGAAGAAAGCTTTGACTCTCAAAAGCTTATACCTAGCAAATCTTTTTGGTTCTTAAGGTGCTACTGGAGTCAAATTCTGCTTAGGACAGCACTGTAAATATTCTGTAAACAGTACAATATGATGGGAATCTTGATAAAGGTTTGAGTAGCATGGGAAAGAAATCATATGCCACTACAAAGGCACAAGTGTATTGCAGAAGGTGTTATTGCACTGATACCCATCTGGAATTCTCCTCCAGCAATACCATTCATGTCTTCTTTTTCGTAAGCTTTCAAATTTAATTTACAATAAAGACAGTGGAGCAGGGTGGGGTGGATTAAAATACAGTATGGACTTTATCTGGCATTGATGGGGGACAGGTGTTTCCAGTTAATCAAAAGGGCTAGAGACTCAAGCATATTGTTCTGCCTCACCCCTACCCAGAGGAAAGTGTGGTGACCTGCTCCATGGCAGGCAAATGACGGGATCAGCTATCTGGGACCCTTGAGGCAAGGCAGCTGGTGGGGCACAGGGTTTATGTGAGGGCCCACTATCACAGAGGCACACGCTTCTAGGGAAGGACATGCAGGTGGTATATAACAGCAGCATCCCTGGCAGCAGAGTGGTGGTGTTCCCATCGGTATGCACCACTCTGCACCGTTAGAGTAAGGCCACAGGTTAGCGGGGCAGCTCATAGGCAGGGGAAAGAGAAAAGGGCAGGTGGGGCTGTGGGATAGGCTAGAGGGAAGGCACAAACAGGGGTCCTCATAGTGGGCAGAGGAGGAGAGGGAGTTCCTAAGCATTCTCTGCCTGGGGTCCCCCAAACCTGGAACCAGCTATGGTGCAGGAGCTGTCAGGAGAGGGAGAGCATTCCTGCAGAATACCAGGGCTTAAGTCAAGTGTTTGAAGAGGAGGAGGCGGATGAATTACCTCCTCACAGAGCTACAGACTGTGCAATCGGGTTGATCCCAGGGACTAAATTACCGAAGGGGGAAATTTACTCGATGAGCCCGGCAGAAAGAGTAGAGTTGCATAAGTTCATTGATAAAAACCTGGCGCGAGGTTTCAGCCAGCCAGCTAGCTCCCCTCATGCCGCCCCTGTGCTATTCAGAAAGAAAAAGGATGGGGGCTTGTGATTGTGCACAGACTATAGAGGAATCAATGCGGTCTTGATGTCGAACGCCTACCCCATCTCATTGATCAGAGACTTGTTAGGGGTAGCAGCTCAAAGGAAAATATTAACAAAGCTGGACCTCCAAGATGCCTATTTCCGAGTAAGAATAAAGGAGGGGAACGAGTGGAAGACCACTTTTAATACCCCCTTGGGGCAATTTGAATATTGAGTCATGCCTTTCGGGTTGCAAGGGGCCCCTGGGGTGTTTATGAATTTCATTAATGAAGTTCTCCACAAGTACCTTTATAAAGGAGTGATTGTTTACCTTGATGAAGTGATGATGTATTCAGAAGATTATGAATCCCATGTGAAATTGGTGTGGGAGGTGCTAAAAACTCTATACCAACCCTGTATGTAAAACTGTCCAAGTGTGAGTTTCATAAAGAGAAGATGGATTTCCTGGGGTATCGAGTATCGGGGAGAGGATTAGGGATGGATCTGACCAAAGTGGAAGCTGTACTTGGATGGGAAGCCCCTCAAACGAGGTGGCAGCTACAGTCATTTCTGGGGTTTGCTAACTTCTACCAACCCTTCATAAAAAATGTTGCTCAAGTAACCTTGCCACTAAAAACTAAGGGGAAGGGCGCTGGGAAAGTGAAACCGAGCACTAAACTAGCCTGGTCTAAGGAATGCCAAGTGGTCTTTGAGGAATTAAAAGCTCACTTCACCTCCAAACCTGTGTTGCGCCATCCTGATAAGAGCCGCCCATTCGTGATACAGGTGGACACGAGTGATGTTGCCATGGAAGGAGTCCTCCTGCAGGAGGGGGAGGATGGGAAAATGCACCCCTTTGCTTATGTGTCCAAGAAATTTTCTGAGGCCGAAAGGAACTGGGTAGTGTGGAATAAGGAGGTGGCAGCAGTCAAACTGGCCCTAAGTACGTGGAGGCACTGGCTGGAGGGGGCTAAAGTGCCATTTGAGGTATGGACTGATCATAGAAATCTGGATGCATTGCGAGAACCTTGCAGACTGGGAGCCAAGCAACTGCGGTGGGTGGAGTTTTTCTCACAATTCAACTTTGTGATTAAACATTTCCCTGGGAAGTCAAATTTCCTGGCAGATGTGCTCTCCTGACTTCCCCAACATAACAGCCAGAGGGAGGAAGTGATAGATATGATGTTTCCCCTGCCCAGTTGGGAGGGGCAGTGATTACCAGAAACCAAGTGGCCAAGGTGAACCACCTTCCCCCTTCTCTCCTACCCCTGGAGTGGAAAGAGAAAATTAAGGTGGAACTGGAAAAGGAAGGGGAGGGAAATTGGCCGGAGGACTTAGAGAAGGGGAAAATAACAGTTGGTATAAGAACAACAAACTGTATATCCCACAGGGTCTATGGGGAGAGATAGTAAAACACTGTCATGGTGCCAAGTTGGCCGGGCAACTGGGTTATTTAAAAACACTGCACTTAATACAAAGACAGTTTTGGTGGCCAGGAATACGTAAGGATGTGTCACAATATGTATCCACATGTCAGATCTGTTTAATGGGCAAAAGGGGGGGGGGAACCTCCAGGACTACTATAACCTCTGGAACACTACAACCCCGACCCTGGTCTGTAGAATCCATGGACTTCATTACTGACCTCCCACCGAGTAAGGGGAAAACAGTGATTGGGGTGTGTGTGGATTTGTCTTCCAAGCAAGCCCATTTTGTTCCGTGCTCTAAGTTGCCAACAGCCAAAAGTTGGCCACATTGTTCATGCAGCATGTAGTAAGACTCCATTTATTCTCAGACAAGATAATATCAGATCAGAGCCCACAATTTGTTGCCAGGTTTTGGCAGGAGCTGATGGAAGTAAAGGCATGACTCAAGGGTTGAGTTCAGCATATCATCCTGAGAGCGACGGGCAATCCAAAAGGGTTAATCAAGTCCTGGAGCAATTTTTAAGGTGTTACATTAATTATCAACAAGATAATTGGACTGATTTCCTGGCGTTTACAGAATATTGTTACAAAAATAGCATTCATAGCTCTATGGGAGCATTCTCATTCAAGATCACCCAGGGCTTTGAAGGCAAACTCTTGCCGTTTGTGAAAGACCCCTGCCCGGGAGTAGGCGGGGATATCAGTACTTGGTGGAACTCTATCATAGAACAGTGGGATCTAATAACGAAAACCCTGGGAAGAGCCAAACAGAATTACAAAAAGCATGCAGACCGTAAACGCTCCCCACCCCCCACCCCCCGGGATCTGAAACCTGGAGATGAGGTTTATGTGTCCACAAAAAATCTCGAGGGCGAACAACCGAGCAAAAAGTTAGGATGGAAGTACATCGGACCTTATAAAATCCTCGACATCATAAATTGGGTAGTTGTGAAACTAGACCTGACAAAGGATTTAAGACATATCCATCCAGTATTCCACTGCAGCTTGTTGAAGAAAGCCCCAGAAGCAAACACCTGGCATCTGAAATCTGGAGTTCCTCCCCCCCTCATGATGGATGGACAAGTTCATCATGAAGTGGAAGAGGTGTTGGACTCAAAATGGAGAAGAGGAAAATTATTATACTTGATAAAATGGAAGTACTTTGACAAGGGTCAAAATGAGTGGGTTCAAGCTAAAGATGTAAAAGCTAAAAGACTCATCAAAGCTTTTCACAAACGTTATCCAGAGAAACCGAGGGAGGGGTGATCCTGTTATAGATGTAGTTTTTTGGGGGGATAATGTCAGGCAGTCAAGCCAGCCTGGCTGCCATGACGGTGAATGCATGTCTACTGGTGGGGGGATGGGCTTTCTTCCTGTAGTGTAGCTTCCTTCAAGCTATGCTTTGCCAAGAGACCTTATCAGTGCAGCTGCTAGTGTGTGGGAACCAGGTGTGGGAACTTCGGCTGGATCTGGCTCTGAACCACAAAGTTGGTGGCCATGAAAACTGGTTGAGCCAGCAAAGTTCCCCTCCTTCCTTGCCCTCATCTTGGATAGGCTGTGGGGGGGAAGCAGCCCCAGCTATTCTGAAGGCAACTTCTGGAATTCACCTGGCTAGAGCTCAGCTAGACATGGCAGCTTCCTTATGTTCCTTGTGTAATGCCTAAAATATAAGTTTCAGCCCTTGAAAAGTAGTATTGGGGTGGAAAATAGAGCACCTTGTCCTGCTGTGCTGTGGGCCAGATCAGGATTTTTAATCACCCATTTTAGGCTTTTAAATGGTGGCGGCATTCTTGTGTCTGACACAAGGAAACCATCATGTCTAGTTTGGCCCGTCAGCTGAAACAATGGTCCATATCCCTGGCTGGCATGTAGGCTACTAGCCTGACAACGCGACTTCTGTCAGCCATGTCTGTTCTGCCTCCACTGCTCCTGCCAGGTAGAGGAGAATCCTGGAACACTTGTGGCCAGATCCGTCGTCTGGTGTGGTTGATGTGTAGTTATCCCAGGGCCTAGGAGGGTAGTTGGATGTTCAGGAGGTGTTGCCTCAACAAGTGACACCTCAAGATTGGCCCTTGGAGCTGATGGGTCGGGGTTTATGGGGCTACCACTGTGCAGGGGTCTCCCTGACTTCCCTGCTCTTCCTCAGGTAATGTTCCTGGTTCCTCAGGCTCCTATTCTGAGCCCATGGATCATTCAGGTCATGACAAGAGAAGCAGGATGGAGGACGGGAGGTAGCTGAGGATGATGTTAGCTGGCAGCACTAGCTGCCGTAGGCCTAGCAATCCTAGAAGCAGCAAGCTGGGCAGCAAGATAGGCAGGATTAGAGCACACGTGCTTGAACACATGGGGGTATGGTGCATGGGGACATACTTAACAGGTTGCCTGCTTCTTGCTCCCACACTCCATCCCCCTTGCAGCATCAATGGAGCAACTTGAAGGCGAAACAGTGAGGATGCACCCAGAAGTGATGTCACGGCATCTATGATGCTCTAGGCATTCTCCCAATCTGTATCCTTCTTACTATGAGCATTAAAATGAGTGATTGTGATGCTCCCCCTTCCCAGCCTCCATCACCAAAACACTCCTGGTGATTGCTAGTGAAGTGATGAGAGGGGGGAGTGCCCTTCAGGCAGTGCTGGTTAACCAAGTTTTCTGTATTTTCAAGCGCCAGTTAACAAACTTTTAATTGTAAAAATATTTTCAGAGTAACATGTATTATTTCAGAAGCCAGAAGAATTAAATCTTTCAAGCAAGTAAGTGAGTGCAATCTTCTATGTCTCACAGGAAGGCAGATTGGCTCTCGGGAAGCAAGTATTGGTTTCACCAGTTTGGCGCCCGTCACTGATGATTTCTACAATGCAGCTTGAGCATTCCTTCTAAAACGGTTCTCCTACTCCACAGAAGGAAGCAGGACTGCTCTCTATGAACTCCAGCTCTTCAAAACAACAGCCACCAGCTGGCACACTGAGAACCAGTGTGGTGTAGCGGGTAGAGTGTCAGACAAAGATCTGAGAGATCCAGGTTTGAATCCTCACTCTGCCATGGGAGCTCACTGAGGGACCTTGGGCCAATCACACACTCTCAGCCTAATCTACTTCACAGGGATAATATGAGGATAAAATGGAGGAGAGGAGAATGATGTAAACAGGGCCGGTGCCCTGGTTTCTGGCGCCTGAGGCGAGATACCTACTTGTGCCCCTCGCCCCTTGCACACACGGTCCAGCCCTGCGCAATGATGTCATTTGTGATGTCATCATGCATGAGCGTCTCCCTCACCTGAGGTGAGTGGCAGCGGCAGGGAGGTGGCCCGCTTCCCCACTTTCTGCTGTGCCACCTGGACGAGGAGCCAAGCCGAGGCAGGCGGCAGCAGCGGAGTGGAGAGGCGAGCGGGGACACAGCCCGCTTCCGGGTCAGGAGGGCATCGGGGGCTGGCATGGCACCTCCTTCAGAGTTCAGCGCTTGAGGCGGCTGCCGGCACCACCTCCATGGATGCGCCAGGCCTGGATGTAAGCTACTTTGAGTCCCTATGGGGGAGAAAGGCAGGATGTAATGAACTAATTAGCTAACCAACTAAATAAATCAATAGCCTTACAAATTTACTCAAGACTGGTCCTAGATCTCTGTGTATTTAGATATGATCTAGTTTGTGTCTCCAAACACAGCTTTCAATCAGATCCTAAGACTGGGTACCCTCATGACCCACCTAAGTTCCCTTTCTCTTGGACTTTAGCCTCATTCTCCTAACTGCAATCACCTCCCTCCACACAGCATAACCACTTTGACCCTGAAGCTGGCTAGAGGCAGGGGTAATGGAAATTCAAATATAGGAGAATCTCTGCATTCACATGCAGGTTTTCAAAATTTCAATCACGACCAGGTTCTGATATTTGAATTTAAACATAAATATTTTTAAAGAAATTGTCTGTCCTCCCGATGTATTTTCAGGCACAAATTAAAAGCATCAGCTTGACAAACTCCGTAGTTTTATATTTTGCTTTTTAAAATTCCATCTCCCTATTAATTAGAACTTTTGCAAGAAAATTCATATCATGTTGTGGGCTCTGAGTCCTCAGAGGATGAAGACCTCAGGGAGGATGACAGGGGAGAGAGTGTTCCAAGCCCCTCCAGAGTCAGCCGCTTGGAAGACCAGCAGGGAGTGGAACAGCAGGAGCCCTTGCCGGAGCAGGCTGAGGCATCCAGGGCAGACTCAGAGACAGAAGCTGTTCCCTTACCTGCACCAGCAGTTGAGACCAGGGCAACATCCCCACCCAGCTCCCCTGAACCTGAAAGACAGCGTAGGGTGCGGCAGCGTCTTGCTGCCCAGGAAAGGAGGCGAAGTGCAAGGCTTCAGGCACTCAAACAGCGGCGTAGTGACCTTGAGTCTTAGCAGGATGCAGCACTGCCCTGGAGGTGATTGCTCTTAAGCCAGGATGCCCTTTCCCTCGTTGCAGAAGCACCTGTGCACAGACCCGCCCGGCTCTACTGCGACCCAGCTCTGCTCTGACTGCTCTCTTGGCTCTCACCTTTGAATTCGGCTCCCTGGACTACGCTTCCTGCTTGTTCCCCGGTCGGCTTGGTTGAACTCTGGACTTTTAGAGAAGCTTGTGGCAGACTCGCCGCCTGCATTCCAGCACATATCGGGAGGTTTTTTCCCTTCCAAATTCACTTGGGCTCAAAACAGAGAACTGAAAATTTATCTCTATGGAACCTGTGAAGTAAGAAAGAAACACTGAAGGAAGACCGGTAAATCTAAAGTAGTCACTGCCTTTCTCACTCACAGCGTTATTTTGCAATAAAATGGGAAGGGAGGGAACCATGCACACCCTCTTTGAAGCCTTTGAAATCCAGAATGGTGGCAGATCTACAGAATGTTTCATGGTTTTTGGATTCTGTATTGGGTCCGGGAGATGGGAGCGATGAACTGATGATTAAGCTGAAAACCACTCTGTCATCACCACAATTTCTTTTTCCATTCCCATCTTTTAAAAAAAATACTCTTGCTTGCAAAGGAATTTTCTCATGAGTATGGAATGCAGCATTAATCCTTTGTGGTATAGGATAAAAACACAAACTTCTTGTGCTGGAATGCCCAAATGACTAAGCAAATAAATATTTTGAACAGTAGTGCTACTATTCTATCAAAAGGATGCCATGCTACAAAGTGGGTGAGGGGAGAGATGGAAAGGAATTTAAAGTCTTAATATTTCATTACTGAGCAATTTCCAAGTCACTAATAATAAACATCTGCTGTTTCCTCCCCCTTCCACTTGGGACATCTTTGTGGTTTGTTTTGTTTTAAACAGCAATTGAATATTGTTATATTGTTATAACTAAGTAACAATCTGTATATAAGGACCTTTGAATGTCCAGCTTTCAAAGTAAATCTCTAGTGCTTTTTTTTGTGGAGATACAAGGGAAAAGGCACAGCTCCATGATGAAAGGAGCTAGAGGCTTAGTTTAAAAAAAAATCTGGGAGTTCACAGAACATGGTACATACAATGTTATATCATTATATCAATATAATGATATTTAACTGCTGATTAAAAAAACCAGAAAAGCTCTGGTGGCGTGGTGGGGATGAGGATGGGGAATACCCGCTGCCAGGGGACCGAGTCAGGGAAACAACAGGGAAACTTGCCTTGTGGAATCTCCATTGCCACTGCATTGTATCAGTAACTGCAGTAGCAACAGGGAAACTACATGAGCCTGTCCCCCAGACACCACCCTTATGTGCTTATACTCAAGGAAATAAAAAAGCTTAACCATACTTTAAATGTATAATGTTATGGTCTCAATAGGAAAATTGACACTGACCACAGTACCTGTCAATCAGTAATTGAATATCATGATTTCAGAGTAATGGAGTGTTAATTTGCAGAATGTAGCACACTGAAGTGGATGACTTATCACACGTGTATTCTATTTTTAGCATCAGCTGTCTCTATTGTGTAGAGATGCTTATTCAGCTACACATTGTAAAGGTATTCCTGGGAAGGCAAGCTGATTGTTGGGTACTTGCTGCATTTAATATCCAACAGATGTTCCAGAAAGAAAGAGTCCAACTAGGAAGATACAACACACTCAGGATGTATTGATGGAGGATTCCTTCTATCACCATAGAGGATATAAGAGAGCAATAGAGATGCTGGGTTATGGACCAGGGGATCTTTCTTTTGGTTGCAGTGGACTGAGACTAAAACCACCCATGCATACAGGAATATACAGGAAGGTTTAAAAGTGGTCATGCAGGAAGGTTCATTTTTAATCCACTCAGAAACCCCATAAGAGCACCTTAAGAATTGGTTTTTGTTTTGCACACATGCACACCAAGACTGGGACTTTTAAGGGGCAGATACGAATTTGGTCAATTGCGGTCACCCCTCTAGGATAGAAGGGTTCAAAGCTGACCTTAATGGAGGCTGTGGGACAGTAGACCTTTGGGAATACAATATATTTCCAGCTCCATGGAAATTCAGAATACACAGATAGAGATAACTATACTCCAAAGGCTTGAAAATGGTTTGAGAGTCTTCACTTAGCATGGTATACAGACGTTTCTGTTGTCTCACTATTGCCTCTATTCAGATAAATTTTACAGGTTTTTTGAATGGACACAGATAATCTGCAAATCTTGTTTATTAGAGATGAAAAGGGACTGAATGTCCATACCACAAGCAAATATCTCTCTCAAACCACCTCTTCATATATCTAGCCTGAGTGCACAAAAGATTTTAAATCAAAGTTACATTGGAACCTGTGGGTCATCACAGCATATTCCAGTGAGAGAAGTTCACCTTGCAGGGGAAGACATTTGTTTAAAAATTGACCAAAGAAAACAGATTTCCATCTGGCTTCATTGATCACCACAGGATCACTGCCGTTACTATTCAGTCTGCAACCTTGTAAGCTCTTTTCCTAATGTCTGGATTGTACATGTTCCCTAAATCCATCCAGAGAATCTCAACAGTGTAAAACCTGCAATTTAATGAGGGCACTAACAACATACTTGGCCTAAGGTTTCTGGAAGACACTCAAGAGGCATTACCTACTTAGAATTTGGTGTGAAAACTGTGAATTATAATGACTATAAATGTTTCTTTAGAAATACCCATTAAAAGACATTTTAGAGGATTAGACTGACTTTGCAAGATTTATATTGTGCTCAGTTTAAGCAGGGTTTGTTATAAGCAGCAGGAGTGATAGACAGGAAATAATGAAGAATCATGACATTCAATCCGCTCGTTTCTTCAAAATCCCCTTTATTGATCTGATTGCTCAACCCATTATCACCTGCTAGATGCGACCAAAGAACTGGCCCTCATTCTTTTGATAGGTAGGGTCTGAAAATTTTCCAAATACTATGTAAAAAGGAAAGTAGATTGACAGTGCAGTCCTTAACAGAGTTATTCTCTTCTAAACCCATTGACTTCAATAGACTTAGCAGGGTGTAAAAATCAGGTCATCAGGGACCCAGAGATAGGCCAATTGGACGTTTTCCATCTGGTCTTGTGCTGCTCATAGGATTTTTAAGCATTAGACTACCCCGGTAGCAAAGGCATCGCTGCAGGATAAACATCTTATCATAATCCAGGGAGCTGTGGGAACATTAAAGACACTTTATTGAATGTGGTTATTTCAGTAAGACAGAAGATGAATTCATCCTGTAAAGGATAATGGATAATATCATCATGCTGTTATTTGTTCTCTGTTGTTTGTTATAGTGTTGAAAATCTCAGATCAGGATAAATTTAGTTATTATTTGGTCAACTGAGGAGAAGGATAAAAGGACTGCTAAATATTATTGCCCTAGATGGGCTGTGTTCTTTATGGAAATAACAGCTATTCATGAAATACAGCAGAACCTAATCCGTCTAACCTTTACTGGTATCTACATCTTTGTGTTCCCTGTAGAATGCATGTTGCTGGTATGTTCACAGGCATGGGAACAAAGGGATATCAGAAGCAGAAGGGTAGAAATTAGGAATTGTAATAATAAATCAAGCAGCATCTATGCATGACAGCTAAAGTACAGTGGTTGTGAGTCACTAGTTTGTGAAACTACTGGAAGTAGTAACATTCATATCTGAAATTACCACTAGTAGGGTGTGAATAACACTGAATCCTAGAGCAGACAGCTGTAATCCTAAACACACTACTAGAAACTGAAATCCCATTGAACTCAGTCAGGCTCAGGGCTTTTTTTCAGCAGGAATGCGGGGGAACAGAGTTCCGGTACCTCTTGAAAATGGTCACATGGGTGGTGGCCCCGCCCCTGATCTCCAGACAGAGGGGAGTTTAGATTGCCCTCCGCACTGCAGCTGAGAGCAATCTAAACTCCCCTCTGTCTGGAGATCAGGGGGCAGGGCCACCACCCATGTGACCATTTTCTCCGAGGGCAACCCACTGAGTTCCACCACCTCTTTTCCCAGAAAAAAAGCCCTGGTCAGGTTCAATTGTCAATAAACAAGCTTAGGCTCATTCTGAATGACAAGGAGATACAACTTATATTTTTGGAATGTCAAAGCAGACTGATGTAGTTAATGTATGATAGCAATGCTTAGGGCCCAGCTTTACCGGTAGAAAAATGTCAGTACATTAGCTGCTTTTCTTCAACCCCATCTAAAATGGAAAGGTAGCATAAACAAACTCAAATGGGTGGAAATCAGGGCTGTCTGTCAACAAAGGAAATTTTAAGTTATTAAGTACCTGCTGTTTATTTCATTAATTGATTAAATTAAGTTTCATACTATCAAAACATTGATATTAGTGCCTATTTGAGATTTCGGTGGAAAGCATGTGATATTTAGTGATTTGCAAATGTCCTCCAGCCCCAGTTAAATGAATTAATGTGTCAATATCCATCACATACTTGCTTCAAATTTTGGTCCATGAAGAATCATGGCCCTGGCAAAAGCATTACAGAGGCTGGAGACCTCTTCACTCCAGTACATAGCTAGTTGGCCTTGTTCACACATGTGGGAGAATGCAGTAGCAGTGAAATGACAGAAACCTGAGATGGCAGAAAGACTCCACCACCTAAGACTGCAGCTAGAGGATCATGGGTAGAGTTGCCAGCCCGGCACTGGCAATACCCAGGATATTGGGGTGGAATCACTGAATGGCATTACAATCAGGGCTTTTTTCACCTGGAATGCATTGGAATGGAGTTCTGGCACCTCTTGAAAATGGTCACATGGACAGTGGCCCCGCCCCCTGATCTCCAGACAGAGGGGAGTTTGCGCGGAGGGCAATCTAAACTCCTCTCTGTCTGGAGATCAGGGGGTGGGGCCACGAGAGCAATTTAAACTTTAAAAAACTACCCCCTTGTTCCAGGTGACCCAAAGTGACGTCATTGTGTGGTCCGGAGTTCCACCACTGAGTTCCACCACCACTTTTCCCAGAAAAAAAGCCCTGATTACAATGATGCCTCAATGTCACTTGCAGCATGAAGCTGGAAGTGACATCATGGCATTGGTATGATGGCAATCCCCCCCAACTCCCAGTTTAGCTCCTGCTGCTCCTTGAAGCAGCAGCAGAAGCAGCAAGGCCTGGGGTAGGAGTCTCCTTCTCCAAAATGGGAATCCTAGCAAACCTAAGAAATCAATTTGGAATGCCCCTGAGCTATATACATTGCTAATAGACAGCAGCATAGTAAAATACTGTGCTGTTTTTCTATTTGCAGGGAGACTTTCATGGGAAGGAACATACAAAGCTGGGATCGACCATCTGGAATCTGAAGTGCTACAGTCCATTTTTCCATCTTATTACAGCTTTGCTATGCCACCTCATTCTTCCACATATATGAACCAGGTCACACAGAAGAATTCATAAATGCTTCCATTAGGCTATAGATGCACATCAATGTTTAGAAGAGGTAAATTTGAGACTCAGAGCCAAGCTACAAGTGATGCCTTACACAGGTTGGACACTTGTCAGCTTCCCTCAAGTTTTGATGGGAAATGTAGGCGTCCTGGTTTTACAGCTTGGCTCTCCATTACAGCTGCAAGACCAGGATGCCTACATTTCCCATCAAAACTTGAGGGAAGCTGACAAGTGTCCAACCTGTGTCAGGCGTCACTTGAAGCTTGGCTTTGAATGCAGAAAAGGATAGTAATGATGATAGTTCACATACAGAATTTCAGGTGAAATGCTTGGACTTCAGAGGAGTCTCTAGGCCCAGTTCAGAATGAGCTGAGAGTGAGCCTTTGGAATTTGCTTTTTGGATCCTTACAACAGACCTTCTTTTGCATCAATGACTTAAAACTAAGTAAACAAAAGCGAAATTAATTATTTAAACAAGAGACCATCTTTAGAATTTGTATTCCCTCTTATAGTAATACACCAGAAACAAAAAAACCTACAAGATAAGCAAATTTGCACTTAACTCAGATCTGGCCCACACCAATGAACCAACTAATAAACAGAAAAATAAGGTATATGAATATACAGTAATGGCTAAAAGGAAGGAGAAAATCTATTAGTATAGTTGGTCAAAACTGGTTTTCTTATAATTGAAAAAACAGTGTGCATTCATCATCCACTCTGACACATGCATTTTGTTTCTTGTCAAGAAGACTTTAATATTGTAATTGTTATACTATTTTTTTTAAAATAGTATCATTTACTTTAGACTCTTCTTTTAAAATAAAAAACCAGTTAATGCTACAGCTGTTCGATTAAACCAATTTCAGTTTACCACCCTAGAAACAATAATAAAAGGAGCAGCAAAATATAAATTTGAGACCAAAAATAGAATGAAGGAAGGGAAAGAGAAAGTTGGGGGTAGGATATGAAAAACACTTCCCTGCGGCTCTCCAGGCTGTGCCATAGTGTTATCTGGAGAAAGCAAATTCCCTCATCTGCTTCAAACAAGGTAATTGCAGTATCTAAGATACCATGATGGGTAAATGTTGACTTTTTAAATGGCAACAACGGTAACTATGATGGAAATCAGTTATTTCACAAGCAATATTCTTGAGGAATACTTCATTCTGTTCTTTGTTCCTATGTAAGAGACTCTACATTACCAGAAAACAGCTAGAAAGCCTTCCAAAAGCGTGAGATTTATTATCACTCACATTGCAGTTGCTATTGTCTTTACAAACTAATGAGGATTTCAGCGATTGCAGAGACATTGTTTTCCAACCAGTGTGATGATCTAAAACAATAATGTACAGGTTGTTGCACACAGCAGCAACAGGCTTATGGGCTCGTCCAAAGTCTTGCAATGCCAGAACTAAGTATCGATAAAACATCCACTGTCATATTATTCACTCATGCTTGCCTCCTGATGTGGTAAGTTCTGCTCTCAAGGAGACATCCTCGCAACAGCTGGTGCATGGGACAGAACATGGGGGAAAGCACTGAAACATGGTGACAGTTCCCGAAACAGAGCTTCGTCTACCTCCAGTTGTCTTTAAGCTTAGCTTCCCTTTCTCCTAAGGATGCTGTGGTAACCTAAACTGGAACTGTGCAGTAGAAAAAGGCCTCCCCCTCAAAACACATTTCCCTCCCCGCTCACCTTCTTTGCTGCCTCTTTGTAGTCCTAGCAATATCAACAGCCATAACTCTCTTCTACTAATTGATACTTTTTTCTTCTGTCACTACCTTTCTGCTAGAGTGGCACGGTGGTTAATTTTAGGTAAGGACCAGAGAGACTCAGACTGAGATCTCTACTCAGCCACGCAGCACACTGGTTGACCTTGGGCCAGTTACTGTCTCCCAGCCTAACCTTTCTCACAGGATTGTTGTAAGGCTAAAATGGAGCATGGGAAGACTGAGAGCCTCGCTACAAGTGACATCTTCCACGCGAACGGCACTTGATCATTTTCGCAAGTCTTTCTGGGTACTGAAGTCCCTCTCCCACACCCCTTTTCCTTCTGTTCCTTCCCCTCTCTGTTAGCACGGCTGCCTGAAGAGACGGAGAAAGCCTACGACAGCAGCTTTTGCAAATCGTCTTGCTGGGGGGTGGGGGATGCTCTAGAGAAAGCTGACATGTCGGTGAAGTCCTCCCCTCTCTGTTAGAACTGTTAGGATCGCTGCCTTAAAAGTCAGAGAAAGCCTGCGTTTGCAAATCGTTTCTCCAGTCGCAAGCTTGCTCTCAATGATCTTTGGGGGCGGGCAGCTGCAACTTTCTTAGCTTTCTCCAGAGCATCCCCCCCCTCCCCAAGCAAGACGATTTGCAAAGTTGCAGCTGCCCGCCCCCAAAGCTCATTGAGAGCAGGCTTGCGACTGGAGAAACAATTTGCAAACACAGGCTTTCTCTGACTTTTAAGGCAGCGATCCTAACAGTTCTAACAGAGAGGGGAGGACTTCACCGACATGTCAGCTTTCTCTAGAGCATTCCCCACCCCCCCAGCAAGACGATTTGCAAAAGCTGCTGTCGTAGGCTTTCTCCGTCTCTTCAGGCAGCCGTGCTAACAGAGAGGGGAAGGAACAGAAGGAAAAGGGGTGTGGGAGAGGGACTTCAGTACCCAGAAAGACTTGCGAAAATGATCAAGTGCCCTTCGTGTGAAAGATGTCACTTGTAGCGAGGCTCTGTGTATACCACCTTGAGTTCCTTAGAGGAAGGCTTGGACAGAAATATCCATATCCAGTTTATTTGTTGAAATCCTCGATCAGCCAAGGTGTTAGAAGCAAGTCAGCAATGCATTAAAAAGTAACAGATAGGAGAATAATATACGCTATGAAGAATTCACAGTATTGTTAATAGTAGTGAAATTGTTAAAACAGTAGAGAAACTGCTTCCTTGTTGAACATTCTGAGGCACAAAATTTTGCCACCTTGAGGGTGGTTTGGAACAGAAATATAACAGAAAGATAGCTACAAGCAGCTGCTCTTCTTGGAATTAGTCACTATGAGAAACATTGCAATGCTAAAGGTGTTTCTCTGCTTGCAGCTTCCTTGCTGCTTTCCTGGCCAATCCTCTCCTCCGCCAGTTACTTAGGCCAGATTTAAACACAGTGCTATCTGAGGGGGGGAAAGCACTCACCTGAAGGACTTTGTCTTCCAACACTGTTGAGAAGCCATCAGGATTAAAAGAGATACTGTGGGACTGCAAAGTTCCACAGGAGAGTGATTTTCCTCTGCCAGCATTTAATTAGACAAATAAAGGACAGTGTGGTACTTCTTTCTCTCGGCCATACTAACCTTTCACGTGCACATGTTCAATGTGGCCAAGGAATAGTTTCTCTACGGTAAAACTCCTAACAGCCATTCCATGGAGTCAATATGACTCGTTTAAAAAGCTGAAGAATGAGCTAGTGAAAGAATAATCTCACATTCTGTTGCTCATCAAACAGCTGCAGCTTGCAGCAAATGGATCCAAGGGTCGATTCCTCAAGGAATATTTGGTTGAAGAACTAAAAAGGAGAGAACTGGAGAGACTAGAGAACCACTCCCTAGAGCATCCGCCATGCCTGAACTGAAGGGATGAAGACTGGGGGCAGAAACCATGTGGTCCCTCAAGAGCCTCAATGGCTGAGGGCCAAACTACAAGTGACGAATGACACAGGTTGGACACTTGTCAGCTTCCCTCAAGTTTTGATGGGAAATGTAGGCAGCTTGGCGGAATGTTGGACAAGTGACAGTTGAAATGTCCATTGGACAGCAGTCAGAGAGCCAAGCTGCAAGACCAGGACGCCTACATTTCCCATCAAAACTTGAGGGAAGCTGACAAGTGTCCAACCTGTGTCAGGCGTCACTTGTAGCTTGGCCCTGAGTTCACATGGGGCTAAGCCAGGAGATTTCAAAGCACCTTACTAACATAGGAATTCCCCTGGAATAAAAGGCACAAGAACTCTTCCCCACCAATCTTTAAAGCAACTGTCCACAGACAGCACGTCTGGCTTTAATAGATGATACAACAGCAGTTCTTTTCCACTGAGCTGTGTGTGGTCGTCATCTGCTATCCCATAATAAAAGCAGGAAGCCAAAGATTTCTTTTAAAAACAAAATCAAGGATAATGAAAACAATCATTCAAATGGGAGAGGAAAATTGCATGAAACAATCACTGTGACAAGCGGGTTGTAGATTATTGAGGAAAATTAACCCAACTCCATCATTAGTTCCTAAGTTCTCAGACTACGAGCAAACAAACAGCTTAAAAAGAGAGATCAGTTTTGACTAAAGTCAAATGACATCCAATTACTGTGCCTGCACAGCTCAATCATGTTTTAGTTAATATTTACAGATCACTGAGTTACAACAACTGCCATAGCCCCAAATGGATTTTATTTGCTTCATATATTTTGAACAAATTTCAGTCCTGCATGCATATAATGGAAGCAGAACAAAATAAAAACCACTTCTCAAGGGGCTTGGAAGAACAGACAATGCACATATAAATATCCTTCCTGTATGATTAAAACTAGAAACAACTCTCTTCCAGGATTAATGATGCAATAAAATAGCCGTGCTTTAGTTACTTATCTCTTTTGTTCAGGTCTTCATTTTGGTGCTTCTAGAAAACATATGGATTTGGGCTTGGATCAGACAAACAGCTTTGTGGCAAAACTGATTCTGAACATACTACTTCACAGAGTGGTGGTGGTGGTGGTGGGGTATTACATGAAAGAGTGCCCCCCCCCCCGCAAATCCGTTCATTTAGAACACCAGACTTCAGAGTCGGTTCCAGGTTATTAGGGGTCTTGGGCAAAGAATACCCATGGTCTCTCCTCTACCATTGTCCCTCACACCTCCCTTCCTGCCCATCTGCCCACTCTCCCACATGGCCCCTACCTGCCTGTGCATCCTCTCCACACCTGCACATTAGCCTGCTGATCGCCCGCATTCATAGCCATCTGCATAGCCTGCATGCCCTTTCATCTACAACACAGAGTGTCATGGATTCAGAAGAGTTAGCTGTGTTAGTCTGTAGTTGCAAAATAGTAGAGTCCAGTCGCACCTTTAAGACTAACCACCTTTATTGTAGCATAAGCTTTCGAGAACCACAGCTCTCTTTGTCAGATGCATGCGTCTCTTCGTCAGATGCTCCATGCATCTGATGAAGAGAGATGTGGTTCTCGAAAGCTTATGCTACAATAAACACAGTGTGTGTGCTGCTAGAAGTGCCTCCTCCATGGCTGCCAGGAGCACTGCTACAGTGACCACCTGTACACCCTTCCACAGTACTGCTGGGCAGCACATGCAGTCAGGAATGTAGTCATGGAGCACTCATAAGAAAGTGGGTGCCCAGTAGGGGAAGGATTCAGCAGCAATGGGATCTGCCAGAAGCCCTGGGCCTTGGCAGGGTACGCTGATGCCAGTCCTGCTAGATTTCTCCCAGACAATAATCCAGTGCCACATCACTATTGCAATTAAAGCATATCAGTCTGCTATGGAGAGAAGGCGTTCATTTTTACATCCCCAATATTGTTGGGGATATTGTTGTTGGGGATATTGTTATCTATAAAGTATTATTTTTATGGAATTTCCCCAAATGTAGGTGGTTGCAAACATGCAACTCTGTTTTGCAGAGAATAGAGAGGTTTGCTTAAAGCTACTGAGTAAATCTATAGCAGTGGTATTTATTTATTTATTTACTTACTTACTTACCTCACAGGGTTATTGCAAGTTTAGAATGGAGGAGAGGAGAACAATACAAGTTGCTTTGAGTCCCCTTTGCTGAGAAAGGTGGGGTATAAATGAAATAAATATAATCAGTGGTATTTCTGCACCTGGAACTCTCCAATGGCAGATGGAGACCCACTGAACTGAAATTATTTCATGAGAAATGTCACAGCCAAATGACATGAATTTGTGTAGTTTCAGTCAAGTGAGAATAAGGGTTATGATCTGACTGATGTCTGGGTTAGGTGAGTAAAACAGCCGACCAAGACAGCCCGTGCAGGACAGAAAAACACAAGCTAAGCACCAAGAACTGTACCACAGGAACGAGCTACAGGTCAGATCCACAGAGACTGCAACAAGAACTAATCCAAAAGGCTGGGAGAAGCAAGGAGACTAGTGAGCGGTCTGCAGTAGCCAGGCAATACTGGATGGAGGGAGAGAATGCAAGGAAGAACTTTTATGGGGATGTGGAGCTGCAAAGCACATGGTATCTGTGCAAAGCACTGAAGGACTGACTAATGCGGAGAGAGGATATATAATCTGGACTGTGTTGTATGAAGGGAGAGGTCTAAACTGATCTGAGCTACAAAGAATCCTCTCCACTATGGAGGAGCCTCCCCTTGCTGTCCAACTGCTCCTCTCATGCATTCAATGAGAGGCAGAGGCAGAGCACCCTTGCTCTCTACACAGCCACACTAGGAGTAGGTCCTTTGGGGAAAAAACAGCAAAAAGCAGTGGCTTATATAGGTTTATAACCCAGCAGGTGGTCATGATTAGACATGGGCATGAACCAAAAAATTTTAATGAACCAGAGGTTTGTGGTTCGGTGCCAATGACAAACCTGAACCAGTGAACCGCAATGAACATTTCCCGCTGACGAACTGGTTCGAGGTTTGTGGTTCGTGGGCGTCAGAATGGCCCCCATTGGACTTATTCCCAGGGAGTGTTTAGCAGGCTCTCCTCCAGCCAGCACCCCAGTTTCGTCAAGATTGCAATAGGGATCTTGGAGTTATACCCTCTCCAGTCCGAGGCCCCCAGGAAACTCCCATTTGATACAATTACAGCCACCAGTTGACGTTGGCCCAGTGTACAAGGGGTTGGCTGTCAGAACTGCCTATCAGGGTTTGCAGGGATGTGATTGGAGTGCCCATAGCTACAGAACACCCCCTTCCCCCTCCCTCCCCCCGGGTGTCTTCTCCCATGTAACCAATTGTAACCAATTTGCAGCTCCATGGTTGGAAGGAAGACCTGCCGATCAAGGTAAACTGGGCTTCAATTCAGGTTTCCAGGGCGACAGAAGGAGTGCAGACAGAGTTCAGGCATTCCCCCAGCTCCGTTTCCAAGGGAATTGATTGATGGTGCCTGACTGTCTGGCTTCACGAACTGCAGGCGAACACAACGAAACAGGCTTCCAACGAACGCTTGTTCATTGGCCATGGACCCTCACAAATCGCTGGTTTGCGAACAGACAATCAGGCGGTTCATGGGTTTTTTTGGTTCGTAATGCGGTTTGGGCCCATGTCTAGTCATGATCCATGATTTGAAGATAACTGATCTATTGCTAAGAGGGAGGAAGCTAAGCCCAGGGCTCAAAGTTCTAAGCGTAAGGGCTGGACCAGAGGAGATTACATTCACAAATCCACCCCGAGGATGCGCTGCCATTTTGGAGCAGTGAGTTTCCATTGGGGAACTTCTGCTTTTCCAACCCAAAACGGCACTGGGGTGGTATACAAGCAAATAACTCAGCCTCAGGCAAACTCATCTCATTGATTTCAACCCTAAAAGGTAGAAGAAAACTTGACATTTTATTTATTTATTTATGTCATTTATAGTCCGCCTTTCTCACTGAGACTCAAGGTGGATTACATAGTGTGAGATTATTACAATCAGTATCAAGGACATTTTCATACAGTATCAAGGACATTTCCTTTTTTTAAAAAACAAAAACAAAATAAACTTTTATTTTTTCCAGAAGCGTTTCATAAGTGTAGTTCTCAATTCTTAAAGTTACTTCACTTAAACTCATTCACACAGACCTTTTCTAAGACTTCGCGAACAGTTTGCCTGCTTTTCCCTGACTGAATGTTCTTTCACAAACATACTCAGTTCAGGTTTCCACATAGGATATATTTCTTTCAGTAATACTTAAACATGCTAAGGCAGCACACAGCTAGCCCCTCTTTTCCTTACTCAATATTTCTCTCAGAACTGCTTAAAATTACTCAGGCTGCACACAGCTTACCTGCTTTCTCCTGACTGAATATTTTTCACAGAAATGCTTAAACCTGCTCAGGCAGCACACAGCTAGCCTCTCTTTCCCTGACTGAATGTTCTTTCACTAACATAATCAGTTCAGGTTTACACACAGGTTATATTTCTTTTAATAATACTTAAACATGCTCAGGCAGCACACAGCCAGCCTCTCTTTCCCTGACAGAATCAAGGACATTTCCAATAAACAATGCCATAGGATAAATAAATACCAGTTTATAAAGACATAGCATTAGCAAGGATCCAATACAGAGTTGAAGAATTGCTGAAACATAACATAATCAATTCTAGGACTTACATTAGACAACATGAAGCACAGGTATTACATAGGAGTACATATTTAAAGCAACAGATAATATGTAAGACAACATAGTGGTGAAGTCTATGGTTCCTAACTCATTGGCGAAGCATTTGGGACCCCCTCCCTATAATTCCGCCCTCCTATCTGAGTAAAAAGCCTTTTTAAATAATTCGGTTTTGCATTGTTTGTGGAAAGCCAGATGGCCTCCTCATAGTAAGTGATTCCCAGCTGAATGGTTTTATGAACACTTATGGGCTAATTCCGCACACATTGGATAATGCACTTTCAATGCACTTTATCAATCGTTTGAGGTGGATTTTTTCTTCCACACACAAAAACATCTGTTCCAAATGATCTATAAAGAGGATTGGAAGTGCATTATCCAACGTGTGCGGAATCACTCATGGTGTGGAGTTCAGACTTACAGTGCAGTCCTAAGCAGAGTTACACCCTTCTAAATCCATTGACTTCAGCAGACTTAGAAGGGTGTATCTTTGTTTAGGATTTCACAGTTAAGTAACTAACATATTACCTAACCTTTATGCACATGCACTCACAGGGGGGAAAAACCAGAGGAAGTAATTCATTTACCATCATGTCCACGGACTTGTATCTGTCAGAATCTGACCTTTAAAAGAAACAAAGGAATGTGACTGCAGCTTAACTAGAACTGAGAGTAGAAACCAGTGAAGCTTTCATATTGGTTCTCTAGTCGCCCCCACACGTACCTTTAGACATGTGTTGTTTGACAGAAAAATAATTACTTTGGTTCCGGTTTCTCATCTTGGTCTACAGAGAGGGAGACACAGCTTTTAGACCATCAATCACTACCTTCAAACAGCGTCCTTTGGGTTGCAGCAGCTAATTTTTAAAAGTAGAGCAATAACTAGGCAACAGGAAGTAAAATAGCCGGGTTAAGCCTGCTAATTAAAAGAGCTGCAACTGTAGCTTGGCATTTTCAGAAAAGGATAGCTTGCAACTCGAATGCACTGTCAAGGAAAACCTCCAGTAAAGCTTAATGTATCCAGAATCTGTTTCCTACACCACTGAAGTCCATATGGTGGATAGCCTTCTGATATATGACAGAGTTGTTCTGCAAAGCTATGGTCCAGCTTTGGTCAGTGGTCCAGCTATAGTTTAGAGTTCAGACATAATGCAGACCATAATTTGTTGTAACTATGTTTAGCTCATGAAACCAGGATTTGGCTCACAGAAGGTAATTCCAGTTCTCGTTTGCCTCAACAGGCCCGCTTGCGGGGAGGGCGGGTTAAAATATAATTAATAAATAATAATAATAATTAATAAATAAATAACAAATGCCAACTTCGTTGCCTTTGCTCTTTCCTCCACTTTACCCACAGGTCTCTCAGCCTGCATTGCAGCAAAAGTGGCAATGGGTTACAAACCAGGATGTCGATGCTTGTACATTACACGAAACCATAGTTAATACTAACTTTCAATCATGATTTCAGACCCTGGTTTGAGATCCTAATTATCCATAGTTTGTTGAGTAGTGTGAGTTTGGCCAATCACATTAACCGTAGCTGGCTTAATTTTTTTAAAAGCAGGATTTCACATGATGATCTGAACTAAACTGGAGTAAAAGACATCCATATATCTATGTTTCCAGTCTCTGAAAAAGAAGTTTGTGAAGGCCAAACTAAGTGGAATGGGGGGGTCCATGTGTATTGATTCACACTGTTCCATCTGTTCGCATGTAAAGGGACTAGCTGCCAGTCTTGGATTAACTGCTATTTGGCTTGTCCCTCCCAAATCGCTTCCATCAGTAGCCATTCCACCTGGCGGCAGCAGAGGAAAAGGTGAAAGAGTGAAGTCCCATTAGACTGCTCGGGACCAACTACTATTTCTGAGCAATCCTAAGCAGTGTTACGCCTTTCTAAGACCATTGATTTCAATGGACTTAGAAGGGTGTGACTCTGCTTAGGATGACTCTGTTCGTCTCCTCCTCTCCTGCACCATCTCCTGCTGCAACCATTTCACCTGGTCACTTTAGCATAGTTACAAAAGTTATCAGAGAGTATGTGCCTGAATTTGCTTGATTTGCTCTTCCTTTTCTATTGTATTATTTTCTATTTGTATTATTCCTTTTCTATTGTATGTATTATATTAAATTGTATACTGCCTTGCATGCAATGGCATAAAGGCATGATATAAATAAATAGTGTGATAGTGGAGGTTTTTGTTGTTGTTGTTGTTCTTAATTAAAAATGAAAACAGTTTAAAAGGTTAACACTTTCCCCCACACTGTTTCACCTCTTTATACTTCATTATTTGAAGCATTTTCTTACAGTCTAGCCTATTACTAATCATTTTTTAAAATAAAAATACTGTATTTACTTGAAAAGAAAGTGACCCTGAATGTAAGACAACTCCTCTAAAAATGTCACACACACAAAATTTACGGGACATAACTCTATCTTGTATGCAAATATAAGATGACACCTCTCCTGTTTTTTGATGACATACCTGGGGAAAACCTAGTCATGGAGTGAATACAATAAATAACACTTTAAATGCATCTCCCTCTGTTTTAACAAATAGTACGAGAATCTCTGGAGGAAATCCAGATGTCATTTTCAATAGTACAATACATCTCACGGGCAGTGCAATGAAGTTTTAAATAAAATGTCATTGTTTAATAATGGTCAATAAAAAAAAATCCACATGGTCCAGATCTATTTTATTATAATTGGATTGCCATCCATGTTGTATCATTTCTTCATTGCGTTATATATCTTTTCTCATTAGGACTGTCAATTCCTTGCATCTCCTTCTCTACTGTTTTTAAAATAGCATCTGCTTGTTTTCTCTCTCTTGCATATATTTGGTTGGATCCAGAGGGCTTCATCTGTGAGTGGAAGGCACTTTCATGCAGGAGCCTCCCCTCTAAATTCTGTGGGTTTTCCTTCCAATGACAATCCCCTATCCTTCATCCCACAGAAATCCTGAAGTTCTTCAATTGCCTCACACTTGAGAGGGTTCAGAGGGATGAGTAGGGAAGGAAGAAACAGGAAAACCTCCATTCCATAACTGGAAGTCCACTTAGCAACCCATGGGTGTGTGTGGATTTTCCCATGTTCCCCTCTTCCCCTTTTCAACCCTAGAAAAGCTTATTTCTGGCATCATAGAACTCACATGGACTATAATGATGTTGTCCTCTGTGCTGAGGAGGAAAAAAATTGTAGCTCCACTGAGAAAAGAGGTAGGAGAGGCAATTTTGCTCCTGTGGATTTAATGAAAGAGATTTTATGTAACCTTATGTGCCTTCTATCACTGTTATGCACTTTTACTATTCTCAGGAGCTAATGTAGTATTTGTAACGCAACTAGCAAGAAAATGAAACTTGAAACAAAAGACCAAAGCAGAATGTATGTTACACATGTAAATCACTGTGAAATGTAAGATCAAAGTACTGTAAAGCTTGCTATCAGGTAGATTGTGCTTAATAAGTTCAATGAGCACCTGTTTGATTTCTGACACCTGTTCCTTACTTGATACAGAAATCCCCTTTGTGAAACTGTCCATGCAAAATGTTGCAATGAAAGCAAGCTAAGATTAGAAACATCTCTCAAGGCTGAGAGAGAAAACCACAGAAAGGAGAAGGGGACTTAATGTAATTGCAAGCGCATTCCAGGGGAAGAGAGCAGCTCTCCTCCCACGGAACCCAGAGAAATATTCCTCGCTTGAAGCCCCCAAGGTTGCCAGAAAGCGACATCGGGGCACCACTATTAAATGTTACAAAGACCAAAGGAATTGGCATGAATGAGAAGCCCATGAAAGAGATGGGTGAGAACAGAAGGAAGATGTTCCTTCCAGAGATAACACCAAGGACAGATAAGAAATTGCAGTCGGGTAATGCTGTAAATATGCTGTTCACCTAACTTGTTTCTTCCAATCAGAATACCTTTAGACATTTGTATCATGACAGGTGGTCACCCACTTGAGCCAATGGGGGGGCCACTGTATTCTTTGAACCAATAGAATAACAAATATTATAATTAACCAAAAGGTATTAATAGCTTTGTACTGCTATTGTAGCTTCGATGAACGTTGGGCACAAGGGTACCTTGTGCTTCTGGTGTAACCATTGTTCCTCCATTAATAAACGATTATAGATTGCTTCATCTACAGGACTCCGCGTATGTCTCTTATTATGATTGGCTAAAGGGACATTTGAAGTACCAGTTGCGTACCACACTCCTTTCTCTTCTTCTCCCCCTTCTTCTCTGCATGGCCATTAGTCCACACAGGTTCCATGATTTCAGGAATAAACTTTCTTGGGCTTTGAAAGATTGGGATGGGAAAGGGCAACAAGAGAGAGATCTACATCCATCCGCACTTTCAGCTGACTGATTGCTGTGTCCAAACCATTATATCTTAAGCACCTAAGTAGAATCTTCCTCTCTTCTGTGGCCAGGGCCAGTGTCAGGGTTTCAGGGACCTGAAGCAAGATACCTACTTGCGCCCCTCCCCCCGCTAACCAACTTGATATTGTAGGCTTAAAAATGATGAATTTTAAATACGTCTCCAAAATCATACCTTTTCCAGCTTTTCCAGCCTGCTTTCAGTATTCTTGGTGATTGGGAGGGGCAGCGGCATAACGTGGTTGTGGGGCTCTCGGGGCAGGAGGTGGCGACCCTCGCCCTGTGCATGTGTGGTTTGCGTGTGCGCTTCGGCCTTGCGCGATGACATCACTTGTGATGTCATCATGCAGGAGTGTCTTCCTCACCTGAGGAGGGTGGCAGTGGCGAAGGGGCAGGGAGGTGGCCCACTTCCCCGCTTGCTGCCATGCCGCCTGGGCACTTGGCTCACTGGGAGCCAAGCTGAGGCAGGCAGCAGCGGCAAAGGGGTGGAGAGGTGAGCAGGGATGCGGCCCGCTTCCAGGGGGTCATTGGGGGCTGGCACGGCGCTGCCTTCAGAGTTCAGCGCTTTAGGCGGCTGCTGGCACCACCTCCATGGATGCGCCAGGCCTGTCTGTGGCCACAAAACAGTAGAGTTGCCATGTGCCTGCTTATGGCAGGCAATCTTCTGCCAATCATCTCCATTGCCTCCTGCTGCTCTGAGAATTTTTTTTTAAATTGCCAATCACTGCATCAGAACATCACTTCTGTGTACATCCCAGAGATGACAATGGATAGTTCTAGAAACTGGCACGAACTCTATGGTAAACCCACAGAATTTACCATAGAGTGACATAGTGATGTCAATATGTCCCCACTCCCAATCCTCATGTTGGCTACATTCTCATTTTAGCTGAAAAAGCTCATGGTATAGGAACACACTTGCTATCTTTCCAGTTATGGAAAGGGCTCAGTTGAGCAAATATGAAATCTCAGAGAGGCTGTTTGATGTTGCTGAAGACCGGAGACAAACCTAGATCATCAGGCATTGTGCTGTCTGTTCCCTTGCTGTTGAATGACAACAAAATGAGGTTGGTGGCCTGCCTGGCTTCTTGGGCTCCCAGCGTAACTCAGAATCCAGGAATTTTTTTAACTTAGCCCCCTCCCCACTCAGCAGCTCTGCCTCCTCCATATACTCTAAGTCTTGCCATTTTCCTCATGAAAATGGCAAGACTTAGAGGTAGTTACTCTTAGCTCAACCCTTTGTCTTCATCTCTACCCAAAAGAAGGCTGAAGTGTAACTTGATGTGCACATATACATATACAACCTCTGGCACAACTTTCCTCTCCCCTCTTCTCCTCCCTGTTTTTTTACAGTGTTGAAATTTGCACTGTAAATTCCTTGAGGCATGAACCTGTCCTTTTGGTTTGTGTTACTCTGTAAAATGTCATTTACGCTGGTGTTACATAAATAATATATAGTCAGAGTCATTTACTGTGAATGCCTGTGCTACTTCTTTCGGCGATATTGCAATGCACCAGTTGACCCTGAAGGGAAGTCTCATCCAGAAAGTACAGAAGTAATAAAAGGTTGTCATAAAAAACTGAGCGTGATTGCACAGAATCTCATTTAATGAAGTGGTAATGCAATTAACGTTTCACTGTTGCACACATCAGTCACTAAACATGGTTAACTGAACAATTGGCTTCAGTTGTGTAGATTGTTAAAGCACAAGTGGAGAAAACTCGAAACAAATGCAACTGAACACAGGTGAAGAAAGCATGTTATTGGGCCTGTTCTGTAGCAGGGATGGCTCACTTTTCTGCCACTATTGCATCTGCACAATGTCATCCAGCAGAAGTATTCGGGGCTTTTTATCTCAAGCCTCAGAGGATGTTGACCAGAAAACATATAAAACCGCCGGGATTTCTTTGCAATGCATTTTGCAGATAACATTGCTCACATCCGCCATGACTTAGACGCCACAGTTGGACTAGCTGTACAACAACATTGCAGGATATTGTTGGAGTGTGGTCTGGTCCTAGTTGCGTAGATGACAGTTCAGGCTTGCAGCTCCCTCCCCTGCACTCATTGTGGCTCTCAAGGGCAATGGAGATGGTGATTGCCATGTCGGGATCCCCCTTGGAAGGAGGATGGTGGTGCGGCAGGAACACTATGCCACCAATGCATGTCCGAGTTCCCTGCCACCACAGCAGCCAAGCCGCACAGAACCACTAACAGCAGCAGCGGTGAGGACAGGGGTGGACAGAGAGATGCTGAGGCCAGTCCCAGCCTGGCAGGAGCAAGTGCCATGGCAGTTGATGCCAGTGGTGGCCTTGAGGGCACGAGGGGCGGTGCCCGATGAACAGGCCTGCAGGGAGGTGGGCTGCAAATGGCAGGGATGCCCCAGGGAGGCTGAGGCCCAGAGGCAGCAGCCATCAAGCCATGCAGGTCCAGGGGACTGGGGGAAGGCCTGCCAGGGTGTTGGGGTTGGTTTTCATCACCACTGGGGAGCTGGGGCTGAGAGCAGTGGCTTATCCAAGGCCACCTACTTAGCTCATTGCAGTAGTGGGATTCAAACCAGCAGAGTGCTGATTTGCAGTTTAACCACTTAACCACTATGCTACAGTGGCTCTTCTATTCTAGATGGGGTGCACTCTCCCTAAAGGAGCAGGTTAGTGGCTTGAGACGTCTGATGGACTCAGACCTCCTATTGGATAAATAGGTGACTAGAAGTGCCTTTCACCAGCTCTAGCTGTGGCCCTTCCTGGGTGGGAAAAACCTTGCAACTGTGGTGCATGCCCTGGTAACATCCAGAAAAGATCACTGCTATGTGCTTTATGTGGAGCTGCCCTTGAAGACTGTTTAGAAGCTACAGTTGGTACTAGGGTTGCCAGCTCACCTTCCCCTCCTGGCGGGTGGGTTGGGAGACCTAGCTCTTACTTCCTTCGTCCCCTTGGAATGATGCATTTGTGCGCGCTGTGTGTGCGCAGTCCTGTGGGTGCACGATGATGTCACTTCTGGTGACATCACTGTGCAGGCGCAGGAGTCCTCCTGTGCTTCTTAGCAGGCTGATTTGGGCCTCAAACAGGCCTAATTCAGCCAGTTTGGGGCCCAAATTGGCCTGTGGAGAAGCGCAGGAGTGGTCTCCAGGTGGCACGGTGACGTCAGTGACATCATCGTGCCACCTCGGGAGCGTGCCCAGGAGGCCCGTTCCTATGCCTTCCTCCCCCACTGGCCAAGTAAGTGGAGGCAGGGGGGTGAAGGGTGAAAGTGCGGGTCCCCCGCTCCCATTGAGGGAATGGGATCCCTAGTTGCTGAGGCCAGAATGTTAACCAGAGTGGGTCACAGGAACCGTATCACTCCGGTCTTGTTGCATCTACACTGGTTCCAATATGCATCTGGCCTCAATTCAAGATGCAGGTATTGACCTTTAAAGCCATATATGGCTTGGGGCCAGCATACCTTAATGACCACCTCCTTCCTTATGAAGATACACTCATTCATTCCACACCCTCTGAAGACAGACGGCTGGCACCCCGAGAAAAAGCCTTCTCAGTTGTGGCTCCAACACTTTAGAACTCCTCCCCCAGGAAGATTGGTTTGTCCCCCTCTCTCACGGTCTTCTCCCAGTATTTCATTTGTCATATCCTCCAGTACCCCTCCTCCCTGGTTATATTTGTTTGTATTTCTAAATGTTTTATTGCATTTTATTTTATTATTTATTTTATATACATTATTTATAGTCTGTCTTTCTCACTGAGACTTAAGGTGGATTACACAATGTTAAGTCAAAGCAATCAATGAACGGAACATTCAATAAACAATACAACAGGGTATGGACTGCAGATATTGGAAAATAAGCACAAATCCAATACAGAGCTGAAATAATGATGAAACAAAACATAAGCAATTTAACATGACATATAAAATGACAAAGAAAACTACCCAGTAGGGGCATACTTGCAGCGACAGATAGTGCACAGTAGTATAGTCTACAGTCCTTAGCCCTTTACCAAAACTTCTCTCCATTTCCTTACAGCACAGCCCTATTACCTGTGAAAAAGTTTTCCTAAATAATCCAGTTTTGTATAGTTTGAGAGATTTCTTGACCTCTGCAGTAGTATCTTTTAGTTGGTGCTGTTTGGACCTCTTCAGCCCCTGTGGTTTTGGAACTGGCTGAAGAGGGAGGTGTTTAGTGTTGGTGTTATCTGTGTTCTGAGACAATAAACCTAGTTATGTTTAAGGGCTGTTGAATGTCATTTCTTACCCCTTCTGAATCTAGCATTGCCCAAATGGACAGAGCCAAATCAGGTCCCTGCAGACTTTTAAAATGCTAGTCAGGTTCAGGGAACTTGAATCTAAATTAATGTATTAGATACCATACCAGCGCAGGATCTAGGGTTGCCCGTGCCCGGGGCAACCCTCGGCCAGCCACCTTGCGCGCCCCCCCCCCGCACGCTCCCCGCGCTGTGTGATGATGTCACTTCAGTGACGTCATCACACAGGGCAGAACGGAGGCAGCGTGCGGGGCTGGGAAGCTGCCCACACCATTTGCCTCTCTGCAGGCGAATGGCGTGGGCAACCTTGCAGCCCTCCGCACTGCTTTCGCCTGCCCCGCAGGATAGGGAGCGGGCAGCTTGCCGGGCACCCCCTGCCCTGCAGGGTAGGCAAAAGGCAGTGCGGCGATCCGCGCCATTCGCCTGCCCCGCAAGACAGGGGGCGGCTGGCCACCCCTTGTCCTGCAGAGCAGGCGAATGGCACGGGTGGCTCCGCAGCCCCCCACACTGCCTTTTGCCTACCCTGCAGGACAGGGGGTGTGTGGCAAGCCGGCCACCCCCTATCCTGCGGGGCAGGCGAAAGGCAGCGCGGGGGGCTGCGAGGCTGCCTGCGCTGCTGCCTGCGCCCTCTGGCAGCTGCTCCCAGCGCCCCCTCCCTGGTGGCACCGGGGGCAGACTACCCCCCCTGCCCCCCTCGATCCGGCCCTGTACCATACTAGGGTTGCCATCTGGAGAACCGGGTTTGATTCCCCACTCCTCCACTTGAAGCCAGCTGGGTGACCTTGGGTCAGTCACAGCTTCCAGCTCTCTCAGCCCCACCCACCTCTTGGGGTGTTTTGTTGTGGGGATAATAATGACATACTTTGTAAACCACTCTGAGTGGGAGTTAAGTCATTCTGAAGGGCAGTATATAAATCAAATGTTATTGTTGTTGTATCATGTTACTTGACCCTGAGAGGGAATTCAATGTAATAAATTAAATTAAATTAAATTAAATTAAATCCAGATTTCCCCACCACTTTCTACTTTACATTCTAATCACTAGCCACTCTTTCTCTGCATCTTATTTTCCATTTCAAATAATCAAAAAAGCAACTTTTGCTACTGTGGGATGTTCAAAAACATATTTGCCCTATCACTTTGCAAAGTGGCAGGCAGAAAGGGGGTGAAGCACCCATCTTCACCACTGTAAATTATCCTCTTTGCTAGTGGCTT
The DNA here is from genome assembly GCF_028583425.1 of Eublepharis macularius. NCBI lineage: Eukaryota > Metazoa > Chordata > Lepidosauria > Squamata > Eublepharidae > Eublepharis > Eublepharis macularius. Next base: position 49,951,951 of record NC_072790.1, read on the forward strand.
TTCCTTTGAAAACCTGGCATCATGGCTCCCTGGGAGCATGCGCAAATCACTCACCATTCCCTATGCTTCAGGTTACCCTTTCACCAATAGAGTGATTATATTTTCCGGTTATGCCCGAGATAGATACAGTCTGTCTGAATAATTCATGTCTATTATATGCGCTCTGAGATAGTCAGATGAAAGGTGCCACACGGTGCCAAGCAGAGAATTGTATGGCATGAAAAGCAAGGAAGAGAAAACAGAGAATAAGCCAGCATTTTATGTTTCATTTATTAATAGTGGAGCATTGTCTTGGATGAGAGAGCTGGAAAACAATATTTATGGAACATGAGCTTTGGGCTAACCTAGACAAGGGCGGGGAATCTGTTCTCGGCACTAAAGCCTATTCTGTAATGTGATCTACCTCTACTTGATTGCTGTAGGACTGCAGGAGGTCTTGGGCCTTGGGCCTTCTCTGTGACTGGATTTCAAAACAACATGACTTGTTTTGTTTGAATACAACATTTTCTGTGCCATTCTTTGGAAGACGGAAGTGAAACAACTTTTGAATATAAAATTCTCAGTTTGTTTTGTGGCTTCAGGCACTTACCTGTCTGTCAGAACGTCGCCATGTTTAAGATGCTGTGAAACTGGAATCTAATTAAACCGGTTATTGGTCTAGCAAGGTCAGTATTGTTTACTCTAACGGGCAGCAGCTTTCCAGGGTCTCAGGTTGAGATCTTTCCTATCCGCTACTACCTAACCTGTTTTAATTGGAGATGCTGGGGATTGAACTCGGGACCTTCTGAATAGAAAGCAGATGCTCTGCTGCTGAAGAATGGTTATGTATCTAAATTTTGGATGTTTATTCAATTGGCCTTGTTAGGAAAATGGTGCAGTCCAACTGTCCATTAAGGCCTGTTGGAGGTGGCCCCCATCACCGTAAAATGAACTGAGTAGATCTGTGTGCATGGAAAGACATTTACATTTTGGAGAAATTACAGCAATTTACATTTTGTGAAGAGAGAGAGAGAAAGAGAGATAATGCAAGCAAACAGACACTGCTTTGAATTGGCTGAGGGTGCAGGTTCCCTCCCTCCCTTATGTGGAGTAGCAGATCTGGTGCTCTGCAGGGCTGCCTCTGTGCACCCACCTGTGCTCTATCTGTATATTTTACACAGAACAATTGCAAAAATGTCGCAAGACCCCAGTGCTCTCTCCTCCTCCAAAGGGAACCACTAGGGTTACCAGGTCCCCCTAACCTCCTGCCCGGAGGCGGAGTACCCAGTGCTTACCTTTCTGGCCTTCCCATGATCCTTCTCACACTTGCATGATCCCGTGACCGCACAATGATTTCACTTCTGGGAAGTGATGTCATCGTGGAGTTGAAGGGTGCATGCGCTGCAGGCCAAAATGGGCCCATTTAGGGCCAAAATCGGCCAGTAGCGAATTGCAGAAGCGCTCTCAGGGTGGCATGATGATGTCACTCCTGGGAGTGATGTCATTGCACCACCCCTGGAATGTGCTCAGGACGCCTGTTCCCACACCTTTCCCCCTCGCTGGCCAGATGAGAGGTGGCAAGGGTGAAGGGTGAAAGTGGGGGATCCCCAGCCCCCACTGGGGGAATGTGATCTCTAGGAACCATCCTCTGCTCAGAAAAGTGGGGAGTGTTTCACAATGCATTCCACATGATATTACAGAAAATGAATGGAAGCATAGAGGCTTGCCTAAACTGATGTAATGAGTTCATGGCTAAAGCTTCACTCTCCTGGCAGAAGGATATTATGAGAAATAGGGCTGCTGATGCTCTTTATTACATCCTCCCTCTTTTTTGTAACATCTAGTTACATGAGTAGGGTTGCCAGCAGGAGACTGGAGTGGGGGAGGCAGGGACATGGGGGGGGGGTCACCACTGGTGCAGCAGCATTATGTCACTTTCAGATAAATCCTGGTAGTGATGTCATGTATCTCTAGAAATCACTGAAAACTCTATGGTAAAACCTGAATGTTTCATAGAGAGGCATGGCATTATTTCTGGGTTTCTCCCAGAAGTGACATAATGCTGTTCTGCCAACAGTGATTTTTTTACTTTATTTTTTTTCCTGCCAGCAACTTGAGCAGTGACAAGCAACAGGAGCTGACAAACTTACTAATGAGTGACACAGTCAAACGTGCTATTAACCCACACTGTCACTGATAGTTAATGTAGTCGGTAGGGCAATGCACTAGAAGATGGCGGCACGTTTTATTGATTTTGGTACTTTTAATTTGCTTTTCTCTGCTTGAGTCAGACTCAAAGTGGCTTATGATGTCAAAAACAAGAAGAGAAAAATATCAAACACTGTAAATATTTAAACCTGGGTTACTTAACAACAACTCAATCGACCACCAGTAGAATAATCCACAAGGTGGAAAAGGGAGCAGAACAGGTGATAACAGCTCTGCCCTTGATGGAAAGAATCGTCTAGAGCAACCAGGGCCGCTTTCACATGGCTTACCGGCCTCTGGAACATTGCGCAAAACTCCCGTCAGACACTGTCTTCTTGTGCAAAATTGCGCCAGGAAGATGCTGTCTGCCAGGAGTTTTGCACAACGTTCTGGAGGCCGGTAAGCCGTGTGAAAACGGCCCAGATCTCCCTCTATAGCAGGAGACCTGCCACTCTGGACCCCCTGTTCCCCACTGTCACTTGACTGGGTGGTAGAGGGAATGAACAGGAGGTAATTTAGCATTGTGCCAACATTGCAGTGTCACTTCTGGTGTGAACTGGAAGTGATACCATTGTGTTGGAGTGATGCTCTATGATACACTCAAAATTCTATAGTCAAATCTTAAAGTTTTGGGGTGAATCCTAAAGCATTCCAGCGGTTCATACCGGAAGCGATTTCACAGCATCAGCTATGCTGATTAGGTAGATCCCCTCCTTCCACAATATCCCACCAGGTGCTACGGCTGCGCTAGCAACCCTAGTCTCATTGTAGCAATTCCTTCCCTCCTGGAGGCAGCTTCTCTTCAAGATTCTGTGGGCTGGAGGGAAGGGGCAGAGTAGATGGTAATTTCCATCTCCTTGATGGCAATAGTTTCTCTCAGGCACTTTTGGTTAAGCTAGAGAGAAAGTAAACTAAAGAAATGTGTGGTTTGCTCTTGGCCATAATGGAAAAATGGTGAAGGTGGTAGGCTAGGATACAAGGGGTCTGAATTCAAATTCAGTTTGCTGGGAGAACTTGGGCCAGTCTTTCTCTCTCTCAACTTATCCAACTTACAGGGCTACTGCAATGGAAGAGAATGATGCAAGTGGCCCTGAGCTCCTTAGAGGTATGGTGGGATATCTGACTGTCATAGATCCAGAGAAGTTAGCCGTGTTAGTCTGCAGTAGCAAAATAGCAAAGAGTCCAGTAGCACCTTTAAGACTAACCAACTTTATTGTAGCATAAGCTTTCGAAAGCAACAGCTCTCTTTGTCAGATGCATCTGATGAAGAGAGCTGTGGCTTTCAAAAACTTGTGCTACAATAAAGTTAGTTAGTCTTAAAGGTGCTACTGGACTCTTCGCTATTTTATATCCAACTGTGATAGCTAGGTAGATAGTTACTACTCTACCAACTCTCACAAGCATATGATCATAAGAAAACCTAGCAATTCAAGTGACAAGCATGTTTTCTGCTTCCAGATTTCATGACTTCTTATTTGTTCTGTATTCTGTTATAATAATACACTGATTCAATAGTAATTGTTTCTAATATTACATTTCCTGTTGATATTGCTGTACGAAGGAGCACCCATCTTACCAAAGTTAGAAAGAATTTGAGAGAGCTTGTCAGAATTCTGAGCATCCTCCCAAAAGCACATTTAAATTCAGTGGTTAGCACTTATAACTATTGTACGGAAGGGTTTGTCAAAGGCTTCTTCCTATGTTGTGCCTTCCTTGACCGATCCACTCCTAATTTTTTTAAGTGTAATTAGAAGGATAACGCTTCAAAGTCTACCATAGTTGTAAGAGGCCAAACTTCTTCCATGTGAACTGTTAAATATAAGGTCACTCCTCGTTGCAATGGCAATTCTATCCGTAACTCGAGATGGCTCAGCAATGAATAAACCTGACTAGGTGATACACAGTTACTTATTTTTTCCAAACTCATTTTTCAGTAAGGATGCTTAACCTGATCCCTTAGAAACAATATCTAGACTTTTTTTTTTTGCACAATAATTATAGCAAGCCTTTTAATTTTTTTTAAAAAAATGGAAAGTGATGATTGTGCATTATGGAATGAATAGCAACTGAGATTATTTCAACTCCTTTGTATTGCTAATGACAAGTGAATAACGACAAGGAGAGTCATTATCTGTACTTCAGTCTGTGCTTTTAGATTACTCATTATCCCAGCACACTGGCAAATTGGTGCTTGAGCATGTATGTGATCCTAATTGTGCTACACAAAAAGGATCCAGCTTTGTTTATTAAAAGGATATTTTAATCCTTTTATTTTTCTTAAAATATACAATGAGCCATGAAAGCCTCTGCCTGAGAGGTTGCAGCTTAGGGGATAGGTAGGTTTTGAAAAGTCGGAGTTAATATCATGAATCCCTTTTTATCATGTGATAATTAGCATTTTCAGAGTATTTTCAGTGCAACCAAGGGGAAAAAATAGAGAGGAGTTAGTCTGCCTTATAGAAAACTACATATAAATCAAATGTTATTATATTATTATTATTTAAATCTGTAAACATCAGAAGGATATAATCACTTCAAGCCATGTATTGCTACAAAGGGAGGGAAGCATTAGAAGGTTGGGGTGGGGTGGGGGACTTGATACATTTTCATACTTCACCTTTTGAAAACAATGTGTTTTTCGTCGAAGGCTTTCACGGCCGGAGAACGATGGTTGTTGGGGGTTTTCCGGGGTTTTCCGGGCTGTATTGCCGTGGTCTTGGCATTGTAGTTCCTAACTACAATGGAACTACAATGCCAAGACCACGGCAATACAGCCCGGAAAACCCCCAACAACCAATGTGTTTTTCATTGAACAGCAGTAAAAGTAATCATCATAAATGTTTTCCGGCCAGAAATGCCACATCTCCAAGAAAGTGATTTTACAGCTGAAAAATAATGACCTTCAAATGGGATTTTGCTTATGGGGTCACTTGTCCTCCTACCGGTAGGTTATTATGCTAACCAGTTTGGCTTCTCTTTATATCTAGCATATCATCTAAAGTTAATCTCTAGCACTGTTAATATAAGGACTGATGTATTTGTCTTTGCTGTTTGCCTTATGAGGGACTTGTTTTGAGCAGTACTGGGGAAAGAGTTAAAAAAATGGATAATGGCTGGTCTGTTCAGGTTTTGGTTTTGTTTCTTTATCCTGACATTCTCTGATGTATCTTAATTTTTTTCCGTACCTGGTAACACTTCCAGGTCTCCAATCCAAACAGGATACAATCTGCAGGGTCTGGGTTTTTCCAATTTATTTTGAGATATCTTTTTCTCATCCAGGCTCAGAAAGAGTTATGGCCAACTTGCAAGCTTGCTCACTAATCTCTAAGATATTTGTTGGCTTTAATAAAACAGTATTGCACTGCAGTCTAAGAGATCCAGTGGCTACCTATAATCTTCACCTAGAGAAATGACTTGATTCCAGAAATAAATTTGAAGTGTCTCTCATTGGGAATTAACTTTAGAATTAGCTTTTGGTCTTGGCCCCGACCTGGTGGACCTCTCTGTCTGAGGACACCCAGGCCCGCCAAGATCTTGTCTCCTTCAGGCGGGCCTGTAAGACGGAGATGTTCCACCAGGCATATGGTTGAAACCATCAGGGTTTCCACCAAATGAGCCTCTTTCCCAGTCTCCTCTATGTCTGTAGGGGGTATTGACCATCTACCCCCCCATATATGAGCGACCACGCATGGTTAAGCCACACCTGCACGTCCGTCAGATGTTATATGGTTTTTATACGGTGAGCAGGTATTTTATTAGAAAGCTGTGTTAATTTATTGTGATTTTATCTTGTATATTTTATCTTCTGTTGTAACCCGCCCTGAGCCCTGAGCGGGGAGGGCGGGATATAAATAACAACAACAACAACAACAACTTGCTCCCTGTACCAGGCACTGGCCTTGAAACCTCTGACAATAATACGGTCTCTTTAAGTACATGCAGAGTATGCTTTCCTCAGCACAGATTAATTGCGACCAGCCGCCATCAATATGAAATTAGGAAGGAAGAACTCCCAGGCACGTTTGAGTCCTGGCAATTTTCATTTTTGAAATGAGGTGCAGAGAATAAATTACCAAAAGGGACATATTTGGTATTGTTTGTTTGCAAACCAATTTTACTGGATTGTCAGGCAGGATGTAGCCTGCAAGTGGTTTATGCTCCGCAGCCTAAGCATCTTTTGCATGGGGAAGGGAAATGCAAGGCAGAATGGTAATGAAGGAGATAGGCATGGGCTTCCGACTGAGAAGGGTGGGCTGTGTGTTGCAGCGGCAGGAAAGGAGTTCCGTTGAGCCCACTGCAGATCCCTTCCTTTGCAGAGTCGCGCACAGCTGCAATTGTACAGGGTGACAAACTGTGTCTGTACAGTCTATGCCACCTTGCTGAAGTGCTTAGAGGCACGATTTGGTATTATTGCAGGGTGTTATTGGATTTGGGATAAATCATTTTTCACTGATCTCACTGGTAAGGGTGAGATCTTGGAGGGTTTGTGCTCTCCTTGTTTAATGGAGCTGACCCTTGCTGTCTTGATTAGGAATATGGGGGATTTATGTGATCCAGCACTACTGCTAGAGAAAAAAATGCCCTCTTCTATTTCCATCTAGTCTTGAGGCTACATTATTGTACCATGCACTACATGGGGCTGCCATTGAAGACAATTTGGAAATTTCATCTTGTACAAAATACTGCGGCTTGAATATTATCAGCAGGAAGGTGGAATGATCATATTATATCAATTTTGCAATCATTTCATTGGTTACCAATTAGTTTCCAGATTCAATTCAAGGTGTCGGTTTTTACCTATAAAACCCTTCATGCCCTGAGGTCCACAGACCCACAGGACTAGCTCTCTTGTTATGTCCCACTGCATTAGCTCGTTTTCTCTGAACAGAACGTTTTGAAAATCCTTTCCTGTAAACGAGCAAGGCCTGTCACAGCTCGTACTTGGGACCTTTTCAGTTGTGGCTTCTTCTTGGCAGGCCAGCTTAATCAGAGGAAGTTAGGAAAGCCCCTATGCTCCTATCCTTCTCCATTCTTTGCAAAACAGAACTTTTTAGAAGGATTTTTTTTTGTAAACCAGGATGCTGTTTAAATATTGTTTTATAGATGTTTTACAGTTATTTAAATATTGTAATTGTTACCTTCTTAAGAAAGGTGGGCTATAAATGCTGTAAAATAAATACATAAAGAAAATAAATTATCTTCTGAATACATTTTAAGGCAACAGTATTAAACTGAACTTGCTATACTCTTCTGTTCCTCACAGTGCCCCTGCATTTCTAGACCAGAATTACAAGAGTGCAGTTACTTATTTTTACTAATACACAGGGCTTTGGGGGGGGGGAGGTGGGGGGAGGTGGTGGAACTCAGTGGGTTGCCCTTGGAGAAAATCGTCACATGGCTGGTGGCTCCGCCCCCTGATCTCCAGACAGAGGAGAATTTAGATTGCCCTCCACGCCGCTCAGCCTCTCCTCTGTCTGGAGATCAGGGGGAGGGGCCACCAGCCATGTGACCATTTTCAAGAGGTTCTGGAACACCGTTCCACCACATTCCAGCTGAAAAGAAGCCCTGTTAATACACAACCATCAATGTACAAGATGTTTTTAGAGCTATATAAAGAAAAGGAGCAAGATTTGAGCCCAATAGCAGCTTAAAGACCAACAAGATCTCAAAAGGGATCTCAAAAGTCAAATATGCCTTTGTCAGAGACCTGGTTTCCTACTACAGACCAACATGGCTATCTATCTGAAACTATAAAGAAAAAAAACAGTTCCCTCCTCTGAGAAGTTTGCAACTCAAACACTGATCATGAGGGAGGCAACAGAGGGAATGCTGGATAGTACCCAGCCAGCTTTTTCCATCAATCTCATCAAATTATTCTCCTTACTACACCTACCATCCCACATAGCTTTTGTAGGAGGTCCCATAATTCTGAGCACAAACTTTTTGGTGGTCAAAGTGGATCCCTTCTTCCTTTTTTTAGCAGCAGATAATCTGATTGGATCCAATGCAGGATCGGGTTAGTTTGATCATAGACGCTGTTTATGCAGCTGCCTGAGCTGAACAATCCAAGCCAGAATCAGCAATTCTTTTCTCTGTGTAAATTCATAGTGCACCCCAAAATCTTTTGTGGTATGACAGAAGGGTCAAAGACCATGCTTTCCACTTATGCATAGGTATTTCCATCAGATCTGAAGGGCACTGAAAACCTCAGATGTCCCTGAAGGAATGGCTCCATCATTGATGTAATTTTGGGGGCAAGGGTGTTCCATGACGCTAACTTATTTTTATTTAATTTCTTGTTGTTCCTATTTATTTCCATTGGTTTCAAAAGGATACTCGTTTCCAGCCTGCTGTCATAGTTTAGTTTTCCATCCTGTTGAAATTCAGTGTTCAGTGATTGTACCACAGACCCATGGGACTTATACCAGCCAAAATCAGGCATAAAGAACAACAACAGCAACAACATTTGATTTATATACCGCCCTTCAGGACAACTTAACGCCCACTCAGAGCGGTTTACAAAGTATGTTATTATTATCTCCACAACAAAACACCCTGTGAGGTGGGTCGGGCTGAGAGAGCTGTGAGAGAGCTGTGACTGACCTGAGGTCACCCAGCTGGCTTCAAGTGGAGGAGTGAGGAATCAAACCCAGTTCTCCAGATTAGGGTCCTGCCACTCATAACCACTACACCAAACAAAGAAAGAGACTCCATTTAATAGGGCACATAGGGAGATGTTTTATGCAACCAGTGCCTTGGGACCTGCCTGCATGCCCTGTCTTGTACTTTAGGGCCACTGTATAATGGAGATGCCGCAAATTTCGCATGGAGCATGTTCAACAATTGAACTTACCATGTTCAAATGCCAGGAACAGATATGAGTGGAATACCTTGTTTAGGTCCCAGTGAGAAATTCAAACATCTGTTGAACAAGTTTGTGTTAACTTTTTTCAAAACTGCACGTAGGTAAAACACTACAGTTCCAAACAGACTTGTTGCCATTAATGTCACTGAAAATTCTTAGGGCCAAACTAGATGAGACAACATCATTATGACCACTACAGGGATGCCTCTACCATTTTAAGGTGGTTTTAAAATGCTTCACAGGCTTGATCTTAATTGGGCCTGTAGAGCAGTGGACTAAGGTACTCTTGTCCTCCTCCCCGGACCTTATCATGAGCCAAAATGACCACATGCACCCCGTGAGACGGATTTGCCACTTCAAAAGGTGCAAAGAGGATACAAGAGTGCTACACTGTAGGTGCATTCAGGATTGGGCCTTCACAGCACTGTAAAATCACTTTAAAATGGCAGCAGCCTCCTCATGGCAGCCACAATGATGCTGTCATGTCTATTTTGGCCCTCAGACACCAGTTGTGGCAAATGTGCCATAAGCTGTGCAAGGCCAACTGAAGGTCAAACTAGACGATACAATGGCCCTGGGGATGCTGCCACCATTTTGCCTCTGAATTCCTTCACGTTACAAACAACACAGGCCTGCTCCCCTTTGCACCATTTTCAGAAGCCCCTCCTTTCCCTGCACCACACTCCTGAGCAGGATTGGACCCCCATAGCTTTTGTAAAGTGAGAGAATTCAGAGGCAAAATGGTGGCAGCATCCCCAGGGCCATTGTATCATCTAGTCTGACCCTCAGTCATGCAGGAGGCGAGGGAACACAATCCCACTACCCCTCTCCATGTGTTACTCTGTCTCCTCATGTATACAGTGGCCAAATCCACACGCACCCACCATCCGCTTATCTTGCGTAGTCATGGCAGTTGAGTTCATTCCGCTACCATGCTGTGCATCATCACATTCACCCTCCCAGTGTGTCTTCGTGGCGCAATCAGTTCTCCACACACCACTGAGTAAAGCATTATAGTGGGCGGTTCCCTCCTCCATCGTCAGCGTTGACGGCGCACGTCACTTCCATTTTTTTAAAAATAATGTTAATTTTGCGCTATACCGATATTCCAACTTTTAAGAAATGGCAAGGTCCCCTCCCCCTCAACTTTGATTGGCTCATTTTTTGCTTCTCACAGACCACTTTCTAACAATTGGCTGGTTGTTATGGCGGGCAAATTTGAAAATAATTTGTCACATTAAAACATTCTCCGGAAACCCTGTTGCTCACAAAGTAGGTTTTCCGGTATACCGACCTTCCTTTATTGTGCAAATGTGCTATGAAAGCCTTTTTTTAAACAAACAAGGGGCCAGGCAAAGACAGATTTCCGCCATTATCATGTGGTATGGAAAGGAGGCACAATTGGGGTGCAGTGATGGTGGGGAACACGCAGAATGGGAAAGTGTGTGAGTATCTGCTTGAACAGCGCAGCGGTTGCGAAAAAGGCACGGAAACAAAAAGGGAGTGTGGATTCACCCAGTGTTTCTGTTGCCACCTGAATATATATTCATTTGTTTCTTTGCTTCATTGTTTAAAACATTTGTATGCCACATTTCTGCCCAAATAAGGTCCCCAAGATGGCAAACATTTTTTTAAAATTTAAAACATTTTAAACAATTTAAATTTAAAACAGCATTTAAAATAGTATAAAAATAATTTAATAGAACACACACATAAACACCAAGAGCAGGGTGGAAGACCAACAACAGTTATTGGGAGTATGATAATGAACCAAAAAAGCCTTCACCCCTTGGCAGAAAATCTAGAGGAGTTAGCCGTGTTAGTCTGTAGTAGCAAAACAGAAAAGAGTCCAGTAGCACTTTTAAGACTAACCAACTTTACCGTAGCATAAGCTTTCGAGAACCACAGTTCAAGAACCACTTGCATCTGACAAAGAGAACTGTGGCCCTTGGCAGAAGACAACAATAGAAGGGGACAAATGAGTCTCCCCAAGGAAGGAGTTCCAACTTTTGGCACCATGATCAAGAAGGCCCTTTCTTGGGTTGCCACCCACCTAGCCTAAGATGGTGGGGGCACCTGAAGCAGGGACTCTGAACATGACCAGAATGAACAAGTAGGTTCATATGGGAGAAGGCGATCCTTAAGGTATGTTAGCCCCAAGTTGTATATGGCTTTAAAGGTCAATACCAGCACCTTGAATTGTGCCTGGGAGCAACTTGGGAGCCAGTTTAGATGGAACAAGAATGGAATGATATGGTCCCTATGACCCATTCCAGTCAACATTTGGCCACAGCATTCTGTACCAACTGTAGATTCCAGGAAGTCTTCAAGGGCAGCCCACATAAAGTGTTCTGCAGTAATCTAATCTAGATGTTACCAGGGCATGTACTACAGAGGCAAGATATTTCCTGCCCAGGAAGGGCCGTAGCTAACTCACCAGCCAAAGCTGGTAAAAGGCACCCCAGGCAACCACTGCCACTTGTTTACCCCACAAGAGACCTGGGTCCAGCAGCATTCCCAAGCTACAAGCCTCTTTCTTCAGAGGGCGTGCAACCCCCTCTAGAACAGGAGATCATCCATTTCCCGGGTCAGACCTTCCTCCCACCAGTAGCAACTTGTTAGCCCTCATCTACTCCAAAACGGCCGCCAGTCACTTGTTCAGTTTTCACAGCCTCTGCAATCTTGTGGTAGTGCAAGATAGACATTGATTGTTAGACATATGTGATATACACCCAGTCCTTATGTATTCTACATATTCCATTTCTCCATCTATATATTTACTGATCAAAATAAAATTTCAAAATAATCACATCATTAAATGGATTTCGTTAAAAAAAAATCCCCCCCCCCCAAGGAATGGCTCTAACTACAGCTGAAAAAATATTGTGTATTGAACATTTTATGGTTTTTTTTCTTCAGAAGATGGACACTGAGATATTGGGCCCAACAATCCTGGTGTTGCCATGGTACTTTTTCTTCACAACTACTACTAAGTAAGTCCCATGCAAACAAATTCATGAGTAACAGTCCTGACTGAGAAATCCTATGAGCAAACATTTTTATTTTACATTAACTTTTTTTTTTTATAATTTTTTTTATTTTTCATAACTACAAAACACTACACAGCACTACACAAAACTATCACAAGGAAAGGGGAGAGGGAAGGGACAAAGGGGGGTGGAAAAAGAGAAAGAAGAAAAAGGGGGGGGAATGAACTACAAACACTAAACACTACACTTCAATGTTTCCCTTCATACTGTCATAATACAAAAATAGCTCCATAGAGTAATGATGGAGTGGTTAATCATACAGAGAATAGGCATTTCAAATTCTGATTAAACTTTCCTCCCCCTTCTAGGTCCCGGACGCAGTTCTCTCTGTGCAACCGCTGTTGCGGTGCTCTCCTCCTCCTCCCCCCCCTCCTGCTCCTCCTTTTCTTCGTTCTCGGTGCAGCAGAGTTCTGGGTTATTATTCTCAAAATCCTTTAGTTGATCTTCTGATAATATCTTATAGGCCTGATCTTTATATCTGAACCATATTCCTTCCGGGAATAACCATTTGTACTTTATTCCATGGTCCCTCAGAAGAGCTGCAAACTTTTTATATTTAAAACGCCGTTTTCGGACTAGAAATGGAACGTCCTTCAAAATCTTGACTTTCAAACCCATAAAGTCCAAATCCGCATTGTATGAGTTATATAGGATGGTGTCCCGAATCTTTTTAGATGAAAAGTCAATAATGATCTCACGAGGCAACTGTCGCTTTGTTGCATATTTTGAAGAAGCCCGACGGACCTCCAAAATGGCGCTTTTAACCTCTTCTTTAGTCGTCCTCGCGGGTATCGCCAATAGTTCCGAGACCACCTCCCACAGATCCTCTTTTTCCTCCTCTTTCACGTTTTGGAGACGCAAAATTGTCTGCGTTCGTTCCATCTGTAGCCCGATCAGCTGGTTCTCAACCAGCTTCAGCTCCTTTTTTGTAGCCTTCACAAGTGACGCACTTTCCAGAGCAGACTTTTCTGCCCCCCCCGCTGCTGCCTTAATGGTTTTCACTTCGCTTTCAATTAAGCCCACCCTTTGATCAGTTTCGTTCAGCTTGTCAACAAAGGGTTTTATGGCTTCCACCACCGCCCTGCGCACCAACTCTTCGAGCGACTCCCCCTTCAAAGTAGCCGAGATTGACTTACCGAGAGCGGGACTTTGCTTCTTTGCTGCCATTTTGGGGGGGGGGGCGCCAACAAAATTCTGGAACTCAACGAAGGGGAAGAACGAGTCTTCTTCAGATCAACCTCTCCTTCACAAACGCTTATAGAACAGAAGGGATTCGCTTGTTTACGGGCTTCCGCCTGTTTCTTTTATTTGCCGTTTCTCGTTGCCCAGCGGCACTCGAGGCGCCGCGCATGTCTGCCGGCCTCCATAGGGACAAACGGGCAATTCCCCCCCGCATTGATTTCGGGGAGTTCTTCCCGCCGCGTCCCGGACCCTGGCTCCCTCCCTGGGAGTCCTGGGGGCTAATCCTTGCGGATCAGCCGCCCGGTCAGGGTGCCCGGTCGTTTCCTCCCGGACCAGCCGAGAGGAGCATCCGGCATGGCTGAGAAAACGAAACCGAATCATTTTTATTTTACATTAACGAAGTAGTTCTATATAAATGAACTAGCATTAAATTGGCCCTTGTTAGTGGTTCTCTATTTGTTTAAAAATCTGTTTTTAAACAAATAGAGAGAGCAGAGAGCACGAGTCTTCCTGATAATGTAGGCTAAAAGACCCAGAATGACATTGCAAATCTAAGCAGACACTTAAAAATTTAAAATAGGAGATATCCTTTACATTCTATAGAGATTTGAAAATATACTCATCCTAACATCACTGGATATTGTCACACTGGTGCACTATAACAATTATTTGTAAATGAATTGTCCGAACAGGAAAGCTATAGCAGAATACATTACAATATGGTGTTAGTTGTTTGAGTGTCATACTGGATCTAAGAGACCCAGGTTTGAATTTTCACTCTCTCATGCAAACCCACTGGATGACCTTCGGCCAGCCACATGCTCTCAGCCTAATCTATCTCACAGGGTTAATAATAACAACAACAATAACATTTGATTTATATACCGCCCTTCAGGATGACTTAACACCCACTCAGAGCGGTTTACAAAGTATGCTATTATTATCCCCACAACAAAACACCCTGTGAGGTGGGTGGGGCTGAGAGAGCTAGAAGCTGTGACTGGCCCAAGGTCACCCAGCTGGCTACAAGCAGAGGAGTGGGGAATCAAACCCGGTTCTCCAGATTAGAGTCCTGCGCGCTTAACCACTGGGTTACTGTGTAGATAAAATGGACAAAGGGAGAATGTTTACAACTTTGGATTCCCATATGAGAGAAAAGTGGGTTATAAATGAAGAAAATAAATATATATCCAATGATGCATGTACACACTCTTCATTTTAACTTGATCAAACCAGATGTTACTCTGGAAGTTCCAGCATTTTTTTCTTTAAATAGTAGGCATATGAAGGCCTGATTTTGATCAGGGCCGTTTCCACACAGCTTACCTTGTTGTGGAAAATAGCAAAATCTCGCGCAAAATCATGCGAGAAGATGCTGTTATTGCGTCTTCTTGTGCGATAACAGCGTCTTCTCATGTGATAACAGCATCTTCTTGAGAGATTTTGAGTGAGATTTCGCTATTTTCCACAAGGTAAACTGTGTGGAAACGGCCCAGGAATAAACAGGGAAAACTCAACCAAAGTAACCAACAGGTTAAGAAAAACAGGTAATGAACCTGTGAGGGAGGATATAAATTTATTAAATGCCACTTAAAATGCCATTAAATATATGAAATATAATGTATTAACAAAACTTCTTAACCTGTTAAGGAAACAGAACTCTAGATCATTGTACAATTGATCACCATATGCATTTCTGCAAGAAATTGCATTCATCAGCAGGATGATCTCATATACATACGTCTCTAATTTAGCCCCAGTGAATAAATATATATATATATGTTGGGAAACTTGTCTTAATGATCTATTGATGCATTGTTTGTGAACTGTTGACTACATGAGAATAACACTTTATACTCCATTCCACATTAGGGCTACCTGGCAAACTTAATCATTTTTTTACAAAGGGCAACTGATTTGGGCCAGGTTCTCTTTTTGTCATGTTAGTGTAGAGTCATTAAAATGGTGGGACCATCCTGTAATAATTCTCTGATTGGTGGAAATAGTCTCTGACATCAGAGATGGAGCTTTGCTTGGGATTGGTTAGATATGCTAATCAATCTCACCGAGAAGGCTGGCTTAGGTCAGACTCCATTGCCCATATAAATCTGGAGCTCTGGACTTTTCTTTGTCCCCACTTCTCGTGCAAGCCCCAAGGGTCTGATACCCAAACACTCTAGGTGGCACTCTCTTGAGCCATATTGAATTTTAGGCCATAGGGGAGAGACTGATGGGGGGGTGGGAAAAGGGGAAAGGTGAAGATGGGGGGCAGACAATGGTTGGTGGAAAAGAAGGAAGGAAGAACAGGGGAGAGGTTATGGGGGGCAGGGAAGAGAAAGAAGACATGGTAGAGGAGGGGGAAACGAGATGCCCCTGCAAGTCCTTGCAGGTCTGCATTTGTATATATTGGTAACCAAGTGGCCCTGATATGCAGATACTTAAATCCATGGATTGAGACCACTTGGAAACACAACAGAGGCTTCTGCAACCTGTGGCAACCAGTTGCTTGCCCATCGCAGGCAACCTTCCTCTCTCACCCCCGTCACCCACCCTTGATCTATTGAGCAATGAGAGAAAATGAGGGGGGGGAATGACATTGCAAATGCTGTTATGTCATATCTAGTTTATAATCCAGAAGTGATATTACAGCATTTACAATGATCTAGGAATTTTCCCAAACTATATGATCTTTATCATAGAGATTGTGGGGATTCCTTGAGTGACATCACTTCCAGGTGATAATCCAGAAGTAACATCATAGTATTTGTGATACTCACTTCTCCTCATCAGATGCATGGAGGGTAAGAAGAAACTGGTCAGATATATAGGTGGGGAGGGGAGGGGGGCAGTAGATGCAATCAGTAGCTTCTGATAATGGGATCAGTAAAGTTGGTTAGTCTTAAAGGTGCTACTGGACTCTTTTCTATTTTGCTACTACAGACTAACACAGCTAACTCCTCTAGATCTATCACTTCTCCTCAGGCTCCATTCCCTAAAACTCTCAGGATTTGCAGCTTCAGGTTTGGCAACCCTACCTCCAGTTTTTGAGGACTATAGCCACAACAAAAATAAAAAATGACATATGAAAGCAAAAAAAAAAGTTACAAAACTTATCAAATTCACAAGCATCTAAATCTGAGAACTCCTTTGAGCTTGAGGGCCAGGACCAATGGCCCTCCTCCACCCCCACCTGGCCCCAGGTAACCTAAGGGTTAATCCCCTAAACTGGAGGAGATGTGAGAAGATGTTGTTGGAGGGGTTGCTACTTACCTCCCTTAAACGTTTTCTCTCAACCAAGCTTACTGCAAGGGAGACATGGTGAGAATCTGAGGAAACAGAATACAGGAAGATAAGCTGCAGGCTGGAGTGAAAAGAGGTTTTAGCATGTCCTTTGCTCTGAAAATCAGGTACCTATCAGCTTTTCTTTCACTGCCTACCTATATACCAACCCTGCCTGTTTAATAAACCTGCTGTTTCCTTTTGAACTTCACTCAGCCTCAAGTGCCATTTCATGGGCTCCTGCTTCTCCCCTTCCAAACATTTGGGCTGGGATATAAACCAAGAATATGTGTGTGTTAAATGTGAGACAAGAGACCTTTAAATTATATCCAGAGATGCTACCAGAGGTTGCCCTGCCACAGCAAGCAACTTTATCAGTTTTGGAGAGAAAATCTGCCTCATTGTGGGGGAGTGAGTAAGGGCCTTTACACTATAGGAGGTTTTTCCTTTGCTCTTGTTTAAAGGTGAAAGCCCCAGGAGCCCATGCTTGGGGAAAACACAATGATGTAGAAGCACACACACACACACATAAAGGGGGAAATCTCTATATGGAAGCAGCCTAAGGATATCCACGAAAGAACATTTTATGCAGATCAATCTATAAGAAAGATCTGGTTTAAAAAGTCTAATCTTTAACAAGCTTTCACAATCTTTAACAAACTTCTTCTTCAGCATAACTACAGCATTCAGGTATCTGCCTGTATTTTAACGTACTTTGCATGACAACATAAAATGACTGTGCTAGACAGATAACAGCCCTTTGCAATACAGTCAGATTGTGCCCTGCAGGGTGGACCAGAATACTAAATTAAACATGATGTTTTCATAGTTTGATCCTTAATTTTACAATCCAAACACTGCCCAACTCATACTTGGGAAAATTCGTATCTAACACACCCTTGTCATCTGTTAGCTTGTTGCTTGCCTAAATTAGTTGAGGTTTTTCAGTGCAGTAATTACAATGCAACAAAACACTCCCTACATTCAAGAGAATTAAACTCATTAGAGATTCTCATTTCTTATCTCAGCTGCTACAACAGCATGCCATTTCATTTTAATGTATTCACTGCTGATTATGCAACGACCTAGTTATGAATTTTGATTTGGCTTTTGATTACGGTAGTAGCAAAGCTGACAGAGACTTTTCAAGGTAATGCTGGAATTGTATACTAGACCCATCTTCTTTACCTGGTATACACCAGTATCACAACTGCATATTTATTTATATTCGATACTTTTAGAAAGACATTCCCTCCTGTTTAATCATTTCCAAGGC
Source organism: Eublepharis macularius (assembly GCF_028583425.1). Classification (NCBI taxonomy): domain Eukaryota; kingdom Metazoa; phylum Chordata; class Lepidosauria; order Squamata; family Eublepharidae; genus Eublepharis; species Eublepharis macularius. The sequence goes on from NC_072790.1 coordinate 49,969,790, forward strand.
TGTAATCAGGTGCACAGTTAGGTCACTTAAATTCATTGGCTACAGTGGCATTTAAAGATATAATTGGAGCTACCCATTATATTTTTTATCCTGCCCTTTCTCTAAGGAGCTCTGGGCAGTGTACCTTGTTCTCATCTCTTCCATTTTATCTTTTAACAATTCTGTGGGGTAAGTTACACATGAATATGCATTATACTAAATCAGAGAGCGGAACTACAAGTGACAAAAGGCACAGATTGGACACTTGTCAGCTTCCCTCAAGTTTTGATGGGAAATGTAGGCGTCTTGGTCTTGCAGCTTGGCTCTCTGACTGCTGTCCAATGGATTTTTCAACTGTCACTTGTCCAACATTCCGCCAAGTTGCCTACATTTCCCATCAAAACTTGAGGGAAGCTGACAAGTGTCCAATCTGTGCCTTTTGTCACTTGTAGTTCCGCTCAGATTGTTGGTCCATATAAAGTCAGTACTCAGACTGGCAGCAATTCTCCATGATCTCAAGCAAAGGTCTTTTCCATCACCTATTATCTGGTCCTCTTAGCTACTGATGCAGAGGGTTGAACCTGAACATTCTGCAAGCCAAGAATATGCTCCATCAGCGAGCCATCGCCCCTCCCCAAGTTAGGCTGAAAGAGAGTAACTCACCCAGTGGACTCCAGTTTGGATTTCCTCTTTATACATTACAGATTACACAGGTTTGGTCTGGGATATCTACTCTGGGCCTGACAGAGTGCAACAATCAAAGGGGATTTGCAGCTTTTCCTCAATCACTAGGCTCATGGTGCCCAATTCAGATCATGATTGTAGTCCACATGGTGAAGGGGGCATCAACCTCCCTCCCGCACCATTTTCCCAATCTGAAACAGTCGGGGGGGGGGGACTGTCTGACCTATTGGGGAAACCCGTAAGCTTATCTCATTACCTCACACTGGTATCGCTTTTCTCTCCACTGCAAAACATACTAATCAGTATTAAACAATGAAATCACACCCACAGAATAAGTTAACAAATGGAGAAACCATCTAAAGAGCAAAGCATGTATACCCCAAATAATTGCTAAACAAGAAAGAGATTTCCATTTGCAACTGTAACTATTATATTTGGCTGCTAATGATTATATTTAATTATTATATTTGGCTGTTTCTTCATCATTATTCAGGTTCTCTGTATTAACCCTTATCTATCTCTACACATCCCACATTCTTCGCCACTGTTCTTATGTACATATGTATGTGCCATCAAGTCATATCTGACTTATGATGACCCCAGTAAGGGGTTTTCAAGGCAAGTGAGAAGCACAGGTGGTTTGCCATTGCCTTCCTCTGCAGAATCCTGCTTGATGGTCCCCTTTCCAAATACTGACCCTGCTTAGCTTCCAGTATCTGATGACTTCGGGCTCTACCGTGCCAACTGCACACACACCCCGTTCTTAGTATATTATTTTAAAACATTTATATAAGGATGGGCAATCCGTGGTCCTCCTGAGAGCCAAACTAAAAGTGACGTCTTACACAGGTTGGACACTAGTCGGCTTCCCTCAAGTTTTGATGGGAAATGTAGGCATCCTGGTCTTGCAGCTGTAATGGAGAGCCAAGCTGTAAAACCAGGATGCCTACATTTCCCATCAAAACTTGAGGGAAGCCCACTAGTGTCCAACCTGTGTCAGGCGTCACTTGTAGTTTGGCTCTGAGTCTCAACAATGTTTACAGGTCTGCCCTACATTTTGTCAACCAGACATGCACTTAGGGCTCTCAGGTTTCCTGCTATGGTGGGAGACCTTTTACTCTGGGCATACTGTCCCCCACTGATAGAGCGAGGGAAAATCTGAACTGCATCAACATTGCATTTCTGAACTGCATTTCTGGCATGAACTGGAGTGTGATTCTGGTGGGACAAAAGGACTATACTTGTGCTACTCTTCACAGGCTCAGTGTGTCTTATTTAAAATGGCCTGGTATCAATGTCTAAATTAGTCAAGATAGCCCAGTTAACATCCCAGAGTTTGGTAACCCAGGCAGGTGTTGCATCGGCACTCTGAACTAAGAAAATGTATCTGCTCTGCAAGAATCACAGCCTAGTTTAAATTAGACTCTGGCTCCTTGTGAAGTCAGGATCATATTGAATCTGGTCTCAGAGTGAACTGCTGTGACATGCATTATAATTGGGGGTGAAGGGGTCCTGCCTAAGCTTCCGTTGTTGCTTATCATAGGAGGAAGTTACTGAGTACCTCTTAGACAGTCTACTTCATATGCACAAAGGGGATAGAATGAAAATGTCTATGAGGGAGGAAGATTGCAGCAAAAAGTAGGGATGTGTGCCAAGGAAAATTTCATTATTTATTATTTATTTATTAGACTTATAGTCTGCTCTCCCTGCAATGCAGGCGCAGAGCAGATCTCAACCCAATTAAAGCACAATACAATATACAATATATAACATATAGCTAAAGCAATTTAAAACAGGCAGCAAAATTTAAACAGAGGATTTCACAGTCCTGCAAGATCACTGGATCTACAGAGGCTAACACATAGCAATGAGCTAAAAAAACAGGAGGGGGTTCTTCCCCCCCCCCCCCATAGGAGGCCGAGAGGAGGCCTGCCCACCTCAACCACCAAAAGTCTGGTGGGACATCTCTGTCTTACAGGCCCGGCAGAATGCTCAAAGATCCCGCTGGGCCCGAATTGTCTCAGACAGAGAGTTCCACCAGGTTGGGGCCAGGGCTGAGAAGGCCCAGGCCCTGGTTGAGGGAAGACGGATCTCCTTGGGGCCGGGGATCTCCAGAAATAGTTTATAATTTTGGATCTGGGATTCGGGGAATAAATTTTTACCGTGATTGCTGACTTTCAGTTAGGACGTTACCGGTTGGGATTCAAATCCATGGTTTTTCAAGTTTGTATTCAAGGGTTTTTCAAGTTTGTATTCAAGGGTTAGGGGAAGATAATAGCACCAAATCTACACAGACCATGTCATCCCTCTAATCTAAAGACCCTCTAAATTTCAAGCAGATTGAACAAAGGGGCTTGATTTTATAGACCCCCAAAGTAGGTGCCTTTCAGCACCAGTACAGTTCTTTCTACTGATTCCTATGGAGGGAACGTGGCAGTCAAGCAACAATCTAGCGGGAGAGCACTGGCTGGCCACCAGCATTTTTTTTTTAAAAAATGCCAACATTGATTTCCTTTTTCTATTCTTATAGTCAGGGCTTTTTTCTGGGAAAAAAGGTGGTGGAACTCAGTGGGTTGCCGTTGGAGAAAATGGTCACATGGTTGGTGGCCCCATCCCCTGATCTCCAGACAGAGGGGAGTTTAGATTGCCCTCCACACCATGTGGTGTGGAGGGCAATGTCCGGGGTCTGAGCCCCAGCCCCCAGACTTGACAAGAGGGAACAGCAGGGGACAAAAGGGTGGCAGCAACCCTACCCCCCAAGCCGGTAACCAGGGCCAGAACCTACCTACTCCAGGGGGAAGGAGCAAAAGGCCAGAACCTCAGAGGGGTGGAGGGGGCAAGGAGAGACCAGTCAGTCCCACCTTCCAGGGGGAAGAGAGGGGGCTAAGCAGGCCAGAGGGAAAGGGCCACAGCAGGGGGAATGTGGGTCCAGCAGCAGCAGCCCAAGCAGAGCCCTTACCTGGCAGGGAGAGGAAGCAGCCACTACAGCCCAGAGCCACCCCATGGCTAGAAGACAGCAGCCTGGCTCAGGAATTGCTAGAAGCCAAGCCTCTCCAGGGGGGGCTGCCACAGGCATTCTGGGGGAGGAGATGGGTAGCCCCGCCCAGCATTGCTGAGCAGGCAGCGCAGAAGCTGGCTAAGGCAGCTCCTCGTGAGCAAGGCCAGGCAAGCTCAGTAGCTCAGAGGCTGGCTGGGGCAGCTCCTCGTGAGCAAGGCCAGACAAGTCCAATAGCACGGAGGCTGGCTGGGGCAGCTCCTCATGAGCAAGGCCAGGCAAGCTCAATAGCACAGAGGCTGGCTGGGGCAGCTCCTCGTGTGCAAGGCCAAGGAGCCCTCAGCTGGGGATGGCTCGCACTCAACCCCACCCTGCCAGCAAGGCAAAGGAGCCCAGAAAGGATTAGTGGTTGGAGGGAAACACCTGGAGGAACGCACAGCTGGGCCCGGTCAGGAGAGGGAACAAGCCTGGAAGGAGGGTGGGGTGGAGAGAGGAAACCCTATAAAGGGTGGCTGGGAAGAGCTCTGGGGTGGTGGGTTTGAGAAGGAGTGATGCAGAGTGAGAGCTGAGGAGCAGAGTGGAAGACTGGAGGGGAGTTCTGGAAGGAGGAGAGGATAGAGGACACAGGGGATAAGGAGGCCAGGTTGAGCAGGTCAGCGAGTGGACTGAGAGGGAGTCAGGGTGATGTATACCGCCCCTCCTTCCACAGAGCAGGGTCCTGCAGACTCCCCGGCTCCCCTGTGATGTCAGGAGCCGTCTGCCCGGCGCCCTGCCCAGCGGCTGCTGCGGCAAGCCCTGACAGGCAATCTAAACTCCTCTCTGTCTGGAGATCAGGGGGTGGGGCCACCAGCCATGTGACCATTTTCAAGAGGTTCTGGAACTCCGTTCCACTGCGTTCCTGTTGAAAAAATGCCCTGCTTATAGTGACTGACTGACAATTAACAAATTACCTTTTGCTGACATTTCTGCATTTGGCATCCTTTCTTACTGTGGTCTGTTGTTGATTTCCTTTCACAAAGGTAGGAAGAGTTCCTTTGCAGAAAATCTTCCCATCCTGTCCTGTACCACAGTTTTTCCATTATTCCCCAATGGGATACTTTGCAGGGGGACTAGACACCCTATTTTTCAACCAAGTAACACCAAAATTGCATGGAAACTAATGCTGCCTGTCAACTAAAGGCACCCCCCATTCATAATTAATTTCAAAGAGATAATGATAACTTCCTCAAAGGTTTTGTTTCCCATATCATCCATCAACCATTTCTGATCCCCCCCAAACAATTTGAAATGCCTCTTTAAGATGTATGTTATATAGAAGTTCATAACTGAGTACAATTGTTCATTTGTGCTAATTGGTGTGTCAGTACCAGTTAGGATTGCCAACAGGTCTGGAATAAGAGTGTCCTGTCCCTTTAATAATTTAATGTGTGGAAATAGGCATTAAAGGTTTTCATGGCATGGAGATATATAACAGCACCTGGTAAAAGAAATATCTCATTATTCCTAAGTTTAAGTGACAGGACTTTTTTTTTACTCCAGGCATTTGGCAAACCAAAGCCTCCAATGGAGGAGCCATTTAAGTGGGTGGAAGTCTCGTTAGGCTAGAGAAATGTCTAATGCTATGCTGATCTCTTGTTAATAAAACCAATTGCCTCTCTCCAGGCTCTGTCATTTTGAAATCATACTGTATTTGGCTGAATTGGGACCATTGTTAGTAGTTTCATTAAAAAATATACAGCCTTTCAATCCAGTTATAATTATGGCTCCTTCTTTGATTTACATTAGATGGAACTTAAAAATATCTCACAAATTAATATTGTCAAAATAACGCATGTATGAAATAAAGTGAATGATTGTCTTGCTTTTTAAAAAGTCAACTCACAAGAGGACATGCATTTTTCTTGCTCTGACTCATTTCAGAAGGGACCAGTGAGTCAGTATCCAACACCTACTGTACACTATTTTGGAATGTATTTCTCCGTCACTTTCTCCCACCTCACCCATAGCAAAAAGATAACAAAGTCATTGTTTTCCTCTCAAATGGTGATTTTATCTCCTAAGAAAGTTGGAGCCATAATATGTTGTTATAATTTGTCTTCTCCCCGCCCCCCCCATGGAGTCAGAGACAGCTAAGAAATGACAGATGCTTTAATAATGGGCCAGTGAATCAGTTTCTAATCTCCAGCCTTTCACCCTGCAAAAAAATCGGTCTTTTTCTAGGTATCTCAATTTACATAAATAATTGTAAAATACTGGGCGATTAATAACCGCTAAAACCAATTGACTACAAAAGGAATTAATAGGTGTCAAATACTTATATTTAAGCCAATTATAAGAACACCGAAAGAGAAAATGTTGACTTATTTGACAGCCCATTTTGGAATCATTGGGTAAGATCATATGTGTAGGCACCACTAACAACAGAGAGTCTCTCTCTATATGGTACTAAGTATCTAGTGATGCTCAAGTGAACCTCATTTCAACTATCCCCCCCCTCCAACCTTCCATGCTCTTGAACTCACAGTCACACTTCTATTTGCTCCGTGTGTTTGATATCAGTTCCTCCTCAACTGCTAAAAGTATCTGTTTTCCCCACATCCGTTCATTGAAATGCAAATCTAGACACTTTCCCACACCTTAAAGAAATGCAGATTGGAAATTCAAAGGAGCCTACAGTACTTGTTCTCACAGCAAAAACAGAGCAGAATTGGCTCTTTGCCCTCCAGAATCACTTGCAGATGCAGTCACAGAAAGGGAACTCCCGTGAAGTCGGCATTCATGTGCATTGAGCAAGAACAGCTTGTGCATGAATTGAGGGTTAGACATACAGTCCTGCACTTGCGTATCCCTAGATACTTAGTAATGTGTAGAGAGACTAAGAGTCTTATTCCAGTACAAGGTTCCTTCCCCTGTTACAGGGAGCTTTCCTCTAGGGGATATTCCACTGGAGCAAGACTCCTTGCACTAGAGGAAGATTCTTTGCAGTGAAGGAAAGCTCTGCTGTTATCAGAAGAAATTCATAGGATCCACCCTATATTTTTGAAAAGCAGTATCTTGGATGAAGACTCACTCCAAGAATTCTGCTAAGGTTAAAGAGAGCTTTTCTCAGAGTCCCGGGTTGTTGCAAATGGGGCGGGGTGGGGGGACAGCTTGTGTTCTGTATTGTTTCTTTCTCTAAAAATATATTCCCAAGCTCATTTCTATTTAAGGAAGTTGACTCCTCATGACAGTTTCAATTGCCATGTAGTTTTTCTGGTTTATCTTTTTTTTATGAATCCCCAGGAATGCATAGAGAGCAGTTGTTGGGTATCAGATATAAGAAGCTGGAGGGAAACCGAGGGTGCAATTAGAGGGTTCATCCAACAACTTTCCTTTTTGTAAATGGTTCTGTTTTCTCCCACCTAAAGGGTGATCCTGTGGTTTTGAAATGCTAGGCAGCAGCAATGCCAGAGTACAATATTACAATCCAATGCTTGGCTCGCAACAGAATCAGCAGCAGAACAAAAGCAAAAGGTATATAATGCCTTCTATTAGGACCAACCAAAATGACACAAAATGATGTGCAAGCTTTCAAGCTCTCCATACTGCTTCATCAGAACAGATGTTACAAAAATTAAAAGGATGGGAGGAGGAAAATGTCATGAATTTAAGACCTTGCCTTCATAGCATCCTCTGGAAAATGCTGCGCAGGTATGCAGATTTAAAGAGGCGTGGGTGTCAGGCTTCACCCCTGGCATTCCGGGAGGAAGCAGAAAACAATGGAGTCCTGCCAATGAAAATTTTAAAAAGTAGTTCAAATGTCTAGCACCAGGCAAGATACCCAGATCTCTTAAGAGAGCAGAGGAAGAACCTGGCAGTCCTTGTATTAACAGAGATAAATTTTTGTTGATGCACAAGATAAAAAGTAAATGGAAGCCAAATGGGGTAATATTTCTCTGTGTTGTGGGGAAAACCCATAAGCAGTCTCTCTTCCCAGGTTCATTTGTCTCCAGTCAACAAATTCCTGGCTCTATCAGGGGATCTCCAGAGTAGCTATGGATACTAAAAAGAGACACCAAAAGTCACTCTGCAGCATCAATGGAAAAGGATTCCTTCTACATCACCGGTCACAATGTTGCACAACAGTAATGCTCAAATAGTAAGCCATACATACAAGGGCCAAGCTAGAAGTGATGAATGACACTTAAATGACAAGTGAACAGACTCACATGTATTCCTCCCTGTTCACTTGCGCTCCACTCAATTGTGGAGCGCTAGTGGAACACAAGTGAACAGGGAGGAATACATGTGAGTCTGTTCACTTGCCATTCAAGTGTCATTTGTCACTTCTAACTTGGCCCCAAGACATCAATAAATGCAACTGCTGAACGACCATGTGTCATTATCCAACCCACAGCACAAATACAATCTACGCATAAACAGGCAGGCAGAGATTCTCATGCATCCTACTGCATGTGGCACAATGGATATGAAGCCTGCGTGAGAATCCAGAGGTGTCTTTGGGGGAAAGAGTTTGAGTCCTAATTTGCAGCCAATGACTCTGTGCTGACAAATCTCATAAGATTGCAGCCAACACATTTACATGGGTGTCTCTGTAGAGAAGGCCAACATTTGCAGGTGAGAGGGTTGGGAGAGCCACGTGCAGGAAGGTTGAACGCTATTACAGTGGTCAACAGCACCATGAACTGTCTGGGAGCTCAGGTGGAGAGGAATGCAAGAGGAAACAGGAGGTCAGATTTTGTCTCCCCAAATGAAGCAGGAGAACAGCTTAGAATCTGTGGGCTTTCAAGTGACGGCAACTTAAGGTGGAAAAGGGCAGAAGCAGCAGAACCAGAACCTAAGCCTCATGCTCCACAGAGTAGCACTCTAAGTAATCCCAGCATCAGACAGAACGACCCGTTATGAGATCTTTGTAGCAGAAGAGAGGGCAAAGCCAACACCCACAACACCTCCTGCGTGGCAGAGTTTCAACCATATAGCCCAGTACCAAATGGGTCCATTTAAAGCATAACTCAGTGGAAAAGAACACATACAAGACATAATAGATTCAAATCTTGGTATGACGAGTGTGTATGGTTATATATATGCATGTGCCATGTGAGAGAGAGAGATGACAGAGTTGGTGGCCTGAGTACTCTGCCTCCCTAGTTGTCATCATAAGCATTTCATCTTTAGCAATTCCTTGGAAAAACTATGGCTTAACCTCAGGTTTATGCCAAAATATCAAACTTTAATGTCCAGGGATGGCCTCAGAGCAGCCCCCGACTCAACCCTCCCCTCCCTAGAGGGGTCCACTGACAGCCCTGGGGCACCCTTGGAAGCCCCAACTCACCCCCAAGTCCTAGAAGAAGGGGCCTCGGTCACCTACCACTTCCCCAGGAACCAGCCCCAAGATGATTCAGGCAGTGAGCCATGGCACAGGGCCGTCTCACAAGGCATTCATGTGGTTGGCTGATGAGGCCTCCGCTAGGTGTGGGAGACAGAGCTCCTTATGGCAGGCGTGGGAAACTATGAAGCCAGCTGGCTGCCCTTCTCCCTATCAGCACAGCCACAGAACAAGCGAGGCGGGGCGAGGCAAGCCATGATTCCTAATCAAGCTCTGCCAGAGGCATCCCTGGCTAGGAGCCAGTGGGCTGGAGCTTGGAAGAATCGTTCCCGCAGAGGGTGCTGCAATCCCTGGTCACAGGGTTGGTTCAGGCCCTGGGGCAGGGATAGGGAGGTGGGGCTGGGGATGAGGGAGGGCATAGAAGGGGAGCCCAAAACACTGGCTGGGGAGGGAAACCGTGGAGGAACAGCCAACGGTGAGCTAAGAAAGAGAGCTAGGGACACTCTCCCCTCCATGGGAGTTGTGGGGGTCTAGGATGACGTAACCCTGCCCTACACCCGAATTCTGAGTCTGCAGGGCATCCCCAAAAGAGGTGGGATAGGATGGCGGATGGACACAGAGGAGATGCTGCTCAGCGCTAGGGCTCACATTTAAATCGAAAACTTCATATTATTAGAAAGGTTCAATCAAGCATCATCAGAACAAAATCAAAGGATGCTGAGTTCAATTTTTAATTAAAACTAGACTCCTGTAATGTGCCAGTTCATCAAGTGTTTGTCACAACCCACTAGCAATATTCAATGAATAGGAGTTGTGTAACAATGGTAACGTACAGCTTCTATTCGTTTTAATGGCACGTGTCGGTTTTTTGTTTCAAACAGTCTACTGTCCTTTCTTTCTAAGAATTAACGTAAGTAATTTTGAGTGCATCCATAAGAATACGTCTCTAATGATGGAAGAATTTGTCGTCTATTTATAACCACTAATGTACATAAGTTTGTATTGACATCTACATTTTGCCTACATTTTTTAACATTCCTGAATGGACTGTTAAAAAGGAAGAGGACCTGAAATACAACTACCAGTAGAGAACGAGAAGTAAGGAAAACTTTCAGAGTCACACTTTGAGATAGTGAATAACTTCCAGTCCTGGAATGTTCTCAGCCAAGATTCCAGGGCAATGTTCCTTACGATACAGCCTGTTGTTGGTTCAGTTTATGAGAAATATTCTGCCCATCGGAACATAGAAAAGAGTGCCTTGCAAAACGTACATCAATACTACAGTGTTACCATCATGCTAGAAAAGCAATTTGGGTCATCTCGGAAGAGGTTAGCAAGCCCCCAAAGAAGCATCTTAAGTGTGTTGTTCAAACGAATATTAGTCATTTAAGCTAGAAAGGTCTTCACCATTTGACATCAGTCACATTAACCTCTAAAAGCCAAAGTGAAATTAATCAGAGCAGTGTAACCAAAGGGAAAATGGCACTGAAGACGCACAGACACAAATTCATCACTAGCATGCCCACCATGAGAAACTGAAAGACACACATTTAATAGAACTTAATTTCTTCAACTAGAATAATTTCCCTAAAGTATTTTATGAACAATCGGGTGTGGAATCAATCAGCAGATGATCCCAAAGCAAGTTTTATTGCTTTGAGATCTTCTTAGTGGATCGAGAAGATCATTAGAGCAACTTTGAGAGGGAGGCATACGTTATGAACTCTGCTTATCCAGCGCCTATAAAAATGAAATAGCTGTATCCTCTGTGGACTATGGCTGGAAAGTAAAGGATTTAACAGGAGTTGTGATATCATAGGTGTGTTTGGGTTCAGCTTAAAAGAGCCCTCCAGGGAATCAAAATAAGGTCTTTTTGACACAAACAGAGCAGATCCATTATAATGACTGAAGTAACCCCCTCAGGTGAATTGATTCCACCTATCTGCCCGCAGGACAATGCAGTAGTTTTGTAAAGAACCTTTTATGTGGAGAATCTCCAACAGTTTCACCATAAGATATAAGATAATGAGAATGCTTTCCTTCACCAGACAGAAAAGCTCATAAATGGAGAAAGCCTCAAAGGCAAACAAAGATGTGACATAATAAAGGCAGATTTAAAGTTAAAATGGCAGTGAGCAGCTTGGGTCACTTCAGCCATTAAGGAGAAGAAACAGCAGTAGGTAAGGTGTATGCATAGATGATATGGGAAAAGAGCTATCAAAGCAAATAGTTTTAATACTTTACTTTATTGTTTATTGTTTTAATACTATATTTTATTGTTTTTGAAGTCTAAGAATTAGACCATTCATTACAGTTAAGAGCAGCAAATTTTAATGTGAATAAGTCATTTATCCTTTTGGATCAACTAAAGATTGTCCCAAGTAGGATCATAAACAAAGCATGAGCTATGCCATGTCTAAGATAACATTATGTGCTCTTTCATTCTCAGGAATAGCCCAGCACACTTGGTATTTATGAGTTCTCTTGTCAAGCATTCATAAAAAGCTGATTGTCTGAGATCTCTCTCTCAGCTCCTTATTGTCACTGGAATTGCTATCCTTGTGAGTAGCGGGAATTAGTAGCAAGGAGAAGGCTATGCAAGAGGGGTAACAAGCAGGATACTCCAGTTTTTATGGTGTCCCTTCCCCAAGGAAATGGACGAGATGGGTGTTCTTTGAAAACAAAGAACAGTTTTTATTTAAAGGAGAAAACTCTCTCTCACACACAGGAAGCAAATGGTTTACACAAAAACAGAGTCTTAGGAAATTAGCTAGAGGTTAGAATAGAGTGAGGGATTTGGGAGATAGTTACCATCAGAGGAGTAGTTCATGGAGGAAGAGGGCTTCAAACGTCTTGCGTCTTTGGCCAGAGAGTAAAGATCAGAGAGATCTCTGAGGGAGCAGTGCTAAGATTCAAAATAGGCACCCACCACACTGCTCAATTTGATTGGGGCAGAGCTAGGGTTCTTATAGGGCTGAATGTGCCCTGAGGCTGGAGAGTGACTTCAGCCTTTAGGACAAATGCCTTAACGGTTGTCTCCTGGAATAGACAAAAGGTTTGATACCTTGATTGGTGCTGCCAGGGTGTGACAAAGGAATTAGATTGGTTGCTCTTGGTGACTTACAAAGAAACGGACGTTAATTAAATGTTCCTGGAGCTTGGCTGATGAATTTAGAGTTTTGATTAAATGTTCCCAGGACGAACTGCAAACTTGTCAGAGCTGATTGATGGCCCTTGATTGCAGGGTAGGATTTAATCAATGGGAAGAGGGGAGTTTGGAATGTCCAGGGTGGTGATTCACGAGCACCTCTATTGTCAAAGATAGCACATTCTGCAGCATGGGGAGGCAGGAACCAATCATGCCCAGTCACTTGGTTTGCATTCACATTTCATTCATGACTCATTCTCCCGGGCGGGATCCGGCAATGCTTTGCTCAGCTGGCTGGATTTCTAATGCAAATTAAGGTGCATTAGATTCCATTGGTTCATGATATTTTTACATCATAAGCAGCTCTTAAAATGATGGAGGCCAGGCTGACTGCTCACACTATGTTGGTACATGCACACTGATGGTGCTACACCTGTGTGGATTATCATGTTCCCCCCAACAATTATAGTTTGATTTCACTTCCTCTGCACCCACTCTGTTACACCAGCCATAATGTGGAACAACCTAGAAATTCAACCCCCAACCCCTGTGGCCCATTAAATATACCAAGATCAAGAAAAGGTTTTGGGGAAAAACTGAAAATTTCATGGCTAGCAAGAATTTCTGATGTTAAAATGAATATATTACCCAAGGTAAACCTTTTATTTCAAATGTTACCAGTCCATATAAAAGAAAATATTGTTTTAAAAATGGCAGGAAATGATAAATGGTTTTGTATGGACTGGGAAGAAACCAAGAATAAGATTTAAAATATTACAAGATGAAAAAAAACCAGAGGACGCTTAGCAGTACCATATATTAAATTGTATTACTAAGCAGCAGCATTAGTTTGGATATCAGGTTGGATTATAAACCCAAATAGAAGAAACATAAAATTGGAGATAATTGACACTAAAGAAGGAATTCATAATTATTTATGGATTAAAACAAAAAAAACCATGTTTTTAAGCAGTCTGGGTGCATATCTCATAGCAATCAGTGAGCATTACTGAGAGTAAGCAATTAACATGAAAGACCTTCTGTGTGTGACTTTTGGCCTCTGAGTGCACATGCACCGAATTATTTAACATTCCAAGACAGAGGAAACCAGCTTTCCGTTCAGAATTTAAGTGTAACAAGCTGGAAATATTTGTATCCTGAACCATGAGGATTACTGATTTCACTGATAATACTCACTAGTTTAGCCAAATCCCTAAGGGCCTGGTTGAGGTTTAAGCAATCTGTTTGAACAACTTGGTAAATGTAACACCAATTCCAGTTTGTTTGTTTTTTTAAAAAGTACATGCCAAAAATTTATCTTAATAAGCTCTTTGCAAATGTATTGTCGAAGGCTTTCACGGCCGGAGAACGATGGTTGTTGTGGGTTTTCCGGGCTGTATTGCCGTGGTCTTGGCATTGTAGTTCCTGACGTTTCGCCAGCAGCTGTGGCTGGCATCTTCAGAGGTGTAGCACCAAAAGACAGAGATCTCTCAGTGTCACAGTGTGGAAAAGATGTAGGTCATTTGTACTGCCCACTCAGCCCAGTTATAGCAAACTTCTACATGGAACATTTTGAAAAAACAGCTCTAGAATCAGCACCCCACAAACCTAGTGTATGGTTCCGGTTTGTGGATGATACATTTATCATTTGGAGCCATGGGGAGGAAGAATTGATGGGGTTTTTGAATCATCTCAACAACATTCACCTGAACATACAATTCACAATGGAGAAAGAAATCTAGGGAAAACTCCCATTCCTGTATACCTTGGTCATCCGCAAAGCAAACTTTCAGTTAGGTCACAAGGTCTACAGGAAACCAACTCACACTGATCGGTACTTACACAAAAACTCCAATCACCACCCCCAACAGAAAAGAGGCATAATGAAAACATTAGTGGATCGTGCAAGACGGATATGTGAGCCGCGCTTGCTCAATGAGGAAATTAATCATCTAAACCACGCACTTCAGGCAAATGGCTACTCCAGAAATGAAATCCGAAGAGCAATCAAACCCAGGATGAATCAAACAACCAAGGAAAAACAGTCTCCTACAGGAAAAGTGTTTTTGCCATATATCAAAGGAATTAATTTAATTTAATTAATTTAATTTAATTTATTATATTTATATTCCGCCCTCCCCGCTTTCGCAGGCTCAGGGCGGATAACAAATACAAACATGTTTAAAAACATTTAAAAACATTAAATAATACATTTAAAAAACATTTAAAAACATTAAATATAACTGAATTACTGATCAGATGGGAAAGCTTATGAAAAAGCATAACCTTCAAGCAGTATTCAGACCCACCCGAAAAATACAACAGATGCTACGATCAGCAAAAGACAGTAGAGACCCCCTCACCTCTGCAGGAGTATACCGTATACCCTGCAGCTGTGGACAAGTTTACATCGGGACCACAAAGCGTAGCATCCAGACAAGAATAAAAGAACATGAAAGACACTGCAGACTTGGACAAGCTGAAAAATCAGCAGTGGCTGAACATAGCCTAACGCAAACAGGGCAGAGTATCTTATTCCAGGACACCAAAATACTGGACAACACTTCCAACTACTTTGTCAGACTGCACAGGGAAGCCATTGAAATTCACAAGCATAAGCAAAACTTCAACAGGAAAGAAGAAACCTTAAGAATGAACAGAGCATGGTTTCCAGTTCTGAAAAACACCAGGCTAACAAAACACTCTATACTCGACAATAACCCTGCAGAGAAGATTAGCACATCAAGCACCAATCCATATGCAAAAGAACCTCCTCAGGATACAGTGAAGCCTCTCGGCATTAACATTCCGCACCCTGGGAAACTCTTACAGGATGACTCAGCTCAACCCCACCCCTCCTGAGTAGATACAAATGACCTACATCTTTTCCACACTGTGACACTGAGAGATCTCTGTCTTTTGGTGCTACACCTCTGAAGATGCCAGCCGCAGCTGCTGGCGAAACGTCAGGAACTACAATGCCAAGACCACGGCAATACAGCCCGGAAAACCCACAACAACCATCTTTGCAAATGCTTCCACTTGTATTATAATTTATTTATTTCAGCATGTTGTTGCACAACATGAAGCTCGTCTAAGTTCATTACGGTCTCGTTTGTCTTAGCTCTGACCACAAGAAACAAGGTTAATTGCTGCCATTCATTGCTTGCGAAAACTGTAAGAGCCTATTAACAGTGTGTTCTCTTTGGATAGGGTTTAAATCCTAAAAATAATAGTAACTCAAATTTGGTCTGTTCCTTATTGAGGCAAGTACCTTAGTGTTCTCAAAGGAGAAAGGTCATATCAAAGAGGTCAAAACAAAACCAGATGATTGACATATCTGTGGCGTCTGTATAAGAAGAGAGATCTCAACGGCAGACTTGAAGGACAACCCGATCTTAGTTAAATGCCCAGCACTGGCAGCCATCAAGGGGCTGGGGGCAGGAGGGTTTAGGAAGGAGCAGGCATGTCCTTCAAATATCCTGCTTCCTGGTTATTTAGGACTTTAAAGGTGAGAACCAGCACTTTGAATTTTGCCTGGAACTAACTGGCTGAAAAAGAAGGGAACTCCTCTGAATAGAACTGCAAAAACAGGGAGGCGCTGCCTCACGGAGGAAAAAACCAATATATGTAGTTCAAAATCCTATTTAATAAGAATACTATAAAGTGCAAAAGTGCAAGAAGTGCTCTAGAGTGAAATATCCTAGTCACAATAAATATGCTATTTCATAATCTATAATGGGAATTCAATGACTATAATAAGTCAATTCAATAACCATAATTGGTATAAATAGAAGAGATAATAGAATCAATCTAATACACAATACACCACCAGTAGGGTCTAATATAGAGTATGGAAGTCCAATGTATAATAACAAAAAATTCTTTTTCTTTTTCCAGCAGATGTTTCCGTTGTCGGGTATATGCAAAAGGATCAACTATGCGTTCCTCTTTCCATCCAGGACGTGTGCAGATTCAATGAAGCTAATATTTCTTAATCCTGAGTTGTCATTCCTTATCCCAAAAATTGGGTAGAGCCGACGGGCATGGGCCAGCAATACAATCCTGTTTCGTGTATCACAATTTTTAACAGGCTCATAATACCACAACAATTTAGTACTAGAAATCACAATTCATCCACCTAATGTTGCAGCTTTTGACAGAAAATAACCGTCTGAATCAGCCGAAGTTTATGAACAGCTCTTTAAGGTGGCCCAACTTTTCAACTGGCCCCTCTAGCTGTCCCTTTAATATCAATTTGATCTGCAACCAATTATCAGGTGATGTTAGCTAACTTAATGCCATGAAAAGCTTCAACTGCCCATTTCCATGCATTAAACCTCTATTAAACAGATATCCGGCTGGCAACTTTACCCGTACAGAATTTCAGTAATCTAATGTAGATGTGATCAAAGCAAAGACTGCTCTGGCCAGATGCTGCTTAACCAGAAAGGGGTTCCGCTGGCAAACCAACCAAAGTGGCGACATGCCACAGATGGAACCCTATTGGGGAGAATAACAGGGTACAAAACTACCTAAATGAGCCATCTTGCATGAGGCTGCTCAAGTGTAGAGAGATGCAATGCTAGCCCGGAAGCCTAGTTTAAAAAGACAGCAGAAGGCTATGTCAATTTTATCTCCCTAGGAGCTGGTAGAGGGCTTGTTAATTTCTTCTTTGCCTCCCCCAAGGGGAGGTGACATTGACATAGCCTTCGGCTCTGTCTTTTTAAACAATACTTCCCGGCTAACATTGCATCTCTCTACACTTGAGCATCCTTGTGTAAGAGGCCTCATGTAGAGAGACTCTAACTGACCTGAGAATCTATCTTCAAGTAATATAATAGCACTCCCAAGCTGAGAACCTGCTCTTTGAATAGGAATGTAAGTTCCTCTAGAAACAGTAAATGTCCTTGGTTGGCTTTATTAGCACCTAACAGCATAGCAGTCCTGTTTGGAGTGTCACTGCTGGTTCCAGACACTCATTTTCAACACACGCATCTTCAGGGAATGGCCTGAAAAGGAGAAAAGGAACTGGGCATCATGCATGAAACCGACCCACAGCAACTGCCCTTCCCAAACCCCTATGAGCTTGTCTTACACAGAGTAAGACCACCGGTCTACCAAGGTCAGTATTGTCTACTCTTCCTGGCAGCAAATCTTCAAAGCCTCAAGTAAAGATCTTTCATATCACCTACTACCTGATCCTTTTTAAACTGCTCATTCTGAGGATTGAACTAGGGACCTTCTGCGTGCAAATCAGATGCTCTGCCAATAAGCCACAGCCCCGCCCCACCCAGTCACTCGCTGAACTCTTTGCACGGCTCTTCGTGGCCCAACTTCAGAGCATCTTCAGAGCAGCCAGCCCAATCAAGCACATTGCTGAAGATGCAGCTGTATCCTATATACCTGCTGTCTAAAAAGAAAAGCACCAGTCCCTTAGATATATTCCTTGTTGAAACTCCTTACAAGCATTTCCATACTGTTGAGTTTTAACCTTTATATTTGTCTTCACAACACTGCTGCAGATGCTGGAATTAACAGAGACCAGAGGCAGGCAGATGTTTAAAAAAAAATTAAGTGCCTGGATAACGTTCAAACACCTTCACTTGTTTTAAGGCAAAGGCATAAAGAAATCACAAAGCCATAGTAAATGCCTGTAGCACAGACTCTCATGTAAACAGCCAAATAATGCTTGTACATACATATCCATAATGTTAGTATCTGATCTTTCTTTTACAAACACTCAAAAAAGATTAAACTATGAGTAGGATGCAAATATGCCTTTCCACATATGGAAGACTTTTTCCAATCACATAAGAAATTTTTAGATCTCATGGAAGGGTGAGAAAAATGAAACAAACTCCAAAGGTGTTATTTTGTTTGCGCCAGAGTTTACACAGTTCTGGTACACAAATGGAAACATAAAAACTACTGTAGAAGCTACTTGTTCATCTCTGCAGGAGTTCTTGCACACTCTTGTTGACTTTACACGTGTGTTAGAACAGCGCAGGCAGCTATTTTACTTTGGATCCAAAGTAGTTTGGATCCAACCTGTGTGTGTGTAAAGTGCCACCAAGCTGTAGCCAACTTTTGGCAACCCTATAGGGTATTCAAGGCAAGAGATGAGCAGAGGGGGGTTTGCCATTGCCTGCCTCTATATAACACTTCCTTGCTGGTGGTTTCCCATCCAAATACTAACCAGGGCCAACTCTGCTTAGCTTCCAAGATCTGGTGAAATGGGGCTAGCCTGGGCTATCCAGGTTAGGGCTGGATCTAACCTAACTTCTATAACACAGTTTTCTCTCTCTCCTGCATATCTCAGTCTGAAAGAGAACACATAGAAGAAAATGTTCCTTATGATATGAACCCATTGACTACTATGAGTCCATTAATTAGTATAGTCTACTCTGACTAGCAAGGATCTCTAGGATCTCAAGTGGAGCTCTTTCATATTACCTGATTCTTTTAACTGGAGTTGCTGGGGATTGAACCTGGGACCTTCTGCATGACAAGCAAATGTTCTCCCACTGAGCCACAGCCTCTCCTCTTATATTTCCCCTCCCCTCAATAATATCGATAGTACCTTGCAGCGCCCTTGCAGGGTATACCAGCAATCATAGCAGGCTCCACCCAGCATATTTCGACATCTTTCTTTGCTGGCAAGAGCAAGGCTAGCTCTACCTAGCAGACTGATCTGGCAGAGATGGGCTTGCAAATGCTTGAGAAAAAATGTTTTGTCCCTTTAATAGAGGCTGAATTGGATATTGTTTGCTAGATGATCCTATTAACCTTCACATCACAAAAAGATTTGGCTGCCCATTTCCATATATTAAGCCTCTGTTAAAGGGACAGGAGTTTTTTCTCCAAACCTGTTGGCACCTCTAGGCAGAGATTGATGGGATTTCCAAAACCAAAATGGAGATTAAGGGGTATATGTGTAACTCTAATATTTCTCTCTTTATGCTCACTCCCATGCGCTTCACCCACACTGTGCCCTGAACCTCAAAACCCTCTCTCATTGACTGTAGTTGAGTCAGTAGGTATGGGCACTCATATTGCTTCCTAAGGAACTAGATATCCTCTTTTTGGGTTATTTCTGAGCCACAGTGAGCTGAAAGTGCACTAGCCAATGAAATAATCAAACTGCGCCTATCTACCAATGAGTTCGTAGACATACTGGTTACAGTTATTAAAATGGTATAGTAGAGGTCCAGAGCAAGCATTAAATACACCACCCCCTAAGTGGTAAGTCCCTCTCTGGAGGAAAAGACTCCATTTGGAACAAGCCTGGTTCCTTAGAAGAAGGGAATCAAAGGATATGATCCAATATATTTATCTGACTCCTCTTTGATAACTGCACACATACATCTGTGCTAACAAGACAGATGTGGATCTCAGAAAAGCAGCTTTCCTCTCCCTTTGTATTCTAAATTTTAAAGGTATTTACTTGCCTCGAGACATTATTTAAGTAAGCTTTCACTGCTTCCCTACCACAATGCATTTCTCAAAATAATCCGTGTGATTGTTGAACTAAAAATAATGCCAAACCCTTTTGGGCTGATATATTACCACTTTTTTTATATCTCTGTCCTGACACATTCATATTTATGGAGATTAGTTCTCTGGCTCAGCTTTCCCAAGTGCTGTGTAGAATGACAAGAAAATCCCTGTATTATGCTGAGTAAAAACAAAACAAAAACACAACAGAACAGGATAAACTGTTATTGTCAAATCACAAGATCCTGTAGAAAGAGGATTATTCAATGGGAACACAATGTAAACTTGGACAAATAAGCCAGTGGCTTAAAGACACAGAGAGATGTAAAGAGATAACATGACAGCCACCATCTTGGCTGATGCACCAGAGATGAAACCAGAGACAATTGAAAGGTTTTTTTTTTAAAAAAAATCTGTCTATAATGTGGTCTGAAAACACAACATAAACCCATCCTGGCTTTGTAATTCTGCTATATTTGTGTTCAGTCCATTGGGAATATGATGGCCTGATGGGAAGTGCATAAACAGCCTCTTCTTGATTATAATAGCAACTGCTCTGCCTGGTATTAGCATGTCTGCCATAAGCAGAAACTATTAATGGATTAATCTGTGCAATTATCCAATCAATGGTTCTATCAAAGGTTAAAAACAGAGTTCCAACTACTTAAATCCGGCTGTCTGGATACTCTCTCTGGCTGGTGGCTTCTTCCTCTCATTAATTTATTTTATTCATTTAGTACATTTTTATATTGCCCTTACTTTAAGGAGCTCAGGCCAGCCTACATGGTTGTTGCCATCCCCTTTGGCACTCCTTTCTAATGGAAGGAAAATGTACATCCCACCTTAGATACAGGGCGAGTGAGCAAGTAAGCAAGTAGGAGAGAAGGAGAATAAAAAACTACATGGTGCAGTGCAGCCCTAAACAGAGTTTACACCCTCCTAAGCCCATTGACTTAGAAGACTTTAAGTCTATTTAGGACAGCACTGTAAAAGACTCTCTTGTTGTTAAGTTCATATAGTAACGGGCTAATGGTGATCTCTAGTTCTCTACGTGAGCTAATACCAGGAAAGATGAGAATGACATTTGGTCATTCATTATTACATCCAACAAGAGAGCAGTACATAAGTACATTGAAAAATAGATCCTGCCTTTAAGAGGAAGAACATAATCACTCAGATATCATATAAATTTAATTAAACTAATTATTAGGGTTGCCAGGGGCCCCAGGGGACAAAGCAGGGGTACAGGGGTCTGGGGGGCAACAGGGTATTTACCTTCTGTGAGTGAGCGCTCCTGCATGCCCCAGTCGCACCAGAAAATGGCATCATTTTCCGGTGCAACAGAAGAGCCTTAGTGGCTCTTATGAGGACAGAAAGGTGGAGCATAAATTTTGTTAAATATATAAATAAATAAAATAAAAATAAACTCCCAAGGGTCAAACTTCGCAATATGTGGGAGATCTATGATTTTATCATTTGTAATGCTAAAAGGTAACAGCCAGTGGGGTGGGGGATGGCAACTTATATTGTGGCTGCAGTAGTGAGGAGGGTATTTCCCTCCTTTTCCTTTCCCAATTGACATGAGCCCTTGAGGTGCTGAAGCTTCCATTAGGGCAAAAAGACAAATACAAACAACCTTTTCCCCATACTAAGGCTAAGGCCTACTAAAGGAGGGGACAAATTCTGTCCTAACAACAGGGGGGGAAGTCAGCACTGATCTATATCAGCCAACCCTCTCAGTTGCTTTTTAAAATAGACCTGGAGATCCATAGTGCAATTCTAAACAGCGTTCCATCTTTCTAAGTTCATTGACTTCAATAGACTTCGTAGGGGGAACTTTGATTAGGATTGCCCTTCATCCTGAAACCTCAGGGCTGAGCCAAACAAGTTATATGAGAATATTATATAATTGATGGTAAAAGCCCCAGATCTAGATAAGAATGTAAATTCCCCAGAGTTATCTCCCAAGGTCTCCCCATTTAGAAAGACTAAATCAAACCTACAAGTCAAATGCGTAGGATGAAGCCCTGAAAAACTGTAGCTGTGATCCTCTGAATGCTTGATGGGGAGGGGGCAGCCATCATCAACTTCTGGGGGGAAATCATACAAGTGGGAATAGAGACTCTCAGCATTTTGACCTATCCATATCTTAAATTATCCTGCTATAACAGTAGAGGCTTCTGAATACAAAAAAATTTAAATTACCTAAATGCTTTTCAAGTTTGGACCATTGTTCTTTAACCTACAATTGCTGATACTGGGTGGGGGAGATAAACATTAATAATCAAGAATAACTTTGACTTACATTTAAGAATCAATGCATGGGCATAAGAAGATAATGACTCTTGGTGACTGACACCCATAACTTGATAGACACACAAATTCCCTGTCCACCTTTGCATCTGCCTCCTTTGACACTTGGAAACACTTTGAGTAAGTATGTGACAAAATCATTCATAACCAGATCCTCTTCAGACCATGTCTTCTGAAATAACATGACATCAAATTTGGTAATATATTCTGTGAAGGAGGTGTTGTTAATTATTACTAGAGATGGGCACAAACTGCATTATGAAACTCAAAAACCCACGAAAATGGCGATCACGCAATTGTGACCCGGTAGTTCGTGATTGTCCACTGCCAACGAACCAGCGGTCGGGAGAGGCCTGGTTCGTTGCATTCGGGCGCAGTTTGGGAAGCCAGACAGTCAGGAGCCAGCAATCTATTCCCCTGGCAACGGAGCCAGGGGAATGCCCGAGCTCTGTCTGCCCTCCTTCTGTCACCCTGGAAACCCAAATGGAAGCCCAGCATTCCTTGATCAGCAGGGCTTCCTTCCAACCATGGAGCTGCAAAGCAGTTACAAGTTGAGAGAAGACACCCAGGGGAGGGAGGGGGAAGGGAGTGTTCTGTAGCCATGGGCACTCCAATCTCATCCCTGCAAACCCTGATAGGCAGCTCTGATGGCCAAACACAGACCTCCTGTGTTGCTGAATGGGACCCATGCTTATAAATAGCCATGGTCTCCCAGGCTGGGTTTCACTTTCTGCGAGCAGTGGAGTGGGACAGAGCTCTTGCTTGCCACTTGCTAGCCTTTGGGGAGAGAGACTGAGAGTACAATTGAGCTTGGCTTTGGGGGATAGGGATTTATCTCCTCTGGTTCCAGGGCTGCTGCCTGGCTCTGGGGCCAAGCTCAGTGGGCACCTCGGCTGAGGGCTCACATTGATTATTGATCACAGCCTGATTGGGACAGGTCTGTGGGAGTGGTGGGCTAGGGCTCTAGTCCCTCCTTCCCTCTGGTGCCAGGGCTGCTGCCAGGCCTCCACAAACCACGAACCGTTTCGGCAACAGGAGACGTTCGTTGCGGTGCGCGAATTCAGGATCATCGTCTGCACCGAACCATGATCCGCTGGTTCATTATTATTTTTTGGTTCGTGGCCATGTCTAATTATTACTAAAGCGCCCTGCAATATTCCAAGAGAGCAACTTAATAAAGGAGTTTTCTTTGTTCAGATATAGTCATTCAGGGGATTTAGAATTGGACCTCTGGTGAAAGCTGTTTATCTCTATATTCTCTGTGAAAGGGGTTCTATGCATGTTGATCTTTATATGGATCCCTCTAAATCAGATGCTGAGGGCATTGTGAATCGAAGATTGTATTCTACAACCCAGAATAATCTATTTCCTTCACAGGAGACATTTCTCCTTTGTTTAGAATGAGTGAAATACTGGTAGGCAATGTGGGGAACTTCTCTTCAAGTTTAGGTCAACAGATGAGGTGGATGACAGAAGACTGTTGTGTGTGTCCATTAATGGACTGTCATCAGAGGATAAAGAATCTGCTGTTATTACAGCATTTTTAGTCATTTCAGTGATTGTCGGAGTCCATCATTTCAGCACAGATACACTTATCTACCAGCTCACTCTGCTCTTCATCATCATATAGGAAATCTCTAGATCATTGTTATTACCAAGGCCCGTGTTAGAAGTTCAGGAGTTTCAATTATATTCTCTCCCTCAGTAGTCGTGTCTAGACATGGGCACGAACAGGGAAAAAAACGAACATCCACAAACGTGCCATCCACAAACAACAAACAACAAACACTGACGAACATGATCCTGTCATGAACATGTTCATTGTTTGTTGTTCGTGGGGGCCAGCAGCCTCTCCTCCAGCCATCAAGATCCCTACCACACAACTCCCAGAAACCCTACCTGAGCAGGCAGCAGGAAATGTACCAATAATAAATAATAGCTTGGCCCAGAGCCTGGCAGCAGCCCTGGAACTTGAAGAGGTAGATCCCTATCCCACCACACACAAAGAAAATTCAAGCTCTCTGTCTCTCTCTCAAAATGCCAACAGCAACTGTCTCTCCCTAACTGTCTGCAAAACCAGAGCTGGGAGCACCCCTCCCCCCTGCTCTTTGCTTCCTTGTAACAAATTTGGAGCTCCACACTTATTTATTTATTTATTTACTTAAATTTATAGTCCGCCCTCCCCAACCAAGTGGGCTCAGGGCGGATCACAACAATTTAAAACACCTACCTATCAAGCTAAATTGGGGTTTCCAGGGCAACAGCAGGAGTTCAGACAGAGTGTTCAGGCAGTCCTTGCCTCTGGTTGCCAAGGGAATTGATTGCAGGTGCCAGATTGTCTGGCTTGAGCAACAAACAGCAACAAACGAGGCTTGCAATGACCACCTGTTCGTTTAGAATGGGGCCTCACGAACAGCTTGTTCACAAACAGATGATTGGGCTGTTCATGGCTTTTTTTAGTTCATATTGCTGTTCGTGCCCATCTCTAGTCATGTCCTGTTTCATGAATGTTTATGCCTTTGTGCTACTAAGGACATAACCCCTGGTTGTCACCTATAGTTCCCAGCTCAAACCTATCCAATGTATCATCAGTGATCTACAGCCCATCTTGGAAAACGATGCCTCTCTCACACAAGCCCTGAGTGGAAGACCTCTCCTTGCCTACAGACAACCCCCAACCTTAAATGACTTCTCACAAACAACCATGAACTGGTTAACAGGGTCACCAACACAGGAACCAGACCCTGCAACCGACCCAAATGCCAACTCTGCCCACATATCTACCCAGAAAATACGATTACAGGACCCAATGGCGTCAACTACATAATCTCTGGCTCTTACAGC
This sequence comes from Eublepharis macularius, assembly GCF_028583425.1. Classification (NCBI taxonomy): domain Eukaryota; kingdom Metazoa; phylum Chordata; class Lepidosauria; order Squamata; family Eublepharidae; genus Eublepharis; species Eublepharis macularius. The sequence goes on from NC_072790.1 coordinate 49,994,576, forward strand.
TACTCATCCTCCAATGTGATATACACCCTTGTGTGCCAACAATGCCCCTCTGATCTGTACATAGGACAAACCAGCCAACCTCTGTGCAAAAGAATAAATGGACACAAATCTGACATCAAAAATGGCAATATCCAGAAACCAGTAGGCAAACACTTAAATCTACCAGGACACTCCATCAAGGACTTAAAGGTCACTATAGTTCAACAGAAACATTTCAAAAGCAGAATCTAACAAGAAGCTGCTGAATTGGAATTCATATGTAAATTTGACTCAATCAGACTTGGATTGAATAGGATGGTTTTCTCATTATCAGAAGTAACTGCCTTTCAGGCATTCCATTCAGATTCATCTATGGAGAGGAGGGGTCATACCCAGCCTGGGTTGTGCATGCCACCGCTTTCATAACTTTTGCAACTGGTTTGCATCTACTTCCTCCTACCCTTACCACCTATACATCTCTGGCCAGTTTCTTCATACCCTCCATGTGCTTATGCTACAATAAAGTTGGTTAGTCTTAAAGGTGCTACTGGACTCTTTACTATTCTAAAAAGCATATAATTCCTACATTCCTACATACTATGAGATACTTCCACATGGAGGCTATGCAATAATTCCCTTACCAAATAATTTTGTAATAAAGTTTTTAAAAGGGGAGCCAGGAGATAATGTTACCAAATGCTTACATAGTTTAACATTCCCAAAAGAACAACATCTCTTCCAATGCCTGGGGACTCCTGTCTTCTAAGCAAGCTATGTCAGAGTTCTGAAAAGTACATCTCTATTTATATTCAAGTCTATAAAATATTTGCTGAATGAGAACATGCTTTTATTTTCAGAGTCTGGTACTACAATCTTAGAGAGATTGTACAGCAGCACCACTATAAAAATGGCTCGTACAAATACCCTGATGAAAAGAGTCATGCATTTTTGCCATTATATGTGAAAGGGGCACTTCGCCGAGGGATAAGCAACACATAAGGATGAATAAACTTTGTCTGTAAAGTCTTCCAGTTGAAGACCTTGATAAAGGAAATCTTTTCCACATCTTTCCATACCAAGTGACCTTTTCCTATCAACATAGGATTAGCACCATAAAGAACTGGATTTTTTAAAAAAGATAAGGGAATATCAGCTTTTAAAATATAATTTCCCTTTACTCTAGGAAATGCACCCTTTTATCATATATAAGTACAATCTAGCGTGTGTTATACAAATCCCACCAATGCAATATTCATGGAAGAGTTGTATTTTCTTGGAGTCTCTGGATGCCCCACTGCCATATTTGGAACCCTCCAGAGTTCCTGCTTCTTTCTTGTACGTTACTCAAGCACTTTCTTGTACTTGGGTAAAGTCCTGCCACTTGCTGGGTAAGTAAAGAACCACCTTATCAGTCTAAGTTCTATAGCCAATTGTCCTTTCTGTCTCCTACTTCCTGTTGCCATATTTCTTGGTCTCCAGTGCAGCTGCCATCTCAGAAACAGCCATCATACTCTTCCATACTGAGCTGTGTTGGAGGGAGCAAGTGCTCCATTGTTACTCTACGAAGTTGGCCTTGCTCACCTTGAGGGCTCAGTGACTCTAAGTTTACATTAGTTGGTCCTCTTCTCTGTGCCAGGCCACATCAAGCCCTTTTTCTGTAGGCAGGTCCACATTTCAGAGCCAAACTACACGTGACGAATGACACAGGTTGGACACTTGTCAGCTTCCCTCAAGTTTTGATGCGAAATGTAAGCAGCTTGGCGGAATGTTGGACAAGTGACAGTTGAAGAGTTCATTGGACAGCAGTCGGAGAGCCAAGCTGCAAGACCAGGATGCCTACATTTCCCATCAAAACTTGAGGGAAGTTGACAAGTGTCCAACCTGTGTCAGGTGTCACTTGTAGCTTGGCCCTCAGTCACTCAATCCTATTGAGCATTCCAGTGTAATGCAGTAGTTTTAAACTGGGGCTGAGGAAACACAGATTCAAATCTCTACTCAGTTGCAAAGCTTTGAGCCCATCACTCTCTTTCAGCATAATGTATCTGATGAGACTGTTATGAGAATAAGAAAAGGAAGAGGAGGGAAACTATGTATAATATTTAAGCTTCCTGGAAGGGTGAAAATTAAGTAAATACATCAAAATAATAAATTTAGAACAGTTTTACTGAGTGGAACAAAGAACTGGAGAAGGGACTACTGCAACAGTTTGGGCCACAATCTATTTTTCTGCAAGCCTACACAGAGGAGGAAGCCTGAAAAGAACTGATACAATGCAGTAATGTCTAAAGGAACTTTTGACTATAACAAGGAAACAGCCGGATGCAGGATGATTGCTAAGTAGAGCAACGTGTTTTCCGTATGCACACTTACATCAGGTTTTCTGGGTATTCGAACCACAAGGATCAGATCCACTTTGGGTGTCTCTAATTCTGCACTTGAGGGAGTTGAACTGAAGTGGTGTCTGTTCATTTTTTCTCCACTAGGAAAACGCCCCATTTCTGCTGCAGGCTTTCTGTTTCATCAATTGATCAGCTGAGGACTCGGTTTTGTCCCTTGTTCATCTGAGACAGGTCAGTTTCCTTAGCTAATTGGGAAACTTGCAAGGATTTTTTGTTTTTGTTTTAAGGTGCCAACCTTGCAACAGTGCTGTTTAAAAAAATTAAAAGGGATTTACTTCTTACTACTGAGGCTAGTGTATTTAGTCCATTTTTAAATTTCTCTTAGACAAATAACAGCTGATAGGCTTAGGAAACTTGCAAGGTTTGGGTTTTTTTAATGCACCAAAGTTGCAACATTGCAACGTTGTTGTTTTTTTAAAAAAATAAAAGAAAAAAACTGAATTAGCTGCTGTTCAACCAATCCAGATGCAGGCAGATAAAAGAGAAGGTGAAAGGCAGGGGCTGGGGCTAGGCCTCACACCAAAGAAAGCATTCTGCATTTCAAAAAAGCCCTGCTTTGACTTCTCAGGAAAAAACATCTGAACATGTGGCAGAGAAAAAAAACCTACAGAAACTCCTGGAAAAAATCAGCTCTGCTGCTGATGTGGCCTTTCACCATGCAGAATGCAAAAAAAATCTGGGAAGCAGTTTGGAGACTGAATCAAGGTATTTTGACCATGTATGCAGAACTCTGGAGGGAAATTGATACAGCGTGGGGCCAGAACCTATGAAAAAGCCCAGTGTGGAAAAGACCCAAATCTGCATTTTTTCCTACTTGGATATAATTTTTGTTCTCAATCTGGTGCCTGTGCCCAACAGACAAAACTGATATGACAGCTTTTAAGCATCATGAAAAGGAGGTCACAGAGAAGGTACAGAACGAACAGATAATGGTATTCGTACACCAGGAGGAAACTTTAAACTGCAAGCAAGAGACAAACTGAGAGGGACCTAGAAAGTAAAACATCTTTTGCTAAAAGGCTGAATTCCAGTGCTTCCTAGTATAGCAAACCAGGAAGGTCAATACATGATACCCTTCCCCCTAACTAACAGAGATCTGGGGTCGGGCTCTAGAGGGCAAGGTGGGCAATACAGATTATGCATTGGGGTTGATAGAGTGGCACGATGCTATTGTAGGCTCTGGTTATTTTTGTTTGTGTCAGGCTCCATCATGGCAATAAGCTCTTCTCCAAGTTCCGAGGCAGCGGCTGGATCAACATTCCCTGTTGCTGGAGCATCTCTGATTATTGCAGTGCAGGTACAAGCTCCCACCGTCTGGTCCACATGTTGTCACAGCCTTTACTTTACTTCTGTTTTTACAACCTAAGTCATAAACAGCAACCCTCATCTCATGAAAAGAAAACCTAGAAGTTAATTATCGTATAACTTAACAACTGCTGCCAAGACTTTCACCACACACAAAGTAGTTTATCGTTGTCACTGAGTAGCCAGGGTGATTTCACTTCTGGAGAGAGAGAGAGAGTTCTGATTAAATAATGGGGAGATCAAATCAGCTCTTAGTTCTGAAAATTTAGGGCAATTGAAGAAAACGTGATCTACAGAGTCAATTTTGTTACTGCCACAATTGCAGAGTCTATCTGAATATGGAATTCCACTAAATCTTCCTAGTGTCACTGGCAGGGCTTTTTTTCAACGGGAATGTAGTGGAACCGAGTTCTGGCACCTCTTAAAAATGGTCACATGGCTGGTGGGCCCGCCCCCTGATCTCCGCACAGAGGCGAGTTTCGATTGCCCTCCACGCCACATGGTGCGGAGGGCAATCTAAACTCCCTTCTGTCTGGAGATCAGGGGGCGGGGCCACTGGCCATGTGACCATTTTCACCAAGGCCAATTTAAACTTTAAAAAACTCCCCCTTGTTCCAGCTGACCCAAAGTGACGTTTTCCAGAAAAAAAGCCCTGGTCACTGGAGAAGGCAGGACGTTCAATCGCGCTAGCATAAAAACCCTTCTATACTTTGGAATAGTTAACTCAGATAGACAATTTGGCATTTTTGTTGGAGGAATTATGCCAACTGAAAAAGATGAGCAAACTCTGCGGGCACTAATCAGCAGGCTTTCATAATCAAGGTCCCTAAGATATCTTCTGGTGAGCAGGGTCAATTCTTGACTATACATCATTTCTAACACAAACCGGGTAATGTCTAGGCATGCCAATTTATGATCCAATAATCTATTTCAGTCACTTATATGATGATTTGACTTGACTAGTCCAAGGAAGCTTGATTTTGGATTTGATTTTAATATCCTAAATTTCAGATTAAATACTCTTCCCCAAGCCTTTGCTTCAAAGGACATCTCCCCAACTGTCAGCACAATTCTAAAAAGAGTTACTCCAGTCTAAGATCATGGATTTCAATGGGCTTAGACTGGTCTAATTCTGCTTGAGATTGCACTATTTGGCTCTCAAAGCTATTCCAGATACACATTGAGGAACTTCTAAAATATTCTGTAGGAATCTTAGTAGTGGTTTATCAATATTGTCTGTTAATCCAGGCTCCAGCAGCATATAGCATTTGCCCGACGACTCTATCAATGAATACTTTAACTGCCACAGGAATATATTGGCCCCCAGAGAAATAATAAAATCTTTGAGAAGCCCTTCCCGGTATTCAAAGCAGTTCTTACAACAGAGTTCAGGTGTACCTTCCAAGCAGGGCTTTTTTTCTGGGAAAAGAGGTGGTGGAACTCAGTGGGTTGCCCTCAGAGAAAATGGTCACATGGCTGGTGGCCCTGTCCCCTGATCTCCAGACAGAGGGGAGTTTAGATTGCCCTCCATGCCGCTCAGCGGCGCGGAGAGCAATCTAAACTCCCCTGTCTGGAGATCAGGGGGTGGGGCCACCAGCCATGTGACCATTTTCAAGAGGTTCCAGAACTCCATTCCCCCGCATTCCCCCTGAAAAAAAGCCCTACTTCCAAGAAAGATTTCCTTGAAAAGTACTTCCTAGATATTTGAAATGGTTCACCTGTTCCATAGGTTGATCTGCCATTGCCCATTTGTATTTCTTTAGTCCTTTGTTTTTTGCTGAAGAGAAGAACCTTTGACTTGATAACGTTAATAACTAAACCTTCACTAGAGCAATACTCCACAAAGGAACCTATAAGTTTGCAAAGACTGACCAGAGATCTTGACAGGAAAATGGTATCGTTTGCATATAGGAGACAGGGTATTTTAACATAAGCCCAGGAAAGGGATAGATGTCATTTCCAGAAATATAAGGAAATAAATTAAGGTACAAATTAAACAACACTGGGGCAAGGACACAACCTTGCTTAATTCCTCTGCTCAGTGGAATAGCCCTAGTCAGTTCACCAGTTGAACCACATCTCACTTGGGCTGTAGGCTGATCATATACTTGTTTAACAACAACAACATTCAATTTATATACCGCCCTTCAGGACAACTTAATGCCCACTGAGACTGGTTTACAAAGTGTGTTATTATTATTATCCTCATGACAATCACTCTGTGAGGTGGGTGGGGCTGAAAGAGCTCCAAGAAGCTGTGACTGACCCAAGGTCACCTAGCTGGCTTCAAGCGGAGGAGTGGGGAATCAAACCCAGTTCTCCAGATCAGAGTCCTACCACTCTTCATCCTCCATCCAGGAAGATAACTTTTGATATAGCATAGAAGGATATAATTTGCCCACTGCTGATAGTAAACTTATAGGGAGGTAATTATTCAAATCTGTTGGATCACCATTTTTGTGAATTGCAAATGGCCCTCTAGTGTCTAGGCCTTTCATTTACCTGCCTGAGGTGGAGAATTACCTGTGCTAGCTCCAATTTCCTATTCTTGGGAACTGAAGTGCAGAAGAAAAATGGCATCCTCATACTGACACTCTAGGAATTTCCCCTAGTATGTCTGGTAAAGACCATAGAGACGAGAGGAGGCAGCCCAGAATATCACCTGGACATCACATCCTCCCCAAATACAATCCCCCAAAGTACCACCTTCCAAATCTCCTGACATTTACCAAAGTGGTGTTGGAAACCCTATTGGTGTCTGAAAGTGCAATCTTATGCATAATTACCAATCTAAGGCAATGAATTTCAGTTGGTCTAGGTTGGAGTAATTGTGAATGGGATGGCTCTGTCAGTCTGGTAGAATGGTGGCCCTGTACCTTGAGGCACAGCAGAAGGCATTCAAGTTGAGTCAGATCTATAGAGTCATCTGGGGCATGAAAGGGTTTTTTTTAATACCTTTTTTAATATACCTATAAATACCAATATATATATGTTTAGTCCAAGGAAAATGGCACAAGTCTTGCCTTTTCTTATGATGAAAGAAGACAGATGACACACCTTTGGGATGCTAGGCAGATTAATAATCCAAAATCTCTTTCCTGTCATGTTTCTTCTCTGCCCGTTTCAGTGATGCACAACTGCTTTGAGTGAAGCAATAACTCAGCTTTTGACAAGGCTATTTCTTGTTAGTGCAGTAGCTCTAACCCACACATTTGTCTAGGCGTAACATCTTGGATTGGCATTCAAATTAGACCGCTGCTGTCACAGGTCTGGGCCATGGCACTTTAAGAAATGGTCACTAGTTACAATGTTCTTCCAATTTACCTTCCCCTAGTGATTCTGCTCTGAGGACCAAGCTACAAGTGAGGAATGACACAGGTTGGACACTTGTCAGCTTCCCTCAAGTTTTGATGGGAAATGTAGACGTCCTGGTCTTGCAGCTTGGCTCTCTGACTGCTGTCCAATGGACTTTTCTGTCACTTGTCCAACATTCCACCAAGCTGCCTACATTTCCCATCAAAACTTGAGGGAAGCTGACAAGTGTCCAACCTGTGTCATTCGTCACTTGTAGTTTGGCCCTTAGGGGTTTTTTCACACAGAAGTTTTCCCACAGTTTGGTTGCCTCCAGCAGTTTTTATCTGAGCTTTCTCATGTTCTTGTTTTCCTTTTGTTGTCCTTCCATAGTTTCTCAGATCAGATCAAGGTGGTTTAAGAAAGCATAGAGAGATGACAATGAAAATGCACACAGAAAGACAAGAGATAGAAAATGTGGACATGAGAAAGCTCCAAGAAAAAAACATGGGAAAGCCTATGTGTGAAAATCACCATAGTTACCTTCCAGATATTTTTCTATGTATATTTCCCCTTTGGTTTGCATTAGTATTTTTTCTCCTTCACCATCTTCTTCTTCTTCACTTTATTGGCTGTATGTAATCCTCTTTGAGTATCGGTGAGAAAGGCAGACTAAAAATGACATAAATAATAAATAAATAAAAATAAAGCTGCTGACTCACCAGCTTATCAGTTTGGGAGAAGCAAAAGCCGGTGATTTAATTTATTTCAGGGACGGCATTCCCAAAATAAAAAAGGATAACACACTTTGAAGAAAATCCCAGGGGTAGCACCAGTTTGTTCACATATAAACCTGCGTAGAACTACTATACAGCTAACACTGAATGTTGACAAGGGCCGTTTCCACACGTCTTTACCCTCACGCAAAATAGCGTAAAACTCACGGAACGATGGTGTCTTCATTGCACGACATCGTGCCACAAAACAGAATCATGATGGGGTGAGGTCAGAAATTGCACCATGAGGACACCATCGTTCCGTGAGTTTTGCGTGACTTTGCGTGAGGGTAAAGACGTGTGAAAATGGCCCTTCTTGTTAACATTCAGTGTTAGCTGTACAGTACTTCTACGCAGGTTTACATGTGAACGAACGATTTTGTGTGAGGTTGAAGATGTGTGAAAATGGCCAAGGTTGAACTCTTGCTGGGATAAGTCCCAATGAGCAAGCTCAGGAATGACATTGGCACTGATCATTCTCTTAGAAGTCTTTGAGTGTGTCAACAAGCATGTAGATTGGGGTGGCCCCATGTATACTGGATTGTATACATGAGAGCCAGTTTGGTGTATTGGTTAAGAGCGCAGGACTCTAATCTGGAGAGCCGGGTTTGATTCCCCACTCCTCCTCTTGAAGCCAGCTGGGTGACCTTGGCCAGTCACAGTTCTCTGGAGCTCTCTCAGCCCCACCCACCTCACAGGGTGTTTGTTGTTGTGGGGATAATAATAACATACTTTGTAAACTGCTCTGAGTGGGCATTAAGTTGTCCTGAAGGGCGGTATATAAATCGAATGTTGTTGTTGTTGTATCCAGACTAAATGGGCAATTTCCACCAATTCCTCCTATATGATATAAGTCCTCCTCACATCATTCATGGGGACCATACTGTTGATGCAGCATTTCCCAGTGATCAAGTGGGCTGCACTGGGAAAGGGGAGGCAGGAAGTTTCATTCTGCTAATGGAAAATTTAGTCTTGATGCAATCCACTGCAAGTCGGTGGAATTCTAAAAGCTGTTTGACACGGTGCCTCACTAAAGGCTCTTGAGTAAATGTAACTGTCATGGGATAAGTTTGCAGATGACATCAAATTGTAAAGAATGGTGAAAACAAATAGGGATTGTGAAGAGCTCCAAAAGTACCTGTCAAGAAACTGGCCTCTCTTAGCCTATTTCTTGGCTGACAAAACTTTGGTTCAGACTTTTGGCCTAGTGAGGCTGCAACGGAAATCTCTAGAAGCTCATGGGAACTCAGAGTCAGCTGTTACCAAAGAGATACGCTTAGAGATGAGGTTCGCGGAACCCAGGTGCAGATGAGATCATTTAGATCAAAAACCATCAAGGCCAGAAACAGAAGAGGGAGGTCCATCCCCTGCGCTCCATCTCCTGCGTTCCTGTGGATCAATGGACCTGCAGGAATAGGCCAGGGAGCAAATTGGGAATCTACAGCTGGAGGGGGGAATCTTTCTTCCATCTTCTTCAGATGGAAAACCTCTTCCTTTGCAGGAGCTGTGCTGGTAAACTAATGAAATGGCACCGATTAGTGGAAGATAAACAAGTAAATGGTAATGCAAATATTTTTTTTAAAAAAATTGCAACATAGTCAAGCCCATGGTGGAGCAAAAGCAAGCTGGCCTAGATGGTGATGATGTGAGCAATACCTGGGCTTGCCAACTTCAGATCAGGAAATTCCTGGAGATTTTGGGGTGGAGCCTGGGAAGGCAGGGCTTGGGGATGGGAAAGGAGCTCAGCAGGAATGTGGTGCCATAGAATACACTCTCCAAAGCACCCATTTCCTCCAGGGGAACTGATCTGTGTAGCCTGGAGATCAGTTATAATTCAAGGAGCTCTCAAAGCCCCACCTGGAGGTTGGCAACCCTAACAATGCTTCATCTGTAGACACTTTCCACATAGTTTTGAATGTGTAACTCTAATGCAAGAAGTTGTTCTGTTCTGTGCAAAGGCAATATCGCTGACCTAAAGCAAGCTGTGGGGGTTTTGTGTGTGTGTTGTTTTTAAAATCATTTTAAAGTTTCTCTAGTCTTTCTACAGCCCATTTAGCAAATGCTTCACGATAACTTGCTCAGCAGGCCTGCTATAAAAATGATTGCAAAGGAACATAGACAGTATGCTTCTCTGTTCACAGAAAAGCTCCACACCAATGAAGTGTCCTGCTTCAATAATATAGCACATTATTTATAAAGTTATTTTTTACAATAGAAAAAAAAATTCCTGCAATACAAATAAAACCGAGAGCTTCCGCAAACGCTAGAGCAGCCATTAATGGAATGTTCAAATGCCAGTAGACTTGAACTCTCCCACTCTATTGAAAAAAATTCCTTGAGATTTATCTTGGTTGTGTGAGCAGACTCTGTGGCTGAGATCCAAGAAACAAGTTCTCCACTCCCTTCTCAGAGGGCTCTGGACTCCTGTTTCACTTCACTTACAGCAATGCTCTTCCCCACCTCTCCACTGCATATTTAACTTTTCTTGAGAATAGAGTCTGAAAAACATTTGCACCATGGAATGAGGTGGATCTGCTGTTTGAAGGGAAAAGTCAAAACTTTTAGGCCCAACTCTTGCTCTTGAGCCTCAGTCTGTAAAATTCTTTATAACTGTGTCGAGTGGTTATGCAGAGTGCCCTTAAGTCATAGCTGACTTATGGTGCCCCTGGTGGGGTTTTCATGGCAAGGGACTAACAGAGGTGGTTTGCCATTGCCTGCCTCTGCAACCCTGGTCTTTGTTGGAGGTCTCCCATCCAATTACTAACTAAGGCCAACCCTGCTTAGCTTCTGAGATCTGGCGTGATCAGGCTCATCTTGGATATCCAGGGCAGGATATAACTATTGAGTAAAAGCTATTAAATCCTGATTAGAAATTTGAATTGAGCCCCCTCTGTTTTGTTTTAGTTTAGTATCCATGCAGGAGTGGCGCCAGGGCACCAGAGAGCATCACAAGCAGCCCCACGACTCACCCATCCAAGCTGCAGCTCTGGAGGGGTGCATGGACTGGCTGTCTAGGGGGGCTTACTCAGGGTAGCTGGCCTAGGTGACCCAAAGCACATGGGCCAGCCCTGTATCCTTGGCTCATCTCAAACTTAAAAATGTGAAAACCTTTTTTTAAAATCTGAAAAAAATTAAATTGAAAATATATTTTATTTAGAGGAGAAATTCAAAGATCATTTAGTAGGAAATAGATATTTTCAGCAACAAGACTAAAGGTGTGTGCTGAAAAAAATTCCATTTCAGTTTTGGATTCAGGGGTTCTGAAACAGCTATATGCCATTAGTTTTTTCCAGGTGGGGCGTGGCTGGCTTGGAACTAATCCATTTGGTTTTTTAAAAATTTTCCTGCGTTTCAGCCTCGCTCTTTGCACTGAGGGCTTCCCAGCTCTTTGGGGCAGTGTTTTTGCACTTAACTGCACCAAAATAGCACAGAACACAGTTCTCTAAACCATCTATCCACCTAGTTTTTCTTCAGTTATACTACACACACACACAACAATGGACACTGAAGAAGGCAAATGTTGGTAGATGTACATTGTGGTGGAAAACTGGTTGGCAAAGGGATCGCACATGCAGGGTGGTAATGGCATTAAAGACAATCCTGCTTTATGTTCACTTTTTATTTTGCTATAGAATGGTAATAGTAACTGTGCTTATATACCACTCTTCTAGACAGGTTAGTGCCCCACTCAGAGCGGTGTACAAGTTAGCGTTATTATTATCCCCACAATAAAAGCTGAGGAGCTGAGGCTGAGAGGAGGGGCTTACCCAAGGCCACCTACTGAGCTCATAACAGTAGTGAGATTCGAACCAGCAGATTGCTGATTTGCAACTGATCCACTTAACCACTGTGCTGCAGCAGTGTCAATAAATTATTATCTATGCATCCTGCTGTTGCCTGTTGGTTTCATATTTCCTTGTGCTTACTCCCAGGGAAGTGTCTTTAGAATTGCAACCTATGATTGAAGTCTTCTAGGGCTTTTATCAAGTTTGATTGATTGAACAGACCATTCTGTCCAATCCTCCATGGCACTTTTCCTCACAGTCTAAGTGCCCTGATGGGGTGGAGGAGACAGACCAGTGCCTAAATAGCGCTGCAAAACAAACCAAGATGCACCCCAATAGGCCTACTCAGATGTAAGCTCCATGTTATTCAATAATGCTTACCCCCAGGTAAGTGTCTTTCAAATTGCAACCTATGATTGAAGTCTGCACATTCCCCCTTCCAAATGTTTCCAAAGATGATATGTGGGGAGGGCAGAGGTCTCCCCTTGCGAGGACCCAATTGGCAGGGAGACAGTGTTTGCTAAGCGATAGGGAAAGATGCAGTTATGCGCATTGTGCACATCCTCCCTTCCTGCCAACAGAATTAATTAATAATGAGATCTGCTTGGTGAATGCAGTTAAGGTAAACAAAATTCTGCAGTGCCAGCCCAGTGCTTCCCTGCTGCTGTTACTGCAAGATACAAACTGAAATGAAACACACAAACACACAAACTTTTTGGTGGGAGAGACGTGTTAAAATTTAGTTTCCCAGATTTGGTTCAGCATTCCAGAAGCTGCTTTAACAAAATGAAACCGTGCACCCCCTATTTCAGATGCAATGGGTTAATGGGAACATGTGCAGAGAGACACTATAAACCTTCTGTTTGCTGCACTGGACAAAGTTGGTGGTGTGGCTCCCTTTTAAACACTCCTTCCATATGACTGGAATTCTGCTTTGAAGCAGCAGCATAGACAAACAACAGCCACATAAGAAACCTGGATCATTTCACTTTTTCCCATGACGGCATCAGAGAGGCACCAGAGTGATAATGGTAAGAGAAGAAAACATTTGATTGAACAGCATATATAGTTGTCGCTGCTGCTGCAACATGAACCCCCAAGCCATGTGGAAGCAGATTTCATGGCTGCCCCAACACTAACTTAATCATCATGGCAGTGTATAAGCTGCAAGGACTAGATGGGATCCTGCACCACTGTTTTAACTCAGTACCATGAGAAATTCCAGCAGGGTAACTGTGGCAGCCAAAACAACAAATGAGTCCTATAGCACCTTAAATACCAGCAAATTGGCAGGGGCAGAAGCAGTACAGAGATACGGATCTTCCCCAGTCTTTGCATTGCTTCATATACAGATGCATATATGTGAGTTCCTTCTTTCCATGCTTAAGTTACTTTCATTCATCCTCACACAGAATAACAGAGCTGGATCCTCATCAGAACAGAGTTAAAGCTACTGAAAGCAAGGAAAGGAGAACAACCTCAAAAGATTTAATCGCTCCAAAAGCTGAACTGAGGATGGAATAGGCTGTCTGTGACTCAAGAGTGCTCATTATTTAAGACTGACCTCAAGAAACCTTGTTTTGCAGCAGTGTTGGCTGCTGAAAGCCTTTCCCTTGAAGTTAACTTTCGGCGCAGGAGGGTTGATTTTTCACTTGCAGCAGCTGCTCTGTCTGCTTGGGCTAGCCAGTTTCCCATCAATCTGATTGCGTCACATCACACCACCACATTAAACATGGGAGATAACCCACAGTTAATCCAAGAGGAGTGACTGAGACGACAGTCAACAATAGCCAGAAATGCAGTAGCTAAGCTAGAAAAAGAGCACATTATTGGCTTTTCTTACAGGAATGGTAAACAATGCAAGAGAAAAATCTGAAAGTTCTTTGTGGTGCCCTAAGACTAAGAAAACTGTGACTTGAGTTTAAACAGTACGCAACACAACGAGGTCTGTGATTCAGGATCTTTCACCTTTTTTGTAACTTCAAAGCAGACAGGGCAGGGGACAATTAAGGGTGTTCAACATTTTCTCTACATGATTTCCCAATATAACAGAGCAATCTGAAGCAGGTCTACTTGGAAGTAAGTCATATTTTATTTAATAGGGCTTATTCCCAGGAAAGTGTTCTTATCGTTCCAGCACAAATCTCCTCTGGATAGAACACAACCCCCAACGTTATCAGGGCCGGATTGATGGGGGGGGCAAGGGGGGTAGTCTGCCCCCGGCGCCACCAAAGAGGGGGTGCCGGGCGCAGTTGCCAGCCCCAGGAGCATGCCTGGGGAAAGGCGAACAGCGTGGGCGGCGTGATAATGCTGGGGCGCCCCCCCCCGCCCCTGCAGCAAGCCCGCTGTCCTTGATACCCACACTGCCTTTTGCCTTTCCCGCAGGACAAGGGGCGGCCGGCTTGCAGGAAAGGCAAAAGGCAGCGCGGGTATCAAGGACAGCGGGCTTGCTGCAGGGGCGGGGGGGCGCCCCAGCATTATCACGTCATCACGCAGCGCCAGGAGCACGCGTGTGCATAGCGCATGCGCGTAGAGCCTGACTATGGTTGCCCTGGGTGCTGGCAACCATAGATCCGGCCCTGAATGGTATACTTTGCTTTCCCCCACCACCGTGTGCAGGCAACTAATAATAACAACTGGGGAAGGAGAAGAACAATTTAGATCAGGGAAATGATTCAGGGAGAAGTAAGTGGCTGGTTTTTTAAAGAAGGAAGGAAGACCAACCAACCACCTGACATTCTAACTGAAAATCTCCCATTACAGATCTTCTGGATGCCTAACTATACAGACAGGGGCAATACACCCACTAAGCATCTCTAGGCTATTGCCTCAAGTGCAAGAGGGTGGGGAACTCCAGGGGCACTTCCAGCCCCAGCACCACTGCCCTGGCCAACCTTCTCAGTAGTTTGGGACAGACTCTGGCCACTTGACTAGCAGCTCAGGGCTCTATCTGGCCAGCTGGCCACCCAGCCAGCATCAACTTGCCCATCAAGAAGGTGGGAAAAAGTAGGAGGAATTGTATTAAACTGGGTAGTGACATCATTTCCAGCCTTTGCTCTATGAACCCCCAAATCTCAGAGGTTTTATCATAGAGATTTTAGGGATTCCTAGAGTGTCACCCAGAAGTGGTGTCACTTTTGAGTTTCACCAGAATTCACACACACACACTTTCTCTCACTGCATCAGTGGGCAAGTGAGTCCTGAGTTGCCTAGTTTGTTCGTAGCTTGGGCCACACCTGGCCAGCCAGGATGTTCAAGTAGGCCAGGACGTTCAAGTAGGCCTGTAAAGGATGAGAAACGCTCTTGGGCTGGCCCTATATATACATACGACTACAAATAGGTGGTCATTGTGGTTTTTCTTGCTTAGAATAAGCTTTGTTTCCCAACTGACACTAGACAGAAGGTACATTTCTCAAGGCCAGTAAACAGTCGTATAGCGTCATCCTTGCACCCAGAGGCTTTGTTTTGGGGATCTGAATATTGTGAAGTTGTGGAACATCTTAGCCTATAGTATCAACACTTATTCATGTTATTCATTTCTTTGTTTAAATGTGTTTTGTATTGACCAAGATAAGATCCCAGTTTTCCTGGGTAGTGACTTGAAGGAAAAAGAAGAAACAGTAAGACTAGATACTTGAACTCACCCCTGGGTTCCAATACAAGGGTTCCATTCAGCTTCTAAGGGCTAAACTACAAGTGACGCCTGACACAGGTTGGACACTTGTCAGCTTCCCTCAAGTTTTGATGGGAAATGTAGGCAGCTTGGCGGAATGTTGGACAAGTGACAGTTGAAAAGTTCATTGGACAGCAGTCAGAGAGCCAAGCTGCAAGACCAGGACGCCCACATTTCCCATCAAAACTTGAGGGAAGCTGACAAGTGTCCAACCTGTGTCAGGCATCACTTGTAGCTTGGCCCTAAGACACTTTTAGGTTAAAATGCCAAACTCAGCATGGAACTCTGCGGGCAGCATGTAAGAGATGGGGTAACTCAGACAATACACAGGTTGAAGCAGCAACAAAAAGTTTACTAATTAAGAATCCTAACAGAATGTTTACAATTAAATAAAAGTTAACAATTATCTGTAGAGATATAAATTATTATTTATTTTTATTATTTATGTCGTTTCTAGTCTGCCTTTCCCACGGAGACTCAAAGCAGATTACACAGTGTGAGATTAGTACAGTCAGTATCAAGGACATTTCCATAAACAATGCCATAGGATAAATAAACACAAGTTTACGAAGACATAGTATTAGCAAGAATCCAATAGAGATTGAAGAAATGCTAAAACAGAACATAAGCAATTCTAGGACTGACATTAGACAACATGAAGTACATGTAGTTCATAGGAGAACATATTTAAAACAACAGATAGTATGTAAGGCAACATAGTGGTGAAGTCTGTGGTCCCTAACTCATCAGTAAAGCAACTGAGACCTCCTCCCTACAATACAAAAGTCTATTTGAATAATTCAGTTTTGCATTGTTTGCAGAAAGCCAGGGGAGTGGGGCTGTCCTGACGTCCTCAGGCAGGCTGTTCCACAGGGTAGGGGGCACCACAGGCTGCTGTGGATTTTGTCCATGCTCAGGGTGGCACCTGCAGGAGATCCTGTTCAGATGAGCAAAGATGCCGTGGAGGAACATAGGGAGAGAGGCAGTCCTGTAGATATGCTGGACCAAAGCTATGAAGAGCTTTGTATGTGATAACCAATACCTTGAACTGAGCATGATAACTGATAGGTAGCCCTTGGAGTGACTGCAGGATGGGGGTGATGTTCATGGTTCTTCTCGCTCCTGATAACACCGCAGCGTTTTGCACCAACTGGAGTCTCCTAGTTGACTTAGACGGGAGACCTGTGTATAGTGCATTTCAATAGTCAAGTCTTGATGTTACCATAGCATGGATCCAGGTGGCCAGGTCGGCCAGGTCAAGGTAAGAAGCCATCTTCCAGGCTAGAGTGAGGTTGTAGAAAGCATTTTTTGTGGCTGCCTTAACTTCCTTTCGATCCAGTATAACCCCATGGCTCTTAACAGAGTTTGCAAGAATTGAACGGGTGTCAAATTTTGCAGTACCATTTACCCCAGAATTTTTGTTGTTAGATCTTTGACCCTCTTCTGCTGTCTCTAAAGAGCAGAAGAATCTGATCTCCTTATTGGTAGCTACTGCCAGACTCACTATAGCTGCTAGATGGAAATTACCTCCCCCCGCTGACCACTTCCATCTTGGCTGTGGCAAGAGAAACTTTGGTACAACTATGGGTAGAATTACAAATAACTCTTTTTTTGAGACTAAGATAAATTTCTCCCCTCAAGGGTATGAAGATACATAGGCTCCTGTGGTGCGCTATTTAAATGACCAAGAAGTTTTATCTTCAAGCTGGGAATGACTTCAGATAATATAAGGGGGAATTTGGTTATTTGAATGTTAGGATGTTACTTATTAGGATGCTACATAAGAAATTTTAAAACTTTTACCGCATGTGTCTATTTTTTTATTTGTTATATTGTATGTGATAAATTTTTTTAATAAATTTTAAAAAAACCAGAGTCTACAAGGGTCAGATGAACTCCATCGAAAGTGGGGAGTACAATGTCCTTCAAGAGCTCTGCCTTCCCAACAAGCAGTCTGGGTTCAATTTCAATTTGTTTGTTTTCAGCCATCTCACCACAGCTGTCAGGCAGCGATCCAAGATTTCTACTGCATCCTGTGGGGACCTGGATAGCGAGATATAGAGTTGGTTGTGAACTGAATATTGGTGACATCCAACTCCGTAGCTGTGAATGAGTTCTGCTAAAGGCTTTATGTAGAGGTTGAATAACATGGGAGATAAGATTGCGCCCTGCGGAACCCCGCAAGATAGCTCCCGTTCTGGAGACAGGTGATCTCCAATGGCACCCCTTTGAGTCTGTTCCATGAGAATCAATTTAAACCAGTCTGGGGCACATCCTTTGATGTCCACTTCTGTTACTAAATGCCTCAACAGGATGGCATGGTCTACTGTGTCAAAGGCTGCAGATAGATCCAGGAGGAGCAATAAGGGGGCATGGCCTTTGTCTATATTCAGATGGAGATCATTCACTAACACTACTAGTGCTGTCTCTGTCCCATGACCTGGTCTGGATCCAGACTGGAAAGAGTCTAGAGCGCTAGAGTTTTTAAAGAAGATCTGGAGTTGGTCAGCTACTGCTCTCTCAATCACTTTGCCCAGAAAGGGCAGATTAGAGAGTGGGCAATAATTGGCCACATCATTTTTGTCTAGGGATGGTTTTCTTAATTAGCAGATGGATAACTGCCTGTTTGAGCAGCCCTGAGGAAGATGCCCTGAGTTAACAATTGATTTACAATGTCAGGATATTGTTAAGATCTGTCAATGTCAGGATCCTGTTAAGATCTGTCAATGTAATTGGTTCAAGGCAGTCCAAATGTAAGCCAGATGGTGCACTAAGCATTTCCTCCATCTTGTATGCATTGCAGCTAGTATCTAGATCAGAGAGTATTCGTGCTATTTTATCAGCAAAAAAACTTAGTAACAGCCTTGCAGTTGATTGTTTTAGAGACTGTAAAGATTCATATGCAGGGATTAGGAGGTATCTGGATATCTTAAACAATTGGGATGGTTGTGAACTAGCCGAGGTCTCCATGCAAGCAAGCCACCCTGCACCAGGCCCCAGTACCTGTGGAAGAGAAGGTGAGCTGGAGGCAGAGCCTGCATCCCAAATGGTCACCAGTTGCAGATCAGAGAGATGCACTCCAGGCATCCATTCTGACCCTTCCCTCCACAAATGGTAGCAATTTGGCCATCACTTTGGTAAGTCACTCAAGATAGTTCAGTGGAAGGGTGAGATATAAATATAGTAATAAATAAATAAACCCAAGCTTCTTTACCCGAGTAATTAGATTATAGACTTCACTGCTAGTGGATGTAGTGGCCACGACTCGCATGCATGGGTTTTAAAACGGAGTTAGGCAACTTCAAGGAGGACTGGTCCATCAACAGCTACTAGCCAACATGACTAAAGCGAACTCCCATAGTCAAAGGCAGCAGACCTCTGAATACCAGCGCTAGAACTAGGCTTGCCAACAGCCAGGAGAAGAAATGTCTATTCCTTTAGTAAAGGTTTAATATGCGAAACAAGCAAGTGAAGTTTTTCATGGCTTAGAGGTAAATAGGAACTCATTAAGCCTCTAATAAAGGGACAGAGCATTTTTTCACCATGTTGTTAACAACCTCTAGCTAGATGACAAGATTGGGGAATGCCATGGCTTCTATGCCCTATTAGTTGGCCCTCCACGGCAACTGGTTGGCCACTGTCCAGGTTGCTGGCCTTGTCCATCACGGCTCTTCCAATGTGCATATGTAAAGCTTCCTACTCTCCCTAGAACAATCTGAGAACTTTTCCTTATCTTTGATCAATGTGAAAGCTATTTTCCCCTTAGATGAAAAATATTGCTTCTGTTTGTATTACAATGAACTAAAATTCTTATTATTTTTTTTACATTGCTGAGATTTTTAATGGTATTTTTTTGTATTTCAGTGATACATATCTTCACTCTATTTGTGTTCCCTTTTGGGTTTTGTTTCTTTCTTACTCTCTTTGTGTTCTTGTTGCATCAGAAACTCTTGTGAGGCAAAATTGGCAATATTCATTTTTTAATTATATTCTGCTTTCTTAAAGCTATTAAACAAAGTTGGTTATCATCTATTCGTGGCACCTGTCTATTATCTGAAGAACCAGTTCCAAAACTAAATGAGAGAGCTCAGGGATGCCATATTCATCTTGTTCCAACAAAACTTCAGACATTAAGTCAGAGAGCTCCGTCTTTGTGGAACCTGTGGGCACTTCTGGGATTTTAAGAAAGTGCGGTGGTTGCAAAATGGCCAACCACAATACATTGAGAGGATTAACAAAATTTTGACAGGTTCAAAGCCAAACATTTTTCATGACAGAAACAACTGCTTCTGAATGGGCACTGCTTTACCTATGAAACTCAAGGAGCCAGCGAGCATCAGGAAACACATCAAAGGGTGCCATGGCACACACGCACACCCCAGCACTGCATCAGGGATCACTGCATTAAACCACTGAAGTGTTTCATAGACTACTGCAAAATGACTACTTACAGACCTTTTCCTTTAACTTCAGTTCTTGCTTCACTGCATTTGTTGATGTTTCATTCTGTCACTTGCAATCACTGTCAACAGTTTAGCAGAATATAAAAGAACTCAGCTTGTATACATAGTTGGTTTCCCCAGTTTCCTTTGAGACACCCAAATGGAGTCAGCATTATCATTCTGCAGAGAAAAGTAAACCCTAGAAGTAGAACACAACACACAGAATTAGGGGTGTGCAAGGAAAAAACTTTCGGCTTTCTTGTTTCGGGATTACCCGAAACAAGATTCTCTACCGGCATTAGCCGAAAGCCGAAACAAGAATCTCTTTCGGGATTCGGGATTCGGCATTATTTCGGCATTCTTTCGGGATTCTTTCGGGTTTTTTTGCTGGGAAAATGCCTCCGTCTTTCAGGACGCCTGGAGGAGGCATTTTCCCACCAAATAAGCCCAAAATTGGTGGGGACCTTCCTCTAACCCTTCTCTAACAACCACCCAAGTTTCAGACAGATTGGACTTTGGGGGGCCATGTTATGGCCCCCCAAAGCAGGTCCCCCCATCCTCCCATAAAGGAGCATCTTCTTCATTATTTCCTATGGGGAAAAAATGAAGAAGCAGGCTTCCTTTGCCAGGGGTGGCATTTTGCATGCAAAATGCCCCCCAGCCCTCAGGGGCCCTTCTCCCACCCCTCCTCCCACCCCCCACCAAGGCTCAGCCTGCTCCCACTTGGGGGGGCCATTTCATGGCCTCCCCAAGTAGGTGCTCTAATCTCTACCACTGACAGCTGGGGGAGGCTTGTGTTGCCAGGGGTGGCATTTTGCATGCAAAATGCCCCCCAACCCTCTGGGGCCCTTCTCCCACCCCTCCTCCCACCCCCCACCAAGGCTCAGCCTGCTCCCACTTGGGGGGGCCATTTCATGGCCTCCCCAAGTAGGTGCTCTCAGCCCCTAAAGTCCACCCTTCACAGCCCCACACAAACCCAATTCCCCCCCAGCTGCCACACACAGACCCAAATCCCCCCAGTAGCCCCTCACAGACCCAAATCAACCCCCACCTGCCCCACACCCACCATAACCCCAGGAACAGGCTGGCCTGCCCTCCCCTTTTGGGAACCCCTAAACTCTCTTTCCCAGGGCAGTTCTGCACAGACAAGGGGTGCCACAATGGTGGCAGTGCCAAATCGTCCCTGGGAAAGAGCACCTGCCCTGGCACACAGACAACCACCCCCCTGACCCCCCCACCACCCGCAGAGAAGGCTGGCCAGCCTGCCCCATTGTTCCCTATGCTGGGAACCAACCTCCCATCAAAGAAGGGAACACAGACACACAATCATTAAGTTTAAAAAACCTTTATTTTCTCATTTTCAAATTACAAGTGGTCAACAAATCACAACATATTACACTTATTGTCCCTCATAGCACAACACAACACAATTAACTACACATCAGAGAATCTTAAACACAATTTTTTTTTTGAAATGGACAAACAGTAAAGTTTTGAACATTACAACAGGTCACATAGTGAGCGGGCACAACAGGGCATGGAAACAGAAGATGATCATAATAACTACCAGCCTAATACAACTCTCCCTCCATAACATGACTTAATGGGGGGGAACCACTGCAACAAAATCCCCCCCCCAACCCTCTGGGGCCCTTCTCCCACCCTTCCTCCCATCCCCCCACCAAGGCTCAGCCTGCTCCCACTTGGGGGGGCCATTTCATGGCCTCCCCAAGTGGGTGCTCTGCTCTCATCTCTACCACTGACAGCTGGGAGAGGCTTGTCTTGCCAGGGGTGGCATTTTGCATGCCAAATGCCACCCTCACCCTCAGGGGCCCTTCTCCCACCCTTCCCCCCACCCCCCACCACATGCATTCCTTGACAATCAAGAAATCTGGAGTTAAATATAATGTGCATGTAAGTCCCTCAAAGACAGAAGCAATATGACCCATTTGATTTCCACAACCTCAGACACAATTAGGGATCCGTTTCCCCTTGGTGGGGGATCCCCCACTCTCACCTATCACCCCGAAGGGGGAAAGTCAGTGAATGAGCCTTCAAGGTACGCTCCAGGGGCTGCTGCCGTGATGTCACTGATGTCATCTGGCTGCCCTGAGAGTATGCCTGTGCTTTGCAGTGGGCTGATTTGGGCCCTGCAGGCCAAAGCAGGATCCCTTGTGGCCCAAATCTGCCTGCTGTGAATTGTGCGTGCTCCCCAGCCTTGTGTGATGATCACATCACTTCCTAGAACAGACATCATCATGCCAGAGCATTGCCATTAAATGATCATGCGTGTGTGAACAGACCCTAAGTATCCTGTAGGCTTCAGTGATGGTATAGTAATGTTTTCACTCACATTATAGAGAGAGAGAGAGAGAGAGAGAAGGGGGGGAGGCACTGAAACTAGATTATTTCTTCTATTTTACTGTCCCCTTCCAAAGCCAGGGTGGCATTGGCACAATGCCCCCCTCCCCCCGGCCAGAGCCTTAGTACCAGTATGCATTGACAGGCCCATGCATCATAGTCCTTTTTGAGACCCAGCCAAGTTGTGTGCCTTTTGGAGAAAAATGTTCAAGTTGCTGGTGGGGGTATGAACAATTTTTAGATATCCACTGTAGTGCAATGGCTAGAGAGTTGGTCTAGAATCTGGCAGACTCTGATTCTGTGCCTTGTAGGCTTGATGGATGTTCTTGGCTCAGCCTAAGTAAACAATTGTGTTGTGTTTTCCAGAGGCAGTCTAGGTGATTTTGGGGCCCTGGACAAATGTTCTTGACGGGGCCCCAGAACCAGTGCCGCCCCACCACTGGCTCCTTGCCAAGGCCAAGCAATTTGGTAACCTAGGCCCCAGATAGAGTGGGCAGGAGTGCGTTGTTTCCTTCCCCCCCCCCTCCACCCCCTCCAACAACTAAGAAGGCCATCGGTGGAGTCACTCCAATGTGAGGCATGGAGCAGCTGTCTATTGTTAGCCTGGTTGTGATGAGGGTGAAACAAATCAAGGGAGAACAGCAATGTGTAAACCACTCTAGGTTCCCATGGGGGAGAAAACCGGGGCATAAGATAAACCTTTAATTTGGTGGGGAGGGGGTATATACATTTTATGTGTATGTGTCTGTATGTTTTATGCATTCAAATCACTTGTGGTGTACTTTAGAATTATATTGAGCTCCACAGTATCCCAAAAACCTTGTCCATGTATTGCAAACCGAAGTCAATCTACCACATCTAGGGTATTCTTCTTTTCCCTACTGCCTTCAATTTTTCTTAGCATTATTGTCTTTTCTAGTGAACCTTGTCTTCTCATGATGTGACATAAGCACTATCATCAATTGATATCTTCAAGGGAGAAAGCAGGCCTGATTTGGTCTGGACATGTCTTTTTCGGAGTCCATGGTACATGTAAATTGAAACTTTCTTCCCACTTCACAGTGTGAATGCTTTTTCCTCCTATGAGCTTTGTCTAAATTTTACTGTACTGATACTGCTCATTTGGCCAAAAGGCCTGCCCTTGATCAATGCCACATTAAATACTTCATAATAAAAATATGTTTTTAGAACCATTTAAAAGTGTCCTTAAGTGCCATACGCCGATTTAAAAAACCATAAGCTAAATGTTAGGGAACACAACCAGATATGTGAATGACTGAAATGCAGCCCAATCCCACTGCTACTTAAAATCCATTTTTGATGGAGGTCTGGATTGTCTTACATTGGTGTCATTGGGCTTGGAATCAGGAACCTGGAAGCGTTCCATGGGGGCTACAACTTTCATGCCAAGGCTAAGAGGGTGGGAACGGGATCTCTCTGGGGTGGCAAACTCTGGCCTTGGAAGTTACTGGCAATTTGGGGGTGGGACTTGTGGAAAGGAAAATCTGAGTAGGGATCTCCCCCAGAATCCATGGTCCGCATTTGCCCTCTAAAGAGATTGCCCTTGGAAGCAGCCAGTTTCTCTGTAGGGAACTACTCTCTCTAACCTGAACTCAAGCCCAACCAGGAGTTTGGCAGCCCTAGGAAAATTTCTGAAAAAGATGGCAAAGGAGGGCCAGCAACTGATAGAGGCATGGAAGCCCACACCAGGACAGTAGCAGGGGCCTACTTGGGCAAAAGGGACGACCAGTGCTCTCATCCCCCATAGTCCACTCCTTACAGCCCCACACAAACCCAGTTCCCCCACCCCAGCTGCCACACACAGACCCAAATCCTCCACTCAGCCCCTCTCAGAACCAAAACCACCCTCAGCTGCCCCACACCGAGTACCCCAGGAACAGGCTGGCCAGCCTGCCCCATTGTTCCCTATGCTGGGAACCAACCTCCCATCAAAGAAGGGAACACAGACACACAATCATTAAGTTTAAAAAACCTTTATTTTCTCATTTTCAAATTACAAGTGGTCAACAAATCACAACATATTACACTTATTGTCCCTCATAGCACAACACAACACAATTAACTACACATCAGAGAATCTTAAACACAATTTTTTTTTTGAAATGGACAAACAGTAAAGTTTTGAACATTACAACAGGTCACATAGTGAGCGGGCACAACAGGGCATGGAAACAGAAGATGATCATAATAACTACCAGCCTAATACAACTCTCCCTCCATAAAACGACTTAATGGGGGGGAACCACTGCAACAGGGTCCAGCAGAACCTATGTCATTTCCTGTGGCTGTGCTTTCAGTTCAGACACACAAAGCTGAACTGGGCACTTCCAAGGCACTGGACAATGGTATTTCTGGAGCAGTTCTGCAGAGGTCTCCCCCCACCCCCACACCAGCCTCAGAATTTACCTGGGAACATCTGTGAGAGATCATCATTGGCCGGTGCCCATCCACCACTCTTCCCGCATCCCCCAACCATGCAAACCCAACATTAACATCAAATTTTTTTTTTTAAACATGAACATTCAATCAACTTTTAAAAAACATAATCACAACATTTTTTTTTGGGTTTTTTTCCTTTTTTTTACATGAACAGAACATCAACTTTTAAAAAACATAATCACAACATTTTTTTGGGTTTTTTTTTTTTTTACATGAACATTCAATCAACTTTTAAAAAACATAATCACAACATTTTTTTTTGGTTTTTTTTCCTTTTTTTTACATGAACAGAACATCAACTTTCAAAAAACAGTACAACAATTCTTCTACAATTTTTTTTACAATGATTTCATCTGATAAAAACACCTAAGCAATCCCTATCTAACCTGTTTCTCCCTCCAGTAGCAATCCATGTTTCTGGGGCATTATTTTTCATAATAAATTTGGTCCCACAGGGTATGTCTCAGTGATGGGAGATGTTTTGAATACCCTGGGGGGGGGGGCTTTCAAATTGCTGGGTGTTTTCCCTTTGCCACTGGTTCCTAACCACCCTCCCTCTACTGGCCGGTTTTAACTGTATATACAGGGTTTTATACAGGGGAGAGCGCGATTCCAAAGGATTGGACTCATAGAGGATGCAGGCCACAAGTTGGGCTCACCTCAGTCACTCTGGAAGTCCAGTCCTGAGAAATCGAAGAGGCGAGAGTTGACCTTCAGGAAGGTCAACTGCTCGACTCTCCATGGGAGAAGGCGAGTGCGATGTGGGCCGACAATGTCGCCCGCATGTGAAAAGACGCGCTCGCTCTCCACGCTCGTCGGAGGGCATGAGAGCAGCCGCTGCGCCTCGAGGGAGAGGTCCGGCCAGACCGACTCCTTCCTGGCCCAGTAGCTGAGCGGATCGGTGGAGAGCGACTCGCAGGGCTCCGCGAGGTAGTCCCTGACCATCGCCTCCGCCGGATCCTCTCTCACGGTCCTCACGACCCCAGAGGGGACGAGGGCCCACCGGAGCATCTCCATCTCCATCGGCACTCCGGTGGTGGCCTCGGGGGGGGCCTGCGCAGAGGGGGCGTCAGAGGGACCCGCACGGCAGGGCCCCTCTTGCGTCCCCCCTGTCGACAGGCGTCCCCTCTTGGCCTGCCTGCGCCTCACCCAAGAGCAGAGCCCGTCTCTGGCTTGGGTGAGGTTCCCGTCCCGCTCGGCGAAAGTGCCCTTTATGCGCGGGTCACACATGGTCGCCAACATGTATGACTCTTCCTTAGTGAGAGGAGTTAGCCTGGCAGCTATGCCCTGCTGCAGCCTTCTCACTAATGCGCGCACCGCTGGAACAAGGTCAGCACGGGGCGCGACCCGGTCTGCAAGGGTGGCCAGATTCCTCTGGAGCGTGTGCACCAGGGGAATGACCAGACCGAGGGTCGCCGTGTCTGACGAGACCGCCACAGTGAAGTCCTTGAAGGGCTTCAGGACCTCCACTGTCTGGGTGATGGTGAGCCAATCCTCCCGGTTGAACTCACCCACCTGACTCGCACCGCGGTGCTCGGAGAGCCACGCGTGGAGTGCGGCCTGCTGCTCCACCAAGCGCTCAAGCATGGCGCAGGTGGAGTTCCAGCGAGTGCTGACGTCAGTGATCAGAGCGTGCTCTGGCACACCTGTCCTGACCTGTGTCTGGCGCAGTTCGTGCGTGGCCTTCACGCTGCGCGAGAAGTGACCCGTGAGCCTCCGACATTTCTGGACAAGTAACTGGAGTTCACGGGTCCGGGTATCCACGGGTTCCTTCGAGGAGCCCAACCCCAGCGCATCTCTCACCACTAGGTGAAGCTTGTGAGCGGCACAGTAGACGCTCTCTCGGCTCACTAGATGCGCCGCTGCCCTCATGTTCTTGCCACCGTCCGTCACCATGCATCCCACGGTGGCGGGTCCCTGGCCTATCCACTCGTCCAACTGTCTCCTTAAGGTGGCAGCGATGTTCTCCGCCGTGTGGGACACGTCGAGCACCTCGGCGTGAAGCAAGGCCTTGCAGTAGCCGGCCTGGCGGTCTCGCATCCTTCCCTGTCTAGCTGTGCTAGGAACCTCCCCCCGGCCCCCACCCAGGACCGACTCGGGTTCCCACCAGTGAGCAGTAAGCGAGAGGTACGCTTGCTGCACACTTGGGCAGGTCCAGATGTCCGATGTGAAGTGCACAGTTCTCCCGGCAACCCGGGACAGCTGTGCCTTCACATGATCCCTGGCAGCCCTGTAAAACGAGGGCACCACCGATCTGCTCAACGACGTGCGAGCAGGGACGGCGTACCAGGGAAAGCAATCTTGGAGCAGCCCTGAGAAGCCGAAGTCTTCAACTACGGAATACGGTTGCCCATCCACTGCTATCATGTTGACGATGTGGCGCGTGATGCGCCTGCTCGCCCTCCGGATCCCCTCTCTGGGCACACTAGCGCCCTGCATACCAAGCATCTCCGGGAGAGAGGCTTGGCGTCCCTTTCCTGCAGGTACCCTTGGGGGGAGAGCACCAGAGGAGCCTGCCTCCTTCTGGCTAGCTGGCGGCCGTGCGGCGCCACTCGAACCCTCCTCCCGAAGAAGCACCGCCTGGTGGTGCCTCTTCATATGGTACCTCATCCCAGACGTGGAGAGATGCCACACATCTTTGCCACGGCTGACGCGCTGCCTACAATGCAGGCACAGGGCTGCTCGGGGATCCTCCGTTGTCTGGAAGTGCTTCCAGATTTCGGAGGAAAAGGGCATCCCACGCTTCCCAGGAGAAGCGCGTTCGGGACCACCCTGCGGCACCTCCTGTGAGGTGCTCTGGCCGGACACACCGTGTCCCACTCTCGGCCGGGCAGGTGGGGATGGACGAGGCTGAAGGGGCAGAGATGTGGGCTCTTCCACCACAGTCTCTGCCTCTTCCTCCCGCGTCCTCTCCTCCTGCACAGCCGCGAGAGGCCTGCTGCTGGCCTCAGAGGAAACTGGGGTGGACCGCCCCAGGGGGGGTCTCACGGGCAGTTCCTCCAACATCCTCCGGGTTCCTGGGGTGAGCGGGAGCGCAGGGAAAGTCATGTGCTCCGCGCCCATCCCAGGAGACACCACATGCTGCCCCTCCTCCAGCAGCTGGCTCGCAACCACTGGAGGAGGAGGAGCCTCAGCAGCAGGCCCCTGCCCAGTGCCAGCCCCTGCCTCACGCACCCGGGTTGGGGGTGGCCCTCCAGCAGCTGCCTCAGGAAAGAGAGTCTTGCGAACCCTCTTCCTGTCACCAGAAGCCAGGCTGGTGAACGGCAGCAGCGCAGGGGAGGGCCTCCTCCGCTCAGATGGAGGGGCTGCCGCAGCAGTCCCCCTCCCCCTCCCCTCCTCCCCTCTAGATTTCTCCCTAGCCTTTCCCCCGGGGCCCCTCTCTGCTTTCCTCTCCGACATACTTTCCCCTCCCAAATTCAACCCTAACTAATAAGAAAAGATTTAGAAAACAAAGGTCAACTTTGTTTTCAAGACCTAACTAACCTGCTCTAAATCTGTGCTTCTAGTGGCTCTGTGACTTGGAGATGAACAATCAAGTGCCTTTTTAAGCAACCCTATTTATGTCAGGGAACCTGAGCCTGCCAATCAGCTGAATTCCTCTGGAATTGAGCTGGCCCTAAACCCCAATAACAGGTGACAAAGCCTTAAACACTCACACACTAGTATGCCCGGGCCGGCCTGGCACCACCACGGGTGCCAGAGATGGGCAGTGGAACCCTAGTTATGGGGGCACTAATGGGAAGCCTATTGACAGCTATTACAAATTTATATATATATATATATATATATATATATATATATATATATATATATATATAGAATTCAAACCTAACACTCACTCACTAATGCTTTCCCTGCTGAGTCCCTATTTAGTTTTTTAAAAAAAACTAGGCTCGGTTTCCCTAATAATTATGTTGAGGGCAATTATCCACTGATCACCTACCAACTGGCCTACCTACCTAAGAGACACTATTTAGCGGGACCGATGTATCTGTGGTATGTCGGTGTGGGGTGTGGATGTGGTGTTTTGAAGATGAGCCTCCCCCCTCCCAAGCTAGCAAGAACCCACCCCCAAGGCCACCCAAATATGAACCCGGATTCGCTCACACTAACACCAGTCCTGCAGTCCAGCGATGTTCAGGCGGTCTTGCAGCTGGTCCTCCTCTCCTCCACGATGCTGTCAAGAAAATTGGAAATGTTAGCAGAGTCAACACCACACGCCGCACACGCAACCCCAAAATTCAAGGCCCCGTTGCACAAGCCAAGTCAGCCCCCCCCCTTAAAGGCTAGGGCCAACCAGCAGCAAAACAAAACACATCCACCCAGCAGAGCTTCTGGCCTGTGCAGGCCAGAAGCTGGCACACTCATTTTTTAGTCCTGTGAAACAGCAGTTCATGCCCACCCCACACTCAAACTTGAAAAATGAAACATGAAAGAAAGCAGGCACTGCGATCAATGCTGGCCCCCCTAACCCCCAAACAATATCCTCTTGCCCAACCAGAAAATGCCCCCCCCCCGGCCCAAGCCATAAAGACAGAGCCAAAGCATATGCTCGCAGGTAGGCACAGCAGCAGACATAAGCTCAAAAACCAAATTTAACAACAACCCTACCAGTCCACCAGTGCAGATGTCCAGCAATGTTGATCCTCCACGCAGAGATCTGCAGGCCGATGTCCACCAAGTGCAGTCCAGTCCAGAAGAGGTCCACCAACGATAAACAACCTGAATGTGAAGCAAAACAGTGAGTGCCAGGCCAGCAAACGGGAAGGGTTACCAAAGCCGGAGCAGCAGGCCTGTGTGTGGGCCGAAGGCTGGCACAGTTGATCAGGAAGGAGCCTGTTGGGAATCCTTGCAAGCAGGGGACCAGACACAGAAACGCAAGCCACACCATTCCAGATTGTGGAGCACAACTGTGAGTGCCAGGCCAGCAACCAAAAAGGGTTACCTTGGCCAAAGCAGCATACCTGTGTGTGGCCCACAGGCTGGCACAGTTGATCAGGACGGAGCCTGTTGGGAATCCTTGCTAGCAGGGGACCAGACACAGAACAGCAAGCCACACCATTCCAGATTGTGAAGCACAACTGTGAGAGCCAGCCAGAAGAAAGGCTTCTGGCCTGTGTAGGCCCGAAGCTGGCACACTCTGGTTTTAATCTTCAAACAGTGGATCAAGCTTAAAGAAGGCAAGCACAACAACCAATGCTGAACCCCCCCCCCCACCATCAAAGATTGTCTGCCCAACCTGTCCCCCAGGCCATACCTGTGTGTGGCCCACAGGCTGGCACAGTTGATCAGGACGGAGCCTGTTGGGAATCCTTGCTAGCAGGGGACCAGACACAGAACAGCAAGCCACACCATTCCAGATTGTGAAGCACAACTGTGAGAGCCAGCCAGAAGAAAGGCTTCTGGCCTGTGTAGGCCCGAAGCTGGCACACTCTGGTTTTAATCTTCAAACAGTGGATCAAGCTTAAAGAAGGCAAGCACAACAACCAATGCTGAACCCCCCCCCCACCATCAAAGATTGTCTGCCCAACCTGTCCCCCAGGCCATACCTGTGTGTGGCCCACAGGCTGGCACAGTTGATCAGGACGGAGCCTGTTGGGAATCCTTGCTAGCAGGGGACCAGACACAGAACAGCAAGCCACACCATTCCAGATTGTGAAGCACAACTGTGAGAGCCAGCCAGAAGAAAGGCTTCTGGCCTGTGTAGGCCCGAAGCTGGCACACTCTGGTTTTAATCTTCAAACAGTGGATCAAGCTTAAAGAAGGCAAGCACAACAACCAATGCTGAACCCCCCCCCCACCATCAAAGATTGTCTGCCCAACCTGTCCCCCAGGCCATACCTGTGTGTGGCCCACAGGCTGGCACAGTTGATCAGGACGGAGCCTGTTGGGAATCCTTGCTAGCAGGGGACCAGACACAGAACAGCAAGCCACACCATTCCAGATTGTGAAGCACAACTGTGAGAGCCAGCCAGAAGAAAGGCTTCTGGCCTGTGTAGGCCCGAAGCTGGCACACTCTGGTTTTAATCTTCAAACAGTGGATCAAGCTTAAAGAAGGCAAGCACAACAACCAATGCTGAACCCCCCCCCCCCCCACCATCAAAGATTGTCTGCCCAACCTGTCCCCCAGGCCATACCTGTGTGTGGCCCACAGGCTGGCACAGTTGATCAGGACGGAGCCTGTTGGGAATCCTTGCTAGCAGGGGACCAGACACAGAAAGGCAAGCCACACCATTCCAGATTGTGAAGCACAACTGTGAGAGCCAGCCAGAAGAAAGGCTTCTGGCCTGTGTAGGCCCGAAGCTGGCACACTCTGGTTTTAATCTTCAAACAGTGGATCAAGCTTAAAGAAGGCAAGCACAACAACCAATGCTGAACCCCCCCCCCCCACCATCAAACATTGTCTGCCCAACCTGTCCCCCAGGCCATACCTGTGTGTGGCCCACAGGCTGGCACAGTTGATCAGGACGGAGCCTGTTGGGAATCCTTGCTAGCAGGGGACCAGACACAGAAAGGCAAGCCACACCATTCCAGATTGTGAAGCACAACTGTGAGAGCCAGCCAGAAGAAAGGCTTCTGGCCTGTGTAGGCCCGAAGCTGGCACACTCTGGTTTTAATCTTCAAACAGTGGATCAAGCTTAAAGAAGGCAAGCACAACAACCAATGCTGAAACCCCCCCCCCACCATCAAAGATTGTCTGCCCAACCTGTCCCCCAGGCCATACCTGTGTGTGGCCCACAGGCTGGCACAGTTGATCAGGACGGAGCCTGTTGGGAATCCTTGCTAGCAGGGGACCAGACACAGAAAGGCAAGCCACACCATTCCAGATTGTGAAGCACAACTGTGAGAGCCAGCCAGAAGAAAGGCTTCTGGCCTGTGTAGGCCCGAAGCTGGCACACTCTGGTTTTAATCTTCAAACAGTGGATCAAGCTTAAAGAAGGCAAGCACAACAACCAATGCTGAACCCCCCCCCCCACCATCAAAGATTGTCTGCCCAACCTGTCCCCCAGGCCATACCTGTGTGTGGCCCACAGGCTGGCACAGTTGATCAGGACGGAGCCTGTTGGGATTGGAATCCTTGCTAGCAGGGGACCAGACACAGAAAGGCAAGCCACACCATTCCAGATTGTGAAGCACAACTGTGAGAGCCAGCCAGAAGAAAGGCTTCTGGCCTGTGTAGGCCCGAAGCTGGCACACTCTGGTTTTAATCTTAAAACAGTGGATCAAGCTTAAAGAAGGCAAGCACAACAACCAATGCTGAACCAACGATAAACAACCTGATAAAACAGATAAAACAACCCGATAAACAGGCTGGCACAGTTGATCAGGACGGAGCCTGTTGGGAATCCTTGCAAGCAGGGGACCAGACACAGAAAAGCAAGCCACACCATTCCAGATTGTGGAGCACAACTGTGAGAGCCAGCCAGAAGAAAGGCTTCTGGCCTGTGTAGGCCCAAAGCTGGCACACTCTGGTTTTAATCTTCAAACAGTGGATCAAGCTTTAAGAAGGCAAGCACAACAACCAATGCTGAAACCCCCACCCCACCATCAAACATTGTCTGCCCAACCTGTCCCCCAGGCCATGCCAAGAATAAACTGCAACACCTTTTTGCAGAGGCAGGCCACAGCAGCACATTGCCCAGCATCAAAAAAATTTACAAAAATTTTAAAAAGGCCTACCAGGTGTCCTCTCAGGATGTCCAGCACAGTTGATCCTCCAGGCAGATGTCCTCCAGGCTCCAGGTGCAGTCTCTCTTCTTCTCCTCTCTCGGTCACAGCTCAGCAGCAGCAGCAACAGAAGTGTTCCAGACAGTCTTGCTCCAAATTTAAATCCCCTGCTGCAGCCTCAGCCAAAGATTTAAATCTATTGGCTGGCATGAGAATGCAGCAGTGGGATTGGTGACTCCTAAAGTCCCCAGTCCCCTGCCTTTCCCCACCCACACTCCAAGAGCCACCCTCCTCCTGCTCCCCCTCCCCTACCTGTTAGTTTTGGCGGGAATCTCTGCTGCTTTGCAAATGCAAAGTGCAATGCAATGCTTGCACCTTGCATTTGCAAGGCAAAGCAGGATTCCCTATCCTCCTTTGCAAGAGGGGTGGGGGGTGACAGAAGGAGTGAGTGATTCACTCCTTCTCCCCCCCTCCCCTCTTCTAAGAGCCTGCAGGAAGCCTTTGCTTCCAGCAGGATTTTGCTAGCCGCTTGCTAAGGCAAACGGCTAGCAAAATCAAAATGGCGATTCTCGAATGCCGAAAGAATGCCGAAAGAATCCCGAAACGTTTCGGGTTTTTCTTTCGGCAATCCCGAAACGTTTCGGCATTCCCCGAAACGTTTCGGGATTCTTGAAGAATGCCGAAACACTTTTGTTTCGGCATTCTTTCGGCATTCAGAATGCCGAAACGCACATCCCTACACAGAATATCTAGGCTATAATGAAATGATAAGTCCAAGTATGAAAGAGTATATGTACTACAGGCAGGGCTCATTTTGAGGGGGAACGCGCAGGAACTCAGTTCCGGCAGTTCCCCAAAGAGGTCACATGACAGGTGGCCCCGCCCACCTGACTCGCAGTCATTTTGGGCCCGCTTCGGCCTGGATTGGGGCTAAAATGGCCTGGATCAGGCCTCTGACAGGTGGTGGATCACTCTCCCACTCAGCAGCAGCCCGATCCTGACCATTTTGGCCCCCTTTTTGGCCATTTTCAGCCCCCTTTTGCCATTTTGGGCCCAATTTCGGCCCTGAATGGCCAGGATTGCGTCCGAAAGAGCCAGGATAGGTGATGTCAGGGGGTGTGGCATATGCAAATCAGTTATGCTAATGATACACTTCTGGTGCTGTCAAGGGGCATGGCGTATGCTAATGAGTTATGCTAATGAGTTGTGCTAATGAGTTCCTCCGGCTCTTTTTCTACGAAATGACCCCTGACTACAGGAAATGCAGTAAAACATTCTTCCATGTTAACAGTGTGATCATAAGCAGAGTTATATCCTTCTCAGGCCATTGAAGCCAATGAGTTTAGAAGGGTATACAGTAACTCCATATGGGCCCATGGCACATGACATTTGTTTACCACGTAGATGGAACTGTGCAGAAAGTCTACAGTGCCTGTTTTTAATGACTTGTTTTTATATTGATATTTTATGATGTTTTAAATGATTTTATGGTAATGTTTGCACTTATAAGCCATCTTGAGAAGGACTCTGAAAAGGTGGCATATACATTCCTTAAATAAATAATACTTGGAAAAATTGGGAAAGGGTGGTACTCCTATGGAAACTTTCATGTGATAAGTAACTGCCAAAAGTGATGGCTCCCATAGAAAAAAAAACTTACCTCACACTTATCTAGGAGTTCCTGCATTGGCTCCCTATCTTTCCCCACATTGGTTCCAGATATTAATATTTACATTTAAATCTACTCCCATGCCCCAATACTCACAAGTCTAAACCTTTGCTCCACTGACAACCCCTCCAGTCTCTGCTGCCATACAGGCTCCTTTGCTATAGGCCAGAAGTCAGCAACCTGAGGCTCTAGAACCAATATAATGTGCTTCAGTATGGAATCGAATATGGCTCTTTAAAAAAATCTTTAAATTAAGAATAACTAGTACGTGAATAGCAGGCAAAGATTTTTTATAGGACTAAGGGATTTCTTAGAGATGCTTTACAGAAAGGGAAGTGCGGCAGTAATCCAAGCATGAACCACACACAAATTTATGTCAGTGGGCAGGATGCTTCTGTGTATATTTATTATTTACTGTAAGACCCCAAGAGTTCCACTTTCTAATAAACAACTTGCAAAAACCAGTATGCATTACAATCAGTATCAGTATTTAGGTATTATTATCAGTAATTTTAAGTTCAACACGGTTGGGTTGCATGAATTGTATCTGATTCAAAAACTATTTCATCTTGATTCTGCTTACCTGGCTACATCAATTCATGTTTCTGTTACCTACAGACTGAGCTACTATAATATGTTCTATGTGGGGCTGCCCTCAAAAGCATCTCAGAAGCTTCTATCTGTGCAAAACACAGCAGCCCACTGTTTGGCTGCGGTAGGGGACCAGACACATATAACACAGATTTTATAATTTCTGTACTCTGCTTGTTTTTTTCTGGGAACCAAGACGCCTGTCTTAACCTTTCGTGACCTAGAACCCACCTATTTGAAGAAACATTTTTCATCACATTGGCCAGCTCACCACTTAGACCTGCCAAACTTATCCTGTTCAAGATTCCTTCTTTTCCGGAGATACATTTGGCCAATATTAGATTGACAGTATTTTTGGTGGTAGCCCTCGTTCTTTGAAATGGCTTGTCAGAGAAGGTATACTATCTAGCTAGGCTCAGAAAGTTTCAGAAAGTCACTTTGTTTCAATAGTCCCTTGAGCTTTACTGATGCCAAAGTCCATATTTATGTGTGGGTGGGTGCTTTTATTAATGTTGGTTTTGGATTCAAGAGTTTGCTGAGGCTTATTTGATATTGGACTTCTTTTTGATCATTTTGTTGTTGATGTTGTCCAGGGCTCATTTCGAGGGGGAACGCGCAGGAACGCAATTCCAGCAGTTCCCCAAAGAGGTCACATGTCAGGTGGCCCCGCCCACCTTACTCTCAGCCATTTTGGGCCCGTTTCAGTCTGGATTGGGGCCGAAATGGCCTGGATTGGGCCCCTGATGGGTGGTGGATCACTCTCCCACTCAGCAGCGGCCCGATCTTGACCATTTTGGGCCCCTTTTTGGCCATTTTCAGCCCCTTTTTGCTATTTTGGGCCCAATTTCATCCCTGAACGGCCAGGATTGGGTCCAAAACAGCCAAGATAGGTGATGTTAGGGGGTGTGGCATACGCAAATCTGTTACGCTAATGACACACTTCTGATGATGGCAAGGGGCATGGCATATGCTAATAAATTATGCTAATGAGTTATGCTAATGAGTTCCTCCAGCTCTTTTTCTATGAATTGACCCCTGATGTTGTCTATGCTTTATTTTTGAAAACTACTTTGTGTGCAGAAGTAGCAGAATATATAGTTTTAAATGAATAAATAAATCACTAAATAGCTGTTGTTATTGTTGTTGTTATTAATGTTATTTATAGTCTGCCTTTCTCACTGAGACTCAAGCTATTACACTATTACACAGTGTAATTCATTACAATAAACAACTGGGATATTCAATAAACAATACAATAGGGTACGTGTTGCAGAAATTTGAAAAGAAGCATGAATTTGAATACAGGAACACAGAAATTTATTTGTTTACATTATTTATAGTCACTGTAGGAATACCATCTTTAGATCCTGTGGCAACAGAATACTCTGCCCATAGCAATCCTGGGTTTAAAAACAGACACTTTTAAAAAGCAAAATATAAGAGTATCTTCACTTCTTTTCAAAAATGCACCTTTTTTTGCCCAGTTAACTCAATAAAGAGCCTTTAAATCAGCTGTTTAGCTTATCTGCATGAACTGGGGAAAAGGCAATTAATTCTATCTTTGTATTACAGCTATGATGAGGGTCTATTGGCTACTGCTTGTCACATCAGAGCTTCCCATCCAATTCCTAGAGCAATTCTGTATTACTAATTTGTAGGTCTTTAGAAATATGAAAAAGCCAAACAACCTGCCTGGTGCATAAGAAGAAGGTTAAGTCACCAAGAGCTTGACATTCTATTCAGTATGCTTGTAACGTCAGTCTCAAGGCCAGGGTCGTACTGTGGGTGATGAACCCACTGTGACTGCCAGGAAAAAAAAACCCCTCCATCTGTTACATCCCCTGTTCATCTGAGCCTCTAATTATGCAAGTGTACTGGATGTAGTCCAAGTTGTTCAGCTCTCCATGAATGTACTGTTCATCTTTCTCTATAGCCAAGCTACATTAAAAAAGAAAGACAGCCCGGAAAACCCACAACAACCAAAGACTGACACTGTTTATAGCTTCCATACTGCAGCTCAATTCAACAACTGCCAACAAATTCAGAAACATTTGAAACCACCCCAAAGATTTCACCTTAGGTAACCACACACATACACATCATCCTGAGGGAGAAATGAACTCAGATGCCTTGCAGAGAATGTCAGGCCCACAGAGGTGCAGTGCCATGTTTTTGGTTGCTAATAACCAGGGCTTTTTTCAGCTGGAACGCGGTGGAAAGGAGTTCCGGAACCTCTTGAAAATGGTCACATGGGTGGTGGCCCCGCCCCTCGATCTCCAGACAGAGGGGAGTTTAGATTGCCTTCCACGCTGCCGAGCGGCGCGGAGGGCAATCTAAACTCCCCTCTGTCTGGAGATCAGGGGCGGGGCCACCAGCCATGTGACCATTTTCTCCAATGGCAACCCACTGAGTTCCACCACTTCTTTTCCCAGAAAAAAACCCCTGCTAATAACTATGTGGCTGAATCAACCATTTCTCCAATGAGCAGTCATGGAAGGGTTTGTCAAAGAAAAAGGAATGCGCGCACCTGAAAACCGTCATCACAGCAAATGTTCAAATATGATAAAAGTGGCTTAAAGCATGCTTGCTGGTATGCAAAAAATTAGGTATCCTATACACATTAAGTTGGGACTCTGCAAACAGTAAAAAGTTACTGGGGGAACTATTTGAATTGGGACCAGAGCACTGGCCCAGGGAAGGTTTAACCCTCCCCCCCATGCCATTTCTCCAAGAGAAATTACCTGCTCAGCTAGTACTACTAAAAAAAACAAGTACACATACTATCGCTAAGATCAGTAGTGAATTATTTCTATTAGGACCACATAAATGGAAGAATTTATCTTCCCTTGCCAAAATCCAAATTTCCTGCATCTCACAGTTGCTTTTTACAATATTAGGGGATCACCAGCTGATCCACAACATGTGATTTGTGGGAGTGGGGGAATCCTTCCATGAAAATAATAGCATTTTTTACTTCCTACATATCTTTTACTCTACTCTAGGCTGGAAGCAAAAGTCCAGTATTGATGTTCAGGTCCTAGGAGTGAACACATCGAGGTCAGAAATCAAGAGCATGAGTGCATTGATGCTGTTCTCTTGAATCACACAATGTCTGAATCCACACACCCGCGGGAGCATCCCGGCGTTGCACTAAATGTTTGCTAAACACCCGGAAGTGTAGCATCTTTCTAGCGCCATTCAGAAATCACGCTAGAAAGACACTACACTTCCGGGTATTTAGCGAACATTTAGCACAACGCTGGGACACTCCATGGGTGTGTGGATTTAGCCAATGTGTCTAAGGCAAAAGTAGACGTTACAATTTGGAATCACGCTGAAATTGAATTTTTTTCCTTACTTGTAACTCTCACATTGAAAGAAACGGTTGTTGGAATGGGAAATTCTGAGAAATTCTTCAACTTCTGTTTCTGCTGTTGTCTCAAATGTAAAGATTGGAATAGGGATCCCGGGTCCCCCAATGGAGGTAGGGGATCCCATGCTCGCACCCTCTGTCCCTGCCACCACTCATGAGAAAGAGTATTGGTGTCGCTCTCCAGTTACCTAATAAGAGAGAGAGAAAATACGTGTACAAGACTAAAGGAGACAGATTAAAATGCCCCTGAGGAAGTCTGTGGGACAAAAATCAGCGTTTACAAATAGCCGGCCCTGATTTGGGTGTCTGCGTGGGAATGCCAATTCCTCTGGCAACAACAACTGATAAATACAAGCTGTAAAAGGACAAGCTGCAAAAAGAAAAGAAGATAAGAGCATTACTATGAATGGACCCTTAATTACTACAGTGTATAAAGAGTGAAAAAGAATGGACTTTTAATTACTTAACTTGCTTCAGTTATCTGGAGTCATGTCTTTAACGGCCAGGCTACAAGTGACGAATGACACAGGTTGGACACTTGTCAGCTTCCCTCAAGTTTTGATGGGAAATGTAGGCAGCTTGGCGGAATGTTGGACAAGTGGCAGTTGAAAAGTCCATTGGACAGCAGTCGGAGAGCCAAGCTGCAAGACCAGGACGCCTACATTTCCCATCTAAACTTGAGGGAAGTTGACAAGTGTCCAACCTGTGTCATTTGTCACTTGTAGCCTGGCCCTAAGAGTGAGCATTTGTTACTTTGAGAAAGAAAAAAACTTTTTGACCCAGTTGGGGTGTCCCCTTTCTATTGTTACAGTTTAACTACTGGGTTTACCTTGTTTGTTATACCACTCATGTGGCTGGCAGGGGGGGAGTGGGGGAACAGGCTTCCCAGCTGCCCTGGGA
Organism: Eublepharis macularius; assembly: GCF_028583425.1. Classification (NCBI taxonomy): domain Eukaryota; kingdom Metazoa; phylum Chordata; class Lepidosauria; order Squamata; family Eublepharidae; genus Eublepharis; species Eublepharis macularius. Next base: position 50,033,248 of record NC_072790.1, read on the forward strand.
GCACTCCAGTGCTTTGCAACGGGCTGATTTGGACCCCTGCAAAGTGCTCCCAGCCCCTGTGCCACCCATGCACTGCCCCAAGTGTGCAGTCAAAGATGTCCAAAAAGGTGAGTGCTGGGTCCCCCACTCCTGCCAGGATGGTAAGGGGACCTGGCAACCTTATGAACAAAAAGAATACAATCATATTGTAATTAAAATACTTATTCTTGTCTTGTTTGGGAACAATGGCAAAAACAAAAATTGAAACATGGAACGTAAACAGCATTCATAATCCAGTTAAACAATTAAGATATTTAAATTACATAGAACAGATGGCTATGATTTAATGTTTTTACAGAAAGCTCATTTGAAAATGAGTAATGAATATTTAATAAATGGTTTATTCAAATGAGAAAGATATACAGCCTGTACAAAAACAGTGGCAATATTGCTACATTTTGCAGCAATGGAAAAATGGCAAGATAAGGATGGAACTTTTTTTTAAAGAGCAGCAAATCGAGATTGTCTATAGGAGCTGTATATGCTCCTAATGCTTCTCAATTTTTTTTCAGTAATCTAATACAAAAGTTGAATGATTTTGTTAAAGGAGATTTCACTGTGGGATGAGACTGTATTGAGGTTATGAACCCAATGATGAGGAAAGGAACACAACGCTAAGAAATGTGGACAGTATCCCTTAATCATTTTAGAAAATAGATAAAGGAGATTGTAGATATAAGGAGTTTCTGTAATATGAATGTGTAAGATTTTACTTCGTTTTCTCACTGTCATTGCTCATTCTCAGTACAAGATTATTTACTTTCTTTTACAAAAATTATTACAGAAAGAACTAAAAAAAAAGGTCAGATAACCCCAAAGCTAATTTCAAACTGTTCTGTCATATTAATAAAGCGAGTATGGAAATATAAAACAACTGAAGACTGTTTTATTTAGAAAGGTATTTATTTAGCCAGTTTTTAAAATGTTTTTGGTGGTTTTAAATTATGGTTTTAAACTGTGTTTTTGATTTATATTTATGCTTGTTCGGTTTATATTGTAAGCTACCTTGAGTTTCATGAGGTGAAAAGTCAGCTAATAATTTTTTTAAATAAATAAAAATAGTACAAAGATTTTGCATAGCAATATATCCATTTGTTCAACAAGATGATAGTGTAAGATTAAAATGAATGGAGGGGTTTTTTTTCTTCCAAGTTAATTAACAGCGCAATCCTATGGCCGGCCCCAACGCCGACGCGGCTGCACTGGTGGTGTGGCGGCGCCGCCGGGCCGGATCCTGTGCCAGCAAAGTGTGGCCGCAGCGGCGCCCGCAGCGGCGCAGAGATGCAATTTTGGAGAACCAGAAAGTGTTGTGGGCGGGTCTGATCCACGGCCGCCGCCAGGCGCAGCCAAAGGGCGCTGTTCCTGACAAGCGTCAGGGGGAGGGGCCAGGAAAGGCGCAGCCTATGGGCAGCACGCGATCCTGGCCAGGCCCCAGAGCAGCAGGCAAACCGCGCCCATGCTGGCAGACTGCCTCGGCTCGTGTGTCGGGCGGGACTCGCAGTCGGGAAGGAGAGGGGTGGGCGTAGTCTGAGAAGCCTTTCCCCCGTTTGCCCAATGTAGCACCAAGTCCCTGGCGGCCGCGTCCAGAGAGGTTGGCATGGGACTGGCAGGCGCCCTGCCATGAGGAATCCAGGGCAGCAGCCAGTCTCTGGCAGCAGGGGACAGCCCCCAAGTGGTGCCGAAGGGGAGGGCTGGCCTGAGGCCGCCACCAAGAGGCAGACACAGCGGGCCTGCCCCCTCGTCCCCATCCCAAGGCAAAGAACACAGACACCCATTGCACAGAAATCAGCCTTTATTATTATATCATCCCACCTCCCCCAGCAGACGTGAGGAAGGGGAGGCGTGTAGGAGAGCCGTCTGTGCAGCAAAACACCCCACCCCACCCCCAAGGCGGCAGCGGCGGTCACCGGCGAGGCCGGCGGCCGGACCCCCTTGGCCGTCCACGGGCCCGGCCTCTCGCACGCAACTGGGCCCGAGGGAGGGGTGCCTCTGGGGCGGGTGGAGCTGCTGCAGCGGGTGGGGCCGGAGGGTCGAGGATGGCGACGAGCCGCCCGAGCAGGGCTTTGGCACGGACTTGAGAGGCACACCCCACCCCTCCCAACAACCATGGCCTGTTGGCGTGGGAGGCTGGCAACTGCTCCACGGGATTGGATGCGAGGCAGGACGCCCTGGGGTGGAAGGTGTTGGAATGACCAATGGGGCTGCTGCAGACGCCCGAGGGGCTGGACCCACTCTGGGAGGCGGCCGCTCATGGGACTGTGTTGCTGGGGCTGCGGCTGCGATGGGGGCGACCCTCCCCAGGCGCGCGAGACCTCCTGCCCGGGATATGGCATCCACCTGCCACCACCCTGGATTCTCCATTGGTGGAGGCTAGGGTTCCCGCGAGCGGACCGTTTGCCCTGCCATCTCCCGCCCCCTTGCAGCTGCAGCTCGCACCACCCTCTCCCTGGCTTATCGTGTGCCAGCTACTCTCCCCACCGGGGATCCCCGCTCACATGCCCCGCCCCAACCCTCTACCTGGCCATAGATACAGGGGGGTTAGCCGTGTTAGCCTGTGGTAGCGAATTCAAAAAGGGTCCCGTAGCACCTTTACAACTATCCAATTTTATTGTGGCACAGGCTTCTGAGAATCAAGTTCTCTTCGGCAGATGGGTGGTACAGACACTGGTCAAATACAGAGGAGGAGGGGGGGAGGAGGGAGGGAGGGGGCGGGGAGGCAAGACGGGGTGTGTCGGATACATTTGTGGCAATGTGCAGGTGGGGAGATGTGACGGGAGTGTTGGGGGAGGGGCGGAGGACGAAGTCAGACTCGCAGACACAGAAAACAGTTGTTGTACATCTCGTTTTATTGCACTGGAAAGAGCGGGCTTGCGTTTAGGCTGGCGAGGGAGCCGGAGCATTCCACACAGCCCTCCTTCCCGCTCGGAGGGGCGGGGCTGGGATGCAGGCCGCGGCGCGACGGTGCTTCCTGGGCTGCAGCCAACCGTCCGTCAGAGATGTTTGGGGAGGGCGGGGCGCGGGGGAGCAGCCATGCCCTGGACGTGCCTGTGGGGGAAAAAGACACGTGTGGGCTTTGCCTCATTCCACTGGCAAGGCAAGCCCCACACTCCGCCATCCGGGGGGGGTTGCACATGGTCGAGGGCAGCAGCTGATGCATGACGGTCTGGTGAGGATGCACTCGGCCTTGGCAAGCCTTTACCTTTAAGGGAGAGAATGAGCTGGTCACAACAAACACCTGGCCACATGTGGTTTTCGAGGCGCCTGCCTCTGAGGCAGCCAGGGGCGGCCATGGTTGCCCCCCACCCCTGCTGGGCCTCACCCAAAGCGGCAAGTGAGCGGGTGGGTTCAGGTGAATGGGCGGTTTGCACTAATCTGCGGAATGCCCCCCCACCTCCTCCTTACCTGTCAGCGCTCCGTCGGTCATCACCAGGTGGGAGCGCCAGTCAGGGCACCTGCAAGGAAACGGGAGAGCATGCGGTTAATTTGCAAAGTGTCATTCCCTTCTGCCACGGAAGGGTTAGTTTGTTTGTGCTTAGTTAGAAGCAACTAGCATGCATCAGTTAGCTGTGGAGTCATTCTTTCTATCACGGTAGAAAGAGAGTTAGGCAGACATTTGCACCTCTTCCCCTTTATGCGAAGTTCCCCCAGTTTTTCGCAAAGTCCCCGGAGTGCATTCTGCGCCTGCCAATGTGAATGCCCTCAGCCCGTTTCGGTTTTCAAAGGGGCAATGCCACTCAGCAGACGGGCAGAGCCTCCGGCCGAGTGCTCACTTACCTGGGGGTTTGGGCGGCGCTGGCCGGATGTTTTGTAGGGCGCGGTCGCAGGTGATTGGGTGCAGAGAGGGGGGCTCGTCCACGCCGGGCGCGCACGCTGATTGGTCCCCGGGATAGTTCTCATCCTATGCTCCTTCGGGCCATAGGGGCGGGGCGAGGCGCTCAGAGAGGGGGCTGATTTTTCGCCGTTCCATGGACGCCTATGGGCTACGCCTTCTTTTTCCGTGGCGTAGCTTTTTTGCGCCGCTGTGGGCGTTCCCGCTTCTGGAGGAGCTTAGGGAGCGGACTAACTCTGACCCCGCCTTGCTCCCCGCCCCCCCCTGCGTCGGCGTAGGGCTCTACGCCACTTCTGCGCCGCCGCCCGGGCGCCTGTGGCTTGCACCGGTGCTGGCCCGCCGGCGGGCCAGCGCCGCGTCCCAGCGCGGGCGGAAGGCCACTTACGCGGGCGTACGGGCTAGATGCGCCCTCGCAAGCCTTAGTTCGGTTCCTGTTCACTTTCCGTGCCCTTCTTAGGATTGGGCTGCCCGTGATGTTTCCACCTCTACTAGAAATAAGGATGCCAGACCCCCGGCGGTGGCGGGGGATCCCCCACCCCCACCCCCACTTACCTGGAAACAGTGAAAGCATACATTAGAGGATAGTTTATGAGTTTTGTCTCTCATTTAAAGAAATGAAGACTTTGGGGTGACTAGAATTAATCCAGAGAATACAGAAGTGGAGAGCAACTGCTAAGGACAGCAAACCCAAGGCCTACTTAGTAACAACAAAGAATCTGGTACGAAAGAAAAATTAGTTTACACCAGGAAGGAATACTTTTGAAAAAGATAGCAATCCAAGTATATTATTAGCAAGAACATTAGCAGAAAAGCAGAAAAGTACATTCCACTGCTAAAGTTATCCAATGGTAATCTATCTACACTGCGGCCTTTTCCTCACAGGGTGTTTTTGTTGGTTCTGGCCTCATACATCTTCAATGTGTTCTCCGAGTTCTATGCACATGGTAAAAATTCCTCAGCACAGAGCCAAGCTACAAGTAATGCCTTACACAGATTGGACACTTGTCAGCTTACCTCAAGTTTTGACGGGAAATGTAGGCGTCCTGGTTTTACAGCTTGGCTCTCCATTACAGCTGCAAGACCAGGATGCCTACATTTCCCATCAAAACTGGAGGGAAGCTGACAAGTGTCCATCCTGTGTCAGGTGTCACTTGTAGCTTGGCTCACAGTCTCCAAATTGTTTCCCATACTTTTTAACATTCTGCATAGCGAAAGGCTGTGTATTATTATTCCACCTTTCTCACTGAAATCCAAGGCAAATTACACACTGCAAGTGAACACAATATAATCAATAACTAGAACATTCACTTAGCAAAATACAGTAGGGTCAACAGTTAGGACTTTCAGTGAACACAGTCCAGTTTTTTAAAAATATATATAAAACAACAACATTGCAATATAGTAATGTTGTCTTTTTAAAAAGTTTTTTAAACTTCCACTTAATATTTTAAACTTTCTCTCCAGAATGCCTCAGCCAGTCAACCCAGAAATTTTGTTAAATTTGAAGCAAAACAGAGTGAGGTAGAATTTAACCACAATGCCCTGTCTAATGTCCAAACATTGTAACAACTGTGCAAAAAAACCAACAACCCACACTGATGAAACCATTAATGTTCATTTCCCCCCAGAAATCCCGCAGTAGAAACCAGGCATTTTTTGAAGTGCAGAAATATAAAACAGATTATCAGTTCAACTCCGTCAAGTGTAGAATTATAGGGCAGAATACCCAGAAAACCCGCTATAAGCAAGCATGCAGAAAAGGCCTCCAACTATGGAAGAAATCTTAAGAAGATTCATGGAATTTTATACAGGGCTGTACTCTTTATTCCTATTGTAGTACTGCATGCTTTTTTTGAACAAAATGCAAATTAAGAGGATATCAGTGGAGAACAGGGAAGCATTACACACTCCTAGCAAAGTATAGAAGTAAGAAATGATATCCAGAGGCTTAAGAGAAAATTAGCTCCAGGGCTGGATGAAAACAAATTATAAGACTTGGATATCCTTGACATATAAATGCCTAAGGAGAGGATATTAGTGCACAGGAATCTCTTACAACCTATCAATTAAGAAAGGGGGAAAGCAAGGCTGATTGCTATTCCGTTTTTTATTTGCATTCACCATCCAGAACTTTGAGTGGCATATAGTAAAACTACAAGAGAAACTGAAGAATGAAAGTAACTAATAGGGAAGCAAAAAATGATATAATGATTAGTTGAGAAGGTACAGGCAGGGGGAAAAGGTGGGGGAAAGAAGGTGTGGGGAATGGGTCCAGGAGCTCTGGACCGGGTGTTAGTGGTCAGACTTGCCCCCACAATATTAAGAAGGCTTATGAATGTAGATATGCCATAAGCCCTTTCTCTGACTATGCTTTGACCCCCAAGCCAGCAGGAACATGGAAGCTAGATCCCGGCCAGGAGATGGAACACACAAACATGGAAAATGACAGATGAGGCCAGCTCACTATCTCCCACACCCCAGAGGCGCACTAAGAATCCTGATACAATAGAGCCTTCCCGGAGTTCCTGAATTAATCAATGCAACACACCCTATCGATCTCCTCTTAACCACTTTCCTATTCTTAGGCGAATAAGGAAGCGGATAGCCTCACCCATACATCTCGCATATCGTCAATCATTATTCATAACTTTAGTGTGGCGTGGGAAAACCCAATGGTTTGCTGGTTTATTGTCCCACACTGGAGACAGTTTGCCAGCTCTTTGTCTCGCCCCAGAGACAACTTCTCTACCCTTTGTCCCACCCTGGGAACATCCATTAAGTCTTTGTTTTTGAGGCAGAAGATGAAATCTTGCCCCTGGATAGGATCCACAGTATAACTGGACTGCCCCTCTGCCATAGCTGTGTGCACACTCTTGGATCCAGCATCCACCCTTGAATCTTCATTCAAGCTCTTCCATCTTGACGTGAAGGCCGCTCAATGCTCTCCCAGCTGCCCTCTTCTGGATGGTAAATATCATCCAATCACTTAAACTCTATCCAGCTTTCACCACTGCTTTCCAGTTAGCTCTGAGTGTGTGCTGTATGTGTTTTGTGAGTCTTTGATATTTTCAATAAAACCTCCTTTTTGGTTGACACCTCAGTCTCGTCAACCAATCAAAGCTGGGACAATCATCATATATACTGGTGGAGATTCCTAAGTTACCCCCTCTCACTTCCCTCCTTACACGCTAATCCCCCCAACTCGCAAGGAGACTTTCCCTTTGGGTAATACTGGGGCGCTTCCTTTCGTTGTCATGCTAGGAATGACATCATTCCTGGTGAGATAACGAATGGTCCGGAGCATGAGCATGCTTTGCATGCACACATGGTAATTACCCCCACACAAACAACTGCACCACCCCAAGACACCCCCTGTCCACTGGTTTGGAGCCCAGCGGACATGGCAACCCTATAGAGCAATAATTCTGACTTCATTGATTTTCTAATTGCAAGTCTAGGCAATTCATTGTTAATTTTTAGAACTAGATACTACTTGCATATCCTTGCATATATTCATCAGAGGATTAAAAGTTACTGCCTATAGTTATGAGCTAGATATAATAGTATAATAGAATAGTTATGAGCTAGATATAAAAATTAGGGGGCCAAAATTCATCAATATAAGAGATGCTTCAATCAAAGTGAATTCCAAAATGAATATTTTTTTTTCAAAATACTTCCAATAGGTTTAATCAAAAGAGATATTAAAAATATTAAAAACATGATATGGAATTTGCTGCTATAAACCATTCCAATGATTTATCAGTTTAATCCATATCTGAGAAAACAGATCACATTATCTTTTCCTCATTTATCTTTCATTTATGCCATATAAGTTTTCCCATTTTGTCATACCATATAATTTTTGCCATATAGTCACCTTGCAATCCATATACCTGATGCAATTTCCATGATCTGGTGAATAATATATATTTTTTGCAATTAGTAAATTAATTATAAATGATCACCTTTTGTATTCAACTTTTGTATTTTGTATTAATTGCATCTTTAATGTTTTTTGGGCAGGATTTGAGGCACTCAGGGAAATGTTGTCCTCAGGATGTCCAACCTCTAATTTTGATGACAGAAAATGCAAGTTTTACCCATTTTATTACTGCAGGGCTGTAATAAATATGCTTCTCCAGTGGGCTTTGGAGGCAAAACTGATTATGTGACACAGTGACACAAATGCATGCACAAATGGATTGTGTTTGGCAGATCAAACCATCGCTCCATTGCAACAGTGCAAGTGCAAAGAACCAAAACAACCCTGCAACTAGAACAGTCCACATAAAAACCAGCAGGACGGAATGACTCCTAAACATGGCATTGTTTATGGAAATGTCCTTGATACTGCATATAAATGATTAGTACTGATTGTACTAATCTCATACTGTGTAATCCACCTTGAGTCTCAGTGAGAAAGGCGGACTATAAATGACATAAATAAATAATAATAAAATAGAAGCATATATATGCACTGTGTCTATACTTCTTATGTCAAGATTGAATCAATTATTACTGTATACAAACTGCATTCACAGGAAGTGTATGTGTGGGGGTGGGGTGGGGGAAAGTAATGGTTAATAATGAGGCAAATTTTGCTTCGGCATCACCTAACCACCCGTAAATCATAATTATTGCCAAGAAATGCTTTTGTAAGGGAATTCTGATTCATGAATTGTTAATAATGAAGTTTTGAATAGACCCAGTGCTTTTTTTGTTTTTTAAAAAGATACTGGCACTCATACACACACACACACACACACACATATATGCAGGGCAGGACAAGGAGCATAGGTAACGAGAAGCCCCTTGAAACTTCTCACCCTAGATTGACAGCAAGGCAACTACTTCCCTTTTTCTCCAGGAGATCCCCATGTTCCTGAAGGTGTGCCTCTTGCTCTTTAGATTGCATGATGAAAAGAACCCTTGCACCCAGTGCACACAGAGTTTGAAAATGGTGCCTAGGCATGGGCCTCAGGTGTGCTCTTAGGTGGAATGTTCCAGGTGAAAGTGAGGAAACGATTGGCTGCTTGTTTCCGACATTGTGATTGGCCATTGCTGGTTCATTTAGCCCATGTGCAGCATATTGCAATTTTGATGTATCTGTAGCATGCAAATTTTAAAAAGCCTGTTTACCTCCCACCACACAGCAAAACAAAATTGTGAGGTGAGTGGAGCAATGGAAAAATGCAGAGACAGTAAGGGATATACAACAAGTCTGTGAAGAAACAATGGGACTAAACAATGGAACTAAAACTTAAATATGAAGGCTGTCTGAATATAAGATTCTAGAGTTTCAAAAAAACCCATCTGTTCTATCAGGCCTTCTGTGGTAAGCTGTTTGACTGTGCTTTTTGTCTGTAATTTCAGGTTTTGTGTCTTTTGAGGATATGTTCTTTTATTATTTTTAATTGCTTTATTGATTATATGAATGTAAGCCTGTACTGGAAAAAGGGGCCTAGGACCTAGGTCTGATTAATAGACTGAAGATACATAGATAAATCAGCCTAGCAGATAACTGAGCTGTACCTGGGGTCATATTAATTTGCATGTTTAGCAAAGGCTCATGGGGCATGTGTATAAAAAAAGAGGTCACCATGACTAGGAGAGGTGGTATAATACAGGACTAGGCTGCTGGAAAAACTGGAGAGAGAGAGAAGAGAGGATGGCTGAATCCACATTACCTTGGCATGTCCCGGTGTTGCACTAAATGTTCACTAAACACCCAGAAGTATAGCGTCTTTCTAGTGCAATTCAGAAATAGCGCTTGAAAGATGCTATACTTCCGGGTGTTTAGCAAACATTTAGTGCAATACTGGGACGCGCTGAGGTAATGTGGATTCAGCCGATAGCTGAATCTTCTTTGGAAGGCAAAGCTTGTTTCCAAGCTTTGGCGCTAAAAAGATCATAGAGCTGAACCGTTCTCCCTGGGAGACCAGCAGTAGCTGGAAAAAGCTGAAGAATTGGAACAACAAAGAGCAGGAATTGCTGCCAGCTGAACTCACTGACTGCTTTAAACCAGCACCCTAGTACAGAGCTGCCCCATGTCATCTTGCTAAGAGAAAAGTGAAACTGCTCTTAGGGCAACAAGCAAGCTCCAGGATTCAGACAGCGTCTTCACATAAAGAGTCCTGCTGTAGCAAGGCCTTCTGGATATTTGGGACTGTTCCAGGCATAGCCACTGGCCAAGTCCACAGAACTGTCTGCGCCCTTTACCAAAGGATTGTGAGTAGGACTCCGCTCTTGGGTCACTGGTTACTGATCCAGTATTGATAACTTTGGGAACGTTTTCATAGTTGTGTTCTGTTATATTAAATTAGATTTATATTTATATCTCTAGACATTGAACCTGGTCCTCAGGATTCCGGGGGGTCACATCTGCTTGGCCAGAGGCTATGCCTGGAACAGTCCCAAATATCCAGAAGGTGTTGCCACAGCAGGACTCTTTTTGAAGACGCTGTCTGAATCCTGGAGCTTGCCTGTTGCCCTAAGAGCAGTTTCCCTTTTCTCCTAGCAGGATGACATGGGGCAGCTCTGTACTAGAGTGCTTGTCTGAAACAGTCAACAAGACCAGCTGCCAGCAATTCCTGCTCTTGATTCTTCCTTGATTCTTCAGCTCTTCCTAGCTACTGCTGGTCTCCCAGGGAGAAAGGTTCAGCTGCCTTCAAAAGAACAGTAACTTCAGCTCTTGTCTCTCTCTCCAGTCTTTCCAGCTAGCCTAGTCCTGTATTAAACCACCTCTCCTAGTCATGGTTGTGGGATTAGCAGATTTATATTAGTAAAGACTATGGATTAATCATATAGCAATAATATTAAGCTAGCAAGAAGCATAAGATGGATTCTTTATGTTTTAAAGTAACTGGTCTCTGTCTTTAGCCACCCCCCCCCTTCTTCTCCCTAGCTGTACATGGAAAGAGAGAATGTCTATCCTTGAAGATAGATAACTGGACATTCCTGTGGGTATATGAAAAGGGCAAAGCCAGAAACAAAGGGAGAATTATAAGTTCCACCCCTTCCCCCTTTTTGGAGAAGAGAGTTCGTGTAGAAAAGTAACCAGTTGTGGAATGAAGGAAGATGCTGCTATGGAGACCAAGAATAGGATGGCAAATGATGTTGTCGCGAGACTGAAAGGTGGATAATAGTCCAATCTAAAGGTATAAAAGTGATCAGGTGCCTTATTTTGAATGTGACTTTCGTTTCTCCAAAACGAAGCCCTTAAAAGTAACATGTGCTCCTTTGTTCTGGGGTACATTCTGAGCTCATCTTGTAGCCTGTACCTATATTTGCAAATATACTTTTCACAACAGCCCTTATCTGTCTCATCTCCTCTTTGCTCAGCGGATTGGAGGGGCAAGGGGAAAACACTTTTGTGTAACATGGGGACCTCTTTTTTATACACATGCCCCACGAGCCTTTGCTGAACATGCAAATTAATATAAACCCAGGTACAGCTCACTTATCTGCTACTCCTATCTGCTAGTCTGGTCTATCTATATATCTGCAGTCTATTAATCATAGCTAGGTCCTAGGCCCCAAACCCTTTTTCCAGTAGAGGCTTACATAACTCATTATGAGAGCATTATTGGAATAAAAGTGGGTTGGGGAAACATCTAAACAAGCAAACAAATAATCATTTCTCCTTGTGCCATTTTCCTGAAGAAATCCTTACTTAGGCTACTGTCATACCTTGGAATGGATTGAAACGACTTTCCCCCAGTACTGTGATCCCAGCCTAGTGTGTGTGTATGGGGAGGGGGGGTTGCTGTAAAAAGAAATTTAAAGAGATGTCTAGTTTGTTACAACCTGCAGCAAAACTGAAATGCTGAGGGGAGGAATCAATTTCAAGAAAAAAAGATTAAAAAAAGGAAAAAATCAGTTTCAAAGATGGGAAGGTTTACAGCAGAGAAGTGGCTGAATGGGGATGCTTTCCCCCTTCCCACATTTCCTCTTCTCTGCTTCAAAACATCCTCCCCTCTATACCAATTGCTTCCTCACACGTTCTACAGCCATGGGTAAAGGTAGTCCCCTGTGCAAGCACCGAGTCATTACTGACCCATGGGGGGACGTCGCATTACGACGTTTTATGAATAAATAGCCAAAAGTCTGTGAGTTTTCCATATCGTACCACATCATATTTTCCTACCACAGGCTGTTTTCTACCTCCCTCTGGTATGTGAACAAAGCCTTTTGAGATTCTGCAGATGGAGGTTATGACTTTTTAAAAAGAAACCGTTGATTAAAGCTGAACAATTTCTGAAATTACAGAATGTAAATTAGTAGAGTCTGGGTTGAATTCCCAGTGAATACTCAGTTTGTTGTGGACAGCAACAGCACAAATCCTCCCAGAGATGTCTGAATTATTTATGTATCAAGACAGAAAATGAGATTACAAAGTCACAAATGCTTTTGTTCTTTCATGAGAAATACAACCAACCATAATAATTATGTATTGTGTCCGTATTATTAAGGAAAGGGAGAAAAAAGCAGGCTCACATCCTGTATTAGTGTAAGCTTTATAAAGCAAGTTACTAATAGAAGAAAATGGTTAAAAGATGAGAGATGCAAAAATTCTAAGTTTCTTATTACAAGTCCAAATAGAAACTGATTTCTAGTTTGCAACCAGCCACATAATTCCTAGCCCTGATCTGATAGCCCAGGCAAGCCCGATCTTGTCAGATCTTGGCAGCTAAGCAGGATCAGCCTTGGTTAGTAATCAGATGGGAGACTTCCAAAGAAGACCAGGGTTGCAGAGGCGGGTAATGGCAAACTAAAGTCTCTTGTCTTGAAAACCTTAGCAGGGGTTTCCATAAGTGACCTATGACTTGAAATCACTTTCTACCACCATCACATGGTTACTGAGGGACAAATTAGATTAGATGACCCCCCCCCCAGGCTAGCCGTGGGGACATCTCTCAATTTCGTTGAGTCCTATAACACCATTTAGGAACACTACAAGGGCTAATTCTGGACAGAACCACTCTAGTAAGGATAGGGGAGGAACCCCTGCCTTCCGGCTACACAATTGTTTTAACCTGAAACAGTGTTGGGGGGGCCTGTTAGCAAATAACATCCCCTGTGCCATTCTGAGTCAGAAAAACAGCACGAGAGGCAGGAGTTCTCCCTCTCCCTATGCAATGGTGGTACCTACCAGAATTGGGCACTGCAGCACTTTTAAAAGGTCTTCTACAACTCTACAAAATGGAGGTACATCACTGAGGTGAACCCGAGGATAATATCTTGTCTAGTTTGGTCCTCAATGTATTTCAAAACACTAGCTGTATTTACACATTATTGGATATTATGCTATTGTTACACTATAGTAATCATTCACAACTGAATTAGCCTGTGTGAAGAAATGATTGCTATAATGTAATAAGACCACAATATTCAACGATGGTCACTGATAACCTAGACTCTCATATGGCTTCCACATTATCTATTGTATACAGACCTGCCATCATCAACTAACACTGTTGTTATGGAGAATCCATATGATACTGCAATCAGATCATTATAATCTGCATTTTCTGTGTCATTCTCTGATCTTTTTTGGGTTGTGGATCATGGCCATATTTTTGACTTTAAACATAATAGCAACTCTAGTCTGCAAAAATAAGGTTTTGATCTCAATGGCAGAAGGAGGGGTCAGGATAATGATGCAGCTGGTAACATGCCGCCATTTCTCAATGACCTGCAGTCTGGTCCTTTTTCTGAGCATTTTTTCAACAGCCTGAGGTTGCATGCCAGGAGAAAGAGAAAATAACCATGTTTAAATAAAGTCAGATTACACCAATGGTATGTGTGTGGGTGGGTGGATACAGAAAAGATGAGCTTGCAATTTTAATTGCAAAAAAATCCAGTAAAGGAGAATAATGAAGGGCGGAATGGAGGCAGCATGCAGGGCTGGGAAGCTGCCCGCTCCATTTGCCTCCCTGCAGCCAAATGACGTGGGCGGCCTCACAGCCCCCTGCACTGCTTTCGCCTGCCCCGCAGGACAAGGGGCGGCCAGCTTGCCACGCATCCCCTGCCCTGCAGGGCAGGCAAAAGGCAGCGCAGCCACCTGCGCCATTTGCCTGCCCCGCAGGACAGGGGGCGGGCGGCCGGCCCCTGTCCTGCGGGGCAGGTGAATGGCGTGGGCTGCCTTGCAGCCCCTCACGCTGCCTTTTAAATAAATAAAATAATAAATAATAAATAAAATGCATAAATAAATAATAAAAATAAAATAAATAAACACAATATGACTAGAGGAGCCTGAAAGATCAGAAAAACACTGACTAATGCTGCTGTCTGGAAGACACCCCTCTTAAAAATATGAAGAAGCTAGGTTAAACTTTCCTGCCTCTTTTTGAAATGAAATTTCATTCCATTTCATAGAATCATAGAGTTGGAAGATACATCTAAGATCATCTAGTCCACCCCCCTGCACAATGCAGGAAATTCAGAGTTACTTCCTCTCCCCACACACTCTCAATGGCCCTTACTGCATGCCCAGAAGATGGCAAAACACCATCAGGATCCCTAGCCAACTGGCCTGGGGGAAATTGCTACCTGACGCCAAGGTGGCGATCGGCCATCCCCATCTTTGACAAATAACTACATGCTACAGAACTGCAGTGCCATGTTAACAGATGTTCAGTTTTACAGTTCAAATCCTGAACTTTTAAATTTCCCTCAGTGCCACAGTCTCAATGCCGGCATGGCTGGAAAAGTCGCAAGCGATCTGATTATGGAACTGAAATCTAGTTTGGCCTTCATCAAAATTCAACAAAAGTTTTCCAGCACTGTTAAATGAAGTGTATAACAGGGTTCCACAGGCAGGTAATACTAAGTTTGAATACAAAGAAGGACCCCCTATTATGCTAACTTCTAAAACAAGGTCTGGCACAGTTAGGAAATGTTCTGTTTAAAAGAAACATTAACAGTCATATCGGCCAAGCTCAATTCACTGTGCTGAGATCTGCTGACAGAAAGAAAACTGTTATGTATTGGGTTAAAATAGGGCTTAGCAAGGCCTCTAATGTATTGAATGTTATGCACTGTGTTGAGCTTCAGGTTATGTCAAGGTTCCTAATGACTGAAATCTCATTGGTTACATTCTGTGGGCAGCAGCCAATCGGTCCTCTAACAAAGACCAGTCGTTGGCCTGCTAGTCCAATACATTGTATACAGTTCATGCAAATGATGGCATTCTAAAGTACATGTTCCTATTGGTTACTGGTTATTATCTGGGCAGGGTTTGTATGTATATATTGGCTCACATTGAGTTTCTGAGTTAGTCTGCTGTCGTATGTCTGTTCTGGCTTGCGAAAGCATGTTGTGTTGAGCTGAAACCACTCTGGGCTGAAATCATTCTGAGCTCCAAGCTCAGTACATAATAAAAACCATTATAGTTTCTTCCTGAAAGGCAACCTCTTCTTGCATATAGAGTGAAACTAGAATGTAACAACAGCTATAAAGAGCTCAAAAAAGGGAGTTATGCATATCTAAATCCAATTGATATTAGTAGGATATGGGTTAGATCTAGTTGTGATTTTTGTGGGTAGCAGGAATTTCTATCGGAGGAACTGAGCTTTCTCACCCTCCCTCCCACTATAACCTGAAAAATTGTTCATGGAACAGCATGTGGGACAAATTAATGGCCTGCAGAGTGAAACTGGCAAACATAATTCCTTCCTTGAAATGTACCACTGGAACTCATGCTGTGAGTGCATGGCACTAAAGATACTGAGTTGAATTCTACCAGAATTTCCACTAGGGTGTCATTTTGCAAGAATCTAGTTGCTGGCAGGGCTGCTGAGATCCACCATGGGCCCTCCTGTTAACCAGGCCCCAGGAATTCTGCTCTCCTAGCCCCCCTCTCCCAGCTGCCCCATGCAATAGGCTTTCTCCTGCCTGGATCAAGGATTCTTGCACCAGAACAAAACATTGATATTACTGGGAACATTCCAGATGATGTAACCCATAACCTTTAGAACTCAAGCTGAATCCAGTGATTACTACTTCCATGCAAATATGTAGGGGATCATGATGCAAAAAGTATAAAATGACAAATTAACAGCTGCTCAGTGAATTTAATTATCCCCAAACCTCCTCTCACCCTAGATGAGCTGTTATGCTTTTTTGCAATCAGTTCCTGTGATGGGGGCTCTCAGTTGAAGCCTGGCACCTTTGGAACTGACAGACTTTAACAACCAGCTGGCATTAAGCTTTAATGAGCAAGATCTAACTTATGCCTACTTAGTTAATTAACTGAATGCCATCCATTAGAATGAAAATCCATAACTGAAGTGCATTGACTTCCTGTCCTTTGATGGATGGATGCATAGCATATATAGATGAACATATGAAAATGCCTTATACTGAGTGCATGTACTCAGTACTGTCTTTGCTGACTGGCATTAGTTCTCCAGGGGCTCAGGATCTTTTCAAGCAGTTGCTGCCTGAGATACTTTAACTGCAAATGCCAGAGATTCAGCTTGGTGCTACGTGATCTGTGACTTAGCCATAGACTTTTTACTAAGAGTCTCTCTACACAAGACTTCTGACACATGTTATTCTCATGTTGGGAGACAGAATGTTAGCTGGCGAGCATAGTTTTAAATGAAAAAAGCCGGAAGAGCTCACTCTGGAGGGGACAGATTCTCTCATAGCTCTCCACCACCTCTGGCATGCTGGACTGTCTCCCCTTCTGGAGCCTTTGCCCTGCTGAGGCTCAGTTAATTCAAAGTTTTAAGCAGTGACAGTGGCAGGGCAAAGGCTCTGAAAGGGGAGGCAGTCTAGCACTCCAGAGGTGGTGGAAGGCTGCAAGAGAATCTGTCCTCTCTGGAGTGATCTCTGTCAGCTCTGTCATTTAAAACTACACTTCCCAGCTAACATTGTGCCGCTTGGCACTTGAACATGCAACCAGGCATCTCATGTACAGAGATTCTAATTTTCCTAAACAAAGTTAAACTGGAAACAGGCTACAGTTTTTAAGAATGAAATGTTTAAAAATATATATTTTTACAATTTTTTTAAACAAAAGTGAGTACTTCCTGACTGTGGCAGCACATTAAAAATACAAAAGGCCTAATCCCATTTTTAACTATCAATCCATGTCCTTACGGACTCTTTTTTTTCCTGCAAAATTATCAACAGTCTCCCCCCTTTGCCTAATTTATAGTTGGATCCAGCCATCTTTTTTGCCCATTCTTGGCCAATTCCCCTCCTTATTTTCTCCTCCATTCCACATGTCTTTGGCCATGGAGGCCCCATGATCCCAAACATAGCTTTTCTGTTAATCAAAAATGACTTTTCCCTCCTTTTTCACCATTGGAAAAACAGTTCTGGATCTCACCCTCCATTTCTAACAAAGTTGCAAGAGTTAAACTGGTTGCCATGACTTCTTGCGCTGGCCATCCAGCAATATATATCCACAAAATTTGTGCAGGATTCCTAATGCAGAATACCATGCAACCAACAAGAGGAAAAGCTTTCAAACTTGGATTGTGATCCTCAGATATTATTCAAGGCATTGTTTTGTCACCACAAGCAAGACACCACCATCCCCTCAGCAGAGGCTTGGCTTGGACCCAGGCAGGATAGGAAAAGAAGAAGAATCGATAGCAGGGAGCCAACCAAACCCTGGCAGCACCTTCCTCATTGTGCCATCTCACGATAGCTGGAAAACTGCTCGAAGTGAGGCCACAAATGGCTAAGTATCAAGGTTGGTGACTAATGGACTGTGAAACCAGAATTAAAGTGTTAGAACAGCCCACGTTCTAAGGAAGAACATACACACTTTTCAGAATTCTATCCAAACGTAAAGGTAGAGCTGTGGCAACAGGGAAATGTTGTCTTAACGAGATTCGAAACTACCAATCACAAACTCTAATCTCGTGAGGAAAATTTACAACTGATAAATGTTAATGGCACAAAAGTCTATTAAGGAGATCCCCAACACAACCAATTTTCTAAGTTTCTTCTTGAAGTATCATTATTGCCTTGGTCAAGAGGGAAACTCTTTCATCCATTTGATGAAGAGGATTTGGCCACATATTTAAAAAATAGATTGTGCCTTGGGAAATACAAAAATATCTCCCTTTAATTGGTTTTCTCTCCCTCCCTATCCAGCACTTTCTGTTGAAGTGGCTTTCGTGGCATTTGCGTCCCCCGTTTTCATTTAGCAGAGGAGCTCTGTCGCCTGATTAATCTGGAATCCATTTTATCCTCTGTCCCTGCCAGCTTGTTACTGAAGGCTGCACTTGAGAATATTTGCAGCTGCTGCTTTGAATCTAAGCAAGATAGAAAATAATCTCTCTTTCCCTCTCAATTTTTTTTTACCATGGAAATGCTTTAATTTTTGCTGATCTCCTCCTGGATCATGTCATTTTTAAAAAGGGAATGGGGGGGGGGGATGAAGGACGATTCACAGCTAGTAACAGAATTCCCACGTTTGAATTTTCATACAATCAAAGCTATTGTTTTAGTCCTAGACTGCATCCACACATTGGGCTATAGTTCAGTTATGAATAACTGGAGTTTCCTATGTTGGGTAAGACTATAAATGATTGCTATATCACAATGATAGCGCAATATCCAATGATATGTAGATGCAGCCTAGATTTCAGTTTGGACCAGTTTCTGTACCATGCATCTGACGAAGAGAACTTGATTCTCGAAAGCTTATGCTACAATAAAATTGGTTAGTCTTAAAGGTGCTACTGGACTCTTTTTGATTTTGCTACCACAGACTAACACGGCTAACTCTTCTGCTTCTCCTCATAGGATACCATCCTGACTGTCTCTCTACACAAGACGCTTGAGCAATGTTAGCAGGGAAGTGTAGTTTCAGAGGACAGAGCCAGCGGAGATTGCTCTGGAGGGGACAGATTCTCTCACAGACCTCAGCTGCCTTGGGTATGCTGGACTGTCTCCCCTTCCAGAGCCTTTGCCTTGCCACCCTAGCTGCTTAAAACTTTGAATTAACTGAGCCTTGGCAGGGCAAAGGCTCTGCCAGAGGTGGCATGCCAGAGGTGGTACACCAGAGGCGGCAGAGGGCTGTGAGAGAATCTGAACCCTCTGGAGCGATCTCTGCAGGCTCTGTCATTTAAAACTATGCTTCCCGGCTAACGTGTCTCCTGACACATGAAGAACACATGTCAGATGTCTTGTGTAGAGAGACTCTGAGTGATCTTTGTTTTCTATTGTGCATTATGTAAGCTAGACAAGAGGGAAAAAGTTTTATCCTAGCCTTGTTCTAAAGTTTTCTATGTGCTGGGAATCTTTTTACATTGGGGAGCACTGAAATATACAACATACACTAACTACCTCCCTAATGTGCTAAACAGGGAAATCTTAAGCAGAGTTATACCATTCTAAGCCCAAAGACTTCAGTTGATGTAATTCTGTTTAGGATTGTATCGACAACTTGTCTACACTGTATATAGAGCAATCTTTTGCAGTATAGGTAAAAAACATAAAATATGTGCACTCCTCCATATTAACAAAGCAATAATTTTTAAGGTCATTCCCCAAATATCAATGCAATATGGCTTCATTACGGAGTTATTCGGGAAAAGAAAGAACAACATCTACTTCACAGAGCTCTGGTCGAAGCTGGTGAACTAAAAGGAATCCTGCCAGTTTTTCTGCTGATACAAAACAGAGAAGAGGTAATCTTGCCCTTTCGGCCTGTCCAGTGTAACATTTGGTCCATGCGGGTCCCACAATGTCATCACCATTTTGGAAGTGAAAGGTGAGGGGTGGGGGGCTCCACTATCTTGCACCAGTAGATCCATCTTGATGTTTTTAAACTGGAGCTGAACAACGGCAGTTTGGAAATAATGAAAACCCAAACAGATCAATTCCCATGTTTCATCATTTTAAGAGATTGCCATTCCATAGAAGAACACTGTCAACCTTGCAAATTCCGCTGGCAAACTGTTATTAATAAGTAATCTCCTAAAGTATTTATATAAGATCAATATTTAATATTTTGGGCACTATTTTTCTATTTATAATTGATCAAATATATTATTTATCTTTCTAACTATTAAAAATTTATTTGGCATTTCCTTCCCAAAGTCAATTTATAGAAGCAATAAAATATTAAATTAACATTTGTTTCCTCAGCATCATTTATGGTGATTTCTTACTATTCTCATATTCATTTACTTATTTTTCCAACATGTACATTGGATTTGTCTACTTCTTCACAATGTCTTCTGCGTAAACCCTTCTGAAATTAGTGGAAATGAAATGGGGTTCAGTGTTCAAAGTTCTTGTCAGCCATTCTTCATTTGAACATGTTTGACAAACTACCTTTCTCTCACCCCAACCAAAGATATTGGGAGGAGAAAATGGGATGCCTACAAATATGATACCCTAAACTGCTCAAGGTGACATCAAAATATGAAAATAAATAAGTTTTTCCCCTGTTGTATTGTTGTATTGAAATTCACAAGCATAAGCAAAACTTCAACAGGAAAGAAGAAACCTTAAGAATGAACAGAGCATGGTTTCCAGTTCTGAAAAACACCAGGTTAACAAAACACTCTGCACCCGACAATAGCCCTGCGGAGAAGATTAGCACATCAAGCACCAATCCATATGCAAAAGAACCTCCTCAGGATACAGTGAAGCCTCCCGCCATTAGCATTCCACACCCTGGGAAACTCTTACAGGATGACTCAGCTCAACCCCACCCCTCCTGAGTAGATATAAATGACCTGCCAACACCTTTTCCACACTGTGACACTGAGAGATCTCTGTCTTTTGGTGCTACACCTCTGAAGATGCCAGCCACAGCTGCTGGCGAAACGTCAGAAACTACAATGCCAAGACCACGGCAATACAGCCCGGAAAACCCACAACAACCATCAGAAAACCCACAACAACCATTTTCCCCTGTTCATTTAGCATATGAGCTTGGATGTCACCAGCCAAAGATGCACAGATTTTCCTCATGCTCCCCTCCTCTACAGACTCTTTCAACCCCTGGAAAAATTATTCTTGGAGTTGCAGGATATACATGGACAAAAAGCGATGAAGGCTAGGAGGCTGAAGTGTGTAAGGGGCAAAATTATCCTTACCTTCCTTCTGCATGCAAGGGGTTGATTTCATTTCCTTTCCTCCTTCTTACTGTAGTCATTTTGTACAGGAATGAATAGGTTCCTTGGTTTTTTTCCCTTGAAAAAAATGGTTAGACAATCCATGGAAGTTATCGGAGATAACTTATAGCCAAGAATTGGTATAATACGATTCTTCTTGATTATCAAAATAACTGCGTGTTCCAATGAAACTATGGGTTATACTGGATCCAGTGCTGCTACTAGATAAGCAAGTTAAGACAGCTGCAAAAAATGCTTTCTACAGCCTTACTCTAGCCTGGAAGCTGGCTTCCTACCTCAACACGGCTGACCTGGCGATCAAGACTGGACTGTTGTAATGCACTATATATCAGTCTCCCATCTAAGTCAACTAGGGGACTCCAATTGGTGCAAAAAGCTACAGCTCGGCTGTTATTGGGAGCAACCGATATCATGAATATTACCCCCATTCTGTAGTCACTCCCCTGGCTACTTATCAGTTACTGGGCTCTGTTCAAGGTATTGGCTATCAGATACAATGTTTTTCACGACCTTGATCCAGCATACCTATGGGACCACCTCTCTCCCTATGTTCCCCCACAACAGCTTCGCTCATCTGAAAAGGGTCTCCTGCAGGTTCCATCCTGCACATGGGTAAAATCAACAGCTACCCATACACATGTATTCTCTCTGGTGGCCCCCACCCTATTGAACAGCCTGCTGAGGAGGTCAGGAGAGCCCCCACTCATGCAAAACTGAATTATCCAAGAGGGCTTTTGTACTCAGATAGGAAGGCTGTACTGTAGGGAGGTGGTCTCCAAGAGATGCTTCACTGAAGAGGTAGCAACCATAGACTTCACCGCTATGTACTATCTGTTGCCTTATGTCCTATCTGTTGCTTTAAGAATGTGCCACTACGTACCACCTGTTCCTTTAAGTATGATCCTGCTGGGTAGTCCAAAGTTGTTTAATGTCAGTTATAGAATTGTTTATGCTCTATTTCAGCATTTTTTCAATTCTGTATTGGATTTTGCTGAAGTTGCATTTATATACCCTATGGCATTGCTTACTGAAATGACCTTGATATTAACTGTACTAATCTCACATTATGTGATCTGCCTTAAGTCTCAGTGAGAAAGGCAGACTATAAATGATATTATTGCTGTTGTTGTTCTTCATCATCATCATCATCATCATCATCATCATCATCATCATCATCATCATCATCATCATCATCATTCTCTGCTCGTGAGGAAGATGTCTGTGGGTGACAGCATTTGAGCCAGAAGCACTGATGGCTCTTTGCTTGGATCCTCAAGCACTTCTTATTTTTTTTGTCAAATAAAGGGAATTCACACTCGCCACCGAGAGGTTGGATTAAATGTGTTATGAAATTATCAAAATTATGATTACTCATTATGCTTGGTTTAAATCTGTTTTATTTTGGAAAAACAATTTTCTTATTTAAAAAAGAAAGCAATCCCTCAAAGTTCCAAAGATAACTGTAGCTGAGGTTAGATTTTCATTCTTGGATTTATCATCCCCAAACATTTTCATAAAGATCATGTATCATAATTAGATATGCATGTGAGAACTGAATGATCACTTAAATGCAAGAAGTGTCATGCCCAGAGGTTTGGGGAAATGGAATCATTTGCTCTGCATCAGAAATAATAATTCCTAGAAGAATACTGGGAATTAATAATGATGTCAATAATGAAGCATTTTAGTCAAGTTAGGAGTTCCAAGAAGAAAAGCAACACCAGGGAGTCAAGGTGAAGACTAGCATAATACATTTGGACCATCTTGCCCCTGTCTGACCCATGTCTGCCTTCAAAGTTGGGAGAGGTACATGGAGATGCCTTCATGCTCCATTAATAGAGATGAGCATGAACCAAAATACGAACCAAAATTCATCACAAACCAGGCCAGTTTGTGGTTCACGAACTGGCGGTTCATCAGAGCCCATTTCTGATTAACTGCCATGAACTTTAGGCCAGTTCGTTTGGTTCGTTTTCGGTTCATCACTGCAGACAGTGACGATCCATCAGTTTCCTAGGCAATGGGGGGGATGGGCTTTCTGCAGACTTTCAGCTGCCCCAGAAGTGACATTTTCGCGAACCAAACAAACCAGTTTGCGAACCGGGACAAGTTCGTGAAAGTTTGTGGTTCGTGATTCGTGAAACATGACAAACAACACATCTCATAGTTTGGAATTTTCCCAGTTTGTGCCCATCTCTATCCATTAACCTCACCCCAGGTTTTGGAGTCTGTCTGAATCAACAAGTCAAAACACCTATTCTTTCATAAAACAGCCACAAAGCAGAAGAAAAATGTTTGCTATCTTTTCCTAGGCATCCTCTGCCAGCTGATACTGGGCTATGATACTGGGCTATGATTTTACCCCTTGGTAATCAGGACTGCAGAACAAGCACACATTTTTGCCATATTCCCTCCCCCTCCTGGGGGCTGCAGTGAGTAGGGGAAGGGGCACACCCACTCCTCATCTCCTTATCAATTAATGAGGGAATTCCAAACAAAACTAAACAAAATTTTTCACTCACTAGTGGGAGTCAATGATAGAGGGAAACACATGAATCTCCCTGGGAAGGGAGCACTAAAGTTTCAGTGTTACAAGAAAGCCTTTTCTTGGGTTGCCACTAGAGGTGGGCACGGACCAGAAAATAGACCAACATTTTACATGGACCATGCCACTTCAGCATTTGTGAGCTGGTGGTTGTGGGACATGCCTTTTTTCACAGACACGACAAACTTTGGCCAGTCCATCGGTCCATTGGTCCGTGAAACCAGACATCCCGGCGCCAAGCAATCAATTCTCTAGGCAATGTAGGAGCTGCCTGCAGACCTTCTGTTGCCCTCGAAACACACCAATATTAGCCCTGAAAACCTTGATAGGCAGCTCTGGCTGCCAACTAGAGAGCTCCCATTATTCTCTATGTGAGTGTTTAGTATATAAGACACAGTGCAGAGCCATGGCTTCATTTTCCAGCCCGCAGTTACCAAGCAAGGAACTGCTTGCTGCGGTAGGGTTTTTTTGGAGGGGGGGTTGCATTGTACTTTGTGAGAGGGAGGTTTGGGGCTTGTGCTACAGCAAGGTTCTGGGTGGGAGCAAACTTATTCGGTTTCCTCGACTGAGGGCTCATTCTTGTTTCTCCTTTTTTCCCTTTCAATTCTTATTTGCTTGTGGGGCAGTGAGATAGCCCAGGGCTGTGCCCCAACCCAGTTTCAGGGCTGCAGTCAGGCTCTGGGTGCAAGCTTATTGAGCTCCTTGAAGGCTCACTCTTCTGTCTCCTTTTTCTTTCAATTCTTATTGGATTGTGGGGTGGTGGGCAATGGAGAACTGCCAATGCCTGGCTGTCCACATCTGCCTCCTCCCAATTTTGGTCTGTTCCCCACAAAAGCCTCTCTTTCATCCTCCCTTCCACATGTGTCCCCTCAAGATGTCTGCCCCCCAAGAGTCCTCCTGTCTTTTAGTCTCCCCGTGCCCAGGTCTGCCTCCTCATGATGATTGTTCTCACTCCCAGAGTCTGCACTTTCAGCCTCCCCTGGGGCAGCCCAATGGGGAGATTTCTATTCCCCCAAGAAGACTCTCCTTCCCCCTAGGATCATCCTGTACAGGGATCTTCCTGTCTCGCCAATGAAATCCACTCCCCCCAAATTTAACCTCCTTTCATAGATTGTCTCTGTCCTCGTGTCCTTTAAAAGAATATCCCTCCTGTCTCCCCAAAAACATCTCCTTGACTGTCCCCTCAAAGAGTACTTCTCTCCCTCCCCATTCCAGCTCCTGAGCAGGTTCTCTGCTCCCAGGAACTGTCATTCCACTCTGGGGGCCACCATTCCATTCTCAAAGGAAGATTCTCCATCCCACATTTTCATTACAACGTTTTGGTGCTGCAAGCCAATGCAAGTTGCGGCTCCTATTCTATGTACTGGAAGTTTCCTGGGGGTGGCCACTTTGGGGGTCTGTAACTCAGACATCCAAACTGCAATCTTGGCCAAACTTGGAGGGGGGCTGGAGGAGAGCCTGCTGAAGATTCGCTGTGAGTTTGGCATCTATGATTGTGAAGGGGGCAGTCCCATAGCCCCCAGAAGTAATGGCCCATGGACAGACGAACTGGTCCACAAACTGGGATGGGTCCATCAGTGGTCCATGGTTCACGGTCTGTGAAAATCAATTGACCATGGACTCACAGTCTGTGTTTTTTCCCCAGTCCATGCCCACCTTTAGTTGCCACTATCTAGTCTCAAATGGCAGAAGTATCTCTAGGCATACCTTCGAAGATAAGCAGAGTGGTCAGGTATAAATGCTCTCTGCTTAGAACCAGAGTTGAATTGTCCACATGCTGGCCATCCCATTTTGGGTAACTTTTTAAGGGGCCAACACACTACTTGTTGTGCTAAGGATTTTCCAGTTGCAGTTCAGCTATTAAATACAAACAAACAAAACTAAAAAAACAACAAAAAGAAGCATTTTGTCCTAGAAGATAATTAATTCCATCCCTAATTCAATTTTTGTTACCAGATGTCTTTTTCAACTAGCTTAATTCCATCCCCTGCCAAAACATAACTGGCAGACACACTGTTTCAGTGCTTGAAACTTCAGCTCTGTAACTTCATATCTATTTTATTCCCCTGAGATACAGAAGTACTGTGTGCTTGGCAAATGAAAGGAGTGATTCTCTGGCTGCAATGAAGTTTAATCTTTTCCTTTCATTCCATAAACTGAGGCCGACTTCTGAATGGAAAGATCTGTCAAAGGAGATTTCTGTGCAATGAGAGGTATCGGTGTCTGTGGAAAAAGAGTGAAATTTAAGCACAATTTCTGGTATGCCACTTGAAATCCAAAGAGCTTGACAAACTTTTCAACAAGCAGTCACTCAGGTCTTAGAACCACAGAGTTGTGTTTTGATGACTGTTTTGTTTGTAAAGATTATTAAACTGAAGATGTTTGTGTATTCACATAAGGACTGTTGACAAAGAGTGATTATGCAACACTTATTGACATATCAATGAAGAGGGGTACCAAATACACACACAGATGCACACACATTATTCCTCTACAGCACATGTCTATCTAGTCCATTTACTGGTTCTCTGGAAGTTACAAACACCTCAATGGATCTATATAATAATACTAGATATCCATGCTTTGTCATGTGTGCAGTGGGAGGGTCAGAGAGATTTATGTGAAGAATTCACACAAAGGTTTGAAGAGATGATCTTGTGTATAGTAAAAATTAAAATTCTTAAGAAAGATGCTTCATAAAATAATTGGATCCCAGCTCATGGTGAGCAAGGAGAAGAGCAATTCCAGCCATGCAAGGAGGGGGATAATTTCTACCCTTTCCCACTGCAGTCAGCCGTGCTGTAGCTGACAGTATTCCTGGGGGTCACCCAACAGTCAGGTCCATTTTTCAAAGGGCTAAGAGCTGCAGTATGACAGAGGTGGCTTCTAAGATACATTCCACTAGCAGAGCTCTACTCTCATTGTTTTGGATTGAACCCATGTTTGCTACCAAGAGTAATCACAAGTTGTGGAAGACAATACCCCTATTCACAAGTCACAGTGAATGCACATGCAATCCGTATAGAGTGTAAAATGCACCAACTGGCAGAAACATGACATATAACTTGCTGTATGGCTTGAAAAGTAACACAGGTGTTGGCTGCATGCCAGACAATATTATCAGATAAAGTGATATGCTCAGATTCATTTTTTAATCAAGACAATACATTTTGAATTAAAAGTAATATTTGTAAAATTAAATTCATAGATTAATACCAGATTTGGAGAAAACATCTAAAATACAGTCAGTCTCAAAACATCATTATCTGTCTATTTTTTAAAAATGTGACTAAGGATTTTTAATTCACTTTTCTAAGTGTACTGCCTTAAGGAAACAGAAATTCCCACAGCAAATATGAAATGTTAAGGAGGTAGAAATTTATTGCTATTCTACAAGATTTTTTTAAAAAGATAAAAGAATTTGTTTTCTGGGTAGAGATGGGCACGAACAGAAAAAAACTGAACATGATGTTTGTTGTTCGTTGCCATCCACGAACAGGGACTCATGAATAGACATGGGCACGAACCAAAAAAATTTAACAAACCAGCAGTTCGCAGTTTGGTGCCGACAACAATCCCGAGATCGCGAACCGCAACGAACATTTTCCATTACTGAACCAGTTCGCAGTTCGTGGGGTGTGGAACGGCCCCCGTGGCACTTAGAGAGCCCATATTCCCGGGGAGTCTTTTGCAGGCTCTCCTACAGACATCACCCAAGTTTGGACAAGATTGCAAAAGGGATCTTGGAGTTATACCCTCTCCAATCCAAGGCCCCCAGGAAACTCCCACAAAAATCCAAGCTCAATTATACTCTCAGTCTCTCTCCCCAAAGGCTAGCAAGTGGCAAGCAAGAGCTCTGTCCCACTCCACTGCTCGCTGAAAGTGAAACCCAGCGTGGGAGCCCATGGCTATTTATAAGCACAGGTCCCATTGAGCAACATAGGAGGTCTGTGTTTGGCCATCAGAGCTGCCTATCAGGGTTTGCAGGGATGAGATTGGAGTGCCCATGGCTACAGAACACTCCCTTCCCCCTCCCTCCCCTGGGTGTCTTCTCCCAACTTGTAACCGCTTTGCAGCTCCGTGGTTGGAAGGGAGACCTGCCAATCAAGGTAAGTTGGGCTTCCATTCTGGTTTCCAGGGCGACAGAAGGAGCGCAGACAGAGTTCAGGCATTCCTCCGGCTCCGTTGCCAGGGGAATTGATTGCTGGCACCTGACTGTCTGGCTTCCCAAACTGCGGCCGAACGTTCCAAACCAGGCCTCTCCTGAACGCTGGTTCGTTGGCCGTGGACAATCATGAACCACCAGATCATGATCGTGCGATCGCCAATTTTGTGAGGTTTTGAAGTTCGTAATGCGGTTCATGCCCATCTCTACTCACGAACAACCACGAACATGGCCCTGTTCAGGAACATGTTCATGGTTGGCTGTTCGTAGGGGGCAGCAGGCTCTCCTCCAGCCATCATCCAAGTCAAGATCCCTACTGCAACACTCCCAGAAACCTGACTTGAGCAGGCACCAGGAAAGGTACCAATAATAAATAATAGCTTGGCCCCAGAGCCTGGCTGCAGCCCAGGAACTTGAAGGGGTAGATCTCTACCACACCACTCCCAGAAACCTTACCTAAGCAGGCAGCAGGAAAGGTACCAATAATAAATAATAGCTTGGTCCAGAGCCTGGCAGCAGCCCTGGAACTTGAAGGGGTAGATCCCTATCCCACCACACACAAAGAAAATTCAAGCTCCAATGAACTCTATCAAAATGCCAACAGCAACTCTCTCCCTCTCCACTGTCTACAAACTAAGCCAGAGCTGGGAGCCCCCCTCCCCCCTGCTCTTTGCTCCCTTGTTGTAACAAATTTGGAGCTCCACACTTGAAAAGAAGATCTGCCTGTCAAGCTAAATTGGGCTTAGATTGGGGTTTCCAGGGCAACAACAGGAGTTCAGACAGAGTTCAGACAATCTCTGCCTAGGTTGCCAAGGGAATTGATTGCAGGTGCCAGACTGTCTGGCTTGACGAACAGCAACTAACAGCAACGAACAAGACTTGCAACGACCACCTGTTCGTTTAGAATGGGCCTCACAAACAGCTTGCCTGACTGACATTACCCCCCCCCCAAAAAACTATATCTATAACAGGATCACCCCTCTCTCGGTTTCTCTGGATAACATTTGTGAAAAGCTTTGATGAGTTTTTTAGCATTTACATCTTTAGCTTGAATCCATTCATTTTGACCCTGGTCAAAGTACTTCCATTTTATCAGATAAAATAATTTTCCTCTTTTCCATTTTGAGTCCAACACCTCTTCCACTTCATGATGAGGCTGTCCATCCACCACGGGGGGTGGGGGGGAATCCAGATTTCAGGTGACAGGTGTTCACCTCCGGGGCTTTCTTCAACAAGCTGCAGTGGAATACTGGTTGTATATGTTTTAAATTCTTTGGCAGGTCGAGTTTAACAGCCACTCCATTTATTACTTAGAGGATTTTATAAGGTCCGATGTATCTCCATCCCAACTTTTTGCTCAGTTGTTCTCCCTTGAGATTTTTTGTGGACACATAAACCTCATCTCCAGGTTTCAAATCCGTTCCTGTTTGGCTTTCTCCAGAGTTTTTGTTATTAGATCCCATTGTTCCACGATAGAGTTTCACCAAGTACTGAGATCTCCCCCCACTCTCAGGTGGGGTTCTTTCAAAAACAGCAAGGACTTACCTTCAAAGCCCTGTGTAATCTTAAATGGGGATGCTTCCATAGAGGTATGAATGCTATTGTTATAACAATATTCTGCAAATTCTAGGAAATCATTCCAATTATCTTGTTGATAATGAGTGGAGTCTTACTACATGCTGCATGAACAATGTGGCCAACTTTTTGGCTGTCAGCGACTTAGAGCATGGAACGAAATGGGCTTGTTTGGAAAACAAATCCAGTACCACCCAAATCCCTTTGCTCGATGGAAGGTCAGTGATGAAGTCCATAGATACTACAGACCAATGTTAAGGCAAAAAGTTTCCTCTTCCCTCACTCCAGAGGGGAACCCGTCTGGCCTTCCCTGTCAGACTCACTCACAAACTCTCTCTGAACAATCCTGTCAGAAACCAATTGCCAGCCCTTCAGTTAGATTGATCTAACTGACCAGTCAGAGATGAGGAAGCAGCCTGTCACTCAAGCTCTCCTTTCCAAGCAAGAGTTAACTCGTTCCCTCCCAGCACTCTGATTGCTGCACTTAGTTAACCTGCTTTCAAATGCAGTTCGTCACAGCAGTATTGATGAATCATCAATGGTTAGCATCAAGGCTTTTTTTCTGGGAAAAGAGGTGGTGGAACTCAGTGGGTTGCCCTCGGAGAAAATGGTCACATGGCTGGTGGCCCTGCCCCCTGATCTCCAGACAGAGGGGAGTTTAGATTGTCCTCCGCACCACTCCAGCGGCACGGAGGGCAATCTAAACTCCCCTCTGTCTGGAGATCAGGGGGCGGGGCCACCAGCCATGTGACCATTTTCAAGAGGTTCCGGAACTCCATTCCACCATGTTCCTGCTAAAAAAAAGCCCTGGTTAGCATTCCATGCTGCAGAGGTGATTCCTTCAACTACATATCATGCGGATTAGACATATCATGTGGAACATTCCTACACTAGCATTACATTTGCTGGCATTGACGCAATAGCTTTCCACATGGTCTGTCCTCCACACATGCCATTTGCAGACATTAGTGTTGTAATGTAGAACCCACAGTGCACAGAAGCAGCAAGCACATCAGAATGGCACATTTCCTGAATTTTGAATGATCTTTCTATACACTTCAGATAATGCAGCAATGGTGCATTCCAATATTTATAAAGATGATTCATTCTAAGGAATATTCGTACCATTACTGAAAACCGAACATCTAGGCTTTCTTCCTGACAATGTGGCATTTCTTAAAATAAAATATGGGGGATTTTAGAATTCCTAACACGTTATCTGTTGAGGCTGCTGTGGGAGCCTTGCAGCTACTGACACAATGGTTCCTCATTGACTTCTCCTGCCCTTGGGATGGAAGCCATCCCCATGGTTTACCAAAGAACTGACCAACCTAAAGAGAGTTAGAAGACGTCTAGAAAGACACTGGAGGAAAACTCACACTAAATCAGACAGAACATCCAATAGAGCCCATTTGAAGACTTATGAAAGAGCAGTGATAGCAACAAAGAAACCATATTTTCCTTCAACCATTGCATCAGCTGGCTCATGACCAACCCAACTGTTTAAGGTATCTCAACACCTTCTGACTCCTAAATCTGAACCTTTACTGTCTCAAGAACAATTACCTGTGACACCTTTGCAAAATTTTTCACTGACAAAATAGCACAAATACATTGTGATCTGGATGCTAAATATAATTTAGGAGAGGCAAAAGAAATGCTTACAACACTGTCTGGTCTGCTTTTTGAACCATTTTGACTCAGTTATAGTAATGGATATCGACAGGATCCTTGGATATGTGAAGGCCACCACTCGTGCACTAGGTTCTTGCTCATCTTGGTTCCTAAAATCATATAAATGTTATCTAAATGAGCCCTTAATCAGTCACTAAATTAAGGTGCCTTCCCCCAACCAAAAAAAAGGGATATCTGACTGGTACTTTAAAAACTATCACTAGACAAAAATGATGTGGCCAATTATCTCCCAGACACTATTCTGCCCTTTTTAGGCAAAGTGACTGAGAGACCAGTAGCAGACCAACTTGCGCTCTTCTTGGATAGTTCTTCCTCACTGGATCCTTTTCAGTCTGGGCTATGGGTCAGAGACAGCTCTGGTGGCCATAATGGACAATTGCCATCTGAATGTAGACAAAGGCCATGCTTCTTTGTCACTCCTAGATCTGTATGATCATGCTATCCTGTTAAGGTATCTGGAAGAAGAATCGAGTATCAGGGGATATGCCTTGGATTGGTTTAAATCATTCCTCACACTGTTGGAGACCAGCTATCTTCTGGATGGGAATTACTTTGTGGGGTTGCACAGGGTGCACTCTTATCCCTGTGTTATTTAACCTCTGTGTGAAGCCTTAAGGAGAAATCATTCATACCTATGGAATTGGATGTCATCAACATGTGGGTGACATCCAGATCTGTACATCTCTATCCAAATCCCATGTCCTCAGTCGCTGCCTGACAGCTGTGGTCAAATTGGTGAAAGCAAATAAATTGAAACTGAATACAGACAAGGCAGAAGTTATGCTGATTGGAAAGACGGAGATATTGAAGGACACAATGCTCCGCACTTTCAATGGGATTCAGTTGACCCTTGCAGACTCAGTTCAGATTCTACAGGTTACACTGGATTCAGTACTGCTGCTAGAAAAGCAAGTTAAGGCAGCTCTTAAAATGCCTTCTACAAACTCTGTCTCGCCTGAACATAGTCTTCTACCCCAACATAGCTGATTTGGCCACCTAGATCCTTGGTATGGTAATATCGTCACTCCACTGCTGTAATGCACTCTACATAGTTCTTTCCTAAAAATCAATTTGTAGACACCAGTTGGTGCAGAACTCCACAGCTTGGTTGTTATCACGAGCTAGGCAAAGCATGAATATTACCCCCATTCTGCAGTCACTCCATTGGCTACCCATCAGTTACAGGGCTCAACTCAAAGTTTTGGCTATCCCATAAAACTCCCATGGCATTGGTCCCTCATATCTACAGGCCCACGTCTCTCCCTATGCTCCATCACAGCAGCTTCATTCATATTATTTATTTATTTATTTAATCACATTTCTAGACCGCCCTCCCCGTCAGACGGGCTCAGGGTGGTTTAACAACAGCTTAAAACAGTAAAAACATTATAAAAACATTAAAACGTCATATCAAAACAATTAAAATTGGCAGGTATAAAATATTAAAATACAGCATTGTCCTGCATGGGTGGTGGAAGGTCTTCAGTGGTATGGCCGGCGAGAGGACAGCCTAGCCCCCACCAAATGCCTGGTGGAACATCTCCGTCTTGCAGGCCCAGCGGAAAGATAACAAATCCTGCCAGGCCCTAGTTTCCTCAGACACAGAGTTCCACCAGGTTGGAGCCAGAACTGAGAAGGCCCTGGCTCTGGTAGAGGCCAGGCAGACCTCCCTGGGGCCAGGGACCATCAGCAAGTTCTTAGTGGCTGATTGAAGTGACCTCCGGGGAACATATGGGGAGAGGCGGTCCCGAAGGTACGTTGGGCCCAGTTCGCATAGGGCTTTATAAGTCAACACCAAAACCTTGAACCGGACCCGGTATGAACAGGGTCTTCTGCAGGTGCCACCCTGCTGTTAGGCAAAATCAACAGCTGCCCTGTTACCCAAATAGGAGGATCTCCTTGCAAGTTGGAGGAATTAACATGCAAGGAGAGGCAGCAAGAGGCGGGTAATTTAGCGAGATCTCCAGCTATGTATACAAGGATTGTTCCTGCTAGAGGACAATAACTTAATGGTTATCCCAGGGGTGAGACAATGAACTGGTGAGCTGTCTCTGGGGCAAGACAATGAACTGGGAAAGTTTGATAAAAAAACCTTCTTGGGTGAAACTAAAGTCATCAGTGATGATTGACGACCCATGATGGACAGGTGGATAAGGCTATCAGAGCCCTGAATCACCTGAAAATGGGAGAGTGAATAAGGGAAGAGCAGTAGGGTGTGTTAAGGTGATGAATTCAGGAACTCTGGGAAGACCCTATTGCCTTTGGATCTTTGCACATCTCCAGGGCATGGGGGCTAAAAGCTAGCCTTGCATAACATCTCACATGCTGGTAACTTTCCAGCTGGGATCTGGCTTCCATATTTCTTCCTGGCTTAGGGAGTATTTTGTGTTTAAAATACATACAGAGAGGGGCTTATGACATAGCCATATTCATAAGCTGTCTTAATATCATGAGGGCAAGTCTGACTGCTAACAGCCCATACATGTGCATTCTCTGTAGTGGCCCCCACCTTATGGAAAGGTCTACCTGCAAAGGTCAAGAAAACTCCCACTCTCTTGGCTTCTGCAAACTGTGCAAAATAAAGCTTTGACTCTCAAAAGCTCATACTCTGGAAATCCAGTTGGTCTTTAAGGAACTACTGGACCCGAATCTTGCTCTTCTACTACAGACCAACACATTATTCAGGAGAGCCTTCTTACAAAGACAATAAGTCTGTGCTCTAAGGAAATATGCAGAGAGATGCATTGGTAAACCGATAGGTATGCTACTCTGTACTGTCTGATGCTGCAAGCAGGGCCGGCCCAGCAGCCGCCTCAGGGCACTAAGGCGCCGGAGGGGCGCTGGCCCGGGGGCAGAGGCGCACACTACGGAGCTGCCGCTGCCACCACCAGCCAGGAGCATATGCTGGCAGCGGCAGTGTGGGGCAGCTGAACGGGCAGCCTCCCATTCAGTTGCTCTGAGGGCCAGGCACAGCTGATGGCCAGGGCAGCCGGCTGCGCCTGGCCCGCAGAGCAACTGAACAGGAGGGCTGGAAGGCCCCTGCGTGATGATGTCACATGCAGTGACATCATCACACAGTCCGGTGTGTGCGCGCATGCGCACAGAGGCAGCCCTTAAGCTGCCTCAGGTGCCAGCGACACTGGAGCCGGCCCTGGCTGCAAGTATGCTCCTACTGGATAGTTCCACATTGTTTAATGTGTCATATCAATCTGCTCACGTGTTGTTTCAGCATTTTTTCAGCTCTTTATCAGACTTCTGCTTGTTTTTAAATTTTTGCTATTCTTATCTGATTGTATTGCTTATTTAAAGTCCCAGTCATTGATCATATTCACTTATAGTGCGTAAACCACCTTGAATTTCCGTGAGAAACGTAGAGTATAAATAACGTATATAAAATAAATACTATCCTCTTCTGCAGAGGCATAAAGGGAGGATGACGGTGGAAGACAGGCTGAGTGACGGTGATAATGCTTGTGCTCGTGGCTGCAAGATAACAGCAGTAAGTGTACGTGTGTGTGTAGGCTCTCAGTATGAAGCAGTTTTGTAAGTTTATATGTACAAGCCACACCTTAGTAAAGCAAGAACTTGCTTGGTAATATCAGCCTAGTGGATTTTAAACACATCTTTCTCCGGTTCTCTCCTGGACCAGTGCCATAAAGTGCAAGTTATTAAAGCTTTGGTGTCTTTTAATAATTGGATTGTACAACACCTAGTCCCTTTTGTTATAAGTGTGATACAAGATAATAAATATGCAATTTGTCACTTCCGTAACCAGAACAGATTTATAGCGCAGGGACTTTTAAATGCTTGTTATTTCCTACTTTTCCATTTTGCATCTTCTCAGGAGGTTAAGTGAAAGAGCTGCAAAACCTTTTGTCAGGAAAACAAGTTGTAGGAAATCAAAAGCCTGTACAAAATAAGAGACAGAGTACTGGGGAAGCTAAATCGGGAAGCTCTGTATGAATACATCAATGGCTTTATTACATTTCTAACAATGCAACATCATTCTGGATTTCAAACCATTTTTCATATTAATCTGTAATGTATTATAAAGTGAAAGACATAGGGTTGAATAGAAAGGTCATTTTCTGCTAACACAAGTCACTTCTGCCAGTGGAAGTTGGAAGGGGTGATTTTCAGCAATTTCCTCCTCCTGCTGAAGCCCACTGAAGCTCCTTGAAATGAAAAACAGGGAAAGCAGGGGGACAAAATGGTAAGGCAGAAATAAGCAAAAATCATCCTTTTCTAACTGCCAGAAGTGACATAGGCGAGCAAACATTGCCTTTGTATATTTCTTTTGTTTTTTCACATTTTAATGTTGAATCTACCCATGCATAGTCATTTGAGTCTTGCTGCAAATCTTGCGAACCCTACAAAATAATCTGAAATAGTGTTGCCAGGTCCCCTCACGCTCCCGGTGGGAGGGAGGACCTGGCACTCACCTTTTTCCTTCTGATTATGCATGCGCAAAGCTTATGCAAGCTTCCAGACTGGCAAAATGATGTCATTTCCAAGAAGTGATGTCCTCATGCAGGGTCTAGGAGTGCTCCTGCACTTCGCAATGGGCCAATTTGGGCCCCAAATGGGCCTGATTTGGCTTGTTTGGGGCCCAAATCGGCCCTCTGCAAAGCGCATGATTGCTCCCGGGGTGGCACAATGACATCACTCCTGGGAGTGATATTGTCATGTCACCCTGGAAGCATGCCCAGGAGGCCTGTTCCCCCACCTCCCCCCCCCGCCGGCCAGGTGAGTGGTGGCGGGAGGCTGAGGGTGGGAGTGGGGGATCTCCCATGGGGGGAACTGGCAGCCCTAATCTGAAACAGTGCCTCTGATTGTCTGCCTCTGTTATGATAGGAGAACCACACAAGAAAAATCAGATCGTTCTATGCTTAACAAAGAATTACTTGTTGATTACAGAACCTGGAAGATTAAGGTGGGGGGTCTTAATCTAACAAATTACAAAATCACTTCTCTATTTCCAATTAGTCCTTTTCAAGCCTAGTTCATTTCCTTTAAAGTATAATAAAAAGTCCTCCATTAATAGGTTGATTTAACATTGTCTATTTTATTTCTCTTCTTTCCTTTTATTTTTTTCTCTCAATTTTTAAATCTTTTTTTTCTTTTATCGTATACGTTTTTTGTTTCTATTCCCTTATATAACTCTGAATGTTATGCCTGTAGTTTAGATGGTGTTTATGTTGTTTTATAATTATTTTTTTTAAAAAAAATCTATTATTCTACCAACGTCGGTGTGAATTGAGTTTTTATGATGGATGTGTATTGTGGGATGCCCGTGTAGTAATTCTAAAACAGGGATAGGAGACCATATTACAAGATCTGCACCAGGGTCACCCTGGAATCACAAAAATGAAAAGTTTAGCTAGAAATTACCTGTGGTGGCCGGGAATAGACTAAGAAATTGAGCATATGGTACAGGTGTGTGAATTGTCCCAAGAAAGCAGCAGAATGCCTACTGTGACTCCACTCCTTGAGAGTGGCTAGATCATCCTTAGAGGCTACTACATATAGACTATGCTGGTCCCATTTATGGTAAGATGTTCCTTATGTTGGTGGATGTACATTCTAAATAGGTGGAGTTTAATCCTACGTCTACTTCAACTAGTGAAGCTACCAGTACGCATGGACTGCCTGAAATGCTTGTGACAGATAATGCAAATTCCTTTGCTAGTCAACAATTCAAAAGATTTATAGAACAAAATCACAATCAGCATGTTACATTTGCACCATATCACCCAGCATCAACTGGACGAGCAGAACGTGCAGTGCTGTCCTCTAAGGAAGGCATTTTCAGAATACCGGGTGAAATTCCTGCTCGTTATTTGTTCAGTTATAGAATTACACCACATTCTACTACAAATCTATCTCCAGCTGAAATATTGATGGGATGGAAACTGAGGTCCAGGTTTGATTTGTTACACCCGTACCTGATAGGACATATGGAGCTTAAACAACAACTGAAACGACTATGTGACAGGCAAGTGAGGGGACTTTTTTCTGATAGGAGATGCAGTTTATGTTAAAAACTTTGTCTCGGGTCCATTCTGGATACCTCCTACAGTATAAACAGTGAAAGACCCAATGTCCTATTCTGTCACCTTACAGGATAGACAGATTGTGTGAAGACATATGGATCAACTGAAGAGGCAAGTTGTCTTGCCCTCAGCTGTCCCTAACATTGCATCCAAGCTGCAAGTCGTGGGCTCAAACTATCTGGTGTCTCTTTTGGACTTAGGAGGTCCAACTACACATCTCTCTGGGAGCCTGGCAACAAATGTTGAGAATTTGGACAAAACTGTGTCTCCTGTTGTGCAGAACAAGGAAGAGTCTGATCATTCTGTGTCTCCCACAATTACAGACCCAATGGTATAAATAGTCAGCCCCAGCCTCTGCCATATTTAATAGCAGTTTGATAGCTGCCTGTGATATAAAAATCACAGGGCCCCTGGATTAATGCAGCCTGGTCTGCAGCAGGGGGAATTCCAGCCAGAGTTGCTGAGTCCCACCCGGGAGATCAAGCATGAATAGGACATTCATACAAATACAGAGTGACTGTAGTGATTGTATTTACTGCCTTCCCAGCTGCGGGTGTGAGCTGTAATTAGATAGGGTCTCATTGAGTCTCCCCTCTTAGCACATTCTGATATCCTCCTTCCATGATGAAATCCCCACCCCAAGATCAAGGAGCAATCAACCAGCACTGATAAGTTTAATTAGTCTCTAGGAACTGCATTTTCTCCGGGGAGATTCATTAGCAAACTGCCCCTTTGTGAGGCAGCAGGAGAGGCAGCATTTCCTTTCACACACCCCGGCAGCAAGTAATCAAAATAATCAAGCCTTTGTAATTTCCAGGAACTGACCTTTAGGGTCTTTGTTCCAACGGCTGAGGGGCTCCCCAGCCTCAGGACACGTTTTGCCCTATAAGAACCAGGGCTCTTGCCTCATTCAAACTATGCACACTTACTGGATCCAAGCTCTGCTCCCTTGGGCCCACTTCCCTAAGTCTCTCTCAGGTCGAGAATGTTGGACGTTTGAAGCTCTCTTCCTCCGCGGATACTCTCCGAGATCAGTAAATATACTTCCCCCCTCCCTCACTCCATTCCAATTTCTGGCTAGCTTCCTGGGACTCTGTGTGTGTACCAACCATTTTTAATTGCCTCTTGTGTGTATGTCGTTTTTTCCTCTTTAAATAAAAAAAGTCTTTGACCTTAAAAGCACCATGCCTCATCTGCTACCTTGGGAAAAGGACCCCGTAAACACTGGTGGAGTTATCCCATGGTTACCTCTCACACACAGCCTTGCTCCTAGCTACTAATCCCCCCACTTACTCCAAGGAGCCCTATTCCAGGTAACATGGGGACACCATCTCCTGTTCAGAGGCCAATGTGATGTTCTTCACAGCAGAAACTTGCTCTTACATATTTAAACTTATGGGGGGAATGTTGTAATGTGTATAAGCAGCATATAGGAGACAGTTTTCTGCTTTGTGTGTTCTTCAGTCTTGGCCTTTCAGGGCTCTTGTAGCAAATTTGTGCCTGCTGAGGCTTGACTGAGAGGCTGACTAGAAATGCAGGCTGAGCCCAAGTAAGAGCAGAATAAAAACCTGTTATTTGTATATAAAGCTGGTATGTCATGATGTTCAAGATACAACAGATGTCAAGAACGTGTTCTGCCTGACTCAGAAATAACAACTCTGGGCATCTAGTAGGGGATAAATGAACAATTTGCCTAAAGAGCACAGTATTAATGGCTGTTCCCCCAGCCCACACAATGTCACTACACCCCAGGCTGCCACAGAATTTGGGGGACGGTGTGCTCAAGAAGTAGAGCAGTGCAGATGAATGTAATCGCGCAATGGCTTCTTATGTAATGCAAGCTAGAAATCCATTCAACGTTTACTTCCTTCATTGAGCTGATAATTTCAGGGAGAGCAAGAAGACAAGCTCTGAGTGCAGCAAATCCTGAGTCCAGTTGAAAAACCATGGATAAAAATACTTGAAGACATACAAAAGGTACTAATGCTCCGCTCTGTGCTGGACCCTAAAAATATGTTATTAAATGTTTGACCAAGTAATATTACAAAAGTACACAGTGAACTTTTTAAAGAAGGTGACGGCGGCAAGAGTAGTATATGCACCAAAATGGAAGGCAGAATCTTGTCCAGGTGTGACCAAATGGATGATCAAACTGTATGTACATGTGTCAATGGCTAAATTAATTTCTTATATACACAACAGACCAATTTCAGAATTTCAGGAAAAATGGAAAGGTGTTTTTTTTACTATGTAGCTGAAATTTAACAAACTTAAAAAAAATTATTAGCAAAATAGATCAATTGTTAAATCATTAATCTAAACTGTAGAATTTAAAATGTTGAATACAATGCTAAATGCTGAATATAAAATGGCGACTATAGTGTATTTTACTATATACAAGTATGGAGAAGGAGAGGAAAAATATTTTGTAGTTTTAATACTTTGTTACATATTCTGTTTCTGATATTTTGTTCACTGTCTAATGCTATTTTCGGTGTTAAATAAAATAAAATAGTTAATTAATCATTAGCTATTGTGTTGAGCAGTTTAAAACACATATGACACCATTTTATCTTTTTATATGAAGTCTGAGATTAAAGATTCCCATCACAAATAATACGTATGCTCCCCAAAAGGTAAGCCTATTGGAAGGCCTAAATGCAAAAGACAAGTTTGTTCAAGCACATTTGACATCCAAAGGAGTTTAAATTATTTATTAACAGTTTTCATTTATAGAACATACTGCCCATGTTCTCGGGAAGCACCAAGTTGACAGGGATGACATAAAAATCCAGCAAAACTGGGTATGATGTTTCAAATACCAAAGCCCAAAAGAAAGGACGACAGTATAATCCTATACAGAATGTCTCCAGTCAAAGCACACTGAAATCAGTGGGTTTAGCCTGGAGTCACTCTGTATATGATTACATGATTATGGAAATCTTCTGCAAGCATGAAAGGCGATTTCATGCAAATTCACTGCAATCTATGGAAATTTCTCCCCAGGGAAATTTGTTTGTCCCGATCTATGGATCAAGCTAAACAAGATGCCTAGCACGAGTTTAAACCAGTGACTGGGGATGCAATTTTACTTGGGAACTGTAGTTTTCAAAGACAGAGCTGTGTACTGGGGACCGTGGAGATAGGGTCGCAAATCTAGGTTG
Organism: Eublepharis macularius; assembly: GCF_028583425.1. Taxonomy (NCBI): domain Eukaryota; kingdom Metazoa; phylum Chordata; class Lepidosauria; order Squamata; family Eublepharidae; genus Eublepharis; species Eublepharis macularius. The sequence continues at coordinate 50,073,430 of NC_072790.1, forward strand.
TGAAATTCCTGGAGATTTGAGGGGGTGGGGGTGGAACCCTGGGAAGAACCATGTTTGGGGGGACCTCATAATGTCTAACAGAGCAATCCTAAGCAGAGTTACACCGGTCTAAGCCCATTGAAATGAATGGGCTTAGACTGGTGTAACTCTGCTTAGGATTGCACTGTTAGAGTCTAGTCTCCAATGCTGTCATTTTCTCCAGAGGAACTAATCTCTGTAGACTGGAGATCATTTGTAATTTCAGGAGATCTCTCGACCTCAGCTGGAGGTTGGTAACCCTGGGGGGCAGAAGGATTCCCTCACAGCCCTCCACCTAGCCACTGTTTCTGTCAGTGGCTCGGCAGTCTCCCTTCCTCTCACCCCGATTGGCAACACTGACAATTAATATTTTAAAATGTTATTATTGCTGTATTGTTCCATTCTTACTGCGGTTCCACACTGGTACAGAGTGTGGAATATACTTCTCTGAAATAAAGAAGTATGGACATTTAGCTCCAAAAAACAAAATTTTGTCATAGAGCATAAATCCATTGCTCTTATTTGAAGGTTCTCATGTGCTGATTGAGCACCAAAGAACTTTCACAAGAAACACCTCTTGTGCTTTTTAAAATTAATCTATCAGTCATAGTACTTCACCATTACGTGCTAGGAATACTAAAAATTTTTTTTAAAAATCTCCACTTGCAAGCAAAAAAAATTTTGTACAAGTTCACACTTCCTCCTCCTATACTGTAATTGGCCTCTAAGAGACACATTTCCTAATCTTGTTTCCTCTTGGAGATCACAGCTGCTTAAAAATAATGGAAGAAGGCTCCATGTTACAGGGTGCTTTACAACGGCAGTGGAAGCAGGAAATGGTGAGACATTCTCAGTACCCCCAACGGCCTGGACATCCATTCTTCCCACAGGCATCAATAGGGGTTTATCAGTCTGCTCTAGACAGAGTATTCCAGTCTGTGATTCTGTTCAAAGTCGAAAATATTGCCAAAAACCAAGAATGAAAAAAAAGATGGGATGAGACATGGAAAACACTGGACATTGGACTGAAAAGGTTTTGGCAATGATTCTTCATAATGATGATACTGAATGAATTAGCCAGGCAAATTTTTAAATCAAGTGCTTTTCACTTTCTATTATGACACTTCCACATGACATTATTCTTCAATATAAAGGGATTAACCTTAAAACAGAGGGCCTCTGGAAAATGTATATTACATGTACTTTATAAGGCTCAATTCTGCAGAAAACCTTGAGCTCACAGTTCATATATAATTTTCTTTTAAAGGTGGAAAATGTGATGTGGCTAATCTGATCTGTTCTGTATTTGTGAAACATTCATTTTCAACCACAGGGAAAAAACAACAACATTGCTGGTGCTTTCATTTGTAGAACCTGACTGTTTAAAATGGCAGACACTTAATCACTTTTCTCCCCAATTATCTTTATGGCATCTTATAAAATTGTTGTGATTCATTCTTTTTTTTAATTAATAGCACTAATCTTGTATCTTCATAGCACTTCACAACTGTTGAATTAATTCATTTTCCAGCACTCCAATGCTTTCAGATGAGCATGGTTACTAGTCATTATTTCTAACAGGTTCACAGCTTGGGGATTCGATACCATGACCAAGGTTAGGTTAGCAGAAGCTAATGCTTGATACTCTGTCTAAATTGAAACACAATTACAGCGGCAATCTAGTGAACCAGTGAACACATATCCAAAACAGTATCTCAAGCAGGATGGAGATTCAGTCTTCCTGTTACAGAACCGTCACCCACACTTCTCTGGCAAAACCCAAAGATTCTCTGCCTCTAGGTAACCTTTATTCATTTGAATTTTTTTTTTGCCTCTCCAAGATCTTGTTAAAGGTGGCCAACAAAAGATAAACAATGACATGGATCTGACCTTTCTCCAAGGATAGGTTTACCTCCCACCAGCAAACACTGTTACTCGGAGCCAAGCTACAAGTGACGCCTTACACAGATCGGACACTTGTCAGCTTCCCTCAAGTTTTGATGGGAAATGTAGGCATCCTGGTCTTGCCGCTGTAATGGAGAACCAAGCTGTAAAACCAGGATGCCTACATTTCCCATCAAAACTTGAGGGAAGCTGACAAGTGTCCAACCTGTGTAAGGTGTCACTTGTAGCTTGGCTCTCAGAGAAGTGGTGAAAGAAAAATAAAATAAAAAAAGAGACAAAGCTACATCACTTTGGAGTACAAACAGAAGTGACAAAAGGTAGCTCTAGGCATCAATGGAAACTCTACAGGCCATAGACCATAGAGTTTCTATGGTTCTATAGACCAAGTCAGTGACATCACACACATGTCCCCAGCCCTCCCGCCAGTTGTCAGACTCAGCCTGGTGGAAACAATACCAAAAAGACTTCCTCCAGCCTAACGTACCTTCCTTGAACTTAAATGGCTTCTCAGACTGGAGGAATACTTCAAACTTTGCTCAGTGGTGTGATAGGATATGGGTAGGATTCACTCCCATCAATAAAAAAAATAACAAAATTAATTCAAACAGTTAAAAATGAGTCAAACATTTCCCAACAGTAAAATTCTCAGCAGTAAAACCACCTCAGCAATATAATAATATCAGCAGCATAAAATAATTCACAACAGAGAGCAGTCCATAAAAATCATCAGAGTAGAATAGCACTGTTAAAATACCAATGAGTCTGGAAAATGTTCTTAGCCAAAAGCTTGGCTAAAAAGAGATGTTTTCACCTTGCACCCAAAAGTTAACAAGGTAGGTTCCAGTTGGGCCTGTTTAAGAGAAAAGCCATTCCAGTGGCTGTGAGAACTCCCTGCCTGGGATCACCATTTGCCTCACTACTGTGGGCAATGACGGAAAGATTAAAGCTAGGCTTTTCAAACTGTGGTTTCAGGACCCCAGAACAGATTGCGGCTCTCTCACAAGTAGGGCAGGACATCAGGAGGGAGGAAGAAAAAAAGAGTGAGTTGGGAGAGAAAGTCCAAGAAGGTTCATGGCAAATTTGGGTATGTTTCTGTATAGCATACAAAATGGCCATGAAAGATAGCTTGTTACTTAATAATGTTATATGTTTAGAAAATCTACTGATGTGATATTCCTTCGTTTTATGCTGGGGAAGTGGAAAGCATGGAGTTACCTGGCAAACAGGTCCCAAAATTACATTATATTTAGAAGTGCATTATAAACAATACAATATGTTCAGACACAACTTCCAATTCAAACAAATAAGAGTGCCTAAGATTACTCTATAAAACTATACGATTGTTTTCAAAGGTTTTTGTTCTGACCTACAACATGGCTGTCCGGACAGCATTCTGAGATAGAAAACTAGTGATTCTTAATCTTTTTAAAAAGAGGATCATGTGGGTAAGGGGGAGTAAACCCTGCCCCCCTCCACACCCTATGCCTTGTTGCACTCTATGGGTTCACTCAGAGTGGAAACATACGAGATGAATTACACGTGAAAAGCACTTGATTGGTCCTGCAAGCATCCCTGGAAGTAGCAATCTAAGGGCCGAACTACAAGTGTCAGATGACACTTGAACGGCAAATGTATTCCTCCCTGTTCACTTGCCCTCCACTTGCTCTCCACTCAATCCACTTGTCGTTCAAGTGTCATTCATCACTTGTAGCTTGGCCCTAACCCTTCCCCTCTCCAAGCAACTGGAGGAAAACTGAGCAAAGTAGATTTTCTTGTATAGAACAGTCGCTCAACTGGAGAGATTCTCTCTTTCAAAAATCCAATTGGCTGGTTTTCCTTCAGGAGCTCAGAGATGGGGCGGGGGGGGGATGTAACAGGACCCTGCCGGGAGAAGAAGAATGGAAGGGACTGGGTTTCTCTCTTACTCGCAAAACACCTCGGCTTTTTTCCTGCCTCTTGTTATGTCATTCCCAACCTCCCCCCACCCCCATCCTGAGTTCTTAGGGGATTTTAGAAAGAGAGAGATAATGTGTGAGAAAGTCCCTCCAGTTGCAATTCTCCCCGGCTGAGCTGAGATTCACATTGAGCAGCTATTTTTTTTAAAAAAAAACTACAATTCCCAGTGATCCTTGCAGGATCTGACACTCGCCCGTGCATCTCATGTGTTTTGACCTCAGTCTTGCCCAATACCTTGTCTTATAACAATTCCATGACCCCCAGGATAGCCTTTTCGTGTGGTCATTGCCCCAGAGACCTGTAGCAGATCTGCCTGAAAAGACAGAATGGCACAGCACTTTTGTATTCTTTCTAAACCCATTCACAACAATAGGGTTAAAAGAGGAAGATGTGCTCCTTTCCCTGGCTGCCCTCCATGTACTTCTCCCAGCAGGAATAGGAACTGTCCCAGAAATAGAACCCCCCACACATTCACAACACTGCAGCTGTCTCTGGGACAATTTGTCATTTCCTGCTGGGGATGGACAGGTCAGACAAAGATGAACAGTGAGCGTTCCAAGAGGCTTCAAGTCCTGCTCCCCCTAATGCTAAACTCAGCCCTGCATACTTCCAAAGAAGATCCCATTGAGTAAAGCCATGTAAAGAACCTTTTCAAGTTCAGAGCTCCAGCTGCAAAAGCTATTCCTTTCTAAATAAGTTCTTCTGGGGCCTGCTAATAGCATCCATGAAGGCTGAACTCCCTTTGAGTCATTCATCATCTCAGATGCCAGATCCCACCTGCTCAAAGACTTTTGACAAAGGTTACCTACCACACAAAATCTCTCTCTCCTGAACTGGTTCTCTAGTTACAGTGAGAGAGATGTGTCAGACCTGTGCTTTCCTTTCTTATTAAACTTTCTGCTCAAAGTGACAAGTTGAAGGAATAGTTCTGGATATAACTGCATGTTGAACTAACTTTATCTTTCCCCCACCAAAGCTCTATCTCTAGATAAAAGGCTTCTGCATTAGTCACTAAAAGGGGGGAAAATGAAGATGAATCACCAAATCCCCTTTCAGGTAACCCACTCAGATTCTGCCAGTGTCTCCAGCCACAAGTTAACACTTCAGCTAAATTCACAGCTGTCAATAGATTTTTATCTTCTTACATTTATCAAAAAATATACTGAGCAGGTAACGTGCTTTATAGATACAAATAAACAAAGGAAAAAGTAATTTGTTTCCTTGAAAAATTCTGGTATCTTCAAAGCCCACATGGGCAAGGGATCAATAACCTGGTGGTGAGTGGCTGAGGTGATGAGGAGGGGGGTGAAGAGGTCTCACAGACCCTAAGGATGACATTAATTTAGCAGCTCTGGTCTCACTAGGGTTGCCAGCACCAACTTGGGAAATTCCTGGAGATCTGGGAGGTGAAACCTGGAGAAACCTGGAGAAAGTGGGGTTTGGGGAGGGAAAGGGCCTTGGCATGGCATAATTCCATAGAGTCCACCCCCCCCCCCAAAGTAGCCATTTTCTCCAGGCGAACTGATCTCTGTGGCCTGGAGACCAGTTGTAATTCCAGGAGGTCTCCAACCACTACCTGGAGGCTGGCAACTCTAAGTCTCACAGAGGGTGAAAACAGTCTAGGATTAGACAGATGAGGGCAAAGGGAAGAATTGGAATTCTGACTTCAACATTAGATTTAGAGCAGTTTTCAGAACCTTTTAACCAAAAAATCACTGTTAGAGGAATCCACTGACAATTTAGAGACTCCTGTCTTAGCTGCTAGAACCCCTATGGAATTATTGCAGATAAAATATTGAGGCATTGTGTTAAAGCTGTTGCTTTCACTTGGCAGAAGGAGTCTTCCCTTGGTGTAACAGGCTCTTAAATCAGGACAAGCCTTTTTGCATTGGGCGAATGGGTATGTGGGGTTAAGGGCATTCCTCTACCATAAGGGGCACATCTTTACTGCCCAGGATAGGGTTTGAAGGTACATGCTAACATTAACCTTGCTGAAGCCAGGGTGGTTCCAGATACAGGTTTTCCCACATGGGGACAGGCATGTGTAGTTCCCCTGTTGGTGCTGCAGCTACCAATGTAGAACAGCAGCAATGGGCTTCCACATGGCAGATTTCCTCATAGTTTTCCTGCCCTGTCTGCCAGAAGCAGGCATTCCTCCCCCAATGCATACACCCGGCCTTTTCCAGATTTTTTTTTTAAATCAGCATTTGAATATCATTGTATCAACATTACATTATATCTGGGTTCGAGTGTTGTTGGAAGTCAATAGAGACAAGGGGGAGGGGAGGGGGTGGGGTTATATATTTAGAAAGGCTCAATTTGGATAAGTTGTATGTATTAACCAACTACTTTATATCACCTCATCCAATAAAATCTATTTAAAAAAAAAACATTACATTATATCAGTTTGTGTATAACAGATTCTTCAAGTCCCCGGCTTTCATTTTTGTTTTTTAAAAGTCTTTAGTCCCTTTTGTTGCAGAGACGCATTTCCTCTTAATATCTCTGCAAGGAAAGGGACTAGAGATGTACTTTTTAAAATGAATACAGTTCACAAAAATCCTGGTGGGTGAGACACAAAAATCTAAATTAATAAAATATAATTTCTATATTTTTTGGATGGAGACCATAGCCATTTTCAGACATTATGTCTCTGTCACTCTGATCTCACCCACCAGGAGAATACATTACACACAATCATTTCAGTATGTACAATTGCCGTTTTGTCTGAAGAGAGCAATATGCACATATTTTGCAGCTTCACAACATACTACAGATAGGCTTGCCATTCCCTTGCCGGGATTGGGGATCCCCTGCTCCCACCTCCTCCCCCTGCCCCCACTTACATGGCCAGCGGGGGGCATGCCCCCCAGTGATGCAGCACACCCTTGGGCAGTGCGATGTGCTCCCGTGCCCCACCATGGCGCATGCCCATGCCCCGTTGTGGCGTGCTCCTGTGCCCTGCAACGGGCCCATTTCAGCCCGAATTGGGCACGTGGGGGGATTCAGGCCCTTTGGCGAGCACGGGAGTGCTCCTGGGCCACCCTTTGACCCATGTGATGATGCCACTTTCCGGGAGTGACATCATCACGCACACTGGGAGCATGTGCGAGTGAGGACAGCAAGGCAAGCGTGGGGTAAGTGCCAGGCTCTCAGTCGCCCGCTGGGGGACTCAAGGGACCTGGCAACCCTAACTACAGAACCGGGAAACAATGAAAATGAAAAGCTGTCTAAGGCATGACATACAATAATGAAGAAAGGGGGTTACAAAGATAGCAGATGCTGCCGTAAAGAAAAAGAAGTGATACATAAAATAAATGTTTCAATGGTCTGCAATGTAATCATTTATAGATTACTGCTCTAATCAGAACCTAGCTATTTAGGATCTGATTAAAAAGACTTCAAGACAGTTTTACTTTAAACTTAAATGAAAATTTCACTTTCAAGCTGACTTGAAGACAAAAAAAGCTTTCCTTGGCATTGATCTAGAATATTAACACATCAGAACTAAATACAGAAAGAATTTTCTGCACAGGAGCTTGATGACCTCAATGAGGGTTCCCTGTGATTCTGGACTTTCTTTGCCTGTTTAAAAGTGGTTTTAAAGAAGTTCATCCAAAACTGGTTTGAAGAAGTTAAGATTGAATGAAATAATGTGATTTAGAAGTGACTGCAGGTGTAAACAAGAAGAATCCAGATCATTCTGTGCTTTCAATCACCTACACAACTAAAATCGCCAGAAGCTACATTCCTTTGTGTTCCCATAGCAACAACCCATCCTGCAGTTGACAGTAATTAAAATTAGCTCCACAATTGAGTATAATTTCACCAGGCACTACATCAGATAAAGGTGATGCAGAAGGTACAAGATTTGCAGGTCCAAACATACCACAATTGTATTTCCTTCTCCAGGCATGTTATTTCACCTTCACAATCCCTTCAGTAGGAATGCTGGCTGAGTATCAAGTATCAACAGGTCTGGCTGACTTGTTGACAGGTTTTCCAGGTCTCCTAGATTGATAGGAGACTTCCTGCTGGCAGTCCTCTTCCCCCACCACTGTTCAGATGGCTGGTGGAGGCGAGGAATGGAGGAATCATCATTGCAGGGCAACTTGGAAGTGATATCACCACATAAGGGCAACACATTAACATTCACCCAAAACTCTATGGCTAAAACGTAAACCATAGAGTTGTTGACAAATGCTAGAGCATCACCTTTACAGGAAGATGTCACTTCTGGGTCATGCTAGAAGTGATGTTACTATGTCTGGAGAGCACCCCCCCCCCAGTAGGTCTCCCTCTGGCAGTTGAAGCCCAGACTTGATTGAGATACAATTACAAGAGCTAGTTAAAGAAGAAGAGCCATGCTGGATCAGACTGAAGGTCCATCTAGTCCAGCAATCTGTGCAAACAGTGGCCACCAGCCAGGGCCAGCACCAGCGCAGCCTCAGGGTGTTGGTGCGTGCGTGCACCTGGACTGCATGTGACATCATAACGTGGGGCAGGGGCGGTGCACAGGTGGCCTCCCAGCCCTCCTTTTCAGTTGCCTCATGCTGCCCTGGCCACCTGCTGCGTCTGGCCTGCAGCTGTGTGCTGGTGGTGGCGGCAGTGGCAGTACAGAGCAGCTGAGCAGGAGGGCTGGGAGGCTGCCCACTCAGCTGCCCCATGCTGCCGCTGCCAGTATATGCTCCTGGCTGGGCACAGCAGCTGCGGGCCAGGCACGGCAGGCAGCTGGGGTGGCACGCGTGCATCCTCCCTCCAGCTCAGTTGCTCTGTGCACTGCCCTGGCCACCTGCCACGTGCCTGGCCCGCAGCTGTGTGTCGCCGCCGGCAGCAGCAGCATGGGGAAATTGAATTCAGTGGCGCGCGCCCCCACCCCTGGCGCCCCCTTGGTGCCTTAGCGCTCGAGGCGGCTGCCGGCCCGGCCTCAATGGGCATGCTGGCCCTGCCATCAGCTGACTTTAGGAAGCTCACAAGCAAGATGACTGTAACAGCATCCTCCCGCTTACGTTCCCAAGGAACTGATAAAAAAGACATACCACCTCTGGTACCTGAGGGAATAGACATTAATCATGACTAGCAGCCATTCACAACCCTATGTTCCAAGAATTTGTACACTCCCCCTAGAAAGCCTTCCAGTTTGGTCATTTTCACCACATTCAATACAATATGTAATTATATTTATTTGAAATAATATGTAATTCTGCCAGGTATACTTTTTAAAACTGTATCGTAAACCATGTGCACAAAACTTCAGATAATATACAATCAATACATGGAGGAGGAAGCTGGAGGTTCCACCCCAGTGTTCAGGTGTACAGCATTCCTCATACACACAAGCTTACATATAGAGATTCTTTCTGTAGATTAGCATCTTGCATTTCCACAAGAAATCAAGCAGACAGTCTACACAGGACAGCTTCTATGTGCCTTCCTGTCAGTAAAAAACTTCTGATTCTCACCCGTCTTCTACATTAGGCAAACAGGACAAGCATTGGAAAGATTTCTATGGAATCTCTTTCATTCTGTCAAGAGGTGAAACAGACTGGAAGAATGCATTCCACTTAAGTTTAAAATCCCCTTTCTGTGTATTGGGTTGCAGACACTGGTCTGCCAGACATATTTGTGAATGCAAACAACCTGATGCATCGGAAGGTAATTTTGAAAGAAGCTGCCATGAAATGTTGAATGATTCTCTCATACCAAAGGGAAGGGGCCCTTGGGATTTAAACAGACAGATTTCAGATCTTCAGCCTTTTTTTTTAGTTTCCAAAAGATGAATTTCAGTCAAATTCCTAGCTACCTTCTTTGTTCAGGGAGAACATGTAGCCACCTCTAGGGATATGCAGTTCAGTTTGGTAATCCCTTTAAAATACCAAATTTCCACCAATTCGGTAGAATCTGGGATTACTAAACTGACAATTGGAAAACCGAGTCAAAATGGAAGTTTACCGAATTAATTTGGTTTAATTCAGTAAATTTTGGTAACCACGGTTTGCCTGTTCCTTTGTTAAGAAACAACAAATAAACACTGTTTCCCGCCTTTTTTCCCAGATGGGAGGGGGAAGAAGGGAGGGGGAGTGAGACAGAGGCAGAAGGGAGGGAGAAGGGGGAAGGGAGGAGTGGGTGGCCAATCCTTGCAGGAACTATTCTTCTCTGATCAATGTGATTCTCTAAAAGGAGAATGCCTTTTAAAAACTGCCCTGCAAAGAGATAAATAGGCTGGCTTGCCTGACAGCAGCCTCCATTTTGTGTGGTGTGTGTGGTCTGGCCTTGGAGATTGAGCCACTGCATGGCTGCTGCTCGTTGTTGGTTCTCTGTGGTCTGACTTTGCCCTAATGTTGGAATGGATTCCTGTCCAATGGATTCCTTCTGCCTGCCCTGTGCTTGCTGCTGAGGAAGAAGAGACTGCTGCACTTGAAGGACTTCTGCATCTGTCTGGTTTGAGTTGTAGGCTCACTGGGTTTTTTCTGTCTTTGGGGTGACGGGGGCTGGCCTGGTATCTGTGTATATCCCCAGACATTGGTCTCCGCAGATATCTCTATTTTTCAGGCTGTTCACATTTGGCTACAAAATAAGGACAGTGATCTATCAGTAATTAATAGACAGTGCTTTTCCTCATGAAAATTTGCAATTCTAACATGTTCCCTGGGAGCAAGCTCCACTGAATGAAATGGGATGTACTTCCAAATTGATCGATTTAGGATTGCTCCTTCACAGAGAACTGGAAAGATGGTGATCACTGTTTGTCCCTATTTTCAACAAACAAAAAGAATTATGGAAATATTACATTCTGAACTTCAGGAAAACTTGGATGTTTAAAATCCTTAACAGTTTAGGTTCTACTGTGCTAAAAAACACATGGAAGAAATAAACCCAACATGCATTTTAAAAATGACCTTTCGAATGGTATGTTACTCATTTGGTCGAGGTAACCTCATTAAATTAAATGTTGCTATTGATACATTAATCAAAGGTTTCCTGATTTAAAAACATGCCATTTTCAAAGTACTGACTGAGTAGATTGGCTGAAGCCCTTTACGCTCTTATTCCAAAGTAGCCTCAGGATTAGACATGGGCACAAACCAAAAAAATTTAATGAATCCGCGGTTCGTGGTTTGGTGCCAACGACAATCCTGAAGTTGCGAACCGCGATGGGCATTTCCTGTTGCCGAACTGGTTTGCGGTTCGCAGTGCTCAGAACAGCCCCCGTTGCACTTAGAGAGCCCATATTCACAGGGAGTGTGAAGCAGGCTCTCCTCCAGCCAGCACCCAAGTTTGGTCAAGATTGCAATAGGGATCTTAGAGTTATACCCTCTCCAATCCGAGGCCCCCAGGAAACTCCCACAAAAATCCAAGCTCAATTATACTCTCTCTGTCTCTCCCCAAAGGCTAGCAAGTAGCAAGCAACAACTCTCACACAACACTGCTTGCTGAAAGTGCAAGCCAGCCTAGGAGTGCAGTGCTTTTTATAAGCTGAGGTCCCATAGAGCAACGCAGGAGGTCTGTGTTTGGCCGTCAGAGCTGCCTATCAGGGTTTGCAGGGATGAGATTGCCCGTGGCTACAGAACACCCCCTCCCCCTCCCTCCCCCAGGTGTCTTCTCCCAACTTGTAACCACTTTGCAGCTCCATGGTTGGAAGGAAGACCTGCCAATCAAGGTAAGCTGAGCTTCGATTCGGGTTTCCAGGGCGACAGGAGTGCAGACAGACTTCAGGCATTCCCCCGGCTCCGTTTCCAGGGGAATTGATTGATGGCGCCTGACTGTCTGGCTTCCAGAACTGTGGCCAAATGCACCGATCCAGGCTTCTTCCGAACGCTGGTTCATTTGCCGTGGACAATCATGAACTGCCGGATCGCGATCACGCGATCACCGATTTAATGGGTTTTTGAAGTTCATAATGCGGTTCGTGCCCATGTCTACTCAGGATATTGTTCCAGTCAAGACTATTCCACAAGAAGGTTTAGGGGCTTTGAGCCAAGATGAATCCAAAGTGGTGTACATCATTGTTCAGGCAGATCATGACTTGCGGCTTCATTTGGCAGTTTGTTCCCAGACTTCTACCAGCTAATGAGGTAATGAATTCTAGAACGACTGCATTTTGATAGCTGTGAAGAATTTCCTTTGGTTTTGATATGAAATATGAAAGATTATATTCATAAAGCATTTTGTTACACTCTGTATGAAAGGTGCTCGTATAGTATATAGTATTGTATATCAAATAATATCATTAAATTTTAAAACTGAAGATGACAAAGGGCAGCATGAAGAGTAATAGTGTGTCCTAGGCAAAATTACATCCTTCTAAGTACGCCGAAGTCAATGAGCTTAGAAGAGTGTAACTCTGCTTACAATGTGCCTGTATGAGATGTAATAGGACTATAGTAGGAGAGCAGATCTGTTTGTGATCATATCTAATGATTTTTTAAAGTATCCTTTCTGGACCGAAATGCAACCTCCTGTTGTGTACTGCTGCATTTTCAAGCAGCATGCTTTATAGCAGCTTTACAGCAGTTTTGCAATACTGCAATTCAGCATGAGATGCATAGTTTTACAATCAGGAACCAGTTGTTACATTAAAGGGCACAGGAGAAGATAGGCCTGACAATACAATCCAGAAATATATCAGGGAAATTGCATGATCATCAGCTACTGCTGTTGAATTTGGCTTCTATGCTTTTCTTGAATGCATTTGAATTTTACATGCTTACGTTTTTATTTATTTAACAGAACTGATATCCTGCCTTTCTGCCCTCAAAAGGGCCACCAAGGTGGCTAACAAATTAAAACATCCGTACTAAAATCACATTATAAAACCATTAAAATCAACATAAACACAGCATTAAAAAGGTTAAATCCAGAACTTTAAAAACATAAGACATAAAAACAACATCTCACTCCTGTACTTTCTGCATTTCATGGTCCTTCAGCCTCTGCTCCCCCCCCCCCTTCATAACATGGCCAGATCTGTGGATACTTAAATCTGGAGACTGGAGCCATGAAAAGACAAGACAAACATTGTGATAAAGCTGGAAAATGTCCCAGGTTTGCAGAAAAACCTGAAATCTAAAATGAAAAATACATTGGGGAGTTAACATCCCACAAAATAATAGAAGTAGCACCTGTAGATTTAAGACATGAATGCCCTCTGTGACCATTGCTAGGCAAACCCAACAGTATTGCCAGTTGAAGATCAGGTTTCTGTCAGTAAAAGGCAGGGGAAAGGGCTTTCCAGAGCTGTTTTGACCTTTGAGGGATGACTTATTGGAGCTAGGCCTGCCAGCAATCACCAGGTGACTTAATACCACACAACTTGCTTAACTCAACCAGGACTGATTGCTTGCTATTGTTGAACAGTAACCACCCCACAAAAGCCAGTTAGAGTGTCAGACTAGGATCTGGGAGACCCAGGTTTGGAATCTACACTCAGTCATGAATGCTTGCTAGGTAACCTTTGGCCAGTTACACGTTCTCAGCCTAACCTATCTTGCATGGTTGTTGTAAAGATGAAATGGAAGAGAATTATGTAAGTTGCTTTGGATCAAGTTTATAGAGAAAGGTGAGGTATAAGTTTGGTAAATAAATAATAAATATAACTGAAGATCGGGGACAAATAAAAGGGAGGAGAGAAAGAAGCATTGAAGGTGAGGATGTGAGGGCTGCTGGAAAGAGGAAATAGTGAGGGGAAATGAATATGGGGAAACTGAGGTGCCCTGTATTGCAGGTTCCCCAGTGCACAACTGGCCCAGCCTGGCAGCCAACACTGTACAACTTAGGGGTAGATATGGTGATGAGAAAAAAGCAGGCCAGATAAGGGGAAGGGGAAACACATGTTTGTGTGTTGTTGCCCTTTCTGGTTCATCTTCCAGCCAAAGTGATGTTGGTAACCTTGCCCGAATCCACACTTCCCTAACTTCTGTTTTTCATGTGTATTAATCATGCTGAATTCTATCCCGCAATGTCCCAGTCTGTGTTCACATCCCTTCTCTTACTGCCGCTGCCTCACGCTATACTTCGTCCACATCCCTGGTAGAATCGCGCAATATGGGGCGGGTTTAGATCCAACGTCGCCAATGACGACATCACATTCATTTTTTTTCATTTTTTCATCAGATTTCTGCTATAGCGGTTTTTTTTGCTAAATTGCTATGGTGGGGCCACACCCCTATGATGCCTGTGATTGGTTAATGTTATTCTATGCTTTCTTCTTTGAAATCCATTGGACCATTATTCTGGTGGGCTAATTTGAACTGATATTTAAGGTGGGGGTGATCCAAACTCTCCAAACAAGCAGACTAATTATTTGATGCATGAATGTAATGTTAGAATGACGGAGTTCCTCTATAACGGTAATTTCAACAGTAAAAAAAATTAATTTTAACAGCCACCGATATTTCCGACTGTTCGGCATCCTAAAGATGACACAGAAATGGAAATGATGCCACCCCTTGATGTCTCTGCGGGGATTTTGGAGCACCCCGATTAAGATTTATGGCTGGGATTGTGCAACAATGCTGGGAAAGTCCCCTTTTAAAAAAGGGGGGAAAGGGCAGGCAGGCAGGCATGCTGCGGAGAGAGTGGAAAAGCTTGATAATTGCACAGCAAAGAGGGATGGTGTTCCGAAAAGGCTGCAAACACGGAAGTGGGGTGGTTTGAAGGGGGCGGTCTCCTTGTGAAACACTTCTATTTGTCCACATCCACGGTGAGAACCGCGCAAGAGAAGCGTTTGAACGCATGACAAATTCGTCTGAGGTGCAACGCAAAAGATGCGAGAGAATGGCGGGATTGAAGTAAGAGTATGTGAACAGCCCTCTGAGAAGCAAATAATGGGCGGAGGGAAAGCGGAAAACTTGAGAAGTGTGGATTTGGCCCTTATCAACTACCCCTTAGGCTACAAAATCCTGCTGTTAAATGCCAGGTCAGTCACAGGAAAAACATCTGCCATCCAGGATTTAATCCTAGATGAGAAGGTTAACCTTGCATCATTAAGTCTCAGTTAGGGGAAGAGGAGGGATTAATTTCTCCTAGTTGTGTCTCTTGGGGTACTCAGTGATACATCAGCTTAGGTCTGGTGGGCGGGGAGGGACTTCAGATTCCATCCAAGGCTGCCTTGTCAGGAGCAGCTCAGGACTACATAGCCTCCATGACAACCATGTCTGTCTCAGATAATATCTGCCCTACATATTGTGCAGGTCATACTCCTGATCTGGTATTTTCTTGTGGGCAAAAGAAACATGATCTGAGGGTGGAGGAATTGATGCCAGCTCCTTTGTCATGGACAGATCACTTTTTTCTTGGCGTTAGAGTTATTTATTTATTTATTTATTCATTCCATTTATATACCGCCCATCCCCAGGGGCTCTGGGCGGTGAACAGTTAAAATCGATAAAAACAAAAACTAAAATCAATATACAAATAATAAAACAAATTAACAAGGTGCAGTGGTGAGGAGAACCTTCCCCACCCCAAAGGTGGGAGGCCGACATGGCACCGCCCCCTTCAATCACCAAACGCCTGGCGGAACAGCTCTGTCTTACAGGCCCGGCGGAACGATAATATGTCCCGCTGGGCCCGGGTTTCCATTGACAGAGCGTTCCACCAGGCTGGGGCCAGGACTGAAAAGGCCCTGGCCCTGGTTGAAGCGAGGCGGGCTTCCTTAGGGCCGGGGACCACAAGTAAATATTTATTCGCTGATCGGAGCGATCTCCGGGGAACGTACAGGGAGAGGCGGTCCCGAAGATATGCCGGTCCCAACCCACTCAGGGCTTTAAAGGTAAGAATCAACACTTTGAACCTGATTCGGAATTCAACCGGAAGCCAGTGCAGCTGGCGCAGGACAGGTGTGATGTGTGACTGGTAAGGTATACCAGTCAGGACCCGTGCCGCCGCATTCTGGGCCAGTTGTAGGTTCCGGATCAGGCCCAGGGGTAGCCCAGCGTAGAGTGAGTTACAGTAATCTAGCCTGGAGGTGACCGTTGCATGGATCTCTGTAGCCAGGTCCTAGGGCGTCAGGTAGGGGGCAAGTTGCCTGATCTGACGAAGATGGAAAAATGCAGACTTGGCAACCGCCGTGACCTGGGCCTCCATCGATAGGGAGGCATCCAGGAGCACACCCAGACTCTTTACCACTGGCAAAATTGCCAGTGGTGTCCCATCCAGGGCAGGGAGCTGGATCCCAACATCTGGCAGCCCCCGTCCCAGCTGCAGGACCTCCGTCTTCACTGGGTTCAATTTCAGCCTGCTCTGTTTCAACCATGCCATCACAGCCTCCAAAGCTCTGGCCAGATTGTCTGGGGCCGTGTCTGGCTGGCCGTCCATCAACAGAAAAAGTTGGGTGTCATCCGCGTATTGATGACAACCCAGCCCAAACCTCCGCACCAACTGGGCGAGGGGGCGCATATAGATGTTAAAGTATCTGCAGGAGTGGGGGATCTATTAAAATGACCCACCCCTGGAAGCCGATGGAACCAAGTTTTGTTCTGTCATAAAAACAGAACATAGACAAGAAAAGCACCTGCAATGGAGCTATCAGCTTAGGAGCACAGAGGAAAAAGCATATGAAATAAAAACTTTAAAGAAAAAAAACTCTTAAAGAACATATCTTCTCACAATCTTTTCCAGGGCCTTCTACAGAATGGAAGAGCATCTTTGTGATAGCCAGTAAGCTACCAGTAAGTAACTCACAAGCTACCTTTTGAAGGCGCTATGTTCATGATGGGCAGGGAATTATTATTATTATTATTATTATTATTATTATTATTATTATTATTATTATTATTATTATTATTATTATTATTATACCGTTGTGCGTCACTCATTTGTACTGTATCTGGTGCCCCCATGTCTGCTGTGCCACAACAATAGGATGGCCATGACTTCATTTTTGGGTCAATGTTTTTCTCCCAAAAACATCATTCTTCAAAATCACATTTTGGAGAATGAGTTGCTGTTTTAAATATAACATATTAATATAACAGACAAAACAAGACATACTAGCATTTTTAAGTGGAAAAATGTAAGGGAAATCAACAGAATCTTTTTATAATTCTGCTGCCATTTACCAGCATTCGAGAAGGAATCATATTGTCTGCAAACAGCAGCCGGATGAAATGCGTTAGAAGATTAAGTTTCAATTACAGCTGACATTTCGAAAACATGCAACCACACAAAAGCCGGCCAAATTCCAAAATAGAAAATCATTGTACATCAACTTTAGATGTCCAACACATCACTGCTTTGCAGAGCTATCTAAAGAGATATGATTGTGGACATTTTGAAGTCCACCGAAGAGCCAAAGCCAAATAAACGAAGAAATAAATCTCCCTTCACCCAACAGCAGCATGCAAGAGACATTGTCAGAACAGCACTGGCATTAGAATGATTTCCAACACCTTTGTGTAGCAAGCAATGCTCTCCACATTAACATTTACCAGTATATACACAAATCTGTTGAACAGTGGCAGCTGGTACCTTTCCCCCTCTTCCTAGGATGATGCTCAAAAGTTCCTTGCTGACCTTTTAGCGCTTTCCTTCCAAATTCTTTCCACCTGCCCCATTCCAGCTGCCTCCACTGTTCTCTTGATAGGACACTTTATTTAAAAAATTTGAAGAGGGATGCACACGCTCCATACCCAAGAAAGGAAAAACTACAGGTGACTAACATAACAGATTTCTACTTGGATTCAGGTACATAGAATCACTTTGTGCTCGGCCATACACAGAGTCAGCCACACCTAGGTGAAAACTAGTTGATAGGAAAAGAACCTATGATTACTGCTCGGAGAGATCCTTAAATAGAGATAGTGGCTTATTTAACTACTGCTTAACTCAAACTCAAAGAGGGATCTCAAAAGAAGTTCTTCAGTTAAAGAACTGAGGGAGTTCAAGTCTTTGGACAGAGCAATCCCACCTTGTGATATATTAATTTTTAAAAAAGCAAGAAACAACCTCAAATCTCTTCTTTCTTTTGTCCGTACATAAGATACAGTATAAAGAACGTGAAACAGTTCAGACCTGTTGAGTCCAAGCAAACTGGGGTAGGGGGTGGATTTCACAGAGTTGCTAGCAAATATCTGGAGGTTTGGGGGTGGAGCCTGGGGAGGGCAGAATGTGGGTAGGGGCTGGATATCAGCAGGGTATAACTCCATAGAGTCCACCCTTGAAAGTAGCCATTTTCTCCAGGGGGACTGATATTTTTTATCTGGAGTCCAGTTGCAATTCCAGGAGATCCTATCTAGAGGTTGGCATCCCTATTCACAGTCTCTTTTGACTTTAATCAAGCCAGTCCTTTGGAATTGAATGGACCTGCAGCTGTGCTCTGCCTGGTGAAGTCTGTCCTCTTTCTTTCCAAGAGTTTCTTGTAGTCTCTAGTTAATGCATACATTTATAAGCAAAGCTCAAGTCCTCTTGAGACAAGCTCCCTGCTACGCCAAGCTAAGCTTTCTACCCCCTCACCCAGGGTGGGGGAATCCCTGCCCCCACCTGCCACCCCCCCCCCCAGTCCTGCTCACTTGGCCAACAGAGGGGAAAGGCACAGGGGTAGGGAAGAAGCGCATGCACGCACACCCATGCTCTCCCATCAAACTGGTAATAGAGGAGCTATGGAGATGCAGAGTTTGGAGTTCTTTGAGAAAGTGAACAAGCATGTAGACAAGGGTGACCTAGTAGACATTATCTACTTAGACTTTCAAAAGAAGTTTGACAAGGTAACTCACCAAAGACTCCTGAGTAAGCTTAGCAGTCATGGGATAAGAGGACATCTTATGGATTAACAATTGATTAAACAGGAAGCAAAGAGTAGGAATAAGTGGACAGTTCTCACAATGGAGGGAAGTAAGAAGTAGGGTCCCACAAGAATTGGTATAGGAGAAGGTGCTATTTAATTTGATAATAAATGATCTGGAACTGGGGGTGAACAATGTAATGGCCAAGTTTGTATATGACACAAAACTATTCAGGATGGAGAAAAACAAGACAAACTGTGAAGAGCTCCTGGAGCATCTCTACAAATTGGGCAACAATGTGGAAAATGAAAATCAATGTAAATAAATGTGAAGTGAGGCACATTGGAACAAAAAAATCCCAACTTGAAGTATATGCTAATGGGGTCTGAACTTGTGGAAAGAGATCTCGGGGTCATAAGTGATAATTCAATGAATGTGTTGACCCAGTGTGCCACAGCAGTGAAAAAGGAAAAATCTATGCTGGGGGTTATTAGGAAAGCGACTGAAAAAAACAGCCAATATTATAACGCCCCTGTATAGATCTATGGTTCAGTCTCATCTAGAATACTGTATGCAGTTTTGATCACCATATATCAAAAAGGACATTGCAGAACTGTAAAAGATGTCAAAGAAGGGAGCTGATATAATTAACAGAATGGAGCACCTTTCGTACAAGGACAGGCTGAAGAGTCTGGAACTCTTTGTTTTAGAAAGACTACTAAAGAAGGGACATGAGAGAGGTTTATAAAATTATGCATGGGGTAGAGAGAATGGACAATTTTTTCTCACTCTCCCCAATACCAGAACTTGAGAGCATCCAACGAAGTTGATGGGCAATTAATTCACGACAGACAAAAGGAAATACATCTTTATACTCAACAAGTGGTTAAAATGTGAAATTTGCCACCAACGGATGACTACAAGCATAGGCAGGGGATTAGATAGATTCATGGAGGATAGGTCAATCAGTGACCACTAGCTATGGTGACTGAAGAGAACATCTGTGTTCTGAATACAAGTGCCAGGAGGCAAGATCAAGGGACGGCCTCATTTATGCCATGTTGTTGGCACTCCAGAGGAACTGGTTGGCCACTGTATGAGACAGGACGCTGGATCAAATGGACCACTGATCTGATCTTGCAGGTCTTTTCTTATTTTCTCATGTCTTCAGCCTCACTTACTACCCAATCTTTTTTTTTTTTAACAGAAGATGCTGGGGTTGAACCTGCAACTCCCTTGTGCACACTATATGCTGTACCATTGAGTCACAGTCCCTGCCTGCCCAAATGCTCTTGTTATTTTAGGGCCAATAGCCATGCAGTGAGATGACACTGAAACCATCTCTACCACATTTTTATCCTGCTCTTCCTCCAAGGATCTCAGAACAGCCTAAGTGTTCCACTGCTTCTCCATTTTATCTTCAGAACAACCAGGTATCGGAAGGTGTGCATGTGTGTGAAGTGCCATTAAGTCACAGCTGACTTATGGTGACCCCAGCAGGGGGCTTTTAAGGCACATGAGACGCAGAGGTGGTTGCCATTGCTTCCTCTGTAGAGTCTTCCTTGGTGGTCTCGTATGGGAGGGTCATCTGAGAAAAAGTACCCAGTCTAGAGGTCATCCAGTTTAGGGCCCAGTTTAGGGCCATTTCCACAGAACCAGTCTTTCCCGCCCTTGTCTCACTTATTGTGTGAATTGCTCTGAAAACTCATCCTCCACACACAGTCCCCAAAAGCGCTTACCTTGCACTTTGTGGTCACAGGCAGCCTCAGCAGCTCCTATAAAAAGCGGGTTTGGAGGGGAGGTCAGGCACTTTCATCACTTTTACCACTCACATGCCAAAGAATGAAGAAAAAGCACTCTGTCAAGCTGTGGCAAAAGAAAAGACTGGCAAAAGTGCAGTCACAGAAGAAACTCCTAAAAAAACGGAAGCTAAACTCCCTGCAACTGTTTTGAAAATGGAGATGTCTGGAGTCAAGAGGAAAAGCTGCCAGCATTCCATGGGTGGGCTGTCCCTTAAGGATGTGTAGAGTCGGCCTAGCTTCATCACTGAGTGCAGATTTCATCTTCTGTCTCCCCAGGCTTAGTTAAACAATCACTATACCACACTCCCAGTTTACCACAGGAGTTGTTTACCAGTGGCCTCATTTTGATTCTGTTCATACCTAGTGTTAGGTACAAGGTTTGTTCTCTCTGGGAGGATCTACTATTGATTCCCAAATATAAACTTCTAACCACATTATTCTATGAAGCTCTATGTATCTTAAAGGTATTATATAAATATCTGTTAAAAGTACTGTTTTCAGGACAGAGATTAGTAAAAACTGAATGAAATTAAACCAAGCAAAAGCTTTAGGACACACAAAATATTTTTGGATTATTTTCAGAAAAACAGCTCGAGTACAGTATATCGCACTTTCAGAATTTTTATAATAATGTCTCTTCTGTAAGAGAAACAATTTCATTTCTGACTTATCAATAAACATTTGAGAATCTACTTTATTTTTCTTCCAGGCTCATCGTTTGCATAAACAATGAGCTTGAACTCACTATGCTCGGGGAATGAGTGCATCATTCTCCCCTGACTACAGATGACATGTAGCTTTCTTCTGTGACATGGATATAGTGGCTGAATTACTGAGGTGAATTCTAAGGGGGAGGGCATTGTCACCTAGTCAGATTGATGACTGAGGGAAATCAAATGGGATGCTGGGAGTTCCATGTCTTAAGCTCCCAGAACTTTTTTAAAAATGCAATTATCTAGTAAGCAGAGCCTAGATATGGACCAGTCCATGGTACAACAGGAAGGGAGGTTTACGCTTTCTCCACACATTGTTTGCACAATCTGAAATGACCCCAAGGAGTTGCCCTTTATCCCAATGGGCAAATATCAGTTCCCCAGGACAGTTTTGTGTCACGAGAAGTGAATGAGAGGGAGCTTAAATCCCCCTCCCACAGCCTAATCTGTCCCAATTTGGATTGGGCCACCTGATAATTGCATCTTTTTAAAATGCTGGGAGTTCCAGACACAGAGTTCCCAGCATCTCCTCCATCTTGGCCCTGATTCTATCTGACTAGGTAGATACACCATTTAGGGCCCACAGCCATTTGCTCTAGCAAGGTTCCAGAACATCTGGGAACAGTGCCAGTTACATCTAATGAGGAGAAAGCACTGTATGTTTTGAAACTGTGCGATACAGTGAGTAAACAGATTTTGTAACTTGAAATGGCAGGTGTAAATTTGTGGATGAGGCGCAGTTAAATCAGTCAGTGTTGGTTAAGCCCTTCACACTTTCTGCATTATCAACAGCCTACTTCCTCCGAGATGTTTTATTGACAGGTGCCAGGAGATCAACAGAGGGTCTATGTCCACAGATTGCCAACTTTACAATTTGCAAGCTTCTGAATACACTTTCAGTTCAGCACCTTCTGCTTCCTCCCTCTGGAGGGAGGATTGACTAGAACTTAAACAAGGGCAGGAAAAGTAAGCAAGTGGGGTGCCAGGGGCCGTATATTATATTTGCACTAATATGTTGAACATAAGCCCTCTGTAAGTGTAAATTGTGTCTCTCTTTGTGTCTGTGTCTGGTGAGACAGAGTGGACAGAAAGAGAATGTATGTACCCTACAGTTTTCAGATGGCTATAAGCATTCCAACCATGTTGGGTTAGCTATAAATATTTTTTATCACCAGCCTCAAATTTTATTAGTCTAGTCTCTGAGCCACAGTAAACACAGTTATAGATTAAATGTCAGAACAAAGTTCATCCTAATTGTTGTTCACTCAGCTGAACGCTGCAGCCTTATAAATTTGTCATTATCCACAGCTAGATAAGGGCGGGATTGTGAATCTGTTCTCAAGCAGCCCTTCTTAATCTGAGCACTAAGGTGCAAAATGAAATTGCTCGTGGGAAAAAATGACTTTTCCTTATCCTAAATGTACCAAAATACACACAATCGTTCATCCAGTGCTCAAAATATAGTGGATATTATCCTTGTTGCAGCCATGTCATGTTGCAGCCAGATCACTACAATGGTGAAGTTTAAACTGTTGGGGAATCAGAACCCCTAAAGAGGCAAGAAGCCAGTTAGAATGGTATACTGCCAAACTAGGCGTTATTTTTTTAGCAGATCGGAGTGAGGTTGGGAGGACTGACCAACCCAGCTCTCATTGCTCTCAGGCAGATGACAGCTGTCTGGAATGAAGTTCTCAAGAGTTGCAGGGACACAATTTGGATTGGGATCACAGGAGGAGGAGTGACTCCAGCTTCCCCCTGCACTGTTTTCCTAACCCAAAGCAGCATCAGGGAGCATAACTGGCCCTGTTAGTGGGGCTGCACAAACATCAGTTGGTTTGACCCATCTGGCAAACTGATTCCAGACATTACTGTTATGATCTTCACTTTCTTTAGGGTGGATTTTGCTTTAATCTTTCCCTTCACACCCTGTGGGTAGTTAGCTGCAACCAGGAATATTAAATTCCAATATATTTTATTTAAGTTTTCCCTTTGGTAACGTGTTTATGTATCAGGCTCCTTCATGGTTCTATGTGGCCCTGAGGATAGGAATGGGAGATAACAATGACTGCTACTCTGGGTTATAACAAAACAAAATAAAAGTTAATTTTTTAAGAAGCGTATTGGTTACATAAAAGTAGTTCTTAGTTCTTCTAGTTGCTTCATCCAAACTCATTCACACAGATCTCTTGTAAGGCTTCACACACAGTTAGCCTCTTTCTCTAGGCTCTATATTTCCCTCACAGAGAACTCCTCAGACAGCACACAGCTAGCCTGTTTTCTTTTCACTCTCAATCCTTCCTCTCTCAGGCGCACACACAGTTTGCCTGCTTCAAATAGAATGAATATATAGTCTCACAGACACACTCAGTTCAGGCTTCCACTCAGGTTGCCTTTCCCTCACAAATACATGAACACACTCAGGCTGCACACAGCTCGCCTCTCTTGCCCTAACTGAATCTTTTTCTCTCCCTCAGTAACTGAAAACTGCCTTCACTCCACCCACTCTGTCATCAACCAATCATATCACTAACTCATCTCTCTCTTTCACCCCCACTCTTCACCTATCTCACCAAACATTTAAAGACACATACACCCATTTCTTGAAATCATTACAATTACCTTTATCAAGAGAGAGACAGGGAAAATGTAACCCTGTTGATTCTCCTGAACTTCTCAGAAGCTTTAAGCACCATTTACTGAAGCATCCTTTCGGACAGGTTGCGCGAGATGGGTGTCAGCAGGGGGATCATGCAACCATGGTTTTGTCAAGAAACTGACTTTGTCTGATGTGTGAAGATTCAGTTTGTTCTAGACAGGATGGCCCTCTCCCTGAAGCAGCAGGTTTACAGGCTACAGAAGCCATCAGAGCAGCAACCACAGAAGAACTTTCCAATTTCATCTATACTATTTGGTGTCTTTAGCCAGCTTCTCTTAATATGCCAGCTCTGGCCCTCACTTGAATGATAGGTATACTCAGAGTACATTACAGAAATACACTCTGTATGGGACTTTTTAAAAAGACCATTTGGAAATGTCGGCTGGTTCAGAATGCAACAGCTAGATTTTCCTGGTAATCAGTTACAGGAAATCAGAGTTGGAAGAAATCCACTTTGCATCAGCTTGTTTCTAGCTCAGTTTAAAGTGACAGTTCTTAACTTTAAGCCCTACCTGGTCTAGGCTCATGGTATTTAAAGTCCCACCTGCTCTAATATGAGCCTGCCTGACAGTTGAGAGACCATCTGCCAGAGCGCCTTCACCTGAAAAAGTGAGGAGTGAGGCCAGTGAAGACCTGTCATCATAGCCCCTCTGTCCCCATACAAATAGTGTCACAGCTGTTGACCTCTCTGAAACTTTTCCTCCAGGGATTTGCTGGCTGTTGGCTTAATTAACTTGGTGTGTTCCACCCCCCCCCTCCCCAGCATATTTATTGCTGCATACAATTATCATCTATTTATTCTTTTTACTGTTAAATAACTCTTCTGTAATCAGCTTTTTTACTCTGCTGCTAATGTCTTAATATCTTCATTGAATTTTATACTATTTTATTCTGATGTTTTTGTAGGTGGTTTTTCTTGAATTTCATTGTTTGCTTTCTGTTTAAACTGTTTACCCTGTAAACTACCTTTTGTCAAGAGTGCAATCTAAAAATATATTAAACAAATAGATAATAAACTTTAAAGGCCTTCCTTAGAATGAATGCGAGTAGATGCCGGAGGTAATGGCTCACTATTCCAAGAGATTTAGATTTCTCAGATCCAACTTGCTTGCCTGCTAAGCTCCTTCTTCTCTGTAATGTAAATCTGAAGTTGTATAAACAATGACACTTCTGTGGCTGCATTTGCTGCCTGCTAGTAACTGATGTAAGAGGATCTTGCTCTGGGTGAAGATGGTTGATTCGGGACTTGATATGAAACCCCAATCGGAAATGCCCTATTGGAGGGAGGGTAGGAAAAAAACACAGACTTGCCATGCTGCAGAAGTAATGAACTCTGAAAATAGCTGCAGTAGGCAAGGGAAACAAAGAACACTGAGATGTTTATGTCCTTTCCTGCCAAAGATTATCCTTTTGGAACCATTCGGTTAGATCAGAGTCCCCAATATGGGGACACCATACACACCTGCCAATACCGTTTTTGGTGCCCAAATATTTTTAGAAAGTATGTTTGGCCAGGCGGGGCTTTTGACAAGCATGGCTTCTGATTGACTACTGGAGATTTTTTTAAACATTGCTTTGGCAGAAACTGCTTCCACAACACAAGGGTCGTCCTGGTGTGACTGAAGGTAAGCTGTAGCAGCCATTTTGCGGCTGGCTCTGACTCCTGTGGCAGCCATTTTCAGGCAGCCATTTTGTTGCTGCAGCCATCACATTGTGTCAAAGTTCCAAATGTGCTCACAGGCTCAAAATAGTTGGGGACCCTTGGGTTAGATCCAGACTAAGTTTTCACTAATTTAGAGGGTGGGGTAATTTTCATCAGTTCCCTCTTCTGGCTGTAGACCCTTGATTTGCCTCTCATGCTGTTCTTGAGGGTTCCCCCATCTCCCAGGATCAGCATTTCTGGGAGAGCAGTGGGCTGTAGTAGGAGAAGGAAGGAAGAAACATTCTGGTCCACTGACTGACGTGCATTGTGTGAGCAGGAAATTTGTCTGGATACAATCGATCCCCTTGAGGGGTGATCTCTGTCTTACCAGTTCAAGTTCCCTGTCTTCCCCAGCTGCTGGCCAAAACCTAGTGTCTCAGGCCAAGGCAGATGGAAACAAACAAGAGGTAGAAAGGGTGAAGATGATATGTCCAGAGTACCAGTCTGGTTCGGGAACCCTTTTAAAGAGATGTGGGGTGTCAATTGTTATTTCCCACCCTAATTTTCTGTTTCCTTCAAATGGACCCACACCAAATCCAGATTTGGTGGATTAGGAGATTCAAATAGGAATAATAAAATGAAAACAAGAAGTCTAGTGGTACCTCATAAAGTTATTTTGGCATCTTGACTGTGTACCACAAGTGTTACTGAATAAAAATACTTTAAAAATAAACAGGAAGACACAGTTTGCTTCTCCAACGGGCTGACCAAAAGCAGCCACATTTCTGCCATGCTATTGAGTAAATTCCAGCATTAAATATTCACTGATTTCAATAAGCTCCCCTGGAGAGCTGTTCTCATGAATCCATTTGCAGAAATAGGCTTTAGGAAATTATCTTGCTCTAGGTTTATGTTTTCTGTACCTGTCCCTCCAAACATTATGGTATTTCTCAGGGATGGTTCGTAATGATAAAATATATTAATAGGCACCAAGGGAGAAAAAGAGTTACAAAATTATGGCTATTTGTGACAAGGGAAAGAGAGGGCAGTGATTTCATACTCGAATGCTTGCTTCTGAACATTCACAGATCTGTTATATACTGCTAATAGGCATCTTTCCTGGTTTTCCCTTGACTCCGTCTTTTCACATGGCCCTTCCGTTTAACAAAGGATGCGTACTCTACAACCTTATATTAGTTTTATACCCATTTAACTGTCATGGCTTCCCAGTGGTGCAGTTAAGTAACCTGAGACTTTGGTCTTGCAGGGCCCTGATTCCTTTTGACGGTAATGTATACTTCAAATACAAAGCTAGAGCCTGCTTTTGGAGTTCCCCCTCTGAATCCATAAACCAAGGCCCTAGGATGCTGCCCTTAATTCTAGCCCTAATGGCACCACTGTGGCTTTCCCTAAAGAACAGCACAGCCCTGAGCACAGGTACACCCTTCTAAGACAATTGGCTTTGGGTCAAACCACATGAGACAAAATACACTCGAATTACACTCAAATACACTCGAATTACCCATGAAATTACAAATTCGAGTGTATTTTATCTCGTGTGGTGAGACTCTTAGAACCACAGTTCCAAGAATTCCCAGGAAAGAGGTAATACCTATTAAACCAGTTTATATCTGTTGCATGTATATACACCCTTGATCATGGATTGCTCTGTAGAATCTTGCCTCTTTGTCATTATTTTATTTATTTATTTATTTATTTCAAATTTCTCTTCCACCCTCTCCACGAGCGGGCTCAGAGCAGATAACAACATATTAAAATACAATAAAAAATTCATCTACATTAAAACATTAAAACAACAGTGTATTAATACACATTTAAAACAGGATGGTGGACAGCCTTCACAGGGAAGGTTAAGATTTTATACACCTCTTTTTTCAGACCGGAGGAGGCCCAGCCTCAGCCATATGCCTGGCAGAACAACTCTATCTTGCAGGCCCGGCGAAAGGATAGTAGGTCCTGCCGGGCCCTGATTTCAGCAGACAGAGCGTTCTACCAGGTGGGAGCTAGGACCAAAAAGGCCCTGGCTCTAGTCACGGCTAGGCAAGCCTCCTTGGGGCCAGGGGCCACCAACAGCTGTTTGTCCCCTGATCGGAGTGTCCTCCAGTGTAGTAATGACACGAGACAAGATCTGGATGCAAAGTCTCTCAATGCAAAGTCTGTCCCTCCAACATGGAGGCGAGTGTTTTATTGAGAAAGCTTTCAGGAACCCGGAAAAGAGCAATGCCCAAATATGTCTATAGCAATAGTTACAACAATAGTAGCGTGTTCTAAACTAGTTCTGAACCAGTTACAGGCCACTGGACAGATATGCTGTGATCAGCCTTCTGTCTTATCTATTAGGCATAGCGAAAGGAACACAGTGGACCTTAAGACATGTAAGAATATTACTTAGAGTGTGTGGGAATATTGTGCTCTGTGAAAGATGAGAGAGTTATTGTGAAACATTTAAACTACGCCCTGAGTCTTCCCGTGTGGCATGCCAACTGACCAGGAGATCAGGAATGTAGAAATGTAAAGAGCAATTAATGGAGGCTGTGTGGCATGCCTGCTCCAGCCTACACTCCAGGGAATATATGGGGAGAGACGGTCCCATAGATACGCTGGTCCGTCCGCACAGGGCCTAATAGGTCAGTACCAGAACCTTGAATCTGATCCGGTACTCCACTGGCAACTAATGCAGCTCGCGTAAGAATGGTGTTATATGCGCCTTATTTGGCACTCTCACAATAACATGCACTGCTGCATTTTGTACCAGCTGTAATCTCCAGGTCAGGCTCAACGGCAGCCCCATGTAGAGTGAGTTACAGTAATCTAACCTAGAGATGACTGTTGCTTGGATCACTAGTTAAGTCGTGGGTTGGCAGGTAAGAGACAAGTTGCCTGGTCTGCCATAGATGGAAAAAAGAGGACCTGACAACTGCTGTAACCTGTGCCTCCATTTTCAGGGAGACATCCAAGATCACCCCCAGGTTCTTAACCCGCGGAACTGGCACTAACAGCGCCCCATCGAGGGCTGGGAGCCAGAATCCCGAACCTAATCCCCTGTGGCTCAAGTACAGGACCTCCATCCTCGGCAGGCTCAGTTTCAGCCGACTCTGCTTCAACCAACCAGTCATGGCTGCAAAAGCATGTTCCAGGACATCTGGGGCTGTGTCAGGCCAGCCGTCCATCATCAGATACAACTGGGTGTCATCTGCATATTGATGACACCCAAGTCCGAAACTTTGCACCAACTGGGCAAGGGGGCACATATAGATGTTAAACAATAATGGGGAGAATATTGCTCCCTGTGGGACCCACATGTCCCAATTTGTTTTCTGCTTCTCTGCTTCCTTCTGTTTTCAAGCCTCCATCATCAACCACCGCCGCATGCCAATTCCTTTGTAGAATATGTAATAATCTCTGAACAGATACATTGGCTGCACATTAAAGAATACCATGCCTAGGTGTCCGAACGGTCTTCTGGAGCTAGCCCAAGGTATTGAGAAGGCACTGGGGGGGGCAGGTAGGTTGAAGAGATGTGGGCAGATGGCAAATGCTGGCAATAGAGGTAGGTGACAAGAGGCTCACTGCAATGCATCTCACACAGCAGGTAAAGGGCAGGAAGGCAGGTTGGGAAAGACTGCTGTAGAGGCACAGGTGGATTGGAAAGCAGAAAATATGAAGATACAAAGATTCTGGTACAGTAGTTCAGAGCAGCAGAAACTCATGCTACATCATGGATTCCATACAAAATTTCTGTAAACAGAAGGATTTCCATCTGTGGGAGAATGTCTTCCCCACTTTCCCTTACCTGCTGCTAGTCCAAAATGCACCCCCCCCCCCAGTTCTGCTCCTGGACATTAAAGGATTTCCAGAAATTGGTTAGGGGAGTCAGAAGCCTGCGCATGAGAGGAAAGAACTGGTGAAAAATTACACACACAAACCCTTGCATACATGATTTGGTATAGTAGTACTACACTTTTCTGGCAGTGGCAGCAGAAAACATCCTACTGCTTATCATCCTGGAAAACCATCTCCTTGGAGACAGTAATGGGATGGATGAGGGCCAATAAACTGAAGCTCAATCCAGACAAGACAGGGGTACTTCTGGTCAATGGGAGAGCAGCTTGAGGACTGCAGAGTCAACCTGTCCTGGAAAGCACTGTACTCCCCCTGAAGGTGCAGATTAATAGTCTGGGGGTACTGTTGGATACAGTTGAAGGCCCAGATATCCACTGTGGCACGTACTAAATTTTATCCGTTTTGGCTGATATGCCAGCTGCAGGTATTCCTTAAAAAGCATGATCTGCTGAATGGATGAATAATGTGTATGAATATGCATCTATGGCTAAATTTTCTTATGTGCATAATGTACCAATCTTAGAATTTCGGGAAAAATTGAAAGACTTTTTTGGCTATGTAGCTGGAAATGAAGAAAAACTAAGAATAGTTATTATGGAAGCAGACTGATTTAAAAAATAGTATTTTAAAATGTTGAGTATAAAATGTTGAGTCTAAGTAAGTAAGGAGATGGAGAGGAGTAATATTTTGTAGCTTAAATGTGCTGTTATATATTCTATTTATGTTTCTTTTTGTATTGTTTATTGTCTTTTTCTTTTCAAAGAAAAATCAAAAAAAGAAAAGCATGATCTGGCCATCATAATCCATGCCCTAATTATATCCAAGTTAAATTACTGTATTCCATTTTAGGTGGAGCTGTCTTTGAAAATGGTCCAGGAACTTCAGCTTGTCCAAAATGCAGCAGCCAGGCTATTGTCATGAGTGAAATACAGGGATCATGCCACTCTTGTGCTGAAAGATCTGGGCTGATTCCGCACGGCTTACCTGAAGCTGGAACGTTGCGGCACATGCCGGGAAAAACGCGGAAGATCGCGTTTTCTCGTGCGAGTTTTGTGCGATGTTGCGCAAAACTCGCACGAGAAAACACGATCTTCTGCATTTTTCCCAGCATGTTCCGCAACGTTCCGGCTTCAGGTAAGCCATGCGGAATCAGCCCTGCTCTGGCAGCCCACTTGTTTCGAGGAACAATTCAAAATGCTGGTTCTTTACTTTTTAGCCCTAAATGGCTAAGGGTGCCATATTGTGCAGCCCACCAGTTAAGATCTGCTTCACAAGCTCTGGTCTTTATGTCCCTCCTCCAGAAGTGAGGTAGGTGGCAAGGTAGAGACAGGGCCTTTTCAATAGTGGCACTTCACTGGTAAAATGCCTTTCCCCTGGTGGCTCACCTGGCACTTACATTGCTTTCTTTTAGGCTTCAAGCCAAAATGTTTCTGTTCACCCAAACCTTTAATTAAGGAGTTGGGTTTTTTTAAAAAAAAAACAAGGTTTTAGCCTGGAAACTGTAGTCTGTGGTCTGTTTTTATGATCTGTGTTTTTATGCTGGGCTCTTATTTCTCCTAATACTAGATTTTAAGTACTATCTTTTAATTTTTCTTTTTATTATTTTTATTTTATAAACTGCCTCAGGTGGGTTCCTGGAAAGGCAGCATTAAAAAAAAGTTTCTGAATTAATTAAATACTCGGGTTGTTCCAAAGAGCCATGAAGAGAAGAAGAAAAAGCTGCTGGCACTCTTCCACGAACACTTGCACAAGTACGCTTGCTTGCGCAAGCACTTGCAAGCAGAAGAACATTTAAAAAATTATTTCATTCTTTTTTTCTCACAACACAGTATGAGATGTGAAACAGCAGAAGATGGCTTTCAGCAAGTGGAAATGATACTCTGGATCCAACCCAAAGCCATTTCTTTCTGCCATATCTATGTATATACCCCAATCTGTCCATTGAACAGCATACATTAAATCAAACAGATTAAAACAGTGCATGCAGAGGTTGTGTGATATATGTGACAGGCATGCTTTGGCAGGGATGGATTGTACTAGATGATTAACAGTGGCAAAGCATGAAGCGTTGAACATAACTATATGGGCCAAACTCTGAGGGCCAAACTACAAGTGACACCTGACACTAGTTGGACACTTGTCAGCTTCCCTCAAGTTTTGATGGAAAATGTAGGCAGTTTGGTGGAATGTTGGATGAGTGACAGTTGAAAAGTCCATTGGACAGCAGTCGGAGAGCCAAGCTGCAAGACCAGGACGCCTACATTTCCCATCAAAACTTGAGGGAAGCTGACAAGTGTCCAACTAGTGTCAGGCGTCACTTGTAGTTTGGTCCTCAGTGTGCTGACACAAGCATTAGAAAAATCACATTATTCCCAAGCAACCCTCCTAGAACTTTTTGAATGGTATGAAGGACAACTTCCTGCCTGGGCAACAGAAGAATGAAATTTCCTGCATTGTTAATAAGAGCTAGGAGTGGTATAATCAGCAAGCCCCTATTTAGCAGCAAAGACCATGAAAACTGCTATAGGATAAGCTAGTTTTCCATTATTGCTGGGGCTAGGAAATCCTAAAATACTGTTCTAAGGAGAGGTAAGCCCTTCTTAGTTCATTCAATTTAGCGTGTAACTCTGCTAGTTGCTAGTGTCTAAAAAGAATGTATTGCCACATATTTAATAATGCAAACTAAGATGTGTAATTAAATGGAAAAGGGAAGACAAACCAGTACAGCTGAAATATAAGATGTCTTTCCTAGTATAACCACTTACTTTTAAATATTTATTTCCTCTGCAAAGGAACGCAAGTGACAAAAATACAGCATCTGGCATTAGGATCATGATTGTAGAATAGATTAAACCCATTTTTCCAAGACAGACACTGAGTGTTCGTGCCAGAACCAAGAAAGGAAACTTGAGTAAGAGATCGGTACTCAAAAGCTGTACACTTCTAGGAACATTTGGCAATTAATTTTGACTGTTTGACAGGTCTGTACATTTATGAGGTGTAAGATCAAAATGATCCATGAGATTCAAAGAATCTCTGTTATCTGGAATGTTTTGCAAATATACACATCAGCTAGGCACTAGTTTTAGAATATGCCTAAATTTACTCTGAGACCCAACATATATCCCCTGTGCTTGGACATAACCCTGACTACAGTGTACCACAAGCTACAAAGCGTGTGGATAAAGAGAACTCCATTTGCACTCTCTTTTCACTTCTTTAACAAGGGATTGCTATTATTCAAATGTGAGTCTGGGGGCTTTTCTACACATACTTGACTTATTCCTGATTTTTTTAGCAGTCAATCCATAAGCATTGGAATCAGTTTGGGTACAGTTCTTCTGCACATCTGCCTCCCCTGTGCATTTTTACAATTATGGAGTTGATTTATTTTCTTTCTTGCATGCCTTAAATAATCAGGATATTTAAGCAAGGGTGCGGTTGTCATTGGTGGCATCAGTTATGTCACAGCACGCACACATACACACACACTTTTGCACATGCTTATTTTGATGCATTGATATAAAGGCTGAATTTTTTTAAAGGTTGAAACTGAACACATTGTCCTTGCATGTGGAAGCCTAAAAGAGGAGCAGCTCCATCATCATATTCATATTGTTCTATTGGCTTACCATTATAATAATATATGCAGCAGATTCTCTGAATTCCCAGCTTTCATTTTTAAGTGTCTACCCCCTGCCCTTGCAAAAAAGTAAGAAAAATGCATATCTCTGCAATGGAATGGGGTAGAGTCATACTTTTTTTAAAAAAATGAAAGGTGGGAATTCAGAGAATCTGCTGCATATATTATTACAATGGTAGGCTGGTATAGTGATATGAAAATGATGATTTAAAAAAGAAAACAAAACCAGGAAAGGAAGGTGGGGAAGGAGTTGTTTGACCATCCAATAATCAAAAAGTAGGTTGGAGGTGGATGGGAGTTGGAAGAAAAAACAAAACTGCAAGAAACATTAAGCACAAGGGGAAAAGGCAACTTAGAACTGGCTTTAAAACAAAATCAGGGTAAAAGTGGTTTCAAAAGAACCCCCCAAAAATGCACACACACACCAAAGATGAAGTGAAAACTGAAGGCAAAAAAAATGTGTGCGGAAATTAGAGGATAAACCAAAGCAGTATGGCGCCAGAATCGGGGGTGGGGGTGGGGAACCCTGCAGAAATCCACTGGAAATGGGTCTTTGGATAACGAGCATCTTTGGATAATTTTAATGTTTCTTGTTAAATATGTTTTATGTTTCCTCCTAAATATGGGTTCGCTGTTTTTCATTTTCATAGCATTCCAATGGAAATTACTACATTCTTAAACTGTAATTATTCACAATGCCATCTATAAGGACAGTGAAAGCAGCTTCAGAAGATATACAGAAAAACGTCACATATTACATGTTTAGACATATTTTTAAAAATTATAGGTTCATACCTAAATGATATGAAGTGTGGGAAAATTAGAAAACACATGTTATACATGTGCAGAAACCTGTAGCTGGCTTGACAAGTTGACACTTAAGCAAAACTAGATATAATGCATGCGATTCTCAGTGGACTTAAAGCACAATAAAACTTACCTCACAACAATGAGTCCATGGTTCAACAGCCACCGAAATAAAGCATTAAATGCACTACTTTAGAATGCCTCCGAAGAAGGGGAGGGAGGGAAAGTTTATTATAACACCATAATTCCCCCAAACTTATAGGCCATCACAACACCTCTCACCCAACTCTGTGTATTATATCTGTTTTGCCCCAGCACAAGTTCATTGCAGTGTATGTGAAAGAGCTTCATGTTTCCATTTCATATACTTTTTTTTTTTTTTTGAAAAATTTTTATTGGGTTAGAATCCATTATTTCCACATTTACATTCAATTTTCCCCAATTTTTTCATCTCTAACCCCCTCCCTTCCCCCCCCCTTTTTGTTGACTTCCAACAGCTTTCCAATCCTTTGTCCCCTTTCCCTTACTTTTATTAGCTTCCTCTATCTAAAACAAATATATATTCTCCATTATTCTAAGCAGTACATCCTTAACTATTTTTAACATTATATGCCCAAACTGTAAGCCTTTGTTTCCATCTTAGATAAACAATTTATCCCAATTTTTCAATTTCAGGTATTTCTATATATCATAAACCATATAGATCATACATTCGTTTATATCAAACAATTTGACTTACTTCTCTCTATATATTACTCATTCTATCTTTTTATAATAGTTCTATATATCTCTCCTCACGTAGTCAATCAATTTGACCCATCTATATCTTCAGACATTCAGTTTGGTACAAAACTTGTCAGAAAAAAAAGAAAATATTGTTAGTTAATCGCTCCTTATATTTAGTCCTTATAATTAATTATTTTCTCTATGTTCTGTTTGTTAACCTATATATATCTATATATATGTCAATCTATTAATCTGACTGCTTATTAATTCACATTTATCTCTTCTCCCCCCGGTAAAGTCTCCCCCCTCTACTTCAATACTTCAGTAGTTCTCAAACTGCCACAGTTTTCCTCCCACCTCCCATTTCTTCTCCAGGTATTGTTTCAGCTTCTCCCAGTCTGTGTTGAACTGCCCTGAGTCCAGATCTCTCAGTTTTCTTGTCATCTTGTCCATTTCAGCCATATACAGCAATTTGTAAGTCCAATCTTCAATAGTTGGCACTTCTTGTACTTTCCATTTTTGCGCATACAAAAGTCTAGCTGCTGCTGTCATATAAAATATCAACGTCCTGTGTTGGGCTGGAATTCCCTCCATTCCCAAGTTCAGTAGCAGGAGTTCTGGGTTCTTATTAATTTGAAATTGTAAAATTTCACTCATTTCTCTTATTATTTCCCCCCAGTACTGCCTGGCTACCTCACACGACCACCACATATGATAGAGGGAGCCCTCATGCTTCTTACATTTCCAGCATTTATTAGAAGTATTCAAATTCCCTAGCGCAATCTTCTTTGGTGTCATGTACCAACGATAGATCATTTTGTAAATGTTCTCTTTGATATTAGTACATGTCGTTGTCTTCATTGTAGTTTTCCACAAGTATTCCCATGCCTCCATTGTTATTTCTTTATTAAAGTTTATAGCCCATTTCACCATTTGTGTTTTAACTATCTCATCCTCGGTATACCACTTCAACAGTACTTGGTATACCTTGGATATTCTTTTCTTATCTTCTTTAAGAAGGGTCTGCTCTAGTTCCGAATTCTCTATTCGTATACCTCCCTTTACAGAGTCCGAATTATATAAGTCTCTGATCTGTCTATACTGGAACCAATCGTAGTTAGGTGATAGTTCCTCTTGTGTCTTTATTCTAAGTTTGGATGCTTCAGTTTTAGTTATTTCTTTATACGTTAAACATTGTTGTTCATTATCAACAGCTCTCGGGTCTATCACCTCATATGGAACCACCCACAAAGGGGTTCCTTCTTGTAGATAAATTCTGTACTTCTTCCAGATTATGTATAGACTTCTCCGAACAAAGTGATGCAGGAACATCGAGTTGACCTTTACTTTGTCATGCCATAAATATGCGTGCCATCCAAATATTTTTTTATATCCCTCTAGGGCTAATAGTTTCTTGTTCTTTAATGTCATCCATTCTTTCAACCAAACTAGGCAGATTGCATCATGATAAAGTCTCAGATTGGGCAGTTGCATTCCGCCTCTTTCCTTTGCATCTTGTAAAACTTTCACTTTCACTCGAGGCTTCTTGCCTGCCCAAACAAAATCTGATATTTTCCTCTGCCATTTTTCAAATTGTTTGGAGTCTCTGATGATTGGTATTGTCTGTAGCAAAAACATTACTCTTGGTAACACATTCATCTTAACTGCTGCAATCCTGCCCAACCATGACAAATTCAATCTATTCCATTTAATCAAGTCTCTCTCTATCTGAGTCCATAGTTTTTCATAATTGTTTTTGAATAGATCTATGTTCTTTGCAGTTAATTCGACTCCCAAATATTTCACTTTACTTGTTACTTCACAATCCGTTGTTTCCATTAACAATTGTTGTTTCTGCTTAGTCATATTTTTGCATAATATCTTTGACTTCTTTTTGTTAATGAAGAAACCTGCCAAGTCTCCAAACTCCTTGATCTTATCTATCACTCTTGGCATGTTCTCCAATGGGTCCTCTACAATTAACATTATGTCATCCGCAAATGCTCTGACCTTGTATGAATAGTCCTTTATTTTTATTCCACGAATTTCATCATCTTGACGTATTTGTATCATCAGAATCTCCAATACTAAAATGAACAACAATGGAGATAACGGGCAACCTTGTCTTGTTCCTTTACTTATCGTCAATTTCTTGGTCAATTCATCATTCACCACGATTGCTGCAGTCTGGTCTCTATAAATTTCCTTAATTGCTCTGATGAATCTTTCTCCCAATTGTAGCTTTTCCATAGTGGCAAACATAAAGTCCCAGTTTAAATTGTCAAACGCTTTTTCAGCGTCTACAAAGAAGAAACCAACCTCTTTGTCACAACGCTTGTCATAATATTCAATAGCATTGATCACTGTCCTTAAGTTGTCTCTTATTTGTCTATCTGGCAAAAAGCCTGCTTGTTCCTCCTCTATGACTTCCGAGAGCCACCCCTTCAATCTCTCCGCCAATATCTTCGCAAAAATTTTATAGTCATTGTTGAGTAGCGATATAGGTCTATAATTTTTCACATTAGTCAGGTCTTGGCCCTCTTTTGGGATCAATGATATATTCGCTTCACTCCAAGTTTCTGGAATCCTTTGATCCCTTAAAACCCCATTCATCACCTCTTTTAGGAATGGTGCCAGTTCATTAGCCATTGTCTTATAGAATTTAGCCGTAAGTCCATCTGGCCCTGGCGCCTTTCCTAGATTTGCAGATTGTATTGCCTTACTTATTTCCTCGTCAGTTACTTCACTATTCAACTTATTTCTCCAAGCTTCCGAGATTTCTGGAAGTTTGGTTTTCTCCAAATATGACGCTATTGATTCTTTGTTTACTTCTTTTTTATTATACAGCTTAGCGTAAAATTTATAAAAGGCTCTACTAATGGTAGCCTGCTCCAAATACGTTTTGTTATCTTCGCAAATTTTATTTATTATCTTCTTTTCCCTTTTCTTCTTCAATTGCCATGCCAGGTACTTCCCAGGTTTATTAGCACCCTCAAACGCTTTTTGATTCAGTCTTTTGAGATTCCATTCCAATTCTTTATTGCTCATTGCTGTTAGCTGTTCTTGAAGTATTTTAATTTC
Organism: Eublepharis macularius; assembly: GCF_028583425.1. Taxonomy (NCBI): domain Eukaryota; kingdom Metazoa; phylum Chordata; class Lepidosauria; order Squamata; family Eublepharidae; genus Eublepharis; species Eublepharis macularius. The sequence continues at coordinate 50,110,966 of NC_072790.1, forward strand.
CTGGTATACCTTCTTTTTCCCTGGTCTCTTTTTTAGCTGTATTTCTTTGGCTTTTATTTTCTCCTCAATCTCTTGTCTTTTCTCCTCTTTCTTCTTTCTTGCTCTACCATTTAAGTCCATTAGTATGCCCCTTACAACCGCCTTGTAAGCATCCCAAACTTTATTGGTTGGTACTTCTTTATTCACGTTGTATTGTATAAAAAACTTTGTCTCTCTTCTCAGTATTTCCATATTCTCTCTTTCCTGTAACAAGTCCTCATTTATTCTCCATGCTTTCCTTTTTCTCTTTTTTCCAAATTTCCACATAATTGGGTTGTGATCTGAGCCTACCATAGGCATTATTTCTACCTCCTTAGTCCATAATGCTAAGTTTTTTGAGGCCCAGATCATATCAATTCTTGATAATGTAGAATGCCTTGCAGAATAAAAAGTAAACTGTCTGCTTTTAGGATATTCTCTCCTCCATACATCTTCAAGAGTCTCTTGTTGAATCAACTCAAAAAAAAGCTTTGGTAATAGTCCTCTTTTCTTTTGTGCCGTTGTAGTCTTTTTGTCTAGTTCCAAGTCTGTCACTCCATTGAAGTCTCCAGCAAGAATTATCTGGTCATATGCAAGATCGTCTAAATGCTTCCTTAAATCCTCAAAGAAGCTTTCTTTTGCACCGTTAGGTGCATAAAGTCCAACTACCAACACTCTCTTTAAATTCCAAATACATTCCACTGCTACAAATCTAGCTTCCACATCTCTCATAACAAATTTTGGCTGTAGCTCCTCTTTTATGTACAACACCACTCCTCTTTTTTTCTTGTTGGAGGCCGCTACATATTCTTTGCCCAGTTTTCCAGATTTTAAATATTTTACATCCTGCTTTCTGATATGGGTCTCTTGCAAACAAACAATGTCACATTTTTGTTTTAGTAGCCAGTGAAAAGTATTTTTCCTCTTATTCGGTGAGTTTAGTCCATTTACATTCCAAGATAATACTTTACACTCCATACTCATGATCTTGTTGGTAAGTCTTTTTCATTGTCCTTAATAAATCGCTCCATCTCTCGCTCAGATCTGATGCGTTTTTTGGCCCCTCCAAACTCAAAGGACACTCCTTCCGGTAACTCCCATCTGTACCTGATTTTCATGTCCTTCAAAATCTGAATTAGCACTTTATATTTTTTCCGGTCCAGTAACACTGATCTGGGCAGTTCCTTCATTATAATAATCGTCTTGCCATCAATCTCCAATGGATCTTGAAACTGTTTTGTCACAATCCTCTCTTTCATATTTCGTGTTGTAAACTGCACAATCACATCTCTTGGTAGTTTCCTCTGGGTTGCTATTCTCGAATTCACACGGTATGCCACATCTAGGATAGCCACAACTTCCTCCTCCTCCTTCCCCAGGTACTCAGCCAACACCTCAGTCATCTGTTCTTGCGCTGACTTTCCTTCCACTTCTGGCAAGCCACGAAAACGTAGCTGCTTCTCCATATGTTTAGTTTCTGCAACTGACATTCTCCCCTTCACCAATCTCATCTCTGTTTGTTGCGTGTCTGCTAAATTCTCCATCGCGTCTTCTACTGTTTTAACTCTCTGCTGCGTTCCTTGTAATTCACTTCGTATTGTTTCCATACCTTTTTTCACTTCTGACAGCTCCGATTTTACTGTCTGTGTAACCTCTTTAACCTCTTTTATCAGCTCCAATTTCGTGTCCTTAAGTTCTTTAATCATATCTAAAAGTTTTTTGTCCAGGTTTTTATCCAGGTTTTCTATTGCCGATTGCCACTCTTTTTTTGACATCGTGGGGCTTGCTTTAGCTCGCTCCCACGAATCCGCTCTCTTCCTTAACTCCGTGGCGTAAAATTTAACGTTTTTCTATTTTAAATGTCCCGGTCTTCTTATAGAAATTAAATTTTAAAGAGTCCAAAATGTCGGGCGTCTTTTCTCTATGGTTTCTCTATGATTTTGTAATCCAAGATGGCCTACTTCCTCTTCCGCTGAAGCCGCGACCCTTCCCCTTTCAAAAATGGCGATTCCCTACTTCCTGCCCTCCAGCAAGGGCCGCTTCTCTCCAGCCACTCTATTGTTATTACGCACTTCCTGTCTCCCGTCTTCCCACAGCAGATCTCGCGATGGTGTCTTTTTCTCACAGCTCCAAAGCCACAGGTATTCAAAACAATAGTCCCATTTCTTTAATAACTTCTTTAAACTTAGTCTCTTTTTAAATTCAATTCCTGCCGAGTCTTCCCCTCCTTTTCACTAGTCTGTTGCAGTTTAAAAATCTACTTTTTTTCCTCTCTGTTTTTATCAATCTGTCCCGTCTCAGAAGATAATGATCTTTACCTTCTCTTCACTTTTCTCGGGTTGTAATCGCTGTTTCGATTTTAAGTTCTCCTCTCAGCTTCTTCCCCCAATCGATGCTTGGGTATGTAGGTCTTATGCCAGCCGAATTGGCCCCAAAACTGCCGCAGAGATTATAGCCGACCCGTCGCAAGGTGGGACCTCAAGGATCGGGAGGGGACCCGTTGTGTAGAGCCCCCCCTCGTCCGAGATCTAGCTCACCCTAGGGTCTTGAGCGTTCTTTGCCTGCTCCCCGCCTGAGAGCAGTCGGCCGCGGGCTATTTTCACCCCGCCGGCCGGTTAAAACGGCAGTCCGGTCAGCTCCGCAAGTGGAGCTGCGTTAGACCTCCATGGATCCCAAACAGGAAGTCCTGTTTCCATTTCATATACGAAGGCCTACAGGCTATATGAGTACAAGTGTTATTCTATCAGACGCAGCACACTTTGGCCCTTTGTAGGCCTCTGAGGCCCTGTGTAGGCCTCTGAGGTGGCAGTGGTGGCAGCAAAGGAGGTTTTTTTCTCCACCATCATTGCATTAGCTAAATGTTGTCCAGCTCACTTGTTTAAAATGATTCATGACTTGATAATGCTTAAGTTTAACCCTGTATGTGAACCCTGTTCTCCAACTAGTCTTCAGGTTGTCACCTGCTGGCTGTTTCCTCACTTGATATGGCCTGCTTTATCAACCAGAGCCTGTTCCTTTCCCATTGTAGCTCTCTGTAGAACAGGGTCCCTGAGGAGGGGAGGGGAGTGCTAACAAATGTTCAGGAGGTGCTGCAAGGCCATTTTGTTCACCAGGGTTTTTAATGGGTTATTAACTGGAAGCATATTTGGGGGGGGAGGTTATTTGGGGGGTATTCTATTGGTTTTAAATTGTAAAGTTTTAACTGTTCTGTATACGCTGCCTTGAGTCACAAGGGAAGGCAGCATATAAATATTTTAATAAATATATATATTCTGTTATGCAGCTCTACCTTAACTAAGATCGGGATATATTTGATGCAGTTCTATGGCTACTATACTATGCTGCCTTACTAGCTAGTCACTGCATGTGAGTCTGTCTTTAGGGATGCTGAGAACTTCAATGTGAACATGTTCAGCCGGTGAACATACCTTTTTTGTTAGTCTCAATAACTCATGATGAACCAAGCGTCACATTAGCTTACCTTGCTTTTGCTAATCGACCGACAACCAAGTTGACTATTGAAACAAGCAGCTTTGTGCTTGCATAGTAGCTATGGTAGTAGAATTTCATTTCTTTCTTCCTTGTGGCTGCCTTTGCACCTGCACAGCAGGTGAAATCAATTTTCCACCAAGGTCACAGATCAATGGGTCAGGAAATTAAATGGCACAGGGGGGCTGGAAAACTACAACTCCCATGGGACTTTGTGGAAAATGAAAACAAGTGAAAAGCTGCAGATTGCTCAGACAGACAGAGATGAACATAAAATGGTAAAACTTTTTTTATTACAGATTCAGAGGAGTTAGCCGTGTTAGTCTGTGGTTGCAAAACAGTAGAGTCCAGTAGCACCTTTAAGACTAACCAACTTTATTGTAGCATAAGCTTTCGAGAACCACAGTTCTCTTCGTCAGCTGCATCTGATGAAGAGATCTGTGGTTCTTGAAAGCTTATGCTACAATAAAGTTGGTTAGTCTTAAAGGTGCTACTGGACTCTTTACTATTTTCATTACAGAGTTTACTTCTAAATGGCTAGCTGTTTTTTTTTATCCTTCGTTTAACTAGATACAGAACAAGGCCGGGTAGCAGTGACAGGAATGGGTTTAATGCACACGGCATATGCCAAAAGCATCCCAATGAACAGGCTCGAGTTGCTCTCAAGAAAACTATAAGAAGCTTTCCATTGTTATGTTGTATGGTTTTAAAAGGCAAAGAGAATCACTTGAAAGAGCACACAAAGCTTTCTCCACTGGAAAGTAACAATCAGGAAAATAATGGACGGTATGTGTGTAGATTTAATTTATGTACTTTCACCAAAAAGCAACCTAATGTCCCACATTCCAGTTAGCATCCACATCTGTGTTAGGTTATTTAGACAACATTTACTAATGACCTGTTTCAAAGAAGTCGCTTTCCAACATTTCATTAACTAGTTTGATACAGATGAGGTTGCAGGTTTGTTGCAGCAAAACTGACAGCAAGATACTGAAATAAAAAACAAAATCATAAATTATCTCATTGCTATTCTCCACCAACTCGAACCACCAGATTGGTGATGCAGTTCAAATTGCCTCCTAATTGTATTCTTCCCTTGAATCCTAGGATATAGATTAAAGAGTGGCTAGAGTTAAATCTATCAACTATCATTTACCTCATATGCCAAGACTCTGAGAGGGTGAACAGGCAGCAACTATTGTGATTTAGAGTTGTGGGTCACTGCTCACGCAAGTGCATTTTTTCTTTTCTTTCTTTCTTTTTTTCTTTTTTGCAAGAGTGGTGCTTTCAGGAGAATGTTTATTAGCCACGGAGTGTTCTTCCAAATACATCTGTTGCCATGGCAGGTTCATTGGAAGAGAAGCTAATTGGGAGACATTTAATAAAAAATAGGTAAGTGAGCTTAGTGTAATAACAACCTTCCATCTCCAAGAACTTAAGTGTGTCCAATTTAATTATACATTCTCAGAGTGGATTATCTTAGGGAACTGCGCATGTGTGAGCATCTGCTTGTTTGGAAATACTTATTTATGTCAATTTTTTGTTTTGATTTTTAAAAAGATGCCAGTATTCATAGATATCGTTGCACTGATTTCTATCAGTTTCCCTCTCAGGATATAAGACAGTCCTTCAAAAGGTGCTGGTACTCAGTACCAGTGAGTATTGCCACAAAAAAGTCATGTTTGTGTCTATGCCTAAAATTATGCAAAATTATTTAAAAATATAATCTTTTAAAGGACATGTGTGCACAACACAATTAGATGGACTATTCCCAGAAATAATACTAAACTCTCAGTACTGTCGACTCTGAATCTTCAACTAAGAAATTTCCCTGCTTTTCATTTCACTCAAAAGGCCTCTTGGATTCATTCATGTACCCTAGAAAGTATGCAAAGGGGAGGCCACCAAAACAGTTTGCTCCCAGCTTTCAATGGGTGAGCTAGATGTGAACCAAACTGGCACAGAATTTGATTGATTGATCGATCGATCGATCGATCGATTGATGCAGTTTTATGCCACTCTTGTCTCATATGCCACTCTTCTCCCATAAGGAACCTAAACTGGTTTAAAGAAAATTCCAAAACAAGCCAGATTAAACAACATAATTTCAACAAACAAGACAAACAAGAAATATTTCCTCATTCACTGAACTGACTGTAATGGGCCCCAAGCTGAGATCCATGGGGAAAGAGTCAAGAGTCAAAAGCCCTTTGGCTATTATCCTTTGGTTCACACCTCTAGCCATACTAGGGTTGCCAGCCTCCAGGTAGTGACTGGAGATGTCCCAGAATTACAACGGGTCTCCAGGCCACAGAGATCAGTTCACCTGGAGAAAATGGCTATTTTGGGAGGTGGACTCTATGGATTTATGCCTTGCCAAGGTCCTTTCCCTCCCCAAACCCCACTTTCTCCAGGTTTCTCCAGGTTTCACCCCCCAGATCTCCAGGAATTTCCCAACTTGGAGCTGGCAACCCTAAGCCATACCCCCCTAGTTAAGATATTGAATTCATGTTGTGCTTATTCCACAGGGCACAAGGAGGGCCAAGACAGTCTTACATTAATCTCTCCCAATGTTTAAGGACATGGCATCGATGGCAGCCCAATGGACCAGCCAAAGAAAAATTTCTACTCCTTTTGACTTAAGCTGCCTTGAGGATCTTTTAACAGAAAGTAAAATGCAAAGAGTTTATTGGATCTACCCCAGTATGCATGTGTGTGTGTGTCCCCAGTATGTGTATATATATATCTCCCAATCCTTCTGAACAACAAACCAAAACAATATTCATTGAAGATATTTATCCCTCACATACAGCACTGTGAAATATGCTAAAAGTAAACTTAAAGAACAATATTGCCTCATAGAGCTCATTCAAAAGGAAAGAGAGGGAGGTCCAAACGTGTGCACATCATTTTATTAAAAAACGCACAAGTTATTTCCCACTCTTAGCTTTCCATCTCGAATTTCTAATTTCCCAATTTTAGAAGAACACTAGCTTGAAGACAGAAGTATATTGTCCTAGCAAGAAAAGAAGAGTATAGCAAATGATCAAATGGCAAGGGATATTAAATAAATTTTTGTGGCAAAATAGAAGCCCCAGAATCACCTTTAACATCCTACGAATGAGAATTACAAATGGCGGCTTTAACTACCCCGATATTGCTTTGTACCAAACTGCAGCACGATTAGTCGATGTCCTCCAACTATTAAAACATACAGGCACCTCAAACTGGGCAACTACCTTTCAACCTCTCCTTGGGCAAAATACAATACGTGATGTAATTTGGAACAAAGCAAACGACCATCCTAAATTCATTTGTAAGAACATCTTCCTACGCTCGATATTGAAAGATTGGGATACTATCAGGAGGAAAATATTGCCAGAAATATCTAGATACTCCTCTTTTACTTCGCAACAGTGGCTCCCATCAGGATACGACAAAACCTTCAGTGCATTTTGGAGGAACACCACCCTCACAAGAATAGTGGATGTAACCTCTCCAAAGGGACTGTTACAGAAAATAGATATGGAAAACATAGCAAAACAAAGAATCCATTGGTTTAGGTATCTTCAACTGAAAAGTCTGGCTGATCAAATTGACTTCAAAAAAATAGTGAATACCCCTAAAACAGACTTTGAATGTCTGCTAGACTCTCCAACGTTTTCTGGCAAAGGTCTTATTTCCAAACTATATAATATCCTACTCTCTAACCAAAAGGTCACAACACTAAAATATCAAGCTAAATGGTTTCAAGATTGTCAAATAGCTCAAACAACAGAAAAGTGGAAGCAGATATGGTCCTCAAAAATATTTAATTCTAAAACAGTGGTAACTAAATTACAGACGTATAAGATAGTCAACAGGTGGTATTTGACCCCTAAAAAGTTGTCCCAAATCTCATCATTGGTCTCGCCCCAATGCTGGAAGGGATGTGGTAAGGAAGGTAATTTCTCTCACTGTTGGTGAAAATGCCAATTCTTAGAGGAATTTTGGAAGAAAGTTCTTAAAGAAATTCAAATATTGACAGGCTATTCCATTCCTTTGTCACCAGAAATCATTTTCCTTGATCAATGGGAAATAAACCCGGTCCACATTCCTTTGATACGTAACGACCTTATAGCAACCCTACTGGATGCTGCAAAGAGTGCCATTGCGACCTTATGGAAGTCTAAGCAAGTCCCAACGATTGAAAACTGGCTCACAAAAATTTGGGATCATTTTATCTCTGAAAAATTGGCTGATAAGATTTATCAGGGGGAGCATTTTCCATATAGTACAAATTTTGTGGAGAAGTGGTTTCCATTTTTTGAGTATCTAGAAAGTAACAGTTCTCATCCAGGTCTAAAGTTCTTTCAGGTTTTAGAATATGTTTAAAATATTTGTAAATTTTTGTATTTCATCACTTTGCAAACTTTTTCATAGTTATGTACTAGTTATCAACTCTCTCAGAAATTTTGTAATTATGAAAGTCTGACAGTTTGAAATTTTTGGAATGTTGTAATTTTGAAACTGGGAATTTTAAAAGTTTGGAATTTTGTAATTTGTTAGTTGTATTTTACATTGTACAAATTCTATTTAATCATTGTATGGAGAATAAGTATTATCAATAAAAGAAGAAGAAGAAGAAGAGTATGCCCTCCACTATGTTAAAATATGGTCCAGGACTCTGGTTCAAAAATCACAGCTTGAAGAAGAAGACTGGTGGTGACACTGAGGTTTTTGGAGACTCTCCCAGGATTGTTCCATCCAGACATCTTCTTGTGCAGAGACCGCCACAGTTCATGTGAACTCTCCTAAGGAGAATGCTTTCTATATCACCTTCTCCCAAAAATGGTCTTGGATAACATTTCCCCTCCATCAACCCCCTCAGTTCAGGTCACCCTCTCATCACCACTAGAGCAGGCAGCAAGTGTGTCAGACAGACAATCCTCATGCCATCCATGGGCAGCAATATTGATCTGCAATAGAACAGCAGGAGTTGCGTCCAGAGGCACCTTAGAGACCAACAAGATTTTCAGGGTTTTCAGGTGTCTGAAGACTCTTGAAAGCTTACACCTTGAAGATATTGTTGGTCTCTAAGGTGCCACTGGACTCAAATCATTTGACAACTTGCCCAAATCATTTGAGCACAAATTGCTCATAAACAGAGCACTGCCACTTTAACTGGATGCGAACTTCTGTGGGAACCATACACCAGAAGAAGAAGCTCCCTTGGTTACAATGCACAAGGAAAGGGGTAACTACCAACTGAGAGGTAAGATGTAATGAAATACAATGATGTGAGATCTTATGAAATATTATTATATACAGGGCTCATTTTGAGGGGGAATGCAGGAACGCAGTTCCGGCAGTTCCCCAAAGAGGTCACGTCAGGTGGCCCCGCCCACCTGACTCTCGGCCATTTTGGGCCTGTTTTGGCCTGGATTGGGGCTGAAATGGCCCGGATTGGGCCTCTGTTCAGCAGCAGCCTGATCCTGACTATTTTGTGCCCCTTTTTGGCCATTTTCAGCCCCTTTTTGCCATTTTGGGCCCAATTTCGGCCCTGAATGGTCCAGATTGGGTCCAAAACAGGCAGGATAGGTGATGTCGGGGTGTGGCATATCCAAATCACTTATGCTAATGACACACTAATGGTGATGTCAAGGGGAGTGGTATATGCTAATGAGTTATTCTAATAAGTTGTGCTAATGAGTTCCTCCAGCTCTTTTTCTACGAAATGACCCGTTTATTTATATTTTTAGAATATTTTTAAACAAAAGGTGCAAAAGTGCAATTAATATTATTAATAAATAATATGATGTGCAGCCACAAAAGTCTAATCCAATTAGTCAGTTCAGTCAAATATCATAAATAATCTGCTTTTCTATATTGCAGGTGCGCTGGAAACTCTAACATGAAGATTGAAGTCGTCAGCACTGTTTAGTAGGTATTCACGGGCAAATAGTAACGGTTGTTTCTTCTTTCTTTTGCAGGTGGAGACAAGCCAAGCGGACAAACAGACCCCACGACCCTACAAGGGGCCAGCTAATGACTTGTTTCATTTACACTTCATCAGGGGTCGTGCACTTTCATCCACCTTATCTACACAAACACCAATTCTCTCTAAGGTGTTGGTGTGGCACCCTGCAAAGTGTTGGCTAATTGGATTGGACTTTTGTGGCTGCACATCATATTGTGCCTTACATGAGAGTGACTATTAATACTTTAGGCAGACCTTTATATATCTTTTGTATGTGGATCTATTTATTGTATATATTTATTTATAATAATTGCACTTTTGCACCTTTTGTTTAAATCTTTTAAAAAAATATATAATAATATTTCAAAAGATCTCACATCACTGTATTTCATTTCATCTTACCTCTCGGTTGGTAGTTAACTTCTCTGGGAAGGCAGGGTGAAGAATATATACCACCCACTGTCATTGCATGAAGCCATCATTAGCCTTTTGACCAATGCTGGAGTGACACTCCATGTTACCTTTTTGCTAGCTCAGAATTAAGGATGCTCACCAGTATCACCTGCTGGTTTGGCCCACCAGCTGTCCAATGATCAGTTTACTGCCAGTGAATAGTTTGAGCCTGTTTGTAGGATTACTTTTCAAATATTCAGGTAGTATATTGCAGTGCAATTGGCAGTGTTTCTTGCATGCACATTCTCACCGAACCCAATGACATACTTTCCCCCTCCCCCTGTATGCTGCTTGACAATCAATTGTATAAACAGTGAACAAATCAGTCAGCCAGCCAGAAATTATAGAAAAATACTCAGTTTCTTTGACAAGCCGAACCATCTGGTGCTTATTTAAGTCCATTTTATTGGCACTCGATAGCTGTTTGAGTTTGTCAATGGACAGGTGAACAAATCAAATCTTTCAGCTCCCAGGTGATTGCAGCTGTCAAAAAAAAAAAGTGTGTTCATCTGTTGAGTGTGTTTGCTGCTACATCATGACATGTCGACTAAGAAATAGCCTGCTAGCTTTATGTATTTGTTTCATGCATGCCTCCTATGTTCTCCACAATAAAGTGATACAAGCAGTTTACAGAGTCAGTTTAATGCAACACATTTTTTGTTTTGCGCTGATCGACCACTATCTTCTGTCCAAGGTCCTGACACAGTGACTGTCATGGATTTACTTCTGCCTACCTGCTGATTCCTCAACCCACCCCTGACTGGTATTCTCCAAAGCCCTTTTCTATCTATTGGGCAATGATTCTTCTGCAGGTTTTGCACATGAGCAGGAAAAATCAGAGGTCTGGACATGAAAGCCTGAACAGCTAAAACACAGGGATCATATCACAGGCATTATGGGAACCGACGAAATAATCAAATACAAAAAAGGAGATTCAGATATAGATATATATCTTTTCCAAAATCTGTATTTAAATACACTTTAAGTGCAATTAGTAACCAAGACAAAATACCTGGCCAGATGGTGACTCAAGGAAGTACTACCAAACATTCTCAGCAGATACGCCCCACTTTTTGCAGTGCAGATGTTAAGAATAATTACTCAAATTATTTTGTGATTAAATCAATGCTGAACAAGGGGGAAAGTCTTAAATGGAACAGATAGCACTCTAACAAGATTAAAGTACTGCCCACAATGTTAGGAAACAGATTGCACCAGGTAACCAAGACACTAAACAGGCTTAAACATGGAGCAGGTAGTACTGGATATAAGCACATCAACAATAAAAGGAAACAACCCATTAACAGCATATTTGTTCTGTCCAGCGAAAGCATTTGACCAGATCAAGTGGTGGCATCTAATCAGCAAATACTCTGTCTCCCTCCTGTCTATAAAAATTAAGGCCACACAGGGACTGAGAAACTGAGAAACTGAATCTGCCCCAGTATGAGATCTGCAAAGGGGAATTAGGCGAAGTTTCCCATCATTTCACCTGCTTCCTAACAGAACTCTGAACATCACAGCATAGGTTTCTGAGGCTTTATGAGATTAGGTTGAAATAAAAATTGGGGGTGCCTGGCCTGCATATGCAGTGCTGACTTGGACAGGCAGTGCTTAGCTGTATTAACATTACACAGCTAAGGACTTTGTTTCAAAGAGTCACCGGGTACGAGCAGCTTTGTACGGATCAGTTATTCTCACTTACCTGGCACCTTGTTTAAATTGCAACTTGAACTGAGAAAAGGAGAGGCTGGTTACAAACTATTCCTTTCTCAGGAAGAGTTAATAGTACTAGTTCAGTGGGACTCACCCGCAGCTTGCAAAGAGCCACATTGACAGTTACCATCAATCAAAAGAGCCACTTTGACTTCCAACCCTGGCATGTGGCCTTGCACCTCAGGGAAGCTCTCACCTTATCCGTTCTTCAGGCAACAACTGTTTCAAGGTTGGAACCATCAGTCAACCACAAGCCCCACTGGGCAAGGGCCTTGCTCACTTACCTACCCTGTTTTTCAGGCCCCATATTGGGGAACTAGGGTTGCCAGGTCCCTTGACTCCCCTGACGGGAGATTGGGAGCCTGGCACTTACCCTGCTGCATGACTGGATTCTGTCTTTGTGTGCGTGCAAAGCGTCTGCACACATGCTCCTGGCTTGCGTGATGATGTCACTTTCAGGAAGTGACATTATCATGTGGGCCAAAGGGTGGCCCCACAGGTCAATGGGTGCACCCACGCTCACCAAGGGGCATGATTCGGCCTGAAACGGGCCCACTGCGGGGTGCTGCAGGGCGCGATTCAAACTACTGTGGATGCGGAAGCACAGCATGCTGCCCAGGGACGCACTGCGCCACCTGGGGGTGCCCCAGGGAGCACACACACACACACCCCTGCTGGCCAAGTAAGTGGGCACGGGGGGGAGGGGGGGAGCAGGGGATCCCTGCCCCAAGTGAGGGAATGGCACCCCTATGGGGAACAGTGCTCAGAAGTGAGTATCTCTGTACTAAATAAAAGGAAACTTTGGTATCAGCTATGAATTAAAATTGTCCTAACTAATATGGCATGTAAAAGAAATACATGTTTGCCACATGTTTTTCAGCTTACTGTGAAAGCTGTAGGGATGAAATACATGGGACAGACATGCCAGGGTCTATCGCAAAGACAAATAAGGAACAAAAATTGAACATCTGCCTTTACGTTATCTTAAGCTGGAAGAGCATGGAGACTGGAAAAGATTCTAAGAAAAGAAATGTAACTCACAACTAGCTGACTCTGAAAAACAGAGGAAATCCCAGCAGTTAAAATTTGGCCCATTGCTTCTTTAAAGAATGGTGGGTGACAACAAAACTAATGGCATCAATATAACCTTTGGTGCAATCATGTCTAGATATTCCTGAACACTTTCCTTCCACTTTTGTATATGGAGAGAAATTAGTATATGAAAGTAGCACATCCCCTGACAACAAAATATGACAATCCAGTCACTTTGCAGAGCAAGACCAAGTCTGTAATGTAAGCAAGTATGTCTGTTCTACTGTGATGGCTGGCCATACTCCAAAAAAATGTACACAACCTTCATTGTGTACATTTTGTTCTATACCGGGTATTGCCTTGTTGTATTGCATACTCCAACCTTGGCAAGGAAATTCACACAACAGACTGTCAAACTATCAAAAATACAGAAAAACAGATGACACACTGAGCGTCCCTTGAGGACTCACAAAACAGAACCTTTCCTTGGTTCCCTGACTGAAGCCAGGCACTTCATAGACAAGCGTGATGGATGCGTATAGTTTCTTAGTCTTTACTGAATGATCTCATTCATTTTTTAAATTTTCATCTATTGTACTCAGATGAACAAGTAGCACTTTTATAACAAGAATTCTGTCAGAGGAAGAGGCACTTAGGTTGGCGGAAGGCTCTTTGGAAGCTGGTGGGATCCACCCCTCTTACCTGAGCCATTTATTCCATTTTTAAAATCTACTTTCGCCTGAATTTCTTCACCAACCAACAAGGGGAACTATAAGCAAGGTCAGAATTCACCTGTGAGAAATGGTTACCTTTTGTGTGCATTAAGATGCCATGTCAAAGGACACTTGAAGCAAGCATTACGTTTTTCCACTAAATAGTTCTTTGTAGACAAGCTTTCTTATAAGCAGTTGTGTTTTAACGTTAATCACAGACTATTCTAACAAAAATAATGTATAGTAATTCAGAACAGGCTACAAAATTCGTGTTGGCCTATGAACACCTATATGAAAATAAGGTGCATTATGCTCAATGGAACAAAGAAGGAACAGTAGGTCCCGTTTAGGCTTATTCCTCAATATTTATAGCTTATCCATTGATTAGGGAGTTTGTTTTTGTTTGTTTGTTGGTTGGTTGGTTGGTTGGTTGGTTGGTTGGTTGGTTGGTTGGTTGGTTGGTTGGTTGGTTGGTTGGTTAGTTGGTTGGTTGGTTGGTTGGTTGGCAGGTGAGCAGGCGGGCAGGTGGAAGAAGAGTTTCCTAACTATTGCTCATTACCCGTACACACTTGCACCCTTAAAGTAGCGTGGAGCTATAGATGCAGTACATAGTGATTATACACAGTGATTTTGGCTGACTAGCTTTTCTCTGTTTGAACGGCAGGATATAAATAATATCTATATAAAGTATATTGGAGGAACAGAACTTAAAAGCATTCTTTAGGCTGGGGAAGTTTTTGCTTGCCCAGCCTCACTCACTGGTGAGACATCTACTGATGACTGGTGGCCAGTCTGGGGACCTGTATATGGGAAGGCATATTGGGGAGACTTGGGGCTAATTACAGCTTCAGAGCTATATGCCAACATGCTGAACATCACAGAAGGGACCCAAGTTGCCCAACCCGCATAAGGAAATCTTAAAGTAATGGTCCCTTCTGTCAAGGACATTTGTTTAAATTGCAATACAATGTTTTCAATACCACTTTTCACAGATATTGACTATTATTGTAATTGGGAGTAGCTGGGGGGTGGGGGTGGGTGATGCCAGGAGCAGCCTTGCTCTCCCTGCTCTTTTTGCAACAAATCTCACCGCAACATTGGAAAGCATCAAGAGGGCTGCTCCATGATGCCCCATTATTCAACAGCACTTACTCAGTGCAAACTGAGAGCCAGTTTGGTGTAGTAGTTAAGAGCAACAGGACTCTAATCTGGACAGCTGGGTTTGATTCCTCGCTCCTCCACTTGAAGACAGCTGGGTGACCTTGGGTCAGTCACAGCTCTTTCAGAGCTCTCTCGGCCCCACCCACCTCACAGGGTGATTGTCACGAGGATAATAAAAATACACTTCGTAAACCATTCTGAGTGGGTGTTAAGTTGTCTTGAAGGGCAGTATATAAATCAAATGTTATTATTATGTTGTTGTTGTTATTATTGTTATCCTGCCCCACACTTGATTCGGCAGACCTAGTCATTGCACCTGGACTACCTTCCTTCTGCCTCGTCCTCATGGCCTGGCAGCCTCTTAGTCTTTAGGCCTCTGCAGAGGTAGATAATCAGCCAAAACTTTAGATGGTTCATCAACAGAAGTCATTTTTAATCAGTGAATTCATAAATCGACATCACACTTGCTTATATCCTGAGAACATTGTGGTTTTGTTGTGTAACTAGTATCAGCAATAAAAAGTGAAACATTATAGGTGTGATTTCCTCGAACAAAGGTCCATAGTTTGAGTCTATTAAGTTATTTTATATCTCTTTCAGCATATCAGAAAGGTATCTTCTATCAAAAGTTAGATAATATGCAATTATATGTCAACTGATTAACGAATAAGTAAGCTGAAAAGTAGATGATTAACAGTACAGTTCAGTACTGAATCAATGTGTCTCTGCCAGAATAACTGCATAGTGAGAACCAGCATGTGGACTAGAACCAGGGAGACCCAGGTTCGAATCCTCACTTCTGCCATGGACGGCTTTGTGCACAAACTGTCAGCCTGGGTTGCTGTTTTGAGAGAATGGAAGAGGGGAGAACAATGTGCTAAGCTTCTCTGAGTTCTCAACTTGGGAGAAAAATGGGATATAAACAAATAAATTAAAATGCAATGCATAGGGCTGCACTGTACGTAACTGACAGTGCCATCATAAGCAAAGTTATACACTTCTGAATCCAGGATTATACTGTACAATTCATTAACCTATTGACACCCCTACTGATTATTGAACAGATAAGACTCTTTGAACACAGTCCAGAATGAATGGAAAAACCAAAGATGTGTGAAAAGTCATCCCGTGGTTAGACACAAAACAGCAAAACTTCAGTTGCTGATGCTAATTTGTTTGGTTTCTAACTCCTCCAATGGCGCTGTCTGTATTATTTAACTACAAGGCACAGCCCTGCTGTTTCATCAAGCAGCCTCACCTCCTTGGGGAGAGGACTTCTTTGCATGATAAATGACACAGCTCTATCAAAGCATAATATATTTATGCCACCTACACATTTAGCATTCAGGTTACAAGCTGGGCTGCAAGGAAATGAATCCCAGAAAAGGAAATAGGAAGGCTTAGTGAGAGACTGCCGATGGACCCCAAATGACAAAATATACCGTTGTAACAGCTGCAATCTTCCCCCTCCACACACCTCAGTAGATAGAATTGTTCTCTCTAAGGATCTCTGAAGTTTTGTTTGCCTTACTTCCTTAAGCCAAGAAAACTTCCCCTATTTCAGTGTAATATATTGCTTTTGAACTCCTGCCAAGTATGTAGAAAGACAAATACAGCAACTCAGCCTCTTCTCCTTTCCTTGTGAACTAAACCAGGAAGAAATTCATGCCACTGATGCATAAGGCATACCAACTGGCCAACCTTCCAATGCCCTGGTCCAAAAATCAAATTGCAAAGTCTAACAAATGCTATTTATACTTCTCCTTCCAGTTTTGCAGTTGGCATTGGTACCTAAGCACCTTCCAAATGGAGAATTGAACTGGTACGGGTCCGTACATACTGGTGGTGAAGGAAAAGCACATTGGCTGCAAATGAACTGCACACATTCTTCTGGATTAGATCAGCTGCAATAAGGTTCCCCCTCCCTTTTTTTATATATTGAGCCCATCTATCTGCCAGCCCACACAGTCTCTGCCTAGGGAGTTAATAAATAATAAAGTGAGCCAAGCTAGACAGGGAACTAATTCACTGCACTTTTGATAAGAACAGAGCTCTTAATCATCTTTCAGCTGGGGCAGTGATGAAATGGCGAGGAGGGCAGTGCTCACAAAATCTACAGTAAAATTTAACGTCTCAAGGACTTGACTTGGCAAGGTGCCAATCATCACCTTTGACCTAAAGTAATAAAAGAAAGGAATCCAGGAGGCATGAGTAACCTACAAGCAGAGCTTCGGAGCTTTGCTATATTACTGTGCAAAACTCCAAGGTCCAAATTATTTCTGACCTTGTTAGTCACAGTGTCCTTACCTTTTCCTCCTAGGTGGTACCACCACATTGTTGACATTTGACTTCTTCTCTAATTGGACTTTCTGGGTTTTTTTTCCTCCTCTGTTATCCAGCTTCTGGGCTTCTGACACTCACAAGGGGCACGGATATGCAATGGTGGACCAGTTCCTGGGTCTACCAGCCAATGCTAAACATGAATCATTTGAGAATCACTAAAAAAAAAAGAAAAAGGCCAGATGATTTGAGGGAAACAAATTTCTTTTTGCTGGATGAAAGTTGCTGAGCCAATTTGCGCAAACCATTTTTAAAAATGCAATCTGTATCTGAATGTCTTGCAAATACCTTCTCTAACCCTCACCTCGCACCCTATCCTGTTCTGCATCGTGGGCCGCTTCCAGGGGGATTAGTGTGAACGCACTGATCTAAGCTATGAGAGGACGGCAGAATCCATAGTACACACTGCATTCTAGACCCAGCTCATGAAGGTTCCTTGACATTAATAACTAAACATGAGAAACACAAGAACTGCCCTGTTGGAGCGAACCAGTGGTCCATCTAGCCTAGTATTCTGCTTCACACAGTGGTTGCTAACCAGTTGCTGGGTAGGGCCAACAAACAAGGTCCTCCTCCTCATTCTGTCTCCTAGTGCTGGTATTCAGAGGTATACTGCCTCTAGATATGGAGGTTCCCTTTCATCATCACAGCTGATGGACCTCTCTCTCATGAATCTGTCTTATCACTTTTTAAAGTCCTCTATGCCAGTAGCCGTCACTACATCCACTGGCAGCAATTGAATTATCATTTCAATGTCTATACCCCACTTTTATCTCCAATGGGAACCCAAAGTGGCTTACAGCATCGTTTTGTCCTCCTCCAGTTTACCTTCACAACAACCATCCTATAAGGTAGGTTAGGTTGGAAAAGAGAGAGTGATTGGCCTGAGGTCACCCAGCAAGCTTCCAAGGCAGAGTAGGGTTTTAAACCTGGGCCTCCCATAACCTAGTCTGACATTATACCACCTGATTACTCAGAGGATCAAGAAATACCTCCTTTTGTCTGTCTTGAACCAATTGCCCATCAACTCTGCTTGCTGCCCCTGAGTTCTAGTATTAAACAAGCAGAAGAAAAACTTCTCTCTGTCCACTGTCTCCATACCAAAAGACACTAACAGGAATCCAAGGCAGGATAAAGCTAGTTCTCTTGGTAACCTGCCTGAACCAGCTTGAGCTTCAAACTTTGCAGTGCTAGATCATGAGAACTAGCTAGGGGGTGTCCATTTCCATTTATCTAAGGTGAAGCTCTAATTGCAGAGATGGTATTTCCATGTCACCAAGTTGCTGGAAAGCAAAGCGGGCTGTGGGGTTTAGTAGCATAAACTAAAAATGAGCCTGACATTTATGCACATCGGGCAAAATGACCTTTCCAAACCCAATTTAAATTCTTACATCTTTTATGCATCTTCATCCTCACCATGAATGTCAGCTTCTCTCCTGCACAGCCATAACCGTCAATCAAGCAGATGCTCTTTGCAGTTCACATATCAAACATGGTCTCAGAGTACGTCTGCAACTGAAGTCCTCTGTTGCAGTTCTCATTATTCTAGTTTAAAACTGGTTCTCCATCAGCATATTTATACTGACCCTCATAGATGTTCTGAGGATACAGTTCTTCTGCTCTTGGAACCTCAGCTCAGTTAATTGCTCAGTTAATTCTATAAACATGCCAAATACATGCAATACTATATTTACTGTTGTAATGAGCCTGATCAATAATCACCCTGATTGCTCAGGTCTGACCTGTTTAATATTGCTGGCTTCCATTTCAAAAGAACAAAACTCCATTTTGGAAGACATTTTAAATGTGCAAAATTGGTCCAACTTGTAATGGACAATCGCTAACTACCCTATAACAAGAAAGTAAAATCTAGTTCTTGGCCCTTCAGCCCTGTATATTGTCAGGTCCAGTATATATCTTAACCATACTGACTCCATTTTCTAATGCTTTTAGTGTTTAAGTGTTTTTTCCTCAGGTGCACCAGTTCCCAGGCAGCATTCCCACCAGAGGACTGTTTTGTCTAACACCGTTCCACCAGGCATTGGCCTTGAAGGAGAGCAGCTTCCCAGGACTGAAAGATGTTGTTTTGAGAACTGTGGGGGGAGGCTGTTCCAGATGGGTATTGTTACTCTGTATCCTATGCTTGCTCTTCATTGGTAACAATGATCATGTACCATCCTGAGTCTCCTATTCAGGACAGTGGACTATAATGGACCTTTTCTGCAATAAAACTTCCTTTGCTAGACATTGGACTTATTCTTGCTTCTAAAGGGAATCTTGCAGAGAGTACCTTATCTAGCCACAGTCTGACATTTTGTTACCAATCATGTCTGCGTCGGGCCCAGCGGAATCCAAGGTTGTCCCGGACAGGGATCCTTTGTTTGATCCGTATGCGTCTCCCGACAATCAACCGGTGCAAACCCAAGACTCCCAGGAGCTGGGAGCAACCGGGAACGGAACCGGAGCCTCCACTTCTACCCTGCCTCTCATCGACTTCAGTACTCGAAACGAGACCGAAAGCAATCTCGGGGCAAGGCCGAAAGCAACCGCTCTCCCCTTGATCTCGGTGCCCACCCCGTCGGAGTGGGGAGCCAGACCCCGAGAAACCAGAGAGCGCCGGGCAGGTGGACTCCATCCACGAGTCTCGATGGACGGGCGCCGAAGCCTAGAAACCGTCCCGGAACTAGATAGCAGCCAACCATGGCGATATTGGAACAGGACGTTTGAGCAGATGGAGGGGGACACGTCTCGCCGAGGCGCCCTGAGTTGGGATTATTCCGAACTTGCCCCGTGGAAGGAGCCAACGGAAGTCCCTGAACCAAGTTGGGAGCAGATACGAGGTCGCACCTATGCGGTAGATACCAGCATCTCGGCCGTGACGGGTATGGCCAAGGGAATTCTAGCCGCGAGGTCGCGAATAGTTCAAGGGGACCCTCCTCCGTGGGGCCCTTTCTCCCCGGTGAGTACAGCGAATGAAGGTTCCCTGAGCGAACAACCAGGGCCAAGTCGTATACAACAATTAGAAGCTAAGCTGATGGATATGGAAGAAAGCTTGGCTCACGCCATTCATTTAATTTCCTCAATGGGGGCAGGGGAAAGACTGTCTCCTGAAGAGATGGCGATACAGATAGCTACCCTTCAAAGTGTTATCTCCTATCCGATGGAGGAAGTTCAGCAGCGGTCGTCGCCTACCGGCGGGGGGGGCACCTATCCTGGCGAATCGGGAGAACAACCCAAGGAACTTCCCCCTCAGCGGGAAACTCCACCGAGAAGGGACCACCCGGTTGTGCCATCCGGTGAGACTCCCATCGAACCTCCTATCACGGGAGGGGATGTGCCGCCAGACGAGACCCCCGTTGAGAGGCCTACGGAAGGGGAGGAAAAGCCAAGTGATACACCGGTGATACCCCCCCATACTTCCCCGAAAACGGTCCGGCCGGACCAAGCGGGAGCACCCGTGGCTCCATCGGGGGGGGGAGCCCCTGGTCAACCGCGCGAAACTGTTCCCGTCGGGCAACCTCCGGGAGATGGTCTACCAGCGCCAAAAGGCCAGCCGACGCTTCCCAGAACAACAACGCCCGGAGGGGCAAGCCCGCGCGGCCTTCCACCCATTCGGCCTTCGCCGCTGCGGCCCCTTCCGCTTCGACCACAACTAACCCCGCCGCTGCAGCCGATACGTTTGCCACTGGAACAACCCGTAAGACCGCCTCCGACCCAACCGATGGGACCTACACCACTGCGACCCCACCAACCCACCCCTCAGCGGCCGATTCTTACTTCGCCACACCAACCTCAACCGCCAGCACCTCAACCGCTACGGCCAGCACCTCCGGCATTGCCACCAGCCCTGCCGAGAGCACCGCCACCAGCCCTGCCGAGAGCACCACCGCCAGCCCAGCCGAGGCCGGCACCCCCGGCTCAACCGGTGAGGCCACCGCCAGCACAACCGGGTCCCCTCATACCTCAAGTGCCATTGAGGCTTCCGGCGGACTTCTACCCAGCCCCGGCTCCGAGGCAAGACCTCCCAATGGGTTGGGTGAAACTAGACGCCACTTTTGACGGGGATCCCTCCAAACTGGGCTTTTTTCTAGTGCAAGTCGTGCAATTCTTCAACCGGTGGGGACACCTCTTCGGCAGCGAGGCCAGCCAAATTGAACACCTCGGCTCCCGTTTACAAGGGAAAGCAGCGGACTGGTACGTAGGACTATATAATATCGGGGCCCCAGAACTCGATACTCTCCAGGGGTTGGTGGATGCTATTAGAGCACAATATGAAGATCCCTTAGAGGAAACCAGGGCCCGAACAGAATTGCAGGCCATTAAGCAGGGCAGCATGGCAGCGAGAGACTATATCACGAAATTCCGACAATTGGCTGCCAAGTGCCCCAGGTGTGAGGAGTCCACAAAAATTATTCTGTTCAAACAAGGACTTAATCCGAGACTTTTGGACAGAGCCCTCATGCAAGACAATCCCCCTACGCTGTTAGGTTGGATTCAACTTGTTTGCGAAGTGGAAAATCGCATTTTAGAAGTCCGTTTGGTTGAGCAACAACAACAAACGGGACAACGAAGACCATTGACCTTACAGAAGGGAGCTCGGGGAGCTGGCTACGCCACCCGTGGAGCGAGAGATGCTAGATGGCAACAAGGGCTGTGTTTGCAATGCGGACAGGCTGGTCACTTTGCAGCACAATGCCCCTACCGGCCTGTGCAAAGACCTCCGCTCCAATTACGGCGTCCAACCCTTGCTCCGTTCCCTACGCTCCAACGCCCGACTCCAGCTCCACGAGCAAACAGAGGCCGCGGCGCTTCCCAAAGGCCAGCCTCAGAAAGAGGGCTGGAAGCGGAAGAAGTTATGGAATACGATCCCGCTTCCCCATCTGCAGAAGTCAATCCAGAAAGTCCCCAGTCGGGAAACGAGATGGATCTGTCGTAAAAGGGCCCAAACGACAGATCCGCCCCAAGCCCGTCCCTGCACGGAACCGGCCACCTGGGTCCATTTTATTCATGCCAGTGACTTTAATCAACCCAGAGAGAAAAATGCACATTCGGGTGCAAGCTCTTATTGACTCGGGTTGCTCAAGAGACATCATAGCCCCAGCTCTAGTCAATGGACTGGTCTTACCAACTCGGGATTTACAAAATCCAGTAATTTTTGAACAAATGGATGGTACCAACATGAATCCGGTCACGACTGAAACCATCCCGGTGATCACAGGCATGGGACAACATTGGGAAAAGAGGTCCTTTGTCATCAGCTCTACTGCCAAGTACCCGTTAATTCTAGGCAGCAAATGGCTATGTGATCACAATCCCTACATAGACTGGGCTCAAGGATGTATTACCTTCAATCATGCCAACTGTAAAAATCACCGTTGGAATCAAAACTGGGGCGAAGACCCAACTTATAAAGAAAAGGCCCTCCTCACCCAAGAAGAAGTCAACCAAATACCCGAACCGTACTGGCCTTTTCTAAATGCTTTCTCGGAGGAGGAAGCTGATACTCTACCCCCGCACCGACGAACGGACTGTGCGGTGGAAATTTTACCCGGAGCCTCATTGCCTAAAGGACGACTCTATCCCATGAGTCTCCATGAACGTGAAGAGCTCCGGAAATTCATCGACACCAACCTCCAACGAGGGTTCATCCGACCAGCCTCTAGCTCCCACGCCGCTCCAGTTCTCTTCGTGAAAAAGAAGGATGGGGGGCTCAGACTGTGCACGGATTTCCGAGGACTAAATGCAGTGTCCACCAACAACGCCTATCCTATACCGCTCATCCGAGACCTTCTCAACGTCGTGGCCCAAGGTAAGATCTTTACGAAATTAGATCTAAAAGATGCTTACTTCCACGTTCGTATCAAGGCAGGGGATGAGTGGAAAACCGCGTTTAATACGCCCCTCGGACAATATGAATACTTAGTTATGCCTTTTGGATTGGCGGGAGCCCCGTCTGTATTCATGTCCATGATAAACGAAGTTCTACATGAATTTCTGTACAAAGGGGTGGTGGTGTACCTTGATGATGTTTTAATTTATTCTGACACCGAGGAAGAACATGTTCAAATGGTACAAAAGGTCCTGGCCACCTTGATGAAGAATAAACTGCCCATCAAATTGTCCAAATGTGAATTCCATAAAACCGAACTCACTTACCTTGGGTATTGTATCTCACAAGAGGGGTTAAAAATGGATCCAGCCAAAATACAGGCGATCCAGGATTGGCAAACACCCACCACCCGCAAAGAACTGCAATCCTTCCTGGGTTTTGCCAACTTCTATAGAGACTTCATAGCAAATTTCGCCCAAATCACACTCCCCTTAACAGAATTGCTGAAAACCAAAGAGAAAGGGGACCAAGCCAAAAAACCCTCTGCTAAACTACAATGGACCCCCGATTGCCAAACGGCCTTCGAATGCCTTAAAAAGCAATTTGTAACGGAACCCATCCTCTCCCACCCCAACGAACAGTCCCCCTTCATAGTACAGGTCGACGCCAGCGATACGGCGATAGGGGGGGTTTTGCTGCAGAAGGGGGAGGATGGGAAATTGCGGCCTTGTGCATTCTTGTCTAGAAAGTTCTCAGAGGCAGAAAGGAATTGGAATGTGTGGGAGAAGGAGGCCTTTGCAGTGAAAGCAGCTCTCACTAACTGGAGGCATTGGCTGGAGGGGGCGAGATACCCTTTCGAGGTCTGGACAGATCATAAAAATTTGGAGGCCCTCCGAAGCCCCCGCAGACTGAATGCCAAGCAATTGCGGTGGGCGGAATTCTTTTCCAAATTCAACTTCACCCTCAATTATCTCCCGGGCAAAACTAACTTTTTGGCGGACGCCCTGTCGCGCATGCCCCAACATAAGAGCAAGCGGGCGGAGACTGTCGACACGGTCTTCTCGCCTAAGCAACTTGGGGGCGTGGTGACTACTCGCAGCCGCGCTAAGCAGCCCCTCCCGGCCGACCAAGAATGGAAATCGAAACTTAAAACTGAAGTGGAGAAGGAGGGGAATAAAGCTCCGCGAAACAAACTAACCCAATCCCCACAGGGGGATTGGCTAGCTGGGAGCAAGTTTTATGTCCCGGACAGCCTTAAGTTGGAAATCTTGCAGCGCTGTCATGATGCTCCCACTGCTGGACATTATGGGTATCTGAAAACTTTACACCTAGTTCAAAGACAATTCTGGTGGCCGGGCATGCGCAAAGACATTTCCCAATACGTTAGTTCCTGCCCTGTTTGCCTCAGCGCTAAAACCAGAAAAGGGAAACCTCCGGGTCTCCTGCAACCATTGGAAACACCGAACAGGCCCTGGGAAGTAATCTCCATGGACTTTATCACTGATCTGCCTCTTTCAAAAGGACATAATTGTATTTTAGTTGTGGTAGATCTGTTCTCCAAACAAGCCCATTTTATCCCCTGTACTACTATACCCTCCGCTCGAAAACTAGCGGATCTGTTTCTAAAACACATCGTAAAATTACATTCTTTTCCGTCCAAGGTGATTTCGGATCGCGGCGGACAGTTCGTTGCCAACTTCTGGCGGGAGCTTTTGAAAATGTTGAATATTGAACAAGGTATCAGTTCAAGCTACCACCCACAAACCGACGGGCAATCCGAAAAAACAAACCAAATATTAGAACAGTTCCTTCGTTGCTACATCAATTTTCAACAAGATAACTGGGTAGACCTTCTCCCTCTAGCTGAATTCTCCTATAACAACAGTGTACACGCTTCAACGGGAGAAGCCCCCTTCAAAATTGTATATGGGGCTCACTTCAATCCCTTCCCTTTGGACGCACCCCCTCTCCATTCCTCTAAATTGCCAGATGTATCCTCATGGTGGGGGGAGGCGGTGCAGCAATGGACTATCATTAAGAGACACCTTGAAAAAGCCAAACTGGATTACAAAAAGTACGCAGATCGCCATCGTGTGGCCGAATGGGAATTACAACCAGGAGACCATGTGTATATTTCCACAAAGAACCTAAAGCTAGCTCAGACAAGCCGCAAACTCGCTCTGAAATTCTTAGGACCTTTTCCTGTGCGCAAGGTAATAAATAAAGTGACTGTTGCTGTAACATTGCCCAAGAACCTTCGCCATGTGCATGATACGTTCCATGTCAGCCTTTTGAAGAAAGCTCCCACCGACAACAAATGGCATATCAAAGCTCCACCCATTCCAACTTTAATTGACGACCAAATACACTATGAGGTACAACAAATTTTGGACTCTAAAATCAAGAGAAATCAGCTTTTTTACCTCATTAGGTGGAAGGACTTTGATTCTGGTTACGATGAATGGGTGAACTCTGCACATGTTCATGCTCCTAGATTGACCAAAGCTTTTCATACTCGCTACCCATATAAACCAGGGGGGGATCTATTTTAAGGGGGGCAGAAATGTCAGGTCCAGTATATATCTTAACCATACTGACTCCATTTTCTAATGCTTTTAGTGTTTAAGTGTTTTTTCCTCAGGTGCACCAGTTCCCAGGCAGCATTCCCACCAGAGGACTGTTTTGTCTAACACCGTTCCACCAGGCATTGGCCTTGAAGGAGAGCAGCTTCCCAGGACTGAAAGATGTTGTTTTGAGAACTGTGGGGGGAGGCTGTTCCAGATGGGTATTGTTACTCTGTATCCTATGCTTGCTCTTCATTGGTAACAATGATCATGTACCATCCTGAGTCTCCTATTCAGGACAGTGGACTATAATGGACCTTTTCTGCAATAAAACTTCCTTTGCTAGACATTGGACTTATTCTTGCTTCTAAAGGGAATCTTGCAGAGAGTACCTTATCTAGCCACAGTCTGACATATATACCAAACAGTTAAATCCATTCACATTTAAGTATCCTGAAGACATGAGAAGAATGTTCAAGTTGCTGGGCAGAAGAAACCTGAAAAAGTGAAAACCAGATGTTCTTCCTCCAACGATTAGTAAGAATGAGTATGGCAGGTGGCAATCTCATTAAGCCAAATCTCTCGAGGGGGCCCTTGGCACAAACCAGAAGGGAGGCAGAAGGGTTTGGGTGAGAAAATGCATGTACAGCCACATAGAAATTTGTTCATGTTGGCCCACTGGCCTTGATGGAATAGGAGATCCAAATCCAGGGGCCCCAAATCTCTGACTTTGTGTGGGCAGGCAAGAAACCTCGAGTAAAAATGAAAGTTCTGTGTGACGCTAAAGAAAGAGGTGGACTGCAGTTGCCGAATATTAGATTAGGGCCGATTCCACACTACCTTAGCTCCTGCTTTTCTTGTGCAATGATTGCTCCATCTGTTATTGCGCGTTCTTCGCTCATTTGTCCAAATCACCCTTTGAATAGCGCTTCTCCTGCGCAATCCGTTGATCACATCCCCTTTCAAAAAGATGGATAACGGGGCGGGAAAAACCCGAACGGCCCCGCATTTTTTTTTTAAAAAAAGGACAAATTGACGCTATATCGACATGTAATCATCTTGAATCAACGAAGCCGCGTTCCCTCCCTTGCCTGTCATTGGTTAATTTTCGGACCAGCCTCTGAAATGGTCAGTTATTGGATCCCCGTGGAGGCGGCAAAATTTGAACAGCTTTAAAATTGTACTGACGGTCATTTCTGTCTCTGCAGGAGTTAGAGGTGACTTGGAGAGGGTAGGATGGCACCCAAGGAAACGATCATTTTCCTGATGGCTCATGTCCTTTTGATTATGCTCCACTGCTCGACATTCATGTACCTGTCCTATAAAAGGTACATATGCAGGAGGAGACATGCAGCTGCCAAATTATTTTTTTTTCAGAAACCGGTGCTCCGCTTACCACCGTTTTCTTTCGGTCCCGAACTGGCATCCCGCATGCGCAAGTTTGGACAGCACAGATTGGATTAACGTCATTGTGAAATGGTGGTTCAATGGTACAACGACACCATTATCATTAAAATTTAAAGCAATTGAAGTAGACGGTACTGATGAACGCGAGGAACTTCACAGCCTGCTTGCTGGGTGAAATCAACATGGGATGGGTGATCGGTCACGATGACCTGCAGCAGCATCCCAGGGCAGAGCTTCATTTTGTCTTTGGAAACTTGACAGCTATGCCTAGCTCGGCGGCACAGTCTGTGTCGTCCGTCTCAAGAGCCATGATTGCAGTGTCACGAGGATTACTAAACATTACTGAATTTAATAAACATATTAAACTGTTCCTCTGATATTTGAGGTCTGTCCGCTAGATTGAAATGAAAGTAATATGATGAGATGTCGACATATCGACACGGTACTTTTTATTTTTTAAAAAAGGGGTGGGAACAAAGGCAGGGCAGGGAATTGCTCCTTAATTTGGAGGCGGGTCAAGAGAGGCTAGGAAATCAATGGAGGGCGGTTATTCGTCACAAGATAACCCGCAACGAAAGTGCAATGGGCTGTGGCGACGCCATGCCAATTTAATGACGGCTTCGGAGACGACGCGTGTGAACAGATTAAGGAATGGCACTGCGGAAGCGAAAAACTGCCACGAGAACGAAGGTAGTGTGGATTCGGCCTATATCATGAAGCAATATGTTTGGTTTGGCTAAAAGAGTGGATGTCACTGAAAGACCGCAAACTCTTAACATTAGAAGGTTATAAGAAGTGGCATGCCTATTTGTGGCAGGATAAAATAAAAGCTGACTCTATGTTTTTGCACCATTATATTAGAAGTAGCCTCTTCACGGTCTGGAAAAAATATAAAAAATATCTGGGTGAAGGTATCCCCTCTTGGGTGGTACTGTTTGAAGTGATCGATCCGAGAGCTATCTATAATGAAGAACAATGTTTACCATATAAAGAGATATTGATTATGGAACAAAAAATGATAAGAATCAAAACGGAGGAAGAGTTATCCTCCTGCTATGGATGGTTCCAATATAGACAGATTAGAGACTTTTACAACTCGGATTGTTCAAAAGAAGGAATCAAATGGAAAAACTCAGAGTTGGAAGAGACTATACTACAAGAAAGTAAAAAGAAGATATCTAAAATTTATAAAATACTTTTGAAGTGGTATACAGAGGATGAGACAGTCAAAGTACAGATGGTGAAGTGGGAAATTAACTGTCACAAAGAAATAACAATGGAGTCATGGGAACATTTATGGAAAACTACATTGAAGATTTCAACTTGTACCAGTATTAAAGAGAATGTCTATAAGATGATTTATAGATGGTATTTAATGCCTAAGAAAATTGCGCGTGGAAATGCAAATATCTCAGATAAATGCTGGAAATGTAAAAAGCATGAAGGATCATTGTATCATATGTGGTGGACGTGTGAAGTAGCTAGACAGTACTGGGGAGATATTTTAGAAGTAATAAATGAGATTTTGCAGACCCAAATAAAGAAGAACCCAGAGCTATTGCTACTGAATTTAACTATGGAAGATGTTCCTATGCAATACAGAACATTACTATTCTACATGATGACGGCAGCAAGAGTTTTATATGCGCAGGAATGGAAGGTGCAAGAAATACCAACTATTGAAGACTGGATGTATAAATTGCTGTACATGGCAGAAATGGATAAAATGACAAGAAAGCTGAGAGATCAGAACCTGGCAGAATTCTTTACTGATTGGGGAAGACTGAAAACATATTTAGAAAAGAAGTGGGACATGAAAGGGGAACTATGGCAATTCGAAAATTATTAGAATGGGGTTTTGGGTTTTTTTATTGGAAGAGATGGAATCTTTACCATATGGAGCGAAGTATTAGCTAATTGTTAGATTAAATTTAAGTGGATTTGGAGTTAATAGATATTGGTAAAATTAATAAAGTAGATATTTTATTTAATTGTTAGCTTAAATTTAAATATATCTGAAGTTAACAGATAGTAATAGATAGCAGATTTTAAGTTAATAATAATAGATCTGAAGCTAACAGATAGAGCTTAGCTTAACAAAGCAGAATGTAAACATGATTTAATGAGTTATAGAAAAAGGGGATAGTTTAGGAATAGATTAAGATATAGGGTTGGAAAGCTGTTGGAAGTCCTGAAAAAGGGAGGAGGGAAAGGGTGGGGGGGGGAAATGATATTGAGATGTTATTTGAAAGTTGTATGTATTAATATTCTCACCTAATAAAAAAAATTTAAAAAAAAATCTTGCAGATTGTTCAATAATGAAATATCGAACAACACGTGGATTCAGAGGTGCAGTAACAGAATTTCACTCCATTGCAGAAAATGTTTTCTCACCCACTATTTCTCTGTGCTTCTCACTGTGGCAAACACACTTTTTGGACTCTATGAGGACACAGAAGTCCCAGGTTTCTGTCACTATTTTTTGTCTCCTGCTGCTGTTCCTGTGACAAGCAGAAGAAAAATAATATTGAAAAATAGCCATCAGTAACACCATATACCATATCACTTCTGACTTCACTCAGAAGTGAAGTCAGTCCACTCTAGAAATTGAGAGGTGATTCCTAGAGAAGAGTAATAGTCACTTCTGGGTTTCCCTCAGAAGTGATGTCATACCGTTGCTTGATGATGCCGCCCCATGTACATCCCCCCGATTTACAGTACAATCCTAAGAACACTTTCCTGAGAGTAAGCCCCATTGAATTAGGGTTCCCAATGCTGCCTCAGTAAATGCTGGGAAATTGGCTGGTGGTACTTGGGGAGGGCAGAGTTTGAGGATGTGATGTCACTTCCATGTAACACTCTAGGCTGCCTCTCCTAGCCTCTATGGTCTTTATCATAAAAACTAGGGGAAATTCCTAGAGCAGCACTACGTGGAGGCCATTTTTCTCATATTCATCAATTTCTCAGGGGCCGAAAATTGGGGGTGGGGGTGGGTAATTTTCAACCCCTGGTGGGTAAATGAGAGACCTTCACTAAACAAATCAGAGTAAGATACTGAGTAGACCAATTTAGGATTAATTTCTTAGAGCAGGAAAATGCTGAGCCCCAAAAGTATTATGCACCTGTATCTTCCCTCACCACTTCTCTCCTCTAAATGCCCTGATGCTTTCCTTTTCCAACATGGTACTGAATCATTGATATATAGATCATCATGCAGTATGCAAATATACATGGAATATGCTGCCAAGGGACACAGTGATGGCCACTACACTACATAGCTTTGAAGAAACACTAGACAGATCCATGGAGAAGAGCTTTATCAACAGCTATTAGCTATGATACCAAATGTCTTTGCTCTCAGATACCGTGTGTGTTTGAGCATCAGTTGCTGAGGGTCAGATGCCGATGGAGGCTGTGTCATGTCCTGCTTGTAGGCTTCTCAGAGCCATCTGGTTGGTTAATAACAATCACTGCTCTTATATACCGCTCTTCTAGACAGATTAGTGCCTCACCCAGAGTGGTGAACAAGTTAGTGTTATTATTATCCCCACAATGCAGCTGGGAAGCTGGAGCTGAAAGGGGTGACTTACCCATGGCCACCTACTGAGCTCGCGGCAGAAGTGGGATTTGAACCAGTAGAGTGCTGGTTCGCAGCCGTACCACTTTACCACTGTGCTACAGCAGCAGTGTGAGAAACAGGATGCAGGACTAAAGGGGCTGAGTCAGTCACCAAAAACAGCACCTCACAGATGAACCTGTAAGCTACCTGGAGGACAATATGCAGATTTTCTAGGCATATATGGCTTCAGTACACATGAACACATGCAGCTGTAACACCTGAAAAGGGCTAACATTTTCAACTAATCTACTTCACAGGATTGTTCGGATTGGGAAACCAGGTACACTAATCTGAGCTCCTCGAGGAAAGGATAGGATAAAAATGAAATAAATACGAGAATGTCAAAGGTCATTTGTCAGCTTGATTCCTCAGCCAAGATACCAAAACAGCCAGACAGTATATAATAAAGAGAAGATAGGCTGGTTGTCATGGAAACTGCAGTTACTTCTGAAACAAAATGAAATGTCGATATTAATTTTTCGTCAGAGGGGGCTTTTACTAGTTCCTCAATCTTACTTTCGTTTGTGCACCACTTTAGGAAAAGAAGATTAAAAAGTAGCTTCTTTGTATATTCCATCATTCTTGGCAGGTTTGCCCGGGCCTCACCATTTAATTATTTTAAAGCGCATTCCTTTTGTATCTGCTGTGCCAAAAAGCTAGTTTTAAGAGATGGAATAAATATCCATCAATTCAATAAATAAGTTTTAAAAAACAGAGAATATTGTAATTACTGTCATTTTAGTAGAAAACATGCACTCCCTGCTGAGTAACAAAGGGAGCGGGCCAGAGATCAGCGGAAATTAATTCAAAACCATTTATGTATCAATCTAAACACCAAATACACATGTCAAAACATGTCTACCGCAACCTCTTCTCTTCTGAATGCATATGTAATTCTGTGACTGTTTCATCTAACATTCAACAACAAACTGGCTCTTCAGTGCAGATACAGTTAGCAGTATTTTGAGGATGCAATTTTAAAATCTTATTCAGCCATCAGTGAGATGGAATGATAACTCCAAGAAGAATAAATCTGTCCTGAGACAGCCAGAAAATTGTGTGTTTACTTGTTTGGGGAAAGAATTCAACAGTCCCAAGTGCTGCAGGAACTGATCAGAGATTCATACCAGGTACTGTGTCAACAATGTAATGTTACTCGGGACTTAGTTCTCCAAGGCACTTATGAATGAATCAGTATCAGGATTTGAACCCAGTGCTACGTGCAATCATTTTTTAAAACATCACAGTTTTCACCTCAGACATCAGCAGCTTGTGTTTTTCTTGCCATTACAAACTTCATGTCTGGACACGCATGATTTTATATTCTTCACCATATAAAAAATTCCCTCCATGTGGAAAACTAGACATCAGGAAGACATGTTCTAGGCTACCCTTC
This sequence comes from Eublepharis macularius, assembly GCF_028583425.1. Classification (NCBI taxonomy): domain Eukaryota; kingdom Metazoa; phylum Chordata; class Lepidosauria; order Squamata; family Eublepharidae; genus Eublepharis; species Eublepharis macularius. The sequence continues at coordinate 50,142,663 of NC_072790.1, forward strand.
TCCCTAGCATACTTCTTTTCTATGGGTAGGGTTTCTTTTAATATGAAAAACATTTGATCATGTGAAGTGAATTTAATTTGGGGCACAAGTGATCCAGGTCTACCACCTTATTGAAAATTAGACCTAACAATATAAGTGGTTAAAGACAAGATTCTGTCTGTTTTATACCAACCAGACAACTGTACAAAAATGGCTCTTCTTTGTTTTCATATGAGGTTAAACAAACTGGGCTTTTTTGATCTGTACATGGAGCTGAAAGATTGGTTTCCATATACACCTCCTTCTATTGAATATAATTTGAAATATCTGTTCACAGTTCAGTGGCATCTATTTTAATTAGTTTAAGTCAGTGCAAGTTTGGGAATCAAATCTCTCCTTTCCAAAGAAGATGATAAATTTGGCTTAATTGATTCAGGTCTGGCAGATGTTTTAGACATGCAGATTGCGGTTGTTAGGCTAACAATGGTTTAAACAATGCAAACATTACAGCCATTTGTGCAAAACTAATCAGTCAGCTCCAAAAGCCTCTAATTTCTGGAAATTAATTATAAAACACAACCATATGTCTCTCTAATTAGAACATAGTCTGGCCTCAATGCATCACAATAAGAAATCTATCCATCCGCTCTTCCAGTCCAAATTACTCATGAATGGATATGGGGGTGGGAGTTTTGGGATCCCACTTGCAAACTATTCCAAGCTATTTTCGCCCTCCCCTAACAAAAGATGCAGGAATCCCCAACAGTTAGCGAACAATGAGCATGTTCAAAATTTATATTTAATATTTATACAGCATTATTGAGTTGTTCTGCGCTGGATGGCCCAGGCTACTCTGATCTTGTGAGATCTCAGAAGCCAAATAGGATTATCCCTGGTTAGTACTTGGTTGAGAGACCACCAAGGAATTCTGTGGTTGTTGCGCAGAGGCAGGCAATGGCCAACCACCTCTGAACATCTCTTGCCTTGAAACCTCTATGGGGTTGCCATCTGTGACTTGACACCACTTTCAACCATCACATTATTGAGCAACAGGCTATACTTCACAGTCATTTCTCAAGTTATGCAAGTATACCATTGAACCTCCCAAAACCTTATCTCCAAGTTCACCCAATTCCTCCAGCCTCTTGGCTTAGATGAAAATCTACGTTTCCCCACTGGTGGAGGTGAGGGAAATGTGGAGCATCATTTATTTAAAACCCTTCTTCCAAAACAATCGGGACTAGGGTTGCCAGTCTCCATGTGGGGCCATGATGATATAGACTTCACCCTGAGAAGCAATCATTTTCTCCAGGGGAACTGCTCTCTGTACTCTGGAGAACAATTGTTCTGCCCACATCCACCTTCAACCCACTTTTTGATTACTGGACATTCATCATTGTCAAACCTCTCCTCTCCCCCTTTCCTCCCCTCTCTCCTGGTTTTGTTTCAGTAGTACAAATAGATGCAGTAGATCCTCTTAATTCTCAGCTTCCATTTTAAAAAAGCAAGTCTCCATTGGGGAGATATGCCTTTTCCCTTATATCTCCACAATGGAAGGGGCTAGACTTACTTTTTTGTAAAATGAAAGCTGGGAATTCAAAAAACCTGCTACATATATTGTGACAACAGTTGGTTGATATAGCGGTATGAAAATGAGAATCTTTTTAAAATTGCAAAAGGCCTGGTGGCCCAGAGGAGGAGGGTAGCCTCTTGTGGCACCAAAAAAACACCATAGTGTGAAAAGCACATAGCTATTGCTACTCCAGACTCCATCCCAACAGAGATGGGTTTGCCCCACCAGTGCCAACCTCTGTATTCTGGCTCTGGGTCAGCCCGGGTGGGGCTCTCTGGTTTGGACCGCAGGGGAAGGACTTCGGTATGGGAGATGTAGCTGCTCCCCTTTTAGGCTTCAGAAAAAATTAACTATACTACAAACATAATATAATTGAATAAAACACCAGTGTAATGATTTCAAGAAATGGGTGCATGCATCTTTAAATGTTTGGTGAGATAGGTGAAGAGTGGGGGTGAAAGAGAGAGATGAGTTAGTGATATGATTGGTTGATGACAGAGTGGGTGGAGTGAAGGCGGTTTTCAGTTATTGAGGGAGAGAAAAAGATTCAGTTAGGGCAAGAGAGGCGAGCTGTGTGCAGCCTGAGTGTGTTCATGTATTTGTGAGGGAAAGGCAACCTGAGTGGAAGCCTGAACTGAGTGTGTCTGTGAGACTATATATTCATTCTATTTGAAGCAGGCAAACTGTGTGTGCGCCTGAGAGAGAAAGAATTGAGAGTGAAAAGAAAACAGGCTAGCTGTGTGCTGTCTGAGGAGTTCTCTGTGAGAGAAATATAGAGCCTAGAGAAAGAGGCTAACTGTGTGTGAAGCCTTACAAGAGATCTGTGTGAATGAGTTTGGATGAAGCAACTAGAAGAACTAAGAACGACTTTTATGTAACCAATACGCTTCTTAAAAAAATAAACTTTGTTTTGTTATATCCCAGAGTTATCTCCCATTCCTATCCTCAGGGCCACATAGAACCACGAAGGAGCCTGACGCTCAAACACGTTACAAAAGGGAAAATTTAAATAAAATATTTTGGAATAATATATTCCTGGTGGCAGCAAACTACCCAGAGGGTGTAAGGGGGAGATTTAAAGCAAAATCCACCCTAAAGAAAGTGAAGATCATAACAAGTGGAGGCATAGCGGTGGGATCCAAACATCCTGAGGAGAAGAAAATATTTTAAGGGGGATATAATAGCCTGGGAGGAAGGAACATTCTGAGAGAAAGGCATTCTGAAGGGACAGATAGCCAAGGAGACAGAGTGTTCAGTTAAATCCTATGAGAAATATAGAACTGTTATAAAGGAAAGACACAGAAGAACTAGTAAGATTTATAAGAGAGAACATAATCCGGTGAAGTTTAGTACAATTGTAGAAGGAAATAAAAGTAAAAGAGAAATGGCAGAGTTTATGGGGATGAAAAAGGAGGCTCTCATTCAGAGGTGCATAGGGTTAAATTTACCTCATGAGGGGAAAAGTGTAGAAGAACTGAGAGTTATACTGATACAAAGCAGTGTGGAGCCAAGTAGAACTGCAGAGGAGAGAGACCCTGAGGGACTGTACAACCCTAATCCAGAATATTTAGAATTTTTGAGGGAAAAGCTGAAAGTTGAAGCAGAACTTAGAACTCGTGAAATAGAACAAAAACAAAGGGAAAGGGAAGCTGAAATAGAACAAAAACAATTTGAGAGGGAAAAGCTGAAAGCTGAAATAGAACAAAAACAAAGGGAAAGGGAAGCTGAAATAGAACAAAAACAATTTGAGAGGGAAAAGTGGAAAGCTGAAATGGAACTTAGAGTTCAAGAGATGGAAAGACACACCAGTTTGGAAGCTGAAAGATTACAATTAGAAAGAAAAAGACTTAAGAATGGGGACAAAAAGGAGGGAAACTCTGAACCCAGAGCTGATTTACCTCGAGTTACCCCCAAAGATTTTATGGTGTATGTGTCAGGAGAAGATCCACAAATTTTTGTGTCCACTTTTGAACGATCTGCTCAGAACTGGGAAATACCAGAGACACAATATATGAAGTATTTACCCAGCTTAATTAGAGGGGAATTGGCTGAGATCTACAACACATTTCCCTCAGATAAGCCTGTTGTTTATGCTGAATACAAAGAGGCAGTATATGACAGATTTAGGCTAGGTGCTGATTACTTCAGAAAGAAGTTTAGAAGCCTAGTGCCTCAGAAAGAGAAATCATTTAAGTCTTTTAGTGCCAAACTGACAGACTATTTTGATAAGTGGATTTCGTCTGCCAAAGCTAACTCTAAAGAAGGAATAAGGGATATAATGATTTTGGATCAGTTTTTATTTCAACTTCCTTCAGAGATCAGACTTCTGGTTAAAGATAAACTTCCAGAGAATGTCAACCAAGCATCAGAGTGGGCAGATAGATTAACACTTAATAGAGGAGGATGGGATTGCCGTGAAATGAAAGACTATTCTCATAAACCAGAGTTTAAATCCAGTAAAGGACAAGAGGGAGAAAGGAAAGGAACATATGAGAGAGCTGAGATTATAAAAAGTCAGGATAAAAATATAGAAAGAAACCAAGATGGATACTGGAATGATAGAAGATGTTATGTATGTGGTCTGAAAGGGCATTTAGCTTACAAATGTCTAAAGAACCAACCCAAGCAAACAACGCTTGAGCATGTAAGGAGGGTCACTAGAACTGACTCAGATGATCAGAGTGATGTAGATGCTAGAAATTCCGAAAGCTCAACAAACCCAAATGAAACACACGAAGCTGAAGTTGGTTACTTATTTCCAGTTCCTTATTCGCACTTCCTTATTCCTTATTCGTTATTCGCAAAGCCAAAGAAAAATATTGTGGGAAAACTGAAAAGCTCTACACTCCAAAATGAAGTTTGCAGGGGCACATATTATACACCTTCATATTCACAAGACTCAGCATTCTAAGTGGACCTATGCTGGGTCATCCTACAAAACCCAGATCTTGAGTAAACAGCTTCAAAATAGGATCCCCCCAGAACAATTCAATAAGAAGAAAGGGGCAGCAGCTGCAGCAGGAAAAAACTTTGGATCACCCCAAATCACACAGATCTGAACTCCAGAGAGTGTCCCCCACAAGAGGACATGAGCTGGTGCTGATCCAGTCTCTGGTTCTGGACCTCAGGCCTTGCATGTGGCCTGCCACCAAGCACCCAGTATTAGACATTTTTTGAAAAAGGAACTGGTGAAAACATAAGCCCCCTGCAACCCCAAATAATCTTTGGATCACCCCAAATCACACAGATCTGAACTCCAGAGACTGTCCCCCACAAGAGGACATGTGCTGGGGTTCTGGACCTCAGGCCTCACATGTGGCCTGCTTCCAAGCACCCATTATTACACATGGCTTTGACTATGGAACTGGTGAAAATATAAGCCCCCTACAACCCCAAATAATCTTTGGATCACCCCAAAACACACACCCCTGAACTCCAGAGACTGTCCGCGACAAGAGGACATGTGCTGGTGCTGATCCAGGCTCTGGTTTTGGACCTAAGGCCTCGCATGTGGCCTGCTTCCAAGCACCCAATATTAGACTTTTTTTGAATAAGGAAATGGTGAAATTGTAAGCCCCCTGCAACCCCAAATAATCTTTGGATCACCCCAAATCACATACCCCTGAACTCCAGAGCCTGTCCCCCACAAGAGGACATGTGCTGGTGCTGATCCAGTCTCTGGTTTTGGACATAAGGCCTCGCATGTGGCCTGCTTCCAAGCACCCATTATTACACATGGCATTGACTATGGAACTGGTGAAAATATAAGGCCCCTGCAACCCCAAATAATCTTTGGATCACCCCAAATCACACACCCCTGAACTCCAGAGACTGTCTCCCACAAGAGGACATGCGCAGGCGGGGCGGGGGGCGTCGGGGGGAGCGGCGCAGCCGCGACCCCCGGGGGCCCCCGGCCCGCCGCAGGCGGGGCGGGGGGCGTCGGGGGGAGCGGCGCAGCCGCGACCCCCGGGGGCCCCCGGCCCGCCGCAGGCGGGGCGGGGGGCGTCGGGGGGAGCGGCGCAGCCGCGACCCCCGGGGGCCCCCGGGGGCCCCCGGCAGGCGGGGCGGGGGGCGTCGGGGGGAGCGGCGCAGCCGCGACCCCCGGGGGCCCCCGGGGGCCCCCGGCAGGCGGGGCGGGGGGCGTCGGGGGGAGCGGCGCAGCCGCGACCCCCGGGGGCCCCCGGGGGCCCCCGGCAGGCGGGGCGGGGGGCGTCGGGGGGAGCGGCGCAGCCGCGACCCCCGGGGGCCCCCGGGGGCCCCCGGCAGGCGGGGCGGGGGGCGTCGGGGGGAGCGGCGCAGCCGCGACCCCCGGGGGCCCCCGGGGGCCCGCCGCAGGCGGGGCGGGGGGCGTCGGGGGGAGCGGCGCAGCCGCGACCCCCGGGGGCCCCCGGGGGCCCGCCGCAGGCGGGGCGGGGGGCGTCGGGGGGAGCGGCGCAGCCGCGACCCCCGGGGGCCCCCGGGGGCCCGCCGCAGGCGGGGCGGGGGGCGTCGGGGGGAGCGGCGCAGCCGCGACCCCCGGGGGCCTGGCTGTCTTTGTCTTTGTCTTTGTCTTTGTCTTTGTCTTTGTCTTTGTCTTTGTCTTTGTCTTTGTCTTTGTCTTTGTCTTTGTCTTTGTCTTTGTCTTTGTCTTTGTCTTTGTCTTTGTCTTTGTCTTTGTCTTTGTCTTTGTCTTTGTCTTTGTCTTTGTCTTTGTCTTTGTCTTTGTCTTTGTCTTTGTCTTTGTCTTTGTCTTTGTCTTTGTCTTTGTCTTTGTCTTTGTCTTTGTCTTTGTCTTTGTCTTTGTCTTTGTCTTTGTCTTTGTCTTTGTCTTTGTCTTTGTCTTTGTCTTTGTCTTTGT